>NC_137770.1:171858492-172458492 GCF_963455305.1 Plecotus auritus | reverse complement strand
CCAGAATCGAAGTCAGGTACTGCCACCCTGCGTGGGTGTGGGGTTTGGTCACCCGATTGTGTTGCAGGGAACATATTCCCAGTGTCCATGCGTGCGCCCAGGCTCAAATTCCCATAGTGGAGCTGCAGCCCCATGCGAGGGGCGGGTCTAGCAATTCCTATGGCGCTGCAGCAGGCCTGTGGGGAAGGGGATGGGCTCTGTGACCCACAGAAATCTGTGCTGGGATGTCTGGGTTCTTGGTGTCTGTGGGTCTGCAGCTGTGGTCGCAGATCTTTGTCCCTAGTGGATGTAGGGTCCCAGTTTGTGACTGAGACCAGATTAGGTAGTGGTGAGGCCAGGATCCTAGTCTCAAGCAGTTCTGTTTTTCAAGATGACGTGGTCTCTGTGCCTGCGCTGGCTGCCCCTGGAGTGTCTGTGGTGGCAGCAGGGTTTTGCCATCTAAGACTGCCTGGTTTGGCAGCCCCTTGGAAGATCTGCAGGATCTAACTGTTCCTAGCTCATATGCACACAAACCACACATGTCCACACACTTCTCTATCACTCCCTTACTCTCTCACACTCTCTCCCTCCCTACCTTCTTGTCAGTCGCCATCTTAATCTTGAAGTCGGGATTTGCTTGATTTAATCCCATAACTGCATGTACCACCATCTGGCACCTGCCTTTAGTTGAATTTCATAACCCTAACCAGGGTCCCTGGGGTATCTTTTTTTAGTATGCTTTATCCCCAAGTGAGATAGGAACTAAATGAGACCAAGGGCAAAGAATGGTGGCTTCTGCAAGCTTCCTTAACGCTTTCATCCTCTTCCTTCTCACTTCCCCTCCTCACCTTATTCTCCGCTGGAGAACAGAAGGAGGCTGGGACCAAAGAAAGAAATCACAGAAGTGTTCTGGCATTTTAGCAGGCTAACCTACTGCCTTGTTTAGTCCCAGCAGTGGGGCTCATCTACAAAGGATAAGCAGATGTGGGGAGCTCTCCTTGGCACTCGTGGGTAAAAGCTGCCTGTAAACTCTTTTCACTTGTGTACGGCACTCAGGGAAGTGACAGCCAGAGGCTGTTAAGATCTCACCTGATCTCAGACTTTCTTTCAGGGAGTGGGCCATATCCACCCTCTGTTCTTGGAGCCATCACACCCCTTCTCTGTATTCTAAGTACTGACTCGACAACTTTTTTTAGAACCACAGAAATTCCTTTTGGAATATATTTTAGACCTTAATTTATGCTTATTTTAACTAAAATTCTCTTTTAACACCATGGTAGTTGGTTTTCAGAATTAAACTTATTGCATATTTTTTTCTTATTAATACAAGTAACTTCCTACTTTAAACTCTGTCTTTTCTGCTCAGGCTGCCATAACAAATTACTATAGACTGGGTGGCTTAAACGAGAGATATTTACTTCTCACAGCTCTGGAGGCTGGAGGACCAAAGTCAGGGTGCCTGATTCTTTCTGAGAGCCCTCTTCCTGGTTTGCAGTGAGCCTCCTCCCCATATCCTCACTTGGTGGAGAGAGAGAAAGCTCTGGTGTCTCTTCATCTTCTTATTAGGGCACCAAGCCCATTGTGGGCTCTTCCCCCTCATGATCTCATCTAAACCTAATTACCTCCCAAAGGCCCCACTTTGGGATACCATTACACTGGGGGTCAGGGCTTCAACATATGGGTTTCGTGGAGAAACAAACATTTAGTCCATAACACTCTTCGTAAGTACCAATTCATGAGATATTTTCATAGATTTTTTAAGAATTAGAGTTTATGGCTAATACAGAGAGGATTTCCAAGTAGTCATGATTTCTCTCCAAATATTTTCCTATGAGAGAAGAAAAAAACATAGCGTGTTGATTGGAATTAAGTTGAGCTGGGAGAAACATAAAACAAAACAAAACATCACTGGCTTAAATAAGATAGATGTTCATTTCTGTTGCCTAAAGGCATTTTAAATCTAGACCTGCATGGCAACTCTGCTCCACAAAGTCTTCTGGGATGCAAGCTTCTTCCAGCCCCCAGATCTTCATGGACAAGGTAGCATCCAAGTTCCAGGTAGCAGAACGGAGGAAAATGTGGCGAAGGAGGGGTAAAGGATGAGCTAGCTGCTTCTTAAAGCAAGTTCCTGGATATTATCACAGGACACTTTTACTTCTATCCCATTGTCGGACTTTAATTACATGGCCACAACTATTGCAAGGCAGGCTGGTAAATGTAGTTTTTATTTGGAGCAGCAAAAATTCCATTGCTAGAGAGAAAGGGGAGTGCTGACATTGGGGGACAACAGCAGGCTCTTTTACCGGCAAACTTGTTCAGTCTCTTTGCAGCCTTTCTCACTATTTTGTCATTGGCTTTGCTGATACCAATTCTACTACCCAAAATTTACATCTCTTTCCCAGATCCTTTCCCCCGAATCCCAGAGTCCAGTATACAAGTCCACAAGGATTCTTCCACTTGAATATACTCTGGGTGATTCAAACTCTAAAATTAAACTCATTATCTTTTCACTTAAACTCTCTCCTTATCTTGTCCTTATTGTCCATCCATACAGTCACTGAAAGCAGAATCCTGAGGTACACCTAATTTGCCCTCTTCATCTCTCACATGTGCTTAACATTGTTTTCTTTCCCTCTTCTCCACCCTCCCTGCTTTTGCTTTAGTGGTTAGAGCTAACATCTATTCAGCATTTGCACAGTCAAGCTGCTGATATAAATACATTAAATACTTTAACTCATTTAATCTTCACACAACCCTACAATTGTTATTATTCCAATTTCTCAATGAGGAAATTGAGAAACAGAGAAGTCAATTCAGTTTCCCAAATGTCACAAGAGTAAACGGTAACACCAGAATTTGAAGGATGGTTGTTGGTAATCAAGCACTCTCTCCTAACTGCTATAACTTCCTGTTTTAGCCCTCATTGCTAACTTCTTGTATTATTATGGAAGTCTTTCAATTGGTTTCTCTTTCCCTGTCTCACTAACTCTTTCCCAACTTCCAACTTTCATGTGACTGAGTCCCAGACTAATCTCTCTGAAAGACAGGCCAATCGTGTCAGGCTGCTGCCTAAAATCCATCAGTGTTTCTCCATCACCTTCAGGCTGGAGTTCCAACTCCTTGCTGATACACAAGGTCCTCTGGACCTGGCCGCTGCTGGCCAATGCAGCCTCTTCTGAAACTTCCTGTGGACATGGCATCGGCAGCTGTATGAACCTGCTTGCAATCTCTGAACAGAGCTTGCTCCCTCAATGTGTCTGTGTGCTTTTGCCCTCACTCAGCTCCTATTTCAAGGGCAGACTGTTATGGAAATAGCTCAAGGTCTTCAAGAACAGAACGGGCCCTAACCATTTTGCCTCAGCGGATAGAACCTGGGCCCGAGGACTGAAGGGTCCCGGGTTCAATTCTGGTCAAGGACGTGTACCTTGGTTGCAGGCTTGATCCCCGGCCCTGGTCAGGCACGTGAAGGAGGCAACGAATCAATGTGTCTCTCTCACTTCGATGTTTCTCGCTGTGTGTCTCTCCTTGTCCCTCACACTCTCTCAAAAAATTAATGGGAAAATATCCTTGGGTGAGGATTAACAACAACAACTAAAATAATATGTGGACAAACTTTTCTGTTAAAGATAATATTCAGCTAAGATGCTGACTCCCCAGCAGTTGAAAAAATAAAAAAAAAAAATAAAAGAGCCGAATAGGTGACCCTCTGTTTCATAGCTCTATTGACATAGTTTCCACATCGTGTGGTAGATGAGTTAACTCTTCTCTCTCCCTTCGTAAGTCCCTTGAGGGAAATACTGGATCTTTGGATCTGCGGTAGCTACCAAAGTGCTTGGTCCGTAATTGTCACTCATGAAATTGTTGCCAAATAAGGATGAAGTAAAGGCTCTACTTCTTTTTTTTTTTTTTTTTTTTTTTTAAATATATTTTATTGATTTTTTACAGAGAGGAAGGAAGAGGGATAGAGAGTTAGAAACATCGATGAGAGAGAAACATCGATCAGCTGCCTCTTGCACACCTCCTATTGGGGATGTGCCCGCAACCAAGTTACGTGCCCTTGACCGGAATCGAACCTGGGACCTTTCAGTCCGCAGGCTGACGCTCTATCCACTGAGCCAAACCGGTTTTGGCAAGGCTCTACTTCTTTTAATTGGATGCCATTTTCCTAGGACAAGAAGATTGCTCCATTATCATTGGTTTACCCCGTTTTACTTCCCTGAGGGGAAGTTCATCTTGGAGTGGGGTCGGGATAATTCAGAGGCCTCTTGGTTTGGTCTGGCACATCCTGGCATGGACATGCTGGTCTGGAAGTAAAGAAGAGGTGAGCCAGCAAGAGGAACATGAACATATTTACATTAGTGAAGAGAGCAACCTGCAACACAGGAGTAATGACACCAAGACTGAAAATGCACTCAGTATCCTTGGGACTTGTTTTTAAAGGAGATGAATAGGAAATTTAAAAGGGCACATTCTTTTTTTCCTCCTTTTGCATGCCAGCTAGTGCAGAATGTCAGGTTGTAGGATTTTTAAAAAGAAGCACACGACAGTCATATTTATTTTAGAGGATTCTGGTGCCTTTGTGACAGGCAGCCAGAAGTGAAATTACCTTCACTGGTCTTGGCTCAGTCCTTTCACCACTTCTAATCATCCCTTCAAACCCACATACATTAGAGGAGTTGCCCTTCACCACTAAAGAAACGCAGCCGCGAGTTATGTTACCGTGGAAACGAAATCATTTTTTTTTTTTTTTTTTTTTTTGCTGCCAAACACATGGCTTCATCTGCACTGCTATGAAGCAGAATACATTGGTAGGGCTGGGAGGAAATCAAATATTCTGCCCGCCAGTGCTGTAAGTGGCCTTTGGGTGAATAAATGGCTTCAATTAGAGTACTTACATACCTTTTAACTTTAATAATTATTATTAGAGCCCCAACAGAATTTTACTTGGGAAAGAATAAAACCTTTGACTGCTGTTAAGGGGAGATATATATATTCTTTCAAACTAGACCACTGTGTTAAAGAAAATACAAAGGAACTTACAATTAATGGTTTCATTGTGTGTGAAATAAATGTCTTTTCCTTTGTTTTTTGACTTTCTGACTTGATTCTATTGTGGCTTTATGAGCGTCCTTACCTCTTTCTTTCTTTTGTTTCTATGCTGCTTTGTAGTGAACATACATGTTGTGCTGGGCTGTGTACATTCAGAGCCTCTCTCCCGACTCGCTCCTGAGCGTCCTGAGAGCCTGCCGCTCACTCCCACTGCTGGGCCGAATTCCTCCGCCCAGCCCAAGGCCTCACTCCCATGTGCCACCTGGCTCTGTCCCTGGGAGGCTCTCCGCATCTTTTGCCCAACTAAATTTAGTCACCATCCTATTTTATTTTCTCTTCTGATAACTACTCTGTTTCTTACTGTGTGTGTGTTGCTGTCTTGAAGAGCAAATCTACAAGACCTGCATTGCTAGAACAATCAACTCAGTACAAAACTGGGGACAAAACAAGAATTCTTCATACCTCCAGTTCCAAAGATTCTCACAGTTGCTAAGTTTCTGAAGAAGTCCAACATACACACACACACACACAGTCTACATTCACAGGGAAATCCCATATAATGAAAAGGAAAGAAAAGCCTTTCATTGGCTGGATATGAATTAGAGAAGGACTGGTGTTTTAATTCTAGAGATAGAGCAACATTAAGAGACGAAAGACATTAATTGAGCAACTTGTCAATGCTGAGCACGCTTTACATCCCATTTAATTCTCAAACTCATCTCCAGAGATGCTATTACTTATTTCTATTTTACAAATGATAGAATTGAGGTAGAAAGAAATTTTTAAAGTCATTCCCCAAGTCACCACACAAATGCTACATGACAGTGATTTCTGATTCTTTCTAACTGCATCACTTTGTATAGTGTCCAGCAAAGCTCTGATGTGTGGAGGGATAATGCAAGAGAGAGAGAGAGAGAGAGAGAGAGAGAGAGAGAGAGAGAGAGAGAGAGAGAGAGATAGCAGTACTGGACTAGGAATTTAGGTTGCCTATTGCTAGGACTTTGGGAAAATAATTTATTTCTTTTAAACTTAGATTTGTCTATTCTTATTTAATAAGGATACATAACCTCTTACTAGTATCTCTTCATATATACAGAGAGTTGAGCCGTTAATATGAGCAAAACATGTTGAAAATACAAAGGGCACTTCTATTTCTGAAGGAAGAGTGACTTGTTAGTATAATAGGGCCAGACTAGTAAGTCTGTATCGCTCCCAATCAATTTAGCCCAAATCATTATCAAGCCCAAATCTGCAATGCTTTTGAGAGCAGACCCTATCACATATTTTTTTTGAGTGTATCCCAAATCAGCTTAACAAGGTGCAGGGTAGGGTAGTGGATGCTTAATATACATTTTTAAGTGAAGGAGTGGGTGATTAAGTCAAACCATTGTTCAATACCTATTGGAGCTGTCAGTTAGAGACCCAATTTTATCATAGTATCAAAATAATTTCTAAAATGCTGGGACACAATTCGCCCAAGTTACTTTATGAAGAAGACAGTCATAACCCTTGTTTATAGTATTATCCAATTAACATTATTTATTATGTCCATTATTTTAACAGAAATAATAGCCAAATCTTTTTATTATAACATTTAAGGAAATACTTTATTTAAACTCCATGGCTTGCCTTTCAGAGAACCTCAGGAAATGTTGGTGGAATATATAAGAAAATGTCATTTTAGTGCCTAAATTGTCACTTCCCATACTTTTATTAAATAACAATAGCTGCTCCATGTTGAGCATTTACTATGTAATACTGGACTCTGAACTTCACACACACACACACACACACACACACACACACACTGTGTCTTTAATTTTAATAAGGACCCTATGAAGTTGATCTGTTATTGTTCCCATTTTCTAAGAGAGGAAATAGGCTCAGAAGGTAAGAATAACTTGTCCAAGTCATAACCTGTCCACGTTGGCAGCACAGCCCAATCCAAACCCACACAGACTGGCCCTAAAAGGCTGCCCTTCAGCAGGCTCCTGCACACCAGCCAGGGGCACAGTCACCGCTGAGAAAACCAGCTTTCACTGGCCACCTCCCTCCCTTATGCTCATTACCCTTGGCTTCTAAAAGAAGGGGAGGGCGGGAGGGAAAAAAAGGGAGAGGGAAAAGAGGGAGGCGAAAAGGGAAAGAACAGGGGGGAAGGTCACTAATGTCTCCCACCCCTGCTGAAGAACCCCGGGGATAGACTGGTACCCATCCAACACTAGTCAGTGTTGCTGAATAAGAAGTATGTGAAGTCCCGTGGGGTCTGACTTGATATCATTTTGCCTTTGTTTTACATTTGTCAGGAGAAGTATTCCTGGAGATTAAAGGGCCACTGGAAGATACTTACAAAATATACTGCTATCACCACGACAAAGCGCACAGTGTCCTCGAGTCCTATGAAAAGGAGGAGGAGCTGAAGCAACAATTGAGCCTCTGCGTCCAGTCCTTACAGTAAGGCCTTTTCCAATGATGATTTCCTAGCAGGGAACATTTTAACTGGATGCAGATGAAAGATCTCACGTAAATCCTGGGTTTTATGGGACTGGTAGGATGCTCTACTTTGCGTTCTCTTTATGAAAAGCTGGCGTGCCAGAAACCCTGATTGACTTTTCCCCCCTGTGCAAAGATGACTAAAAATAACATAGGAGAAAACTCGGGCTCTGTGAAAATAGAATAATGCAACATCAAAAAGTGAAATGTCCCGGCCAGTGTGGCCCATGGTTGAGCATTGACCCAGGAACCAAGAGATCAGGGTTCGATTCCAGGACAGGGCACATGCTGGCGTTGCGGGCTTGATCCCCAGAAGGGGGTGTGCAGGAGGCAGCCGATCCATGTTTCCCTCTCAGGTTGATATTTCTTTCTCTCCCTCTCTAAAAAAAAAAAAAAGAAAAGTGAAATGTAGAAGAAAAGTCCCTCCTTACAGCTGTCGTTGCTTGCCAGCTCCACTGGAGGAATGTGTGAGACAACACGTGGGTCCGTGACCCCTGGGGAACATGGGATAATCAAGTCAGTGGCATGTCCATGACTCTCTAGATGGCCTTCACCTTCCCACAGAGGGGAGACTGGCAAACACTGTTAAAGTGTTCAGCCCTGTTAAATTTTGTTTCTGAAAAATTAGTCATGCCTTCCTCCTCGTTCCTAAATTGTTAGTGGGAGGTGCCACATAATATTTTGTTTTTATCTAGAAGAAATATATATGCACTGTAAAAATCTGGAAAAAATAAGAAAACATGAATAAGATAAAAACCCTTGCTATTCCATGTGTTAACTCCTCACTAAACCATGTATTAATAACCACAATTTGCATTTTCTTCTGATCTTATCTATAGGCATACATGTGGACATGTGTTGAGAGTGATTCTTTTACATGAAATTGGTATTTTATTGTATATATAGTTTTCTACCGCATGAAGCTTAAAACCAAAATGTCTGCCCTAGCCCACATCGTACCCAGTGGTTCTGTTGTGGTCTTTCAGGATTACTTCTTGTCAAGTGGTTTTGATTAGGCCGAGAATTAACCAAACAGAGGAGCTGTGGTGTATAAATCAATGCACACCAGCCTGCTGGTGTATCCCCTTATACACCAGCAGAATTAACCAAACAGAGAGAGCTATGGTGTATAAATCAATGCACACCAGTCTGCTGGTATATCCCCTTATACACACACTATTGTAGGGCCCAAATGGGGGTCCTGCTAGAGTACAAAAGGCTGGTAGCTGAATTAAAGTGAAATCAGGAGACTAAGTGAGATTACTCTAGAGAAAGTCTTTGCAGATGAAAGCTGGAACTGAAAGTGGGTTTAAAAACTAACTTTATTGCCCTCTACTGGTCAAAAAGTTATTACAGTTCTTTAACCATTTTTCTGCCCATGTTGTGGAAAAGAAAATATATTTAAGTCACTAAATCTAAATAATTTACTTGGTGCTTGTGATGCACCAAGCATCGTTCTGGAATGAGTGCTGAAAATGCAAAAATAAAGAAGTCTTAGACCCTGCCCATTAGGAGCTCAAAATGATCAGGTAATTCCTTTTTTTTTAATCCTCACCTGAGGATATTTTTCCACTTATTTTTAGAGAGTGGAAGGAAGAGGGAGAGACAGAGAGAGAGAACATCATTATGAGAGAGACACATCAATTTCCTCCCAGGCCCCGACCAGGGCTGGGGATCAAGCCTGCAACCAAGGTACATGCCCTTGACTGGAATTGAACCCTGGACTCTTCAGTCCCTGGGCTGACGCTCTATCTATCTACTAAGCCAAACTGGCTAGGGCTGATCAGGTAATTCTTAAAGATAATATGTAATGAGCAGCTCCAGTTCATTATTTCTCCACTATTTGAAAGTCAGTTTAATGTTAGCAAATCAATTCACAGAAACCTTAAAGTTTGAAGTTGTATTTGTATTATTAAATTAATATATTAAGAGAAAACTCTTCTAAATATAAAGATACTTTTTATTCCTAGGGAGAAATAATGGTGTTATCCTGGATGTGAATGAACACCTTTTCTATCTGATCCAATAAATGTCTATATTGAGCCATTTCCCTTCCTCAGCTTCTAGAATGAAAGAGAGAAATCTTATGGTAGCGGAACAGCTAACGACCATCAGTCCAACTCCAACCCCAGGAATGGCGCTCCGAACGGGGAGAGGACGCAGTTCATTACTTTGGCAGGTGCAGTTAACAGCTGCCCAGAGGTGGAGCTGTCTGCTCAGAGGGGATGAACATTCGTGTATTATTCGTGAAGCTTTTGACTCCTAAGAGAAAGAGATCGACCCTGCCAGAATATTCCACTAGGCAGTAGAGCTCCATATCAGACCCCTTAAAAACTAGCTAAAGGCAGAGGTTAATCTTCAAACTTCATGACGTCCGAATTACTGAAAATTACTTTCAGACCCAATGGTTTCTTTGATCTTTTTCTGAAAGCCTCAAGTTATTGCCCTGGTGATGTCCCAAATCTTGTGTATTCAGCACCAGTCTGGTTTTAGAGAGTAATTTCAGGCACTGGAAGGTGCTAAGGTTTAGAAAGCACAAAATCCAAAGAAATTAATATTGGCAGGACTATTTTTTAAGGGAAAGAAAATCAAAATAAAGTAGCTTAAGTTAGAGCTCTTTTCCCAAAAGTTGCCTTTCCATGAACATAAAGTTAATGATGAATTGTACTGGTCTGCCTGAAAGCAGAGAGCAGGAGAATTATTGACATTACTATAATACTGACCTCAATTGAGCTAAGCTTTAAATTCTGAGAAACAGGTTTTCAAACAGGTTTATAGGCCAAAGAGAGTCTGGAACACCCAAGGGCTTGGTTTCCCTTGCCAAGTAATCAGTCAAAGCTATTACTGTGGCTCTGCCTTTTCCTTGTGGCTAAATAACAGAGCCCAAGTGCCCAGTTGCCAATTTCTAATGAATATTAGGTGCAGCCTCCATTTTCTACCGTGCAAGGGATATTAGAATAAGTGGGTTTGAAGCAATACCCATGAAAGAAGTGGTTTCATGCTTCAGAAGTTAAAGCGGAATTTTAAGAAACTTAGGTTGCATTTTAACCAAAATTAAAATAAGTTTATTGAGGGCTTAATAAATATTTATTAAGACTGCTACATAATGTTGAAGTCATTTAAAATATATATGTATAAGCATAGGTAGTTCTTGCCTCCTAGGAACACACCTTCTACTTGGGTAGATAAACAAAACCATCTGGAAAGTTGAATGACAATGCCAGAGTTAATGTAAATAACACACCAGGAGCTGTCACGGTGAGATTCAAGACTAATTTCCAAGAAGATGATAGAGAGATTGTTTGGTTCTGTAACAGATGTGAGCTCATAACCTTTGGCTATTCTCTGAAGCCCAGTATCTTTCAAACGAGAAAATAATATTTGTATCCAGAAAATGATTTTGAATCCCTTGGGAATGTTAGGGCAGTATTTTTTGGTGTGCTTGTTCCCCTGCGTCAGATCAACCAGGGATGTATACTAAACATGCAGACTCCTAAACTCTGCTCCAGACCAAAACAACAACAACAATAATAAATGGGATGGCTGAGGGTCCGATCCAGGAATCGGCACATTAACCAGTACCCTCGTGAGGTGGGCACACAATCAAGACCTACTTAGAAGGAGAAATGGCCTCCGTTTTCTCTCACTGCTGCCCCTGAGGCACCTGGGCTTTTTCCATAACTATAGACGCAATCTAAGCAGTAATTTCAGGGTTCGGAGACCTTAAGAAAGAAAAGACTAAAACTAGCTGAAGCGCAGCTCCACATCTGCATCCGTAGCACACAAATTGGAAACTTGCAAGTTTTTACTTATTCATCAAGGAGTATTTACATAGTTGCCTTAACACTGTATTAATGCAGTCTCTAAATTCATGGAAGTTATTTGCTAAAGATCTAGTTACTCTGTCTCTTGGGGGCTATTTAAGGTTTCTCCTCTGTATGAGAAAAGTGAAAAATAGAATAGTTCTAAATGCCAGTGTAGCTATAATTAGCACAGCCTGTCTGCTGCCTCCTTTTTCTGTTTTTCTTGTTGTAAATACCGCCAAATCCCTGCTGCCTTTCAGAGGCCCTAGAGATCTGTGTATTTTGTAATAATAATAATAATAATAATAATAATAATAATAATAATAATAGAATGAAGGGGTTTTTCCAAAATTTTTGGTACCTGGAAGACACATTTCTAGCTTCACCTCTAGTTGTTATAAATGTATCTTCCTAAGTCCATCATCCATAGAAGGAAAACTTCTAACTTACAGTCATTTGGATGCTCTGGCTGATCATATTCCAGCAAAAACTTCTCCATTCAGGAGGGAAGTTAAAAGTTCATACAAGGCAAACTCAAAAGGAATAGCTTTCAATTTGTTTACCACATTTTGTATTTCTTAATATTATTCTAAGGTAATGTTTCACATAAAAATTAAAAGCACTTTTGGAAATTCCTTCATTTCCTTGTTATGTGGCATCATGTTTGAACTAAGGAAAGACTAATCTGTAAGGAATAGTCACATAAAAACTTCTGTTAATTGTGAGTCAAATTATAATAAACCCATGAGGATAGGGGGTATTACCGTCAGTGGACATATTGAGTTAGTTTACCCCACAAGGGGTAAACAATTTAACTTTCTCCTGAATTGTCCTTGGCTGGGGTTAACTTCTAGGAAACTTTTATCCTAAAAGAGAGATTTAGAAAAAAAAAAGAGAGAGAGAGAGAGTAAATAAAAAGATGTGATAACATAGGACCATTATATCACTACACCAACAGGGAAAATGTGTTGAAGGTCTCGCAGTTTCCTTTTCATAAAATGTTATACTTACATTAAACACAGCATTTTAAGTTTTATTTGAAATAAATGAAATAGAAGGAGAAGAATTTTCCATGTTGTCTCTAGGAGGGAAAAGAATAATCTTTTCTTTCAACTTTAAAGTATGTGTTTTGGTTCCCAAATGATCACCTTGCTCACTTGTTTGTTTCCATAGAAAAATGCATTTTTATTTTTAGTCAACTTCACTCCCAAATTTTCTGATGTATGATCCACAGCACATACTGGAAAAACAAAAATTCCTAATTAGAAAGGGAGAGAAATTGGGGGAAGAATGTGAGCTTAAAGGCAGTGAATGGAAGGGAACATTGGGCAAGGGGTAGTGGGGGTGCAATTCTTCATGGAAGTGAAAACGTTCCTCAAACTTACTGAGTTCAGCATAGGGATTTATCATTGAATTTTTCTCAATCACTTAATATGAAAAGACCATCTACAGTTATGGGATAGGTTTAAAATGTGTTCTATATTGAAAACATTTATTGTATTCTAGAACACTGGAAACCAGAGAGCAAGGGGATCATGTTATTAATACCGGTCATTACTTGACTTCTCTAGAGGCTTTTAGAGAAAAACTTCATTACTCTTATTCCTGAAATTTTAACTTGGATGATTCTCACTTTTTTTATTGTTAATTAATTACTTTGACAAATATGTTTTGCCCTCCTGCCAGCCACTTTTTCAGGTCCTGGGGCTACAGCCAAGAGCAAAGCAAGCATAAATCCTTGTCTTGCTGGGGAGTAGGGGGGGAGTGGAGAGAGAAAGACAGTAAACGGAAGAGGGATATACTATATTAGGAAGTGGCAAAGCATAAGGGAGAGAAATAAAGCAGAGTGTGAGGATAAAGAGTTCGGTGGGAGGCAGGGTTGGTCAGGGAAGGCTTCACTGGGAAGGAGCATTTGAGCAGAGAGCTGAAGGCCATGAGGAGTGAGCCGCATCTGGAGGAAGAGCAGGCAGCACGGCGCTGCGAAGGCCTGCAGGCAGGAGCGTGTCTTCCAGCTTCAGAAAGAGCGGGGAGGCCTGTTGGTTGCCTTGGAGGGGAAAGACAAGGACCAACAGCAAAGGAGGTAGAGAGGAGGTGGAGGAGAGGAGAGGACATTGCCTGGGAAGGATGTGAGTTTTACTTGAGCAAAATGGAAAAAGCTAGCAATGCCTTGTGAAAGTTTTCGTGGAAGTCCCTCATTGAATTTTATAATGTTTTAATCTGCATCACACTATATGTGATGTTGCAGAACGTATGGTTTTCTGCAAGTCAATCACCTTCCCTTGTAATCTTGTAATCTCAGTTTTTCTTATTATGTTTAATAGATTCTTTTTTATAATATAAACAAAAATTGATCTTTAAATACATTTTCAAATGATGAAAATTTATTAACTATAATCTGGATCAGCGGTTTTTAACCTTATACTATAAGGAGTAAAGCAAAAATGGTGCAAATATACTAAAATAAAGCTTAAGTGACCTGATTATAAAACAATGAGACCGATTCTATAAAACATTCACGAAAATGACTTATTACCTTATTTTATTTAATAAAATTTAAAAATCTTTACAATGCTTGTATATTACCTCACATATGTGGATTTACATGAGTTTACTTTTTTCTCTTCTCTTACAGGAACATATACATGCAAGAGTAAGTATTTTTATCTTAATAATAAAATCAAATGTAAAAATCATGAGGAAAAGCTGTTAATATTTCTGCACAAATCAGACATTTTAGTTTTTACAATTATGTTTATTGCTTTTAATAAATAAATCAAGACTTTGAAGGCATTTGCCATAGACATTATTAGAGCACTTATTTCCAATTTGTCTGAGATGATCTTATATATTAAATTCTTACTACATGTACTTTCCTTAACTTTTAGAAGAATCCTGGGATGTAATTCACTTAAATCACATGTTTGCGAGGGCCAGGAACTCTTCAGGAACTGCTCATCACAGATATGTTTAGGAATCTTAATGTGTTCAAAACTCTTTTTCCTGACTGCAACAATAGTCTTTAAAAAATCTCAGGTTGATACCATAATGTTTTTGAAGTTTCTATTGATTAATGTACAAAAGAAAAGACTCCTTATGCATTTTAGCAAAATATTGGGTTTCTTCTCATTGGATCTCATATGATTTATAAAGAAAAAATCATATCCACATATATAGCATGAGAATGAAATATTAAGATGAAATAGTTGGTCACTCAGACAGTATAGAAATTACCTTATAAAAACAACACACACACATGCACATTTTGGAAGATGCCCATTTTTATATAAGAAAAGCACGTTTAGCCTAATACTGAAAGGATGATGTTGACATACCTACAAACTCAAATATATAGGACTTGAAAAAGCACATGCTTGGTTGGCTTGGTGTGGTCAGTAACTATGAAGGTCCTGAGTTCCTTCTCTCTCTCTCTCTCTCTCTCTCTCTCTCTCTCTCTCTCTCTCTCTCTCTCTCTCTGTGTGTGTGTGTGTGTGTGTGTGTGTGTGTGTGTGTGTGTGTGTGTGTGAATTCTACTCTGGAAACCTTATATAGATAAAACACAAAATTTACAAAGTAAAAATTATATTTAACCTGTAAATACCTGTCACTATTCATGCTTTGGTGCCAAACAGCCATGACAAAGACAGAATTCCAGAGTGAGTGGAAGAGGTGGGCATCTGGCATCACCCAGGGGACTTGCGGGCTAAGGCTTGATACCTCAACCAGGCTGGAAAGTTGGCTTTTGACACACCAAACAAGCACCCAGGTCTCTCACTTCATACGTTTTTTCACCAAAGGAAAAAAATCCTACAGTGTAAACAGATATGAATAAGTTTGTTCAGTGAGTTCCCAAATCACTTGAATTTGAAGATGTGGGTAAGAGGACAGGAGGGCTTTTTGCTTTTTGGTCCGTCCACACACCAGGGCCTTCCTGGCTTCTCTCCGACGACAGTTGATGAGGATGGGGGCGGGGTAGGGAATGGGGTCTCATTATAAAGTCTATGCCCCTGGCATCATGGTACCTAGGAGTGGAGAGTCACTGAGCTGGATGAGTACAGCGTGTAATATGTTGCAAATTCTGCTTAGATTTCTTTTCCTAAAGCTTAGATGTTTATAAGCAAAAAATGGAGAGAGAGAGATTCAGAGGAGGACAGTGAGAGATTAACTTATTTTAATGCAGTTCGTATGCATAGGCTGCTCCATACAGAAAACCTGTAACAAACAGCACATTGTATTGAAACAGTTGCTTAAAAAATTGCAGTAGCTTTTGCGCCACTCCTGCGGTGTGGGAGTTATCCGCTGTGTGTGGCCCCTCTCGCCTATTCTGTGCATCAAGAACTGAAAAGAGGCCGCGTATTCACAGTGTGTGGCTGGATGAAGATCAAAGCCATGTCTGCCCTGTCTTCCTTCTTGTTTCTCTCGCGGGGGTCAGGAGGCACACGAGCTGCAACATGAAAGGGTAAAAGGCCGCATCAAGTGCTGTGTAATTGTTCAGCTCCTTAGCGGCTGAGGCCAGGAAGGTTGCAGCCCAGAGTGCATTTAGGAGGGTGGTTTTTTAAAAATATATTTTTATTTATTTCAGAGAGAAAGGGAGAGGGAGAGAGAGATAGAAACATCAAAGATGAGAGAGAATCATTGGTCTGCTGCCTCCTGCATGCCCCCCCACTGAGGATTGAGTCAGCAACCCGGGCATGTGCCCTGACGGGGAATCAAACCGGGACCTCCTGGTTCATAGGTCAATGCTCAACCACTGAGCCATGCCGGGAGGGCAGGTGTGGGTTTTTTAATGGTTTAAAAAGCAATCCCTTATAGAAACTGAAAATGTTCTGTTTTTGTTTTTTTTTCTAATCTACATTTTTAAAAGTACAGAGAAAGGCAAAGATATTATAACTTCTAAAGTGATTACTTTGGATTATAATCGTATGTAAAAATCAAAGTGACAAGAATCAAAGATTCTCCAACCAAAAAGTCACCCTCCCTAAAAAGCATCTGGTACAGTCGCCTGTTCTAAAGCAAGAAGAACATGCCTATTTAAATCTCTTCTCAGCCGCAGGGTTGGATTTTCATGTTTTTACACTTTTCTGTATGTGTTCTCTGTCTGGCCAGCTATTCCAGCCTTTGGATCTCAGGGTTTCTATTTATCTCAGCATGTTGTAAGTTATTTTCTCTTTTCTTGAGCTTTGCATTTTTACAATTATTGAAGAAACACTGCAAAATACAGAAAATTAAAATGAGGACAGTAAAGACAATGGGTGGTCACATTCCAGAGTTAACCATTGTAACATTGTTACAATGTGAATTTTCTGACTTTACCGCAATATTTTTCTCTACATACACACATATTAACTAAAATAGGACACATATGTATGTATTTTTTGTACGTCAACTTGCTACCATTCATCAATACATCCTAGACATCTTTCTATGTAGTAAACATAAACCCCCATCACTTTCTGACTGCACAATATTCTATCTGATGTACAGACCACAACTTAAATCCTTATAGGTACTTGAATTGTGTCTATCTGTCCTGTAAAGATTGATGCTGTGTGTTCATTCTTACACATGATCTCTGTACAATAATTTGATTATTTTCTTAGTATGAATTTCTATAAGTGGGATTACTAGACCAAAGGGTATTTGATACTTATTACCAGAGAATTTCAGAAAAGTTGAACTCATTTATATTCCCACTGCCCACATGTGAGTTGTCCATTTATCTGCTACTTGCCAGCCCTAGATATAATTAATATTTGTATCCTTACCATATGTGGCAATGTAATAGACCAAAAATAGTAATGTGTTGGTTTAATTTTCACTAATATTGATCTTTAGCATTTTCATAAATGCTTAATCATTTTCATTTCTCATCTAATGAATTCTTTTTATTGATTGTTCACTTTTATTGAGATGTTCATCTTTTTCTAATAGATTGATAATGGTTCTTTAATTAGTGAATGTATTAACCCCTTTTTGTCTTATGTGCTATAAATATTTTTCCAGATTACCATTTGACTTTTTTTTTAAATATATATATTTTTTATTGATATTTTACAGAGAGGAAGGGAGAGGGATAGAGAGCTAGAAACATCGATGAGAGAGAAACATCGATCAGCTGCCTCCTGCACACCCCCCACTGGGGATGTGCCCGCAACCAAGGTACATGCCCTTGACCGGAATCGAACCCGGGACCCTTCAGTCCGCGCAGGCCGACGCTCTATCCACTGAGCCAAACCGGTTTCGGCACCATTTGACTTTTAACATACTTTATGGCTTGTTCTGTTTTGTTTTTATCTGTAAAGTTTTATAGAGTAAAATTTTTAAAAGATTTATCACTTTTTCTACTGTGGTTTTTGGATTTTGTGTCTTACTTAGAAGTTCCAAGAATGTTTTCAAAGTGTAATCCTTTGATTTATTCAAATTATTGAAGCGTTTCATTTTTAACATTTAAATCTTCAATCTAGCTATAAATTATTTTGGTGCAAAGAATTTATTTTTATTATTTTTTCTATGTAGCTAGCTAATTATTACAAAACCTGATATTAATTTTTCCACTGAGTAGGAATGTCACAGTTACCATGTACATATTTTCATACAGACCTGTATATATTTCTTGATTTTTCTACTTTGTGCTAATCACCTGCCCATGGATGTACCCATAGCAAACTCCTTTCGCTTTTGCAGCTTTATATTTTAACTAGAGGCCCGTTGCATGATATTTGTGCAAGAATAGGCCCCTGGCTTCACTCCCAGATGCCCGGGAGCCGGCAAGTCCTTGCTTCTGTCCAGAGCACCGCTCCTGTAGCTCCCTCTGCCGCCCTCCCTCCCGCTCATAGCAGGCGTCCCGCCCCTCCCAGCCGCTCCATGCCTGCATATGCAAATTAACCCACCATCTTTGTTGGGTTAATTTGCATACTCACCCTGATTGGCTGTGGGTGTAGCGGAGGTACAGTCAATTTACATGTTTGTCTATTATTAGGTAAGATACCAGCTCGACCTTATCCCAGCTCAGCACTCTTCATTTCAGAATTTCTTGGGTAGTCCTGCATGTTTCTTTCTTTAAAAAGTTTCTCTTTTGTTAAAGTTATATATGTACCATGGTTTAAAAAGGCAGAATTTAAGAAAAAATAGTAGTCAACTTCCTTCCTGCTGTTAATGCTCTTCATGGGAACACATCTTTTAGTTGACTCTTTTGGAATTTATCTTCCTGACTCTGAAAACATGTTTGGTTTCACCTTTTTGAGTATTATGTACTGACTTTTCCCTGTAGAAGACAATAATTTATCTCTCTTTTCTACCCCATCTCCTCTACACACACACACACACACACACACACACACACACGCACACGCACATGCACACGCACACACACGCACACACATTCTTCCCACCTCTCCATTCTCCTTATGTAGTTGCATTATACTTTGGAGTAGAGGAATAATCAGTGTTGGAATTATTATATCTGAGGATATCTGAGTAAGTTCTTGTCAGAGCTAAACCTTGGAATAAATGATTATTTGTCTTTCTGTGAGTTAACTATTGTTTTTTCCCTCTTAGTTTTCTTTCTGCTAATCATTAATGCTAAACTCACAGTTAGTCATATTTCAAGACACCCAAATATGTTCTGTATACTATCACTTCCACCTCCCTAAGGAAGGTTCTCCCAAAGCCTCTGGCCTGCTGGTTTGGACTAGTGACGCTGGGCACAACTGTCTTTCAGGAATTCCCCTGCCATCATCCTGGAAATTCTCTTTGCCTCTTTCCTGTTTTTGTGGAGGATGTCCTACAATAGTTTCTTCTATTCATCAAAGAATGAATGGGAAGTAAAATTTTGAGAACTTTTATATCCAAAATATCTTTATTTTATCCTCACTCTTAATTTATAGTTTGAATTCTAAACTATTGAATTCTAAGCAATAGAGAATTCCAAATTGAATATCATTCATCTTCAAATTTTAATGGTAAGTTCTCATTGTTTTCTAGTTTCCAGTGTTGCTACGAGAAATCTGAAGCTTGTTTGGATTCTTAATCATTTGTTTATACCTGTTTGTTTATATGTTTCTCTGAAGGATTGTGAGATCTTGTCTTTATCTCCAAAAGTCTGAAGTTTCATGAATTCCAGGGTGTGAATCCATTTCATCCATTGTTCTGGATACTCAGTTAGGTCTTTAAACCTGACAACTCATGTCCTTTTCTCAAGTTACTTCACTGATGATTTCCTCCCCATATGAGCTCTACTCTCTTTTTCTTGGAATCTTATTATTTTGATATTGACCTTCCTAAAACAGTCCTCTAATTTTCTGTATTTTCCTTTTATTCTCAATCCCTTTATATTTTTGTTCTTCTCTCTGGAAAGTTCCTGAATATTTTTCCCCCCAACACTGTGAGTTTTTATTTCTGCTATTATCTTTTAATTTCCAACAGGTCTTTCTTAGTCCTTCAGATGATCCCCTTTATTTGTATGGCACCCTAAAAAAGGTTTCTGAAACAGATTTTCAACTAGTCCCTTTTTATCCTAATCCCCATCTCCCTCTCTTTCTACTACCATAGGTTCTCAGGAACTCTAATTAATGAACTTTTGGAAAAATAATTATTACCTATCCATATTTTTGGTTCTCTGGTCTGCTATATCAATTTATCATTCATTCATCTTCTTTACATCTTCTAACATTTACTGATAGTTCTGTATTTTCACAGCTTTTTTTAATTTATGGCAAATGTTATTTGGTTGTTATTAGTAGCAATATACAGTTTCCTCTAAAAGTGACTTAATGTGTTTTAAAGGGAGAATACTGTACATTGAAAAAAATCAATCGTAATGTAGTTGGTTTGTGGCTACTGTAAATTAAATATTAAATTTCGGATACTTATGGTCGTAAAATAGAGGAAATTCAAACTAATATGATCAATAGTTATATGATTATTTTTCCTTTCTCTCATTTTCTCCCTCTAATTAAGAAATACCGATGTGCCTCAGTGTTGTTTCCCATCATAGTTTTTACATTGTTTAAATGTCATTTTTATTTTCATTGTGGAAATATTTTCTTGTATTTGATGTGAAGCTCTTTATAGCAAAACTGAATGTTGCTAAAAGAAAGCAAAGCCAGCTGTATTTACTTGATTTTGTAAAGTCCCAATAATAATTTCTAATGAGATTAGTGTAGCTACTTATGGTACCAAATACTTGCCAAAGTATTTATGATAAGTGGGAGGAAGATGAAACAGAATTATAAATTAGTAACCACCTTAGTTTTCAACTCAATATATCTGGGAAATTGTTACATTCAGCTACTTTCTGTGGGGGAGGTATGTGGTAATTGGCTGCCTGGCTGAGCTGGGTGGTGTCACACATAGGATGCACTGCCTCAAAGTTATCAGAACGTAATTTTATTGTGAGGGTTTAGATGGGTGAGCGTTGTGGCACCGAATGCCTGGAGTGTCATTATTTTAACACATCCTCTATTTTCTTAACCACGTTGCTTGTGTGATGCGGGTACAGAACATCACTGCTCATCACTTGAGCACCTGTCCAAAGTGCAAGTCTGAAGACAAAAGAGGGCTCTTGTTTTTGAGAGAGCCTTTTTAATATTTGCATTTGTGATGCTTTTAAGAGAAATGATAATCATTTATCATTGTTATTATTGTCATTTGAAACATAAAAGGGAGAGAACAGAATTTTGTTGCCAAAGAGTGATGGGAAAAGAAGTAGTGAAGGGTCTACTTTGGGTTTTGACAGAACTTAATAAAGAAGAAAGGGAAGCTCAAAGAAACAGGGTATGCTTTAATATATTTGGGGATTTTAAAAATAAAAATTTATATAACAATGGACCACACTGATAAACTATCCTATTAAAACTGAGTTTTCTTATTGAATTGTTGACTATATTTATATTTTGATGGTATTTTCAGTGATTTTTAGCAGATTAAATAAACTGCTATTTGGTGATGGTTGAAAAACTCAGAAGAAATTCTGATCATATTCATATAGATAATATGTTTTTTTTCTAGTTAATACCTTCTATATTCTGATTTGTTCTTACTTAAGGGAATTGTAAGTCTACTTAAGTTTCTAAATTGTTGTATTATTAAAGCACCTTTGCTTAAGAAATGTGAGAAAATGTGTACTTCATAGCAAAGGTTCAGCTATTGATACAGCATCAGTTAGGAAATATGTTTTTACTTATTATTTTTTTAGTATTCATAATATTTATATTTTCTTTCATTTGCTTCACCTAGTTCTCTTGGAAACTAATAACATCTCTCTCTTCCTTGCCCCCTCATTTCTTTTTTGCTACCCTGTCTAATTACCTCATTTCCTTAATAGATTTTGTGCCAATGGGTAGAAAGTACAAGATAAGTCATGTAAAGCAACCCTTTACTCCCTTGAAAAAGCTTTTTTATTTTGGTCTTGCTGAAAAAAAACAACAAAATTCCTCAGTTATTAGGACCATTGGAAATTTGGGGAGGGAAAATAAGTTCAATGTACAATAAAAGCACATTACAAAAAATCTGAGAAATCTGTCAGTCTACCAATATCCATTGAGAGAAAACACTATATGTCATGCTGGAGTGGTGACAGAGAAACTGAGCATAAACTGCCAAATAGAGAAACAAGATGGAAGATTTGATAGTGACTGGTGTGTGTGTGTGTGTGTGTGTGTGTGTGTGTCTGTGTTTGTATGCGCATGCACACGCACGCACATGAGCACACGCACATCTATGCACATACACATGATAATCAAAGTTCCTTAGTTTCTCAATATTCAAATGAAGAGTTCAATTAGATGGTATCTAAGGTAACTTCAGATCTTTTCCTAACAGGCAACTTTTCTCATTTTGTTCAGTGATTTTTAGATTATTTCATTATTGCAATCATGTGGTCTGTTGTCTATCCATATTAGTATTTAAAAATAATAATTGAAGAATGGAAAATCCACCTATCAGTATTTGAAAGCAGTGTCTGTATTCTCTACTAAATACATGCAAAAAGGAAAGCAAGCAAATATATCTGTCCACCAGAAGGGACTCAAAGTATGATTTTCATCCATGTTTCATTTACAATGTCTTTTTACTTGCCTCTTTGCACAGAGGTTTTTAGAAACTGCTACATTCTGGCTGAAAAATGAATGATGGTGGCTTGGACAATGACATGACCAAGCTTGTAGGCAGGCATGAGGGTTCACTTTTGTGTAGCTTGTGAAGATTTGCTGGCTAAGAACAATTCCACACAGCACGTCATTGTAGGACAGCAATGATTAGTGATAGTGATGCTATTAATAGTATTCAGAGAACTATTGCATTTCTTATAAATCTCCTTTAGGGGACTGATTGAAGCTCTGAAACAATATAAAGGCAACTTCTCAGTTTGGTAGAAGGGAGAAGACAGTGCTTTCTTTTGACTATAGTTGGCAAGTCATCTGTTTAGATTTTTAAATAATGAGTTTATTTTCCT
This sequence comes from Plecotus auritus, assembly GCF_963455305.1. NCBI lineage: Eukaryota > Metazoa > Chordata > Mammalia > Chiroptera > Vespertilionidae > Plecotus > Plecotus auritus. Next base: position 172,435,722 of record NC_137770.1, on the reverse strand, counting down.
CACTAATAATCAGAAAAATACCATTGGTAAAAGAATTTTTCTTGGCTGTCATGAAAATGCATTCTGACATTGTTTGCTTCCCACTATTATCATAAAGCCTGTTATTAACAAAAACCGGTAAATGGGACATGGATGGAATGATGCTTTGAATCCTTTTGGTGGACAGATACACTCAGCTTTTGTTTTGTTGTGTGGGTGGTTTTTTGTGTGTTTTTTTTTAAGTTTTTGTTTGGTAGTAGGATCTTTCAGTCACCCACTGCTCTTGTTTAACTTAGAAATTGTACATAGCCAAATGGATGGCATGGGGAGGAAAAACAGTTTCAGGATTAAACATTAAAAAAACCACAAACCTTAAAAGGAGATAATAAAACTAGTGTTCGCAAAACTGACATTATTTATCTCTATTGTAGAGGCAAACCGAACTTAACTAACATGAGCTCCTTGTTGATCAAACCAATTCAGCGTGTGACGAAATATCCCCTATTACTGTGCGAACTTCGCAATTCTACCCCTCCCTCTCACCCAGACTTCAGAGCCCTGGAGGATGCCTTTGCTGCAGTGAAAGACATCAATGTAAACATCAATGAACTTAAAAGACGGAAAGATTTAGGTAAGAAGACATGATGAATTCGTGCTCTCCACGACTGGCATGCTCTGTTTCTGTTTCTGAGAACCAGCATGTCTGAGCAGTTAGAGCAGTTGTAGTGATCAGGAAGAGAGTGTGGCTTTGCCTTGACAGCTGGGTTCAGGAGAAGATCATAAGGCACAAAAATGAGCATTACAAAAAAAAATCAGCCCAGCCGGTGTGGCTCAGTGGTTGAGCATCGACCTATGAACCATGAGGTCTCTGGTTTGATTCCTGGTCAGAGCACATGCCTGAGTTGCAGGCTTGATCCCCAGTTGGGGGCGTGCAGGGAGCAGTCAGTCAATGATTCTCTCTCATCATTGATGTTTCTGTCTTTCACTTCCTCTCTGAAATCAATAAAAACATATTTTTTAAAAATCAAACAGGTCTATACTTAACCTCTTGTGACCATTGCATGCCTGATGACGTGTTGTGGGCTAAAGACACCCAAAGCCTCTAATCGTCCCGTCTCTGGCAGTGTGTGTGGTGAGAAGGAGACATGGCAAGGCCAGGTAGCTAGAGCAGTGAGAAGCTAGAGCCTTCAATCGGTGGTGGAAGGTGCAGATCCAGGTGAGGGAGGCCAGCTAACACTTCAGCTCACCTGGTTCCGGCACACAAAGAAGGGAGATTTGGGGGGGCAATAATGGTTCCACTGAAGGGAGCAAGTATATTTCTTTCTCACATCAACAAAGTATTGTTAATTTTTTGTTAGCTGAGATGTAAAATTGGTGTCTAACATAGAATGTAGATTTCAAACCAGGAGGCACAATCACACCGTCCCTGTAGCAGTCCATTGGGATAGATTGTGGGTCCTCAGTGGGATTTGTTCCCATAAGTTTTTTGGGTTTTTTTGGTTTTTGGTTTTTGTTGTTGTTTTTTTTTTTTTTTGGCTTTGTACTTCTAACATCAAATCTCACTTCAACATTAGAATAATGGTAGGACTTTGGAACCAACTGGTCCAACCACTCCACTTATTTTTGTAATTTTACTTTCTAATTTTTTAATTCAAAAAGTGGCATGTATTTGTATTAATAATTCAAAAAGTAGTATGCATTTGTATTAATAAACTAGAGGCCCGGTGCATGAAATTTGTGCACAGAGGGTGTGTGTGTCCCTCAGCCCAGCCTGCACCCTCTCCAATCTGGGACCCCTCGAGGGATGTCCGACTGCCCATTTAGGCCCGATCCAACTAGACTAATCCAGGACTGCTGGCTCCCAAACCCCTCACCTACCAGCCTGCCTGTTTGCCTCTAACTGCTTCTGCCTGCCAGCCTGATCACCCCCTAACCACTCCCCTGCCAGCCTGATCGATGCCTAACTGCTCCCCTGCCAGCTCAATTGCCCCTAACTGCCCTCCCCTGCTGGAGTGGTCACCCCTAACTGCCCTCCCCTGCTGACCTGGTCACCCCTAACTGTCCTCCCCTGCAGGCCTAGTCACCCCCAACTGCACTCCCCTGCAGGCCTGGTCACTCCTAACTGCCCTCTCTTGCCAGCCTGGTTGCCCCTAACTGCCCTCCCCTGCCAGCCTGGTTGTCACCAACTGCCCTCCCTACAGGCCTGGTCCACCCAACTGCCCTCCCCTGCTGACCTGAACGCCCACAACTGCCCTCCCCTGCCGGCCATCTTGTGGTGGCCATCTTGTATCCGCATGAGGGCAGCCATCTTTGACCACATGGGGGTGGTCATCTTGTGTGTTAGAGTGATGGTCAATTTGCATATTATTCTTTTATTAGATAGGATTATAAAGAAGGGCACAGAATAAAAAGTGAAAGTTGCAGAGAAAAAGACACCATAAACCCAATGAAAAGACAGCCCATAGACACAGAATTACTATCTAGAATATATAATTATTGATATTAAATCAATAATAAAAATATAATTTAAAAAGTTAATAATAAATATAAGCATTTTACAGAAAGACCAATAAAGTTTTTTTGTGTATTTTTTGTTGTTGTTATTGTTAATCCTCACCCAAGGATATTTTTTCTATTGATTTTTAGAGAGAGTGGAAGGGAGGACAGGAGGGGGAGAGAGAGAAAAAAACATCAATGTGAGAGAAATACATTTCACATTGATTAGTTGCCTCCTACACAAGACCCACACCAGACAGGGGAAATCAAACCTGTAACTCAGGTATGTGTCCTTGACCTGTAATTGAATCTGCAACTTTTCAGTGTTGCAGGCTGACACTCCAACCACTGAACAACACCGGCCAGGGCAGAAAGACCAATACATTTTTAAACGCTAAGCTTCACTAATAATCAGGGAAATGCAAATTAAAATCATGACATATTACTTAATGTTAAGTGCTGAATTTCAGTCTGCAGGTGAGAATATAAACTGCAATCACCACTTTGGAGGACAATTTGATAATTTCTAGTGAAGTTGAAGATTCACACACCCAAGACCCAGAAAATCAATTTTTACATATTTGAGAAACTCTTGCCCATAAGTAACTAGCATTGTTCATAATAGCAAATAAATAAAAAAGAGAAGAAAATGGCTTACATATTTATTCAGATCATGGATAAACTGTGTGTTATATACTGTGATACCATGAGAACATAAAAGTTATAAAAATTAATTGGGGTATATTCATCAATTGCATAAATTTAAAAATGCTATTTTTTAAAATAAAGTACCAAGTGACAAAAGAATATATGCAGTTTGGTACCATTTTAATAAAGATTGACATTCAAAAGAATACTATGAATTGTATGACTGCAAACACACAATAGAGGCATAAAATGGTTACAGATATAATAAACCCATTCTCTATTTTTTTAAATATATTTTTATTGATTTCAGAGAGAAAGGGAGAGGGAGAGATAGAAATATCAATCATGAGAGAGAATCACAGATCGGCTGCCTCCTGCACACCTCCCAATGGGGATCGAGCCTGCAACCAGGGCATGTGCCCTTGACCAGAATCGAACCCAGGACCCTTCAGTCCGCAGGCCAACACTCTGTCCACTGAGCCAAACCAGCTAGGGCAATAAACCCATTCTTAAAAATCACAATTCCTGCAGGGATTAAAGATGAGGTTCAGAGAAACTTCACCTGTTATGTAATTTCGTTTTTAATTAAAAAATTGGAAACAAGGCAAAATTAAGATTCGACAAAGCTCAGAGACAGATAATAGCTGCTGTATTATTATTATCACGTTTGTGTTTGCTTAAAATATTTTAAAGTTTTAAAGAGAAAAGCTTTTTCTCTCCCATGATTTTCTTCAGACTTTCTTTTTTTCTATTCTCTTTCTTCTTTCTTTCTCTCTCTCTCTCTCTCTCTCTCTTCTCCTTCTTTCCTTCCTGCAACATGTATGATACCACAGTTTGCTGGGTTCTTAAAAAACGTAATCATATGTCATGAACATTCTTCCAGTTAATGTGGCCTTCTTTTTAATGGTTCCATAGTATTCCATTTATGAGCATGTCATAATTTATTAAACTATTCCTCTAGGTCCTGGATAAACTTTTAGATTGTTTCCAACATTTTGCTATTAGAAAAAACTGCTGTAGCAAACCGAACTTTGTATGCTTATGAAAAGCATGGACTTCCTGGTTATAGACAATGAATATTTTAATTTTTATAAGATTCTGCCAAATTGTTCTGTACTGAAACTGTGTTAGTTTAATCCTCATCAACAGTAAATGAGATTGCCCATCTCGCCACACCCTTACCAAAAAGGAATATTAGGAATACTTAACATTTGAACATATGAGAAATAAAAATGATTTTAAAGATAAAAAAGTAAAACTCAGCCCAACCGGTGTGGCTCAGTGGTTGAGTGTCTGCCTGTGAACCAGGAGGTCACAGTTCGATTCCCGGTCAGGGCACATGCCCAGGTTGCAGGCTCAGTTCCCGGTGCGGGGAGCGGGGGAGGGCTGTGTAGGAGGCAGCCGCTCAATGATTCTCTCTCATCATTGATGTTTCTATCTCTCTCTCCCTCTCCCTTCCTCTCTGAATCAATAAAAATATATATTAAAAAAATTTTTTAAAGTAAAGCTCAGCCCTGGCCTGGGTGGCTCAGTTGGTTGGAGCATCATCTTCCAGTATAACAAGTGGTTTCGAGTTCAATTCTCAGTCAGGGTACATATCTAGGTTTCTGGTTCTACCCCGGGTCGGGGTTCATACAGGAGGCAATTGAACAATGTTTTTCACTCTCTCTCTCTCCCCTCTTCCTCTCTCTCTAAAAATGTCAATAAAATAAAAAAAAAAAAGTAAAGCTCAGAGAGGTGACCCAATTTACCCCAAAACTGTCTGCTAGTAGAAAGCCACTCTAGGATCTGAGGACTCCTTGGGTTGGCTGTCTTTTCATTAGTTAGTCTTGATGCTTCATTCTAGAGACCCCAGAGAGTATATGTATTATCTGAGAAGAGAGGAAGAGCTTGATACTTTTAATGTGGGAGGTAAGTGAACCTGGGGCTTTTGAGGCTCACACCCTCAGACAGCAGTTTTGAAGGATGAGGAGGTGGGCAGCTGGAGTTATGATTGGTCAGTGGGGCTGGAGCATATGGCATCTGCTACAGAGAGCCAACCATCATGTGGATTTTTATCTTAAACATAAATGTTGATCTTGAATGCTTGGGTAAAACACACTTTCTATGCTGCACGGGCCCAGATATGTCACTGCATTCTTTCGTTTTAGTTCTAAAATACAAGAAGAATGATGAGGATGAATCACTTAAAGATAAATTGTCAAAACTAAATATTCACTCAATTAGCAAGAAATCAAAGAGAGTGACAAATTATCTCAAGATTCTGACCAGAGGAGAATCACAGGTAATTTTTCTTCTTGGGCCACATACATTTTCCTGGGAACATGAACGCTGGAATTTCTGTGAGGTTTTGTCTTGTTGGTACACAGCTGTTTCTGGAACACTGAGAATCAAGGTAATTGCCCAAGGTTGTTATGCTGTTCCTCTTTCTCTCCTTCTCTCTCTCTCTCTCTCTCTCTCTCTCTCTCTCTCTCTCTCTCTGGAGTGAGGGTGGGTTTGACACTATCCTACTGTGGTACTTCCACTCAGAAGCAGGCAGAGCAGAGATAAGGACATAAGGACAGAGCTCAACCAGGGCTGCCTAGGAGTCCTGACCCTCGCCATCACCCAGCACATAATCTCACCCAAGGCAATGCCCTCCTTTCATCCCTGTCTTGTTTCTGCTTTTTAAAATCTCTCTTGCCTCTAGGGCTCCCTTGATATTCATTTTATCTTCATTTCACCTGGAGTAAACACTGTTCAGGTGCACACGTTAGTGCCATTTTTTCCCCGGCGACTTATCTCCTTCTTCTTTCCCTCCCCACTCCTAGATGCACATTCTATTACTAGGTTATTGTTTTGTGTCAGTTGTTTAGCCCGACTTGTACCTTGTTCACCTCGACCCCTAATACATAATAGATGAAGTAGCAAAGGCTCTCAAACATTGATGTGCACAGAATGAGCTGGGGAGCTTGCTCCAAGATTCCAGGGCTCCACCTGGTTCAAGGGTACAACCTAGAAGACTGTGTTTTTACAGAGACTCCAAGTGTTTTGAAGGGAAATAACCCTGAAGTATGTGATCCATGGGACACATTTCAAGATTCACAAGATAGTAATAAGTTCATGGCCTGGAGGTGGTCATACAGTGAGTGGGCTTCTAACAAAAAGTGGGCAGGAATGTTCTTTAGATACTATATAGTACTTTTTATTTTCCTTCTCATTTGCATGATTTCATCTCTTATTATGTTAACCTCTCTAACTAAAGGTTTTAATTTTAATTAGAGGCAAGCGGATGGTGGCTCAGCATTGGTGTTAGGCGGCTCGTCTTATCTGACCCGCTCGCTAGCTGCTGTGTTCTTCTTTTCCAATTTTTCATGGTCCCAGTAGCTCTCTGACCACTGAGCTAGACGTGGTCTCTTCCTCCTCTGACCGCTTGACAAACTCACTGAGTGGATCCCGGTTGCGACCCTGTTCATATCGCAGGAGGTAGCACAGGGCAGGAATTAAGAGCAAAATCTTTGAAATCATCCATACCTGGGTTTGAACCTTACCTCTGTCATTTAATATTTGTCTTTGGGCAAATAACTGAAATTCAATGTAACCATCTGTAAATTGGGGAATTATACTAGGACCTAACACATGGAGTGGTTGTGAGGATTAAGTGAAATGATGCATAGAAAAAAGTACCTAACGTAGTGGGGAAGCCCTCAATAAATACTGGCATCATCATCATCACTACCAACATCATCGTTATTTTATATCATTACCTTGTATTGTTATTTACCTTTTTCAGTGCTCAGACTTCTCACTTGCCACATGGTTATAAAGTCCTATATGCATGGTGTATTAATCAGGTCTTTTACTTTCTGCATTTTTTTGATGCTTTGACATCTTTAAGAAGCTTGCTGGCTGAGGAGCGAGCCCAGCCCAGGACTAGCCTGTTTTTAGAGATGGCCAAGGGCTCAGTGGGGATCACTTCTTTCATTCGCAAACCAACCAATCCAGAATCCATAGCCCCCACCACCTCGCTGTCTCATTCACATACTAATTCCTCTGCCCTCGATACCAAAGCCAGGTACCAAGCAATCAGAGACAACCTGGATAGCCTCAAGCCCAGGACAATTATTCAAACTGTTTACTCTGCCCAGTGTGTCTGTAGGGTTTTCCCACAAAAACTCCAATAAAGACTCTGGCTGAGACTCTCTCTTTGCTTCTTCCTGCCACCTAACCAAGCCTAGTGACCCTGCATGGCTGGGGTGACCCCTTCTCGAGGACTTGTGAGTAAATGCACTTTGTCTGAGCCTTGTTTTTATTCCTCCTCCAGCTGCGATGACTTTCCCATACCGTATCCAATATGGACTTCCTGGGAGCACATGGCTCATTTATCCTTCTGCTTACATCTTTATATTCTTCTAGGGACTCACTGGGTCCATTGCGTACAGGAGGTAACTCCAGGCCCCTCCTCTCAATGTAGAGCTATAATATGGGATGTTTGGGACATTTATGGTGTGTGGTCACCGATCAGGGAAAGAAAAATCAAGACATTGCCACCCTGGCCAGTTTGGCTCGGTGAATAGAGTGTCAGCTCATGGAATGAAGGGTCCCGGGTTTGATTCCAGTCAAGGGCACATACCATGGTTGCAAGCTTGATCCCCGGCCCCTGATCAGGGCATGTGTGGGAGGCAACCAACTGATGTTTCTCTCTCATATTGATCTCTCTCTCTCTCTCTCTCTCTCTGTCTCTCTCTCTTCCTTCCACTCTCTCTTAAAAAAATAAATGAAAAAATATCCTTGGGTGAATATTTTAAAAAATACATTGCCACTAAAAACAACAGCCATAAAATTGAACTGAGAATTCATGTGAGAAGAGATGGTAGCCTCCACAGGCGTGTGGGGGAAAATATGTGCAAGCAACCCTCCCCTTCCCTTTGACATGCTGCTTCTGACTTAAGACAATTCCACTGAGGAACAATTGGCCCGTCTTCATTCTGGGCAGGATTCTGTAGAAGCTGTTATATTCCTTAACATATTTATCATCAGCTTCTGATAGTTTTCAATCGTGAGCTAAACGTGCTTTGTCGTGAAAGTGGCCTGAAGGGATATTAATTAGATTTTCCCCTTAATCTTTTGAGAGGATGTCCTGTCAGCAATGAAGCATTTTACTGTTAATCAGAAAATCAGCTGCATGGGCTGGACTGGGGAAGAGATAAATCTCAAATCATCCCATTTTGCACTTGTCAGCAGCTCAGGGGAAATATTTGGCGGAGTTAGGATATAAAACTATTACCCAAGAGGAAGATTCTATTCAATTCATCACACATGTATTGAACTCTTAGGTGCCAGGCTCTGTATGAGAGACTGTGAATACAAAGAGGTTCTGATCTCAGACCACTTAGCTTTGAATCCGGGTCCTACTGATTAACATTGCAAGCTTCTTTAACTCCCTGTGTTAGTTAGCGTAAAGGCCACGCTTCTGTCAACAAGAGATTCCAAAACATAAGCTTCAGTCAGCCCGTCATTTATGTCTCCCTCTTGTAACAGTCCTGAGTGTCGGTCCAGATGGGTCTTCTGCCTGAGATGCTTCAGAACCCAGTTCTCCCCAATTGTGTGCATTGCTGTCTCCTAAACATATTGTCTTCATCTTCCTGGTTGAAGCTGGGACACAGCCACGTCTTCATTCAAGCCCCAAGGACGGTGTTCTAAGGTCAAGATTCAGAAATGAAACACATCACTTTCGCTCACGTCCTATTTACAAAAACCCAGTTCCAAGGACAGAGCAAGGGAATCTGGGAAGGGTAGTCACTGGCAGGGCAGCCAGGTATCTACCTTAAACTAGAGGTGCCGATTCCATCAGTAAGTGGATGACAGGGAAGATGTTAATCATCTCTGCCATTCCTTCTGAAACCTGTTTTTTCCCCAAAATGGGAATAATCACGGCACCTACCCATAGAGTTGTACAGTACAAGAATTAAAATGAGCAAATGGATGACAGGGTCTAGCACAGTGTATGGAACATAGTGTTTAATAAATGTTAGCTGTTATTATTATTAAGACAAAATACCAGCAATGCATCATTGGAGAGAATAGCTTAAATAATTGACTGGTTTTGTGAGAGCACATATGAGGGAGTGATTCATTTTCTACAGTGGAGAGCATGGAAATGATAGGGAACATTCATAGAAGGGTGACAACTGAGCAAGTCCTTAAAAAAAGAAAGAGAATTTTTCTAGCAGAAAAGAGACAGTAGCATATTCCAGCAAAATAAAGCAACCTGTTTTGACTACGGAAAAGGAGAAATGGGCCATATTTCTCATAGTGTGGTCCTTGAGCCTCTTATTTTATAAACCATCTGGGTACCAGCCAAGATATACTGAACAAAATAGCTGGGGATGAGTTTTTTAAAACTGCATTTTAAAACAATCTACCACAGCCTATAGTTATATGCATTAAATTGGGTTAGAGCGTAGAAATCCTAAGGCAAAGAGTTAAATTTTGTGTGGATTACAAAGAACTATGCTGCCCATTTAAGCAAAAGTCTTTTTAGATGAGCATTATTAAGGCGGTTAAAAATGAAAATGTCATCATTTTCTATGTATTCAGTTCTAAGGTCAATAATTTTAAATGAACAAATGTATGAACCGAAGACAGCTATGGTTGTTAGCCAGTGCCACACTGAAGAATACACACCACAGATTTGAAACATTTACTGTTCACACAGATTTGCCAACACAAGGCTGGTTCTAGCCATTTGATTGCCAAGAAACTCTTCTCATCATTAAGAGCAATAATAAGTATGCATTCCTAGAAACTGTTACAAGTATATAAAAAGCATATTTTTTCTGAATGCTTAACATAGAAGATAATAAAAAATAACTGAATACATGTGACCAGTGCCTTACCTGCTGAGTTTTCTTAAGAGAGGACTAGTTTTGCTAAGATTATATATCATCTTTCAAATCTGAGTTGATAAAAAATTATCACATTTCTTTAGCCAAGAACCTAAGAATATTTTCTAAATGACCACCATGAAATACATTGGAAGGCGTCATACATAACAGCAAAACAAGAAATTCCAGGCAGTAGATCAAATTTTTATTTTCCATTTTTTAATTCTCACTGTATTTTTATTATTTTATAAGCTCACAAATATAATTTAAGGGCACCTACATAATACATGTCATTAAGAGCAGCAGAGAAACAGTTGACCTCCTACCGCTGCTGTGACATAGGTGAAGCTGTGTGGAAACTGCACGGCAATGAAGCTGTGCCACGTGGCTTCGCTGCTCATCAGCTGAGCCGTGTGCCAGTCCGCAGAGAGCGCCGTGTTAAAGGCAGTGGGCAGCTTACCAGAGGTTTCCATCCCAGCCGGGAGTTTCCGGTAATGTGCTGGCCAATACGGCGTGTGATATTTTTCTTTAAACACCAGATTCATTTCAGATATAAAAATAAATAATCTCATCTATATTTTAGGTGAAAGACAACACCTTTAATAGAGAAGAAAAGCTATTTAGATCTTTAGAAAAGACTGTGAGGCACTGTGTGAAGAACATTTCATTCTGTCTACAACACATACAGGTAAGGAAGACATGACTCTTCCATGATTCTACCAGCAGGTACTGATGTCCATGGTAATTCTGAAGAGTAAATCGACTGTGCATTCATTATATGATGACATCTACTATATCCAATGTGGGGCGCAGCAAACTGCTGGTGAAGGAAGCCAGTATAAAGGCTGTGGTTTTGTTCTTTGTTCCCTTACCTGCTCAGTCTTTTCCCCCATCCATCTCGCCAGATTGTGGGACGTTTGCTCATGTGATGGCCACATGGTGCGAGTCAGCAACTGGCTTTCTTTACACTGGAAATGAGCTCACTAATTCAAAATTTCGGACAAGGCACAAATGTTCTTCGTTTATGTTGTTAGATTAAATAAACTCCTGACTGGCCTTTCTACTGAATATAACTAGACTGTACTCCAGTTGGTTTAAGTCTGATTTTCAAGAAGGGCACGCAAACCTTGGAGGGGACTAGAAACACATATTTGCAAATTTAAGAGTAGAAGTGAGAGAAAATCAAAGAGGCACATAAAATGAAATTAGAAGTTTTAAAGCAAAAAGTGCATAACAGAAAGGCTATTTCAAAACCCCACAAAACTCACAGGTGGGTCTCACATTTAGCGGTTGCTACCTAGCAGCTGACCCTCCAAAAAGGCATGTGATCACACAATCCTAAAACAAACTGAGTGCCTGCTATATTTTACATCCAGGGTTTCACAATGCACCCTTTACAGCTCTGAAAGGAATTCAACCTTCGGTAGGTAGTCATACATAAGAGAAAATCAATATGAGTGAAAATAAATTCTAACAAAATAATTCAAATTAAAATATGCAAATACTCCTACATAACCATAGTAAAAGACAAAAATATCCCCACAAATTTCCAGTCCCCTATGAGGTTTTGGTGCCTTTGTTGAAGAATCAGACTTAAACAAACCAATTGGAGTACAGGATAACTATATTCAGCAGGAAGACCAGGCCGGAGTTTGTTCTGATGGATCTCATAAAGAAGACAGTGTCCTTAACAACATCCTGACCAGGGTCATGACGATGAAACACAGAGAGTTAGTAGAATTACATGTATATCAGTTCAATGGTCCCCTTCCCATTTTCCAGTTTTTAGAGGCAAATGAACACTTAGATAAGTTATCACAACAGAGGATTGTCAGGCACAATGATTTGGTGACAAGGTGCTATGTTATGTAAGCAGCCAGCCACATTCTTTCCTTATTTATTGACTGATGCAAAGCCTGATTTTACAATTAGGTTTGCTCATCTTTTCCTAAAGCGCTGCCATTTGGGAAAATGAAAACCAAAACTTAGTTGTAAAAGGGCAGTGGGAACCCTGCCCTTGATGTAAATTTCAAGGAGCAAATGCCTCTTGGGAATAGAGGAAAGTCTTCTATTTCCACTAATTGATTGAACAGAAATGAGAACATCTTCGCTTAAAGAGAGCATTAAGTTCACTAAGGAAAATGGAAGACATACATAAAAGAGGAGTGATTTTTAAAATAAGGGATCTATAATAATTGAATGCTGAAGAATCGCCAGTGATTCTTGCTAGGACTCTTGCCCTAGCCAGTTTGGCTCAGTGGATAGAGCATCGGCCCACAGACCAAAAGGTCCTGAATTTGATTCTAGTCAAGGGCATGTATCTTGGTTGCAGGTTCCATCACCATCCCTGGTTGGGGATTGTGCAGGAGGCAACCATTCAATGTGTCTCTGTCTCTTCACCCTCCCCTTCCACAATCTTTAAAAATCAATGGAAAAATTTCCTGGGGTGAGAATTAACATAAACAATAACAACAAATAGATGGACTCTTAATAAAAGAGGCTATTATCAAGAGCAGTAGGAGAAAGTAAAATGGGAGGAAGTAAGGAAATAGTTTGCCACAGGTAACCTCATTGTACAGAGTGTTCATGATGAATTCTTTTTCTTTTTTTTTCTTCTTACCTCTCGGTGGGAATGGAGGGTGATGCTGATGAAGTGCCCATTTGGGATGAGTGTCATTGTACTAACTTTGGAACTTTGCCCTCTGTGTAACTTTGCTCTGGGTTCCAGGATGCCATGCACTTTGCCCTGCAGAGTGTGCTGGAGCTCCAGGAGATTTCAAAAGATGAGGAAGAGGGGAGCCATCCAGAGGCCCCAAGGAATGCCCCATATCCCTGTGATGACTTTGTAAGTTATTTATCTTCATAGGTAAATGCAAATTTAATAGTACGGTTAACAGAAAAGCTGATTTTCACTTATTTTTTCTGGTTAGAAATAAAACATGCACTAAAGCAAATACTAATGTCAAAATTAGTAGATTTTAAACAGGAGATTTTTTTATCATTAAATATTTTAAAGTAGATTAGTGTAGATTTCACTATAACCAAAACTTAAAAGGGTCCCAGACTGTGTTTCTAGGGATAGTAAGTGTCTGAACAACTAAAATCAACATTTAGTTTACGTGTGCATGTGATACAGAAAGGATTTATGAAGTTAGAAAGCTGCGATTTTCTAAGAGTCCTTACGCAGGTGGGCGTGAAGACAATCTCTGAAAATGTGACTTTTATTAACCTATGTAGGCTCAAAAGTAAAGCCTTCCTATTGAGAATAGGCTTTTACATAAAAATCATATATTATGTCTCCTGTTTTGTGGTAAATATTTGTTTTCTAAGAGTTCAGTAAAATATACAGAATCATAAAACAGAGTTTGGTAATCATAAAGAGATACTTGAGCCATAAAATATTTGGGTGGTAAACTAGTCTGAATAATACTAATTTTAACTTAGCATCTTGTGTTCCATAGATATTGTTATTTCATAACAGTATTTCAAGTATTACATATAAAATACAATAGCCTCCGTCATCATCTTGAAGGTCCGTGAAGGTGGCATTATTGTGTTGGCATTACTGGCATTTGGGGTCAGACAAATCTTCATTGAGTGGCTCTTGTGTTGGAGGGTGTTTAGCATTCTTGGTGTACCAGGTTCTAAATCTCCATAATGTCCCTCCTTCTCAAGTCATGACATCCAATGAGCAGCCCCACATATTTCTGAGTCCTGGGAAGTGATACTGCCTCCACAACAGTAGAAAAACACCGAGAAGCACCTTATGACATGTTAAATGGAAAGAGTATGGCTAGTTCTTATACATTATCTAAGCTTAATTATAGAGAGCATATTTTAGAAAAGTCCAAGGGTTTGCTCTTTAGTTTAATTCCAATTCATTAACTAAGTCAATAAATATTTATTGAGTACCATGTAAAAACATGGTATATAGCTTCTTCCTCATTAAGAATGCTCCAGAGACCTCCACGCTCCCATCACCGCGCTCTGCTCCACTCAGGTCCCCACATGACTCCGTGCCCACCACAGTCTCCATTCAGCACCTGGTAGGGAGATGGTGCTTAGTGGAGAGCAAAGGCTCCCAGGAGTACAGGAAGGAATTAGGATGGGAATGACGCTACAGAAAATGGGCGCCATGGCCACGCCAGACTGTGTCATCACTTCCGATGGCAAAAACCTCACCAAAAACCGAGAGCACAGTGAAGACCACGCAGTTCTCATGCAACCCGGGAGAGAAGTTTGAAGAGGCTGATGGGAGAAAAGCTCGGACCGTCTGCAACTTCGTCAACAGCGCTCTGGTCCAGCACCAGGAGTGGGCCGGGAGGCGAAGGAGAGCACCATCACAGGAGGTGGGAAGGTGGGAAGTTAGTGGTGGAATGTATTATGAACAATGTCAACTATACTCGATCTATGAGAAAGTGAGAAAAAAATGCCATCATCCTTCTGGATGGGAATTAGCCATGAGGATAAACAAGCTCAGTTCAATGAGCAAATCTCTTCATGCTTTTTTCCCCATTACTGTGTTCAGTTATCACAAATACTTTACATGCAACTATTTCTGAGTTGGTTTGATTAGGATCAACTCTTCCATTAGTAAATAAATGTGATTATGTCATATATATATTTGTATAAGGGGCTCTGCCCTCACAGCCCTGGCTTCATCTGGAAGATCATCCGGAAGGACATCCAGAAGGTCATCCGGCTATCTGGTCTAATTAGCATATTATTCTTTTATTATATACTAGAGGCCTGATGCACAAAGATTTGTGCAAGAACGGGCCTTCCTTCCCCTGGCTGCTGGCACCACCCTCGCTCCAGCCGGAGCTGCCTTTTCGCTCCGGCCTGGAGCCACCTTTCCACCTTCCCATGCTGCCCAGAGGCCCAGAGCGGCTGGGGCGGTGCAGAATGCCTGCATCGTTGCCATGGAGACAATGCAAGCATCCTGTCCTGCTCCCAGGCCCTCAGTGCCTGTGTATGCAAATTAACCTTCCATCTTTGTTGGGTTAATTTGCATACTCACTCCTGATTGGTGAGTGTTGTGAAAGTACAGTCAATTTGCATCTTACTCTTTTATTAGTGTAGATATATATATATACTCCAGAATTCAACAGGAAGATGAGACAAGGTATTCCTACCTTGCATAACACCACAAGATGATAAATTAGGATAAATTAAAATAATTATCAGAAAACTCAACATAAAAGTAACTTTTTATTGGTAACATATATTTGAACTCTGTTTAAAAATCAAACATCTATCTGAAAGCACAGAAGTTGTTTTTAGCTAAACATGAGAGATACTTATCTACACATTTTTATTGGACAAAATCTTAAAATAAAATCTGATTCTTATTTGTTCTGACTACAATTCCCATGCACAGTGAATTGGCTCATGTCTATGTCACACGACATATATATTGTAATTATAGTGCAGTATTGTAAGTAGACTACCTATAGAGTCCATTCATGTCACAGACACAGCAATTTATTCCAGAACAGGAAACAGATTATTTGCTTAGCCAAAGGACTCATTTAACAGTCTGCAGTGCATATGGATTATTTTATAAATTAGACATCAAATTTAATCTGGGTTGGCTATTGCTAGTGCCAATAAAGATTGGTTTCTCCTCTCTCCTAGATTTCCCATGAGTTCAGACAAAGTTACCAGAGGCCATTTAAGTTAATTAATAGCAGCTGCTGCTCAGTCTGATTCCCTAGGACATATTTCGGGGTACAAAAGGAAACCTGCTTCCAAATTGCCATAACATAATCACATAACCCACACATGTATGCTAAAGGATGGTCAGTGAACCTAGGGTACAAGTGCCTTCAGAATAGAAGGGTAGGAAAGAAATGCAAAGAGAAGTGAAACATAGGGTGCTCAGTGTCTGGCATGGGGTTTGGCATTAATATGAAGTTCATTTTCAATGACTCAGACCTAAAAATGTAGCAATTTAGGACACAGAATCAGCATTGGTTTAATCCTTCCGTGTATTTAAAGAGGAAGCAATAGCTCTGTGGTCGTTTCTATCACGGGAGCAAAATACCTATAACAAGGGGGTACTGTCTGTATAGGGGATACAGTTCCACTACCAAAATTAGCTACCAGGGTTGCCAGGAAATCAGGGCAGATGTCACGTCTAAGATGGACTCTCTTTTATTGCCAGCAAAATGACAGGTGAATCATTTATGCAGACTGGGCAGTCACAGGCTGGAGGCCACCCCCACCCTCCACGTGTTGGTACGGGGATTAGAAAGAGAAGGAAGGGGAAAGCTTGGAAGGAGATGATCCCAATGCCGGGAAAATGATTAGATCCTTCTTTAACTTGGCTAGATACCTTGCTGTCTCCTGGTGCTCCTGCAGAGAGGAAGGAAGCCCATGATAGCAGCACTGGCTGCTCTGTGACCAAATTCTTTCCTCTCTCTGCAGGCAGCTCACTTACAGAAGCTTGTCCTGACTCCCCTGTCAGCCCTGCTGTCCCTGTTCCCAGGGCCTCAGAAACTCATCCAGAAACGCTATGACAAGCTGCTGGACTACAACAGCTACCTGCAGCGGGCACCGGGGGAGGAGTCAGATTTGGCCAAAAAGGAGTATGAGGCCCTCAATGCCCAGCTTGTAGAGGAGCTCCAGGTGTTCAACCAGGCCGCATGCAAGATTCTGTTGAACTGTCTGTGCAGTTTCATCACCCTCCTTCGGGACCTGATGCTGGTGAAACAGCAGCTGTATTCCACAGTGGTGCCGGTAAGCACAGCACCAGCACCTGGCCACCTTGGTCTGGGCGTCTATTGGAGACAATGTCCGTGCAAAACAGCCCTGTCCATAGCTTGCACCAGTGTGGTGCGTGTGATTGCATGCGAGTGTGCGTGAGTGTCTGTGTGGTTTTTCATAGGAAGCTACTGGGAAAAGAGAGTTTCCTAGTTTGGGTTTGCTATGACTTAGACACTTGCAGTTCATTTTGGAGATTCCTTTTCAAATGCCAACCCACGTTCAGCTATTGCAGGTGACACCAATGTCGCTCCACCTGACTGATGCTATGTTGTAGCTTCTCAATTCATATTTTGCCTTCCCTTCCCATGCAATAGTTTTTCAGTGTTAACCATGACTAAGATGAGGATCAAAAAGCAGCCAATCTCAGTGGAATGACAGAGGTAGGATAATTGTCAAACCAGTCTTCATTTTGCTGTGCTCCAAAAAAGAGAAGACTGGTGTGTGTGTGTGTGTGTGTGTGTGTGTGTGTGTGTGTGTGTATAAAAATATGTGTATATATCTCATTTTGCCTTCCATTATAATATGGTTTTATAATTATTTTCTGAAGAGGAAGAAAGATATTTGCATCTTAATATCAACTTTAGAAAATCAGCTTGGTTTCCTGGCCCTTAATTTCACATGTATTAGTTCTCATTCAGCTGGTTAGGTATTTAATGGACATTTGGAGGAAAATTAATTGTTCCTACTTTATTTTTTTATTGGGTGTCTAATTAACTTACCCTTTGAATTAAATTATATTGAATAATCAGCTGTTACACTTACATGGTTCAAAAGGCAAAACTATGTAAAATATATTAGCAGTTGCATACCTACTCCTGTCCCCTAACCAACCCATCTCCTGCTCCCACCCCATGATTATTAGTTTATCTTTATTCACTTAGGGCTCCTTTGAGTCATTAAGAGTACATTTGCATATGTATTGTTATTCCCTACACAAAACTAGCATGTCATAGCACCCTTCTGCAATTTGCTTTTTTTTTTAAATTATTGTTGAAAGTATTACATATATCTCCTTTTTCCCCCATTGACCTCTCCCCACCAGCTCCCGCCCCCCATGCAACTTGCTTTTTACATCCTGGGAGGCATCCATGTCCACACACAGAGAGCTGCCTTATTCCTTTTACAGGTTTATACTGGTCTACTGCATAGCTGTAAAATAGTATAGTACCAGCCCACTGTTTTGAGGGTAAAAACTTTAATGAGGTATCATTTACATACCATAAAGCCCATCAACATAAAATATACAATTTTTTTTTGTATATTCACAGGAGTTGTGCAACCATCACCACAGTCAATTTTAGAACATTGTCATCACACCCAAAAGAAGCTCTGAACCATTATTGGTGACTCCACCTTTCCCCCTAACTTCCCAGCCCTAGGTGACCACCAATCTCCTTTCTGTATCTACAGAAATGGACTTTTGATATAAGCAGAATTATACAATATGTGGTTTGTTTTTTGTGTTTTTTTTTCGTGACTGGCTCTCACACTCAGCATATTTTCAAGGTCCATCCATGTTTTAGTGTGTTTCTGTACTTAATTCTTTTTATTGCCCTCAAATACTCCATAGTATGGATAAGCCACATTTTATTTAACCATTTATCAGTTGAACATTTGGGTTATTTCCACTTTGGGGCTATTATGAGAAGTGCCACTAATAAATATTCAAGATCCTTCTGTCACTCTTCTCGCTGATATTTCAACATGGTCTTTTGATATAGTGGCATAGTGCAGATGGACTTCTTTCATGGTGATGGAAGTCTCCCAAGAATGAGTATCCCAAGAGGACCCAGCAGACATTGTGTGGTCTTTTTTAGCCAAATCTTGAAAGTCAGACAGAATCTTTTCCATTGTTCTATTCATTTCAACATTCTACTCATTGAGGTGATCATAAAGGCCCACCTAGTTTTGAGGGGAGGGGACATGGATTCCATCTCTTGGTGGGAAGCATGTCAAAAAATTTGCTGATTTGTTTTAAAACCGCGTAGCCTCTTTCCACCTCCCACTATCCCACCCAACACACTAAATGTGACTACTGCCATCAATTCCTGAGCCTTTCCCTCAAAACTTTATTGCTATTTTTCCTTCTGTTCTCCTTTTATTGGGCTTGAATCTTTTTAAAAAAATTATCCCTATCATTTTAATGGGATTTATGGAGATGGAAAATTAGGCCATTTTTATTTCTGATTCTAATGTTGACCTAATTTTTCACTGTGGAACTACCCTGTACTTTCTCAACTGTTCTTCACAGCTCTACTAAACTCAGTACCTAACCTGGTTAAGTAGTTGTCTTGGAACAATGTCATGTTATTTCTGCCTATAGGTACCATTGTTGGTTTCAAACATATCTGAAATGCAGAATAGAGTACTAGAAGAGGTTCAAAATCTGAATTTTATAAAGGACAACAGTGCCACATTTATTGAGAGAAAACTTAGTTTTGAAAAGAAGAAGCCTGTGCAAATTCTGGTGAGTTTGGTAACATTCATGCCAATGATGACTGTCACTTCTTTGCCTTGTTTAAACTATAATTTATATTATTTTCCATATCACTTATCTCATTCTAAAATCCTGTCATTTACACACTTATTTTATGCAAGACACTTTTGTCTCTTTTTACCCTCTACACTATGAACTCTAAGCGTATAGATTTTTATCTGTTTTGTACATGATGTATTTATTCCATGCAACTAAAATGGTGTCTGACATAAACTAGCTACTTTATAAGTATCTGTTGAATAAATAATAGAATTTTATAGAGCTAAACTGTACAGTTCAAACCTTTCACTTTTTCTAGATAAGAAATCCCAGGCTGCAGAGATGAAGTGGCCTTTTCAAAGTCACTTAGTGGCAGAGCTGGGACGGGACCAGGCCTCTTGACTCCTTCCTGCCTAGTTTACTGATATTATTTCCCAGAAAAAGACATACACATCTAAAACTTACTTAATTAAATATTTATCAAGTGCTTAATATGCAAGAACATGTCTACAGTATGACAAAGAAGTAAAAACGCATTCAGCATAAGAGAGGGATTAGAACCACTGCCTTCTTATTTTCTTTGAATTTTCTTTCTTTTCTACAACACTGCCCTCGTGTGCTAACTAGAGATTTTTTCACTGTATAACTCAGCTGGATACTTCACAATAATAGCCCAATCTATGCCTCAGCACTGAAATAATCTCAGATCCATGTATGGCTTCAACTATTAAAAAATTGCAGAGGAGAAGTATTTATCAACCCAGTGAGGATTTTAGAACACAGCTCTAAACCAAAATTTCTCCTTATCTCTCCCAGCCAGAAGTGCCACGTCAAACTGACACTCACCGCTCCAAACTTCTGTCTACATACAGTACAGAGGAACTCTACCAAGCTAAGCGCAAATGCAATGCTACACAAGAATATGACATCAATCTTCTGGAAGGGGAGTTGGTGGCTGTGATGGAGCAGAAAGATCCATTGGGGAGTACAAGCAGGTGGCTTGTTGACACAGGAAGTAAGTGATTTGCTTAAGATGCACAGAACGATTGCCTCTCTTCTGGTTGAGACTTTCCCAGGGACCTCTGTGTGCTTCTCTAAACACAAATGTTTGGAAAGTGTATACGAATGACATTGTTTCTTCTTTCTTTTAATCCTGTCTAGTTATTAAAGGATATGTGTATTCTTCCTTCCTAAAACCCTACAATCCGGCAAAAGTACAGAAAGTGGGTGCTGAGAACAGGTCCTGTGATGATGACTTTGATAACATCAGCCTCTTTGTGTCTTCGCGGCCAACTAGGGACAGTGTCACAAGCACCCCAGAAGGTAGCATAAGTGACAGCAGCTCATCTCTTAGTGGCATATGTGGAAAGTTTGAAACAAACGGCACTGATGTTGACAGTTTTCAAGAGGTAGATGAGCAGGTAAGAATTTCAACCTTGATGTAAAGATGCTTGGCTGTTCAAATCATGAAAGATGTTCTCGCTGATGATGCTGTTTCTTACTGTAAGACTTGGTGGAAGAGCATCAGTTTTGACGTCAAGACCTAACTCTATTAACGCTTACTCTCTGTGCAGGTATTTGCAAGGAATTCATTCTCTGAGTCTGTTTCCTCAAATGCAGGAATAAGGACATTAATTCCTATTTTGCAGAGTTGATGTGAGGATTAGGGATAATGTGGGTATGTAAAGTGCCTGGCACAGAGTGACACTCAGTAAGTGGTGGTGCTGCCTTTACCCTGCTGTGATGCACTTAGAGTGAAGATGGTCTTCTGATACTCCCCCCATCAGAGGAAAACAGCTCACACTGAACAGATTGTCGCCATCAGTAGCCTGTGGAAAACGGTTCCTAATTCTTCTGAGGGCAATATCTTCATTGAGTTATCTATGAATTGGCTGTTTTTAATCTTGTGAAATGACATATAACATATAATGACATTTTTTAAGAGCTACTTTTCCCTCAATGCATCAATGCAAAGGCAATTGGGATGATTCTTCTGCAAAATGGTAAGTTAACTATAATGTAGAGTTCCTTTTTTCTACTTCAGAAAGTTTCAATATATTTAACTATTAATCCCCAAGTGGTGATCAACTACCCAATTACCTGGTTCTTTTTTTAAGTTGCTTTTTTCTTTAGTGGCTTTTTATTAATTAATTTTGTTTTTTATAAGGGTAATACATGCTATTTGTGAAAAGTTTAAAAAGTAGAAAGATCCTATATAATAAAGAGGTAATATGCAAATTGACCATCATGCCAACACACAACATGGCCGCCCCATGTGGTCAAAGATGGCTGTCCCCATGTGAACACAAGATGACCCCAAAAGATGGCCGGCAGGAGAGGGCAGTTGTGGGCGATCAGGCCAGCAGGGGAGGGCAGTTGGGAGGAACCAGGCCTGCCAGGGAGGGCAGTTGGGGGCAACCAGGCCTGCAGGAGAGGGCAGTTAGGGGTGACTGGGCTGGCAGAGGAGGGCAGTTGGGGAGAACCAGGCCTGCAAGGGAGGGCAGTTGGGGGGGGAAGACCAGGCCTGCAGGGGAGGGCAGTTGGGGGGGAACCAGGCCAGCAGGGGTGGGCAGTTAGGGGCAAACAGGCTGGCAGGGGAGCAGTTAGGCATCAATCAGGCTGGCAGGGGAGTGGTTAGGGTGTGATCAGACTGGCAGGCAGAAGTGGTTAGGGGCAATCAGGCAGGCAGGTGAGCAGTTGGGAGCCAGCAGTCCTGGATTGTGAGAGACATGTCCGACTGCCCGTTTAGGCCCGATCCCACTCAAGGGGGTCCCAGATTGGAGAGGCTGCAGGCTGGGCTGAGGGACACACACAGTCCCCTCCTGCATGAATGTCATGCACTGGGCCTCTAGTTGTATATATAGTATATATTAATTCCTTCCCCAGTTATACTCTGATTCAGAGGCAATATTCAGATTATCTTTTCAGACATTGTACATATACAAACACATATTTATATTAGTGGTAACATGAATGTGTTAAATAATTTTTTGTCACTTAACAATTTATCTTAGGCAGCAGTAACTAAATATCTACCTCCATTTTTAATAAATTGATTTTATAAAGTGATTGAAAAGTGGGAGTAAATTGTATCACCTTGTGAACAGTGAGAATACACTGTTTATTGTAATGTGCACATTTGAGGTATCCTACAAAGCAATATTTTGTGTGACTATTTAGACTTTTGTTCTTGATTTTATTTTATTATCAGGAATATCAACTGAAACCTGTACTGCCTTAATTGGATGACACTTGGGGTCAGCATTTCTTTCTCTATCCTTTCCTACCATGGCAGCAACACTTCCCTTGCTCTCTTCCAGAATTGCAACAGCACATTGTCAAGGGAGGTTATCAGCTGTAATCTAGCCTTATTGCTGGTTGTAGTGAATCCTGGCAAGAAAGACAGATGGATGGTTGGCCTTGGCCTCAATTTGATACTCAGGGGATTCAGTGGGGCCTAAAAATCAGTCAGAAACAGGCAAGTTCTGATTGACTTAAGACTTTATTGGCTGTGTGATTTTTACACTAAAGCTGTTTTTAACCTGGAAGAATTCAAAAAATAAAAGGGTTCTGTGAATGGGATTTGGGAGGTTTCATGAATCTCCTCAAATATGTTCCAAACAGTCTGCTTATGTGTATAACTATGGTAAAAGAAGTCCACATCTTTCACTGGATTTTCAAAGGGAAATTTGATTGAAAAAGGGTAGAAACCACTGCTCTGGAGGCTTAACTTATATTTATCAATTCTTCCACCCAATCAAGAAAAATTGTTGAGTAAAGAGCTTTCAGCATTTTCTAGAATGGTTATAGTGGATCAGAAGTCTTAAGGTAGGGTGAAAATATAACTTGCTACCTATAATGAGAAACTTTTGTTAATGAAAGACAGTGCTTACCAGATGAGACACCAAACAGGTGTAACTGGGAGGTATTGTCAATCTACATATTGGGGCTTCAGTACCAACTCATTCATAATCTTACATGCACACAACAGGCAGAAAGCAGGGACTTTCTCTGAATGTTTTAGAAGCTCTCCTAATTTATGATCCAGAGACTCTGTAGAATAATGGGGATGAAACAATGGATATTCACAAACTGTAGGACTGATTTATAATAAGGGACTTAATTTTTAACTTCTTTACTCTCTATGTTATATCAAAAAGCAGTAAAAAATATGCCTTCCCATTATAATGTATTTCCCCCTTTTGCTCATCAAATAGTAACAGCATGATATGTATTAATTTTCTATGATGCATAACTAATTATCACAAAATAGGTAGCTTAAAACAACATACATTTATTAGCTCACCATTTGCATGGTTAGGAATCCAGGCACAGCTTAGCTGGGGGCTCTGCTTAGCATCTCACAGAGCTGCAGCCTAGATTTTGCTGGTCTGTGCTCTTTTTGAAACTTGAGGTTCCCTTCTAAGTTTGTGGTTGTTGGATGAATTCAGTGCCAGTAGGACTGAGGCCTCTATTTCCTTGCTGGTCATCAGCCAAGGGCCAGGAGGCCTCTCAATACTGAGAGGCTGCTCTCAGAAATGTGTATGTGGTGATCTCTAAGCGGTTCCCAGCATGGCTGTTTGCTTCTTCAAGGCCAGCAGGTGAGCATCTTTCTGGTTTCAAATCTCTCATCAAGTCAGGCTATTCAAGATAAGCTTTGACTAACTCAAAGCCAATTTACTAGGCACTTCTGCAAAATCCCTTCACCTTTGCCATATAACATAACCACAGGAATGCCCATCACATTCACAAATACCACAGCCTCTAAGATGCCTTGTGTGGCAAGCAGAATGCTGGACTACTGTGATGCAATTTTTGGTACTTCTTGAAAGGACTGGGTTTAATAATAGCTAGAACACAGTTTTGGTGGGAATTTCAATGTCTGAGAATAAGCGCACTTTTCCCCCCCGCCACATATAGAATGCTGAGGACGTAATTTTTGACTTCTTAGAAGTCAGTTGTTTTTGCTGCTAATTCTAAATTCATTGTCTGGCCCTCCATCTTTACATTTTCAACTACTTATATTAATAATAATGCTATATATATAGTATGTTATTGTTTAAGAAATGCTTCAAAAGTCACCAGGCTGGAGCTTAATGTATTTAAGTAGTCATTAAAATGATGCTTTAGAAACTTTTAATGACATGGGAAGATTTTTTTACTGTATTTTCAAGTAAAAAGGCAGGTTGCAAAAATTATGTGTACTCTAATTGCATGTTTATTAGCACTTCAGGTGGGTAGGTAGAAAAAAAAAGACAGAGTAAAGGACAAAGAAAGAAAGGTAGGATGCAAGCAAGGAAAGCAAGGTATTAATAGCAGTTGGATGATTTCTTTTCTTTTTTGCTTACCTTTATTTAAAATTGTGGTGTTTTTTTTTAATAAAAATTACTTGTGTAATAATCATACATAACTAGGAGCCCAGGCACGAATTCGGGCACCTTGAAAGGAACTGTAGGCCACAAGGCTGCAGTGGGCACAGGAGCGGGTCTCGGCCCATCCGCCACACCCCTGCCTAGTCCCTACCAACACAGCCTCCTGGTCCCCTGTCTGCTGGCAGCCCGGCTCCCACATGCTGACGGCGCCAGCCCCGTTCGCACCCACTGATGGCATGGAGTGATTGGGGCTGGCGTCGTCAGCGGGTGCGAGAGGCGGCTGCTGGCCCCGATCGCCCCTCAGGAGCAGGGGGAGGTGGAGAAGCCCTGAGGGGTGATCAGGGCCAGCAGCCACCCCTCACATCCACTGACAGTGCTGAGTGATCAGGGCCAGCACTGGGCGCTGGCAGTGGGTGCGAGCAGCAGCTCCAGCGCCAGCAGCATGTGCGAGCAGGACTGGCACCAGCAGCAGGTGTGAGCACCAGGCAGGACCACAGTGTGCGGGAGCAAAGAATTTTCAGTAACCACCAGGGGCTCACCCCGCTGACAGCGACTAGCACCCCATCTTGGTCTGGTACCCCCGCTCACCTGCTCCACCATCCTGTCACAGCCAATGCCCACCATGTTCCGTACTCTGCCGCCTGCTGCTGATGCCCACCATGCTCTGCACGTGCCCCCCAGGTGGTCAGCGCACATCATAGCTACCGGTTGTTTGGTTTTTTGGTTGTTCCACCATTTGGTCTATTTGCATATTAGCCTTTTATAATATAGGATTGTTAACTAAAGTACATGAAAGCTTGTCCTGGAGGGTAAGAAAGAAAAATGAGCATTTTAAAAAATGTGAGTTAACTCTTTTGGCTTCCTGAGCTCTATATACTATAATACAGTAAGTACTGGTTTATAGTTGATTTTTAGTTTTGGAAAGGCTTATTAAAATATATTATGATTTTTGTTGTTGCTAATTGGAGACCTGGGGTGAGAAAAAAATGAGATTCAGTGAAGACCGATAACGTGGCTCACTAAGGGAGGCATGATTAAATGCACTAATATAGAATAAGGAAATGCTGAAATGGGAATGATCTGGTGGTTATAAACAGTGAGTAATAAACTGGGTATGAGTCCATAATACAATAATACAGAATATTATTAAAAAATCAAATGCTGTGGACAATTGGATTGCATTCATAGAATATTGTACAAAAAATGATCCAGAGCTTTAAAAAGAAGCCAACAATAAGGTATTATTTTAAGAAATGCCAAGGAACATGGACAACAGTGTGGTGATTGCAGTAGGGCAGAGGTGGAGTTGGAAGAGGGCATGGAGGGGATAAATGGTGATGGAAAAAATAAAATGAAAGAAATGCCAAAGAAAAAGAATCAAATGATTATGACTTGAATTGTAATGTGTCCGGATGAAAACATATTAACATTGAAAGAAAGATACATTCTAGAATAATGAAAATATTTTAAATATAAGAAAGTCTTTAGCTTTAAATCCATAACAGGTTGAAAACTGCTAACTTGCAATCCAATGTTATGAACTGTTGTCTCTTTAAAAGTAGACATATTTCCATTTTGAGTATCTTATGTTAAACGGGGGGCATAAACATATATAAAAACTGAAAACTGCTCATCCTATATTAATTTTGAACCATGATCATCTAAATTATTGAAAGTATATCTTATAATTTTGCACTTTAAAATTTAGTTTCATGAGAATCAATATTTAGTGCTTAAAATATAAGCTGTTACAATTTCAGACTAAACAGATCAAGGTGGAAGAGTTTATATACTCCCATTAAAAGAATATGTGCTAAAATGAAAGATGACCACAGATACAGTTGACCCTTGAACAACATGTTTAAAATGTGTAGGTGCACTTATGTGCAGATTTTTTCCAATAAATACAGAAAATGTATTTTCTCTTCCCTGTGATTTTCTTAACATTTTCTTTTCTCTAGATTCCTTTTTGATAAGAATGAGGCACATAATACACATAACATACAAAATATTTGTTAATCAACTTTATGTTAAGGGTTCTGATCAACGGTAGGTTATTAGTAATTAAGTTTTGGGAGGTGTTAAAAATTATACGTGGGAGAGAAACCAAGATGGCGGCATAGGTAAATACCTAAACTGCTGCCTTGCACAACAATTTCAAAACTACAACTAAAAGACAAAACGTCTATCACCCAGAACCATGGGAAAGCTGGCTGAGTGGAAGTTCTACAACTAGAAGAGAAAAGAGCATTGAGAAGTACACAAGCACTGAAAAGCTGAGGTGCGGAGGCGCGCAAATCAGGCTGGTGGTGGGCAACTGGGAGCAATGCTTTTTTCAACCCAAAGGGAGACAAGCTCCCGATTACTCCGAACTCCAGTTTCTAGGGAGATGCTGGGGACCCAAACTCCTATGGAGAGAAGCTGGACTGTCTGCCATTGGGTCGGAAAGGGAGGCTGACTTTCTTGCAGAGGTGCGCCCAGCAATCATTGTTTACTGCGCTGGGGCATGGGACGTGGGGACTTGGAAACTGGCAGCCATTGCTGTTTGCCACGCCCTAGCCTAGTGACTCCCTGAGATCCTGCCCCGCACAATCTACAAACCCACCCAAGCTCCACATAGCGGCTTTTGCATATAAATGGCCTTCCCTATTGCAGCTTAACCTAACAAACTGCAGCTCTGGTCAGACAGCTCCAAAACCTCCAAACCCCAAGCAAAGAGGAGAAAACAGTAGTTCTAGCTGTAGCGCCTGCTGGGTGACCTCGGACAGTAGCTGACCTGCACCCCAATGGAGATCCAGAAGCTAGTGAGATCCAGTGATCAGTGTGAGACGACACCAGATTTCAACTACTCACATCCATAAGTGACACATTCAAGAGGCAGACTCAGTGAGCACCAAAGCCCCACTGAAGCAAGTCCTGCCCCATAAGCATGTCTCCAGCACAGCAGTTATTCCATTGTAGACACAGCGGGTCCTCACAGCCAATTGGCCTGGAGGTCAATTCCTCCCAGCGACACCAACAACAATTAAGACTTAACTACAACAAGGCTGTACACACAGTCCACAAAGGGGTGCACCAAGAGTTTTTCAAGAATTTCCTAGAAAAGGCCAATAAATTTAACGAGACCCTCGAGGATATGATAAAGGACCAACTAGAAATTAAACATACACTGACTGAAATAAAAAATATTATACAGAGACCCAACAGCAGACTAGAGGAACGCAAGAATCAAGTCAAAGATTTGAAATACAAAGAAGCAAAAAACACTCAACCAGAAAAGCAAAAAGAAAAAAGAATCCAAAAATTTGAAGATAGTGTAAGAAGCCTCTGGGACAACTTCAAACGTACCAACATCAGAATTATGGGGGTGCCAGAAGAAGGGAGAGAGCAAGATACTGAAAACCTATTTGAAGAAATAATGACCAAAAACTTCCCCCACATGGTGAAAGAAATAGACTTACAAGTTCAGGAAGCGCACAGAACCCCAAACAAAAGGAACCCAAAGAGGACCACACCAAGACACATCATAATTAAAATGCCAAGGGCAAAAGACAAAGAGAGAATATTAAAAGCAGCAAGAGAAAAACAGTTAATTACCTACAAGGGAGCACCCATACGTTTGTCAGCTGATTTCTCAATAGAAACTATGCAGGCCAGACAGGAGTGGCAAGAAATATTCAAAGTGATGAATAGCAAGAACCTACAATCAAGATTACTCTACCCAGCAAAGCTATCATTCAGAATTGAAGGTCAGATAAAGAGCTCTACAGACAAGAAAAAGCTAAAGGAGTTCATCACTGCCAAACCAGTATTATATGAAATGCTGAAAGGTATTCTTTAAGAAGAGGAAGAAAGAAAAAAGTAAAGATAAAAATTATGAACAACAAATAGATATCTATCAACAAGTGAATCTAAAAATCAAGTGAATTAAAAATCTGAGGAACAGAATAAACTGGTGAATATAATAGAATCAGGGGCATAGAATGGGAGTGGATTGGTAATTCTCAGGGGGAACGGGGTGGAGGGTACGGGAAGAGACTGGACAAAAATTGTCCACCTATGGATGAGGACAGTGAGGGGGAGGTAAGGGCAGAGGGTGGGGTGGGAACCGGGTGGAGGAGAGCTGTGGGGGGAAAAAGGAGAAACAATTGTAATAATCTGAACAATAAAGATTTATAAAAAAATAAAAATAAATTATACGTGGATTTTCAACTGCAGGAGGAGGGGGTCAGTGCTGTAAGCACCCCCCCCCCCACATTATTCAAGGGTAAACTGTATTTAGCAATAATATACTAGTAGGTAATTTAACCTGCTAAAAAAAAATCTATGGCTGCATTGGTAAAACATATATATTATGTAAAAAAATTACAAAAGATGGCTAGCAACTGCTCATGTGGGCTCTTAGCAGATTATTTCTCAGAAGCTATATTATGGTACATCATATTCCTGAATGCTTTTGCAAGCCAAATCCTCCACTTTGCTCTGGGGGATCTATTCAGGGTCTTCACTTTCTAAACAACAACAAATACAGAGCAGTATCAATGGACATGGACACTGGGGCGGTGGAGGCTTGTCCTGGGGGAGGGGAGTGGTGGTGGGGGTCAATCGGGAAAAAGGAGACATATGTAATACTTTAAACAATAAACCCCCCCGCCCCCCCCCCCCCCCACACACACACACACGCTCAGCAGCTACATATTAGAGAGCCCAATCCCTTTCTGCAAGAATACACTCTGCACATCTTTGCTAGAACAAGAGTTTGGCTCCTAAAGTATTATGAGAACTGGACCAAGCACAGGAATTAGAGGATATGGTCCTAGCAGCACCCACTAGCTCTGTGATTGAGAGCATGTTGCTACTTCTCCAAATCACAATTCACAGGGCTGTTGAGGATAAAGCACATTTGACATGTAAATTGCCATGAGCGCTATAAAAGGTAGTTATTATTGCTGCTATTCCATTGCTCAAAAATTTATGGTACCTCCCTTTTTGTTTCCTTTACTTAAAAAAAAAATATTTTTTTAAATTTATTTCAGAGAGGAAGGGAGTGGGAGAGAGAGAAAGAAACAATAATGATGAGAGAGAATCATTGATCAGCTGCCTCCTGCATGCCCCTGACTGGGGATTGAGCCCGCAACCGAGGCATGTGCCCTGACCTGGAATCAAACTGTGACCTCCTGGTTCATAGGTCAACGCTCAACCACAGAGCCACACCAACCGGGCTGTTTTCTTCACTTTTTAAATTACAAAATAATCCATGCCCAACCATCTGCCTTGTATTTCGCATGATGCAAGATGATTTTTTATATGTTCTTGTATGATATCCAAGCCTTTCAGGCTAACTTTCAAGTCAAATCAACATATATTTGAATTACTACTGTGTACTCTGATGTGCTCAATGGAGAAAATGTGGCGCCTTTGCTGGAGGTGGACTCATGCTGAGTTGTTGAGATGGTACACAAATCAATACTATCAGAATTTTACCAAAAGTTAAATAACAGTTTAAGATTCAAAAACCAACTGTAACTCTAACTACAGTCCCCTCCCCACATTGCCCAGTCTCTCCCTGCTCAACAAGTTACCTTATTTCTCATAGTTTCATTACATTGACCCTCAATTTTGAGCAAGTTAATCTGCTTGCCGTTCTCATATACTGTTTTCACATATTCATCTCTACCTTTGAATATGATACCCCTTGGGTCACCTATAAAAGATTACTTACTCCAAAAACCAGCTCACAATGAGCTGATATATCACCTGCATGCATAGGGTGTTTTCTTGTTTTGTCTCCCTTCCTCCCTTCTCTCTCTCTCTCTCTCTCTCTCTCTCTCTCTCTCTCTCTCTCTCTCTCTCTCTCTCTCTCTCTCTCCCTCTCCTCTCTTCCATCACCATTTATCCCTTCTATGCCCTCTTCCACGTCCCCCGACCTCCTCCCCCTGTGCCTTTCTTTCTTTCTTTTTTTAATTTTCCCTCCTCGCTGTGTTACAAGTTCTATGATAACATAATACCTGGTGCTTAATAGGTACTTAATAAATTCTGATTAAATGAATGAATACATGTTGTTAGCTAATAGTTTAATTTTATGCCAAAATGAAAAACATTTTTATTAACAGTCTAATGATTTTAGTGGAAGAGGGACTAAACATTTACTTAGGGGCTTCTAATTGCAAAGTATTCTTTTGAGGTTGGAGAAAATTTCTTTTGATGAAAATGTGTTTTACTAGTTTCTTCTAGGTTACTTAAATATTTTAAATATTATAAGTTTATTACATTGTCATTATATAGGTTTAGAAAATAAGGAAACAAATAAGGGAAAGTGAAAATCACCTCTAACTCTACCAAAGAATCTAACAATATTAGGCTTATATTATACATCTGATTTTATGTCCTTTTTGCTTACTATTTTATCATAATAATTTGCCATATTAGTCACTTGTAATGACTACTGATTTCCTTAGTGTATGGTCTAGAATTTATTCTCTTGCTGAATCTTCAGTGTTATTTTCACTCCTCTCCCACTTTTCACCTTACAAATGGGTATTGCAGTAACATTATTGTGTAAAAATCTGTCAATGTTTCTATTCTGTAGCAGAGATTCTTAGAGCTATTATTTTTAAAAAAGAATATTTTAAAAATTTTTAAAAAGAAACTGCCAAATTGCCTTCAAGTATAGTTCAGACTCCTCCCAACAGAACAATAAGAATGCTGATTTCACTGTATTCATATCTGGACCACACTTTAGCAAAATACATCCAGCGGTAGTTGAGGAAATATCATTTTGGGAAAGTAAGAAAACTAGCATTCCTTCTAAAAGGTTGGCAATCTTTATTAACATTTATCAACAGTTTTAGGCTCTGTTTCTAATTATGTCATTTGCTTCTTTGTCTAGATTTTCTATGCAGTTCATGCCTTTGAAGCACGGAGTAACTGTGAACTCAGCCTTCAGGAATACCAAAGAGTCCACATACTTAGATTTTGTGACCTAAGTGGCAATAAAGAGTGGTGGTTAGCTGAAGCTCGAGGGCAGAAAGGATATGTGCCAGCTAACTACCTTGGAAAGATGACTTATGCTTAAGAAAATCAGACTTCTGGTTTACCTAAAAGTGGAGATATTCTGAGTGTGTTCTTTACCATCATGAAAGGTTGACTCTAAGGACAAGGTTTTTTTCAATTTACTGTATTTTATTTTTCTGTATTATGTATTTCACCTCAAAAATGTTGTTTTCACATTTCTTTGTTGCACATGCATACACACACATATCCTGTATAATAAAAGCCTAATATGCAAATTGTCCCCTCAACTGGGAATTCAACCAGGAGTTCGAACATGCGTTCGACCAGGGGGCAAGGCTGGCCCACCAACCACCTTCGGCCCCTCCCCCTGTCTGGCCCTGCCCTTGACTCCCCCCCCCCCCCCGCACCCTGATCATGGGCAGGGCCAGCCGGCCAACCACAGGAAGGGAGGCCCCGGCCGGCGGTGGCAGGCAGGCAGCCAGGGGAAGGGAGGCCCCGGCTGGCAGCCGGCAGCCGCTAGGGACCCTACCCGTGCACAAATTTTGTGCACTGGACCTCTAGTATACCATATTCATTATATAGTTTATATATACATATGTGTACTACATGGTATAGATTATACACATATATACATGAACCAGGGAGTGTACTAAATACATAAAAATAGGAATTGATAATTAACAGCAAACAGAAATCTGATGTGGGGCCTCTCTTTAAGTTTTTAATGAAAAAAAATTGAATAACATAATATGTTAACATTTACTGAATGAATACCAAATGTCAGACATTGCCCTAAATGCTTCATATGTGGTAACCTATTTGATATAACACTGTGAGGAAACTGTGGCCCAAAGACGTGAATTTAGCCCAAGTCACATTGCTAGTAAGTGGTAGGGTGGGGCCTCAAACCTAGGTCTGGTTCTGGGGTCTACACTGCACTACACTGTCCTAACCCTCTAGGAGTGTACACTGAGTGGCCAGATTATTATGATCTCTGAATGCATAATAATCTGGCCATTCAGTGTATATCCTATATAACAAAAGGCTAATATGCAAATTGTCCCCTTGACCAGGAGTTCGACCAGCAGGCAGGCCGGCCAATCGCCCATGTCCCCTCCCCCTGGCCAGGCTGGCCAGACCCCACTCATGCACAAATTCATGCACCGGACCTCTAATATATATACTGTATATATACACTGAGTGGCCAGATTATTATGCGTTCAGAGATCATAATAATCTTGCCACTCAGTGTAGACATTTGCTATCACAAAGCACTCAGTGATGCAAATAATGGACATTGAAGAGGCCCATTTTCCTCTCAGGTCCATGTTTAAGTATTGAGGAGTTTTTCAAAATCAAGGGCTACAAGAACTTTCATGATACTAGCCTGGAGAAAATGACATATCTAGGTTATTTATTTTTACTGTTTTGCTTAAACATTTTTGGAAGTATAATTGTTTAAAAGCTATCCTACATGATTGCTGATGATATTTTAATGAGAAAATATTTTTGGATCACTCAGTTATTTGGATAATGAATGGGGAATGTGTGTTCCCTGTTCTGAGCCAAGATGCAAATATTTTT
Source organism: Plecotus auritus (assembly GCF_963455305.1). Lineage (NCBI taxonomy): Eukaryota > Metazoa > Chordata > Mammalia > Chiroptera > Vespertilionidae > Plecotus > Plecotus auritus. The sequence continues at coordinate 172,402,519 of NC_137770.1, read as the reverse complement.
GGTTGCCGATTTGTACTTAGACAAGGCAGGCACTGAGGTTAATGTTTGCTGTAACACAATGTCCTAGAACACTGAACTTTAATTTAGGATTAGCTCAGAACAGTCCCCTAAGATCTCAGGCATAGTTTGTCAAGATATTTTATTGAACTAAAGATGCTTCTATGGAACAGAAAAAAACATTAAATTAAATTTGACTTAGTGGTTTCCTTTAAGAACCAAAATAAGGTGGACTTTCATTGTCCACTTAAAATATGCTAATATGACATCAAACTTTAAGATTAAAATTAAAATAATTTTAAAAAAGGTTTGATCTGTATAATGTACAGTTACATCTATTCCAGAGGAATACAAATAACAAAATGAAAGTGCTGCTTTTCAAAGGGTTGCTGACTTTTACTTACTAATATATTTACATCTACAGATATTCATAAGACATTTACATGACAGAAATTTATCCACATGGAATAATAAGAGTAATATGCAAATTGACCATCACTCCAACACACAAGATGGCTGCCCCCATGTGGACACAAGATGGCCGCCACAAGATGGCCAGCAGGGGAGGGCAGTTGGGAGGGACCAGGCCTGCAAGGGAGGGCAGTTAGGGGCAATCAGGCTGGCAGGTGAGCAGTTAGGCATCAATCAGGCTGGCAGGGGAGTGGTTAGGGGGTGATCAGGCTGGCAGGCGGAAGTGGTTAGGGGCAATCAGGAAGGCAGGCAGGTGAGCAGTTGGGAGCCAGCAATCCTGGATTGTGAGAGGGATGTCTGACTGCATGTTTAGGCCCGATCCAATCGAGGGGTCCCAGATTGGACAGGGTGCAGTCTGGGCTGAGGGACACACCCCCTGTGCACAAATTTTGTGCACCAGGCTTCTAGTATCTTATAAGACCCCAGTGGATGCCTGAGGCGTCGGGTAGTACAAAACCCTATATCAGGAGTGGGGAACCTTTTTTCTGCCAGGAGCCATTTGGATATTTATAACATCATTCATGGGCCATATAAAATTGACTTAAAAATTAGCTTGCTATATTTGATCAAACATTTAATTAACTCACCCCTAATGCTTTGGGGTAGGGACAGACCAAATGATTTCGTGGGCCTTATGGGGCCTGCAGGACAAACATTTTCCACACCTGCCCTATATATACTATGTTTTCTCCTATACATATGTACCTATAATCAAATGTACTTTATAAATTAGACACAGTAAGAGATGAAAAAATAACTGATAATAAAATAGAACAATTATAACACAATACTGTAATAAATTATGTGAATGTAGTCTCCCTTTCAAAATATCTTATTGTACTGTATTCACCCTTCTATTGATGTAAGATTATACAATGATGAGATGAAGTGAGGTGAATGGGTGACATTATAGGTATTATGATGTAGTATTAGGCTACTGTAAGTACTGGGATACTCAACAGTCGATCTGATAACCTAGGACAGTTGTTGGCAAACTCATTAGTCAACAGAGCCAAATATCAACAGTACAACGATTGAAATTTCTTTTGAGGGCAAAATTTTTTAAACTTAAACTTCTTCTAACGCCACTTCTTCAAAATAGACTCACCCAGGCTGTGGTATTTTGTGGAAGAGCCGCACTCAAGGGGCTAAAGAGCCGCATGTGGCTCACGAGCCACAGTTTGCCGACCATGAACCAAGGAGACTACTGAGTGACTAATAGGTAGGTAGAATAACAACGCAAATATGCTGGACAGAGGGATGATTCACATCCCAGGCAGGACAGACCTGGATGACATGAGATTTCATCACACTCCTCAGAATGGAGCACGATTTAAAACTTCTGAGTTTTTATTTCTGGAATTTTCCATTTAATATTTTTTGTACTGTAATTAACTGCGGGCAAATGAAACTGTAGATAAGAAGGAGTACTGTTCTTATAATTCCTAATCTAAATATGGTTTTATAAGATTCTACTGGTAACTCATTTTTACATGAACTATTTTCTTGTTTTGAGTTGGGTACCAAAAGAAGACTCTCTTTTTTAAATGTACAGAAACTTATGTCTTTGAAATGGTTATTTGTACCCAATAATAAAATGTAAGTAAATTCCAGTTTGCCTAGGGCAAAGCAAAAGGAAATCCAAATTTGCTACTTGTGGAAACAATGAACATACCCCAAAACCAAGACAGTGGGGAAATTTTATGTATGTATTTATAATTTATATACATGCAATTTAAATTGTGATGTTAATACTCACCCATTCCCCCCACCCCCCAATGCAGAATTATATGAGTAGCACATTTATTTGCTTTTCTGGCTGAAATACTGACCAGATGTATACGAGAAGCTTTGTCCATTTGTGTGGGCCTAGGACTGATGCTTCCTGTCTGATCTCATCTATGAAGGAGCCACGCTGTTAAAATCATAGCTGCAGTCAGCGGCTGAGCAAGAGTTGTAATGAAGCATCTACTGCAGTCCCCCACTCTCGTGTTGAACATTACTGTAAAACTATGTTGTTGCTATTTTAAAACCATAACCTACATTTCATTTGCCACTGAGGCTTATTTAAAAAAATTTTTTTACATTATACAATAATCTCATTATTTTAGTATGTTAAGATCAAGTCACTGTAATTTTAAAGCCAGGCATTATTTCACTGGGCCTATGGGAAATAAAATCCCAAGATAGTTAAGATGTGTATAAGTTTTCAAAGGTCTTCATAAATAAAGCTGTTGGTGAGAAATGCTAATGTAATTATTTATATTTTTAAAATTAAATGTTGTTGTACAGTATTCTCTGAAACAGGTACTTTTTGCCAAGAACAAAGGGAAAATTTTTATAGCTATTTTTCTTTGTAAAATAAATAAGTGTATATATACATTTTATTTAGTATTTATTTTTAAATACATGATTCAAATTAATAATATATATAATAAAGTTTAGAAATTATAAAAATCCCAGTAATACAAAATTACCATGGGTGCTTAAGTCATGCGGGGGGGGGGGGGGATCACAAAGCCACTATTTGAACATTCCTTGTATTTCAGAATAATATCTTGTTTTAGTATTCATTAGTATAAAACAATTCTATGAAGGTTCCTTGTGCAGGAGAGATATAAAGCACATTGTTAACTATATGAATGCAGCACTGTATAAAATACTGTAAGTGCTGGCATAGTCCATATTTTGTCTAAAATATAATTTGGTCATTTACAGATGACCATTTAAGTGCCTGTCACTATCTGTGATGAATAGTTCAGATGAGTTACACAAATTACAGTTTTCATTATTGAAACATGGAATTTAAAACTTTTTACTTTTCCCATAAGCTTCCTTTTGTCCACTGTAAAAACCTCTTAAATCCATGTGAATAAAGAGAGGAAATTATTCTAAGATGGCCAAAAAACCCACTTTGTTTAAATCCTGTTTGTTGTAACTATGGTTTCTTAAGGTACTCAGTGCACTGCCCCACACTAAATACATCTATACCTCACAAATTCAAGCTAAATTAGACACATAAGTTTACATTATAGTTGATGAGAAAGTAATTAAATTTCAATAACTGGAAGGACACTAGATTTTACAGTCTTTAGGGATATCCTACTATTTATAGAATGCTAGTGTTTTTAAAGTCTATCTTTTTCAATTACCTCCCTCCTCTGATACATACCACATAATATATATAAAAACTTAGTCATTAAATTTTCTGGGATCTACCAAAGTATTCCAATATAATGAATCTGCACTCCAAGATTACTAGAATTCAAGCTGAGTCTCTGAGGCCAGACATTACACTCTGGGCAAGATTTGCTTTAGGTGTTCAGTTAAATAAGCCACATTTAGCATATTCTAGAATGAGATGTTCTTGTTAAAAAAAATCTAGAGGGTGGATTCCTAGTAAATTAAATAAACGTATCCTTCTTAAAAAGCTAGATTATGGTATATAAATGAATTTCTGGTTTTCTCTACTTACGTAATTTTTATAATTATTGAATAAAAATTTCTGTAAAATGATGTATTTCCTATAACCTATGGCTATCATAATTTATAATAACAGTTACTAACAGTACTACCACACCTTTGTTAAGTCAGAATCACCTAACCTTTGAACATTAGATGCCTTCAATTTTATCTCATTAATTATTATCTGTTTTTACAGAGGAGAAAACAGAGTTTCACACAGCTAATACATGGAGGGACAGGGATTCAAAACCTGGTCTCCAGACTTTTAACTAATATATTCTTTCAATGTTTTCCTTTCCTATTTTAAGTCACTAAAATCTATGACTAAATAATCTTACAATAAGCACAGTACACAAAACAGAAAAGTGATACTAAACAGATTCCTACTAAAATAGGATTTGAACTTACAGTCCTAAAAGCTTACTTGCTAGCTCACCTAATTATTTGTGTATTCATTCACTGAGCCAATAAATACTTATTGAGAACTGTAGTGGGAATTCCCTAGTGAGCAAGACAAACAAGATCCCTGCCCTCATAAAACTTAAATAGTAAGAAAAACAAAATAAATTATAAATACTATTAATATAAAGCTGGCCATTTCATCACATGCTCAGTTAAAAAGCCTTGCTAACTTATGGAAAAATCAAGGTCTAAGAGCTAATTGGAGACAACTCTTACACCAAATACACATGTATAAAAATATCAAAATGAGTTTTACATTACTAAATGTATGTATGCTTATACATTTGTGTAGATTCTAAATATACATTTATATGCACAAAGAGCTATGCTACACAAAAAATGACTTCTTAAACAAGTCTTATAAAGTCCTCTCTGAAGTACTGTAGAAATTAAGATAATTGCTTCTCAAGTCTATCCAGCACACATGGGATAAAATTTTCCATTTCAAGTGCCAATATGCAATTTGTGTGCATGACTGCTTTAATGTTTCCTATGCACCAAGGTTACATCAGCTGTTACAGTTGTTGAGCTGAGCTTGTGTCAGGTCATTTTGCTCAGTTTAGTCCAAACTATAAACAAATAATAATGGGTGTATATATCTTTTTTGGTCATTTGACCCTAAAGAGAATTTGAGGTTGATGCCAAATTGATATTTAATCAACAGCAATCTGTTTCTCAAAACAAAAACATCTGCAGGCAGACTTTAAACATGTAAATAGATGATTACTCCACTTTGTAAGACCAAGCTCAATTTAAAGAGCTTTATCTTCACAAAAATAATTTATCAACGAATTTTAGAATAATGATGTTGTAGGGATTAAGGGGAAGGATTTGAGCTTAAAGGCTATAGAGTGAAGATTTAGTGGCACACATCAAGGTTGAAGGGATGTGGGAATTTATTGTACTTCCAGTTTATAGTCTGGTGAATGTGGGCATTTGTTAGACTTCCAGTTTTGGATGAAATGATGTATTCAGGGAGTACAAAATGGCTGCTGCATTTTGCTGTAATAAACTGTTTCTATGATTCAGAAAGCCTCATGTCTTCTTTCAGTATACATGAAACAATCGCAGGCTAATGTGTTAGCTTGCAAATAAGGTAACTAAGATCCTTCACTCATTTTGACCTAACAATGTACATATACATACTTCAAAACAACCTTAATAATTGTACAGGAGCTACTTTTAAAGAAAGTTAATTAACATTTGATAGAATGCTATAACATTTTGGGGCAGTGAAAACAAAACAGCCTTATTTTTCATGGTATAGGAAGAAGCTATCAGTATGTAAACAAGTAGAAATGATCCACCCAAAGACTTTTTGTATATTTTTCTCAACAATTCTCAGGATGTGTGTAACCAGGATAGATCAAAATTTAAGATGTATTAAATATGTACTATCTACACTAATAAAAGAGAAAGATGTAAATTGACCGTACCTTTGCGACACCAACCAGCCAATCAGGAGTATGCAAATTAACCCAACAAAGATGGTGGGTTAATTTGCATGCACAGGCGCCCAGCGGCCAGAGGCGGGACGCTTGTGCCATCGCCATGGCAATGACGCAGGCGTTTCACACCGCCCCAGCCGCTCCGGGCCTCTGGGCAGCGTGGGAAGGCGGAAGGGCAGCTCCGGGTGGAGTGAAGGTAGAAAGGCGGCTCTGGGGCCAGAGCAAAGGCTGTGCCGGCAGGCAGGGTAAGGAAGGCCCATTCTGCACGAATCTTCATGCATCGGGCATCTAGGGCAGTGGTCGGCAAACTCATTAGTCAACAGAGCCAAATATCAACAGTACAACGATTGAAATTTCTTTTGAGAGCCAAATGTTTTAAACTTAAACTTCTTCTAATGCCACTTCTTCAAAATAGACTTGCCCAGGCCGTGGTATTTTGTGGAAGAGCCACACTCAAGGGGCCAAAGAGCCGCATGTGGCTCACGAGCCACAGTTTGCCGATCACAGGTCTAGGGTACATATATTACGTTGGCAATGTAAGGAAATGTGGGCAATGTGAGAGAAGTATTGCATTAAAAGGGCATGGTAGATCACAATCTATTGAAAGAAATAGATAAGTAATTGATATAGGGTAATAAAAAGGTAAAAATATAATATAGGGGTGTCAGAAATCAATTATGAAAAATTAATCTTGAAAAATGAGAGATGAAGTATTTGGGGAGATTAGGGAGAATCAAGCTGGGATTGACACTGATTATGGAGAATACTAGGGGAATATAGAAAACTTTTTAGTAGGTCATCCCTGCCACCTTGTAAGGCACCTTATTCAGCAGGATCAATATTGGGGCTTTGTTAAAAGATGGACAAACTACTGCTTTTTTGTTTTAATTCAGATATATTACCAGTCTTCTGGGATTCTGGAAGTTCTCACCAAGAATCAGTTATTCTAATCACTATTTTCACATACTGTAGAAATTGTTAAAATAAAAATGTTCAACAGGTTTAAAATAACAAAGATTTCCAAATTCTTCTAAATAATATTTAGAATTTTAAGGTAAGAAATAATAGAACTTTCATTATGAAATTTTTTATTAAGTTATAGTATAGTACAGTTTATGTCCTAATAATAAGATTTTAATCTTTAGGGTAATGTGATATTAAAACCTACTTGGCCTCATTACTTCTTGAGTTTCTTTTGGGCAGCTTTCTTCTTGACCATCTGTAATCGCTTCATGGCATTGAGCTGGGATTCTTGTGAGGTTGGACCTTTAAGGGATGCCGAGGTAGAGCTGCTTGATTCTGAAGTGGTTTTGCTGGTGGTACTTCCGCTAGGCCCTGATGTCCCACTATTTCCATTTCCACTTAGTTGGCTGCTGCTTCCTGGAACTAAACTACTTGGACTAGGAAGACCTACTTTGCTAACATTGTCACAACTAACTGAGCGACTAAGGCCAGTTTTGCCCAAAGTTAGAGGTGGAGGTGGTTTCAATGGTACAGTGGGTGAAGTGTTGTTACTGGAACCTAATTTGGAACCTATTCCACCTTTGGATGATGTTGCCAGACCCGTCAAACCCACAGGCTTTTGGTTAGCTGCTGAGGTAGCAGGCTTCCCACTATTGTTTTGGGTTGTTGAACTCAATTTTGCTGTTGATGGACCAGCAGAAGTAGTTTTGGCTGCAAACGCTGCCCATCCAGTTAGGCCACTTGTTACTGAAGAGGAAACACTGGTGCTAGAAGAATTTCCTGAAATCACCCCGGATGTCTGAAAAAATAAAAGTAAATAAAAGATAAATATTACTTAAAGCCAAGTATAATTAACACCTAATATAATATTCTGAATATAACAAGTTTAATTGTTGGACTTTTTTACAAAAATAATGACTTGCGAAATTTAAATCACACCACCAAAATTAAGTTCTTTTTTTTGTTTTGTTTTGTTAATCCTCACCCAAGGATATTTTTCCACTGACTTTTAGAGAGAGTGGAAGGAAGAGGGAGAGACAGAGAGAAAGAAACGTCAATGTGAGAGACACACATCAATTGATTGCCTCCAGCATGTGCCCAGACCAGGGCCGGGAATAGAGCCTGCAACTAAAGTATGTGCCCTTGATTGGAGTCAAACTGGGGACCTTTTAGTCTGTAGGCTGACACAATTATGAATTGAACTTCTCATTGGCACTCTTTCTACCTTCATATTTTTTTATTTTTTCAGTCCTCACCGGAGGCTATTTAAAAAACACACAAAGATTTTAGAGAGGAAAGGAGAGAGAAACATCAGTGCGAGAAACATCGATTGGCCCTAACTGGGGATCATCGAACTGGCAATCTAGGTATGTTCCCTGACCAGGAATCAAACCCACAACCTTTTGGTGTACGGATGACACTCCAACCAACTGAGCCACCTGGCCAGTGCTACCTTCAGATTCTTAAGAAGATTCACAAAAGTGTTAAATTCACACAGAGATAAAAGATAAAGCATTACAAGTAGTATCTTACTTAAAAATTAGGTAGTTATTATGTCTAAAATACATCTACTTGTCTTTTAGAACTGAGTTCAAAAAAGTTGATAAAATGATTTTTATCAAATGATAAAATAATTTCAGTTCTTACAAAGTAGCCTTCAATACTGTTTACATGAAAACATTTTTAATCAATGTGAAAAATAGTCAAATAGAATGGTCTGATATCTTTACTTTTTAAAAAATATATATATTTTATTGATTTTTTACAGAGAGGAAGGGAGAGGGAGAGAGAGTCAGAAACATCGATGGGAGAGAAACATCGATCAGCTGCCTCCTGCATACCCCCCACTGGGGATGTGCCCGCAACCAAGGTACGTGCCCTTGACCGGAATCGAACCTGGGACCCTTGAGTCTGCAGGCCGATGCTCTATCCACTGAGCCGAACCGGTTAGGGCTGATATCTTACTTTTTAAGAGGAGTCTAGATTTTTGTTCACATATTCCGAAAATGATAGGATTTTTTACAAAATCATACAATAACTATCACATAAGTTTATCCAGAGAAGATAAACTACATAAATTTAAATTCCTAGAGAAATGAAGATAGGTAATGAGAAAAAGTTACTCAAGGAAGCTAAAAGACACAGGTGCAGTCAACTTAAATTTTCAGTTCTGAAAGATCTATTTTCTTTTCTTTTTTCTTTCTGTTAAACATAAAACTGTCTGCCATATGGCTAAATGATCTTTCAACAGACTTCGCAAAAGAAAACCCATCTGAAGTAATTAAAAAGACCAATACTTATGAAGTACAAACAAGAAAGCAAATTCTGTATGCATGGCATTTTATTTTAATGGCTTGCTGTTACCGGTATTGCTTTTCAATGACAGATGGCTTACAACACTTGAGAACACTCAAATGTAAAGAACACAATAATGGATATCAAGAAATTCCTTATTACTTTAGTGTATAAATTTCTCAACTGTTTTTAACTATATAGATTTTCTTGCCCATTATCCTAGTTAGAAAGCCACTTATTCTTTACATGAGAATGAGAACAATTTTTCTCATAGTAAAAATTTACCCACTTTTATCATAAATACAGCAAAATCTCTTAAGCAGAGCAAACATGATAGTCAAGGCCTTAACTGATTTGCCATAAAATGATTTCATGTTGGACTGACTAAAAATAAACTTTAGTATTAACAGGTTAGTATAAAAATCTACCTAAAAGTGTCTTAAATATAGAATATGGCAACTCTAATAACTTTCAATAAATTATTCCTACCTCTATCCCAACTCACCAAGTTTCAATGTACAAATCATTAATAGATATCCCTTGGATATCAACTCTTAACTAGTAAATTAAAAAATGATCTACAAATAAAATTATTAGTATCTTTCTCAGATTACTTTATATTTACATTCTTTATCATCATCCCAAGGTTCTGGATCTTTGTTACTTATATAGCAGTCACTTGGAATAATATAGTCAACTTTAGAATTTTCTGGGGTTAGCTAATATTTTTTTTCCCCATCATGCTTAAAATTGGGTGTAACTCAGTAAAGGCAGTAATTATGTTATAAAATTAGATTAGAAAAGTATTTTATTCCATGAAATCAAAATGCCAGGATATTAATAATAATGCAGTGTGAATTAAAGGATGCAAACCTAGGAATGAGAAAGGTGATACTCTCACTAAATAACCTGGTCCCTTAGTATAGAGGTAGGTATCATGAAAGTTTGTACTAAAAAATAAAAAAAGACAAAGCAAAAATATTTCTTCAGTAGCTAATAGGTAGGGAGAAAGAAGTTATGAGGTTAATCAGCTCAAGTAATATGAGGAGTAAAACTGTTGCTACTGAGGGCAGAGGTATTTAGAATTTAAAGCAAATCCCTGATGGCAATTAAGTGTCTGACTACACAGAATGTCAATTTGGAATAAAAAAATCTATCACAGTACTCATTAAGTTGAAATATAGTCGAACATTTAAAACTGTGATCATACTGAAAGTAGAGTCTCAGACAAATTTTTTTAACATATTAATGATTTTATACATTTCATTAGTTTCTAAACAGTAAAGATAACAAAAGCTTTAAAATTATTTATATAATTAGAGATTAAATAATTATATAAAAAATTTAAATAATTTTTACCTAATGTTAATAGTAATACAACCATAATTTCCACCTATGGCCATTTAGTATATAAAAGTTCCTCAATATTTTTTCAAGTAACTATTGTTTAATCAACTAAATTAAAATAAAAATGAAATCTTAGATTATCCTATCTAATAAAAGAGCAATATGCAAATTGACCATCACTCGAACACACAAGATGGCTGCCCCCATGTGGTCAAAGATGGCTGCCCCCATGTGGACACAAGATGGCCACCACAAGATGGCTAGCAGGGGAGGGCAGTTGGGAGGGATCAGGCCAGCAGGGGAGGGCAGTTGGGAGGGACCAGGCCTGCAGGGGAGTGCAGTTTGGGGAGACTCATACCTGCAGGGGAGGGCAGTGGGGGGGGGGGACCAGACCTGCAGGGGAGAGCAGTTAGGGGCGATGAGGCTGGCAGGGGAAGGCAGTTAGGGGTGACCGGATCAGCAGGGGAGGGCCGTTGGGGGGGGACCAGGCCAGCAGGGGAGGGCAGTTAGGGGTGACCAGGCTGGCAGGGGAGGGCAGTAAGGGGCAATCAGGCTGGCAGGGGAGCAGTTAGGCATCTATTAGGCTGGCAGGGGAGTGGTTAGGGGGTGATCAGGCTGGCATGCAGAAGCAGTGAGGAGCAATCAGGAAGACAGGCAGGTGAGCAGTTGGGAGCCAGCAGTCCTGGATTGTGAGAGAGATGTCCAACTGCCATTTTAGGCCTGATCTTACTGGGATCGGGTCTAAACGGGCAGTCGTACATCCCTCGAGGGGGTCCCAGATTGGAGAGGGTGCAGGCTGGGCTAAGGGACACACCCCCCATGCACGAATTTCGTGCACTGGGCTTCTAGTATAGATATATAAAGAGGTAATATGCAAATTAGCCAGGACGCCATAACAGTCACGACCGGCTCCGAGCAGGTCCGGAGTGGAGACAGGAGGGCGTGCCAGCCGCGGCGCAGTCCTGCCTCTGTGCGTGAGCTGTAGAGGAAACCCTTTTCTGACTGCTCATTGGCTAAGCTCCCGGTATACCACTCGCAGTGTTCTTGGTAACTTGGGTAATAAGAATCTAACAAGGTGATCTAGGATTTTTCCACCTCACTTCTGGAGGAAAAAACGAAGGTCTGCTGCTGGAGAGCTAAGAAATGTCATATCCTTTCCTAGCTGGTTTGGCTCAGTGGATAGAGCCTCGGCCTGTGGACCGCAGGGTCCACGTTTGATTCTGATCAAGGGCATGTACCTAGGCCGCAGGCTCCTCCCTGGTTGGGGCCCAGGTCAGGGCTCATGCAGGAGGCAACCAATCCAAGTGTCCCTCTCACATTGATGTTTCTCTCTGTCTTTCCCTCTCTATTCCACACTCTAAAAAATCAATGGTAAAATATCCTCAGGTGAGGATAAAAAAAGAAAGAAATGTCATATCCTATGAAAGAGACATCTTGAAAATGCCTAAAGAAAGTTGTCATTTTTTCGTGGTGAAGGGTTGATTAAAACACCTTGTTGGCTGCAGCAGCTGGCAGTGGCAGCAGCAGCGGGGTGATGGGGGTGGCACCTTCCCCTGATCAGCCTGGTCACCTCCTGTAGAAGGAGGCCAGACTGCGGCTTAGGCCTAAGATGTCAGTAGGACATCCCTTGAGGGTCCCAGACTGTGAGAGGGGGCAGGCTGGGCTGAGGGACCACCCTTCAGTGCACAAATTTCATGCACCGGGCCTCTAGTCCTATATAATAAAAGCCTAATATGCTAAGTGTTGGCCATTCAACCAATCAAAGCCTAACATGCTAATGATATGCTAAGGCTGCTCAATCACTCGCTATGATGTGCACTGACTACCTGGGGGCAGATAGTCGACCGGTTGACTATGACATGCTATGACGTGCACTGACCACCAGGGGGCAGACACTCCAACTGGTAGGTTAGCTTGCTGCTGGGGTCTGGCTGATTGAGACTGAGTGAGATGGGCCAGACACGCCCTGGAGCCCTCCTGAGGTCCCTCCCCAGCTGGCCAACCTCCCGTGTTCCTCCCCAGCCCCAATCGTGCACCGGTGGGGTCCCTTGGCCTAGCCTGCACCCTCTCACAATTGGGACAACCTTGGGGGATGTCTGAGAGCCGGTTTCGGCCTGATCCTGCAGGCCAGGCCAAAGGACTCCACTGGTGCATGAATTCGTGAACTGGGCCTCTAGTCTTAGATAAAAATGAAATGTACTATACCTTGACTTCTGTTCTCTTAAATGCTAGAAAAGTTGTCTCTTGTTTGAGTTTAGTTTCTGGTTTTTTAACCAATGGATCTTTGACAGCAGGAGCTACAGAAACAACTGTGGGAGCTGGTTTCTGTGGTGGTTTCTGAGTTTTTTGAGCCTGTAGAAATTAGTGTTAAAATTAAATTAGCTTTAAAATCTTAGTTGAATGCACAGAAAAGACAATGAAAAAAATCTATCACAGTACTCATTAAGCTGAAATATAGTTGAACATTAAACAATGTTGTGATCATACTAAAAGTATAGACTCAGACAAATTTTTATCATATTAATGCTTTTATACATTCTTTAATTTCTAAACAATAAAGATAATAAAAGCTTTAAAAATCATGCAGATTAAGATTAGCTAATTACCATTTTAATAAGACAAATCAAATTGTTTTTTAAGAAAAGGAAAATCACAAACTATTTGTACCCGTAATACAGTACATTTATTTCTTACTATGGCTGGGTAAAGACTTAGGAGTTTCATTCTTGGGGTTCAGGCATAAGTCTCTGGGTAACTGAGAATGAGTTAAAAGTAATTCAGATCAATTATATGGTTTTAAATACAGACTGGGAAGAAAACTTATTAATGATAAGTGAGGAAGCTTTTTGAGGTTTTTCCACACTATAGAAGTAGGCACACTGAATTCTTAGAGAAAGCTCACAAATAAAAATTTCTATGTTATTAAAGACAAATTTGCATCCATTGTTCCTTTACAAGCATATTCAGTTTTATTTTGACCAATAAATAATTTTTTCTTATTTTATATAACTAGGGTTTTTTTTTGTTTGTTTTTTTTTTACCATCTGATCTGTTTCAAATGTGGGTTTTGGGGATCAATTACGATCATGTAAGTGTTTAGCATATTGTATGAAATATGTTGAATGCTGACAATATGAGTTGCTGACAATATTAGTTACTGTTTATTCATTATACTTATTTACAAAGGATAAGGAATTTGGAAGAAGCCATCCACAATGAATGGAGAAAAATGTTCCCAGCCATTCAATTGTCTCTGACAATCCTAATAAGGTCAAATAGGACTATACCAGGGAATTTATTAATAATTTGTTCCCACTTCTGGAAGTTTGAATACAGACTGTTTTATCCTTGTTTGGAGCTTTTTGTGGAAATTTCTTGTGCTGCGGTTGATGTATTATATATAATTTTGGTCCTTAAGTCTCAATTCATCCCATTTTTTATATCACATACTTTCCACTGAAAGTGCACCTACTTTCAAACGTCATTTATAAAGTAACATTCAAGTCAAGAATATCATTAAGAATGCTAAAAGATTATCTGTGGTAAAACATCTCCTAGCTGCAGGAAAGGAGGGCCCATCTCACTCTACTGCAAAACCATGTTCTGAGAATGCCACTCTCAGAGTAAATCAGAAATACATGGTTCTGTAACTACAGCTTTCCATCTTATACATCCATCCACCTACATCTACTGTTCCAGAGGTTAGCTCTGAAGACTGACCTAACGTGTGCTTTAGCGATGAAGATTCATTACAATGAAGCCCAGACAGGACCTCTGCCTGGGAGCCATGTTTAGTTCTTCTGCTTCCTCTATTTCACTTAGCTGCCTTAGAAGTATAATAAGAAATGCCAGAAGCTTTTGTCCTTTGTTAGTAATACTAGTTTAGGGAACTAGGATATTATCACTGACTCAGTGCTACTCAACAAAGGCACTACAATTTTCATTGGGTGACTGCCTCAGACACTGCAGAAAGTATGTAATTCTCCACTCAGGGCAATAATTGCCAGTAAAGCAGCAATTACAAATACCACATATTTCTAAATGCTGCTGAGTAGGTGTATGTTATTACTGAGACTGAGAACCACCGCAATAAGTCATATGAGTCTCTTAGCTAGTGTTGAGGCAAAACTCATTTCCTGGTAGAGAGAAAGTTTTAGAACAGAAGAATGACCTTTGACTCTGCCAGATACTATCACAACATTCTTATCTAGGTCTTCCTATAATAATGTGTACTGCAGAACCTTCCCTAGTTGGAGAAGTTAGTGCAAGGAAGGAGATATAAGAAGCTATTTACAGTATCTTTGTGATATTTTGGAGAAATAACCAATGCATAATATGAGGATCTCACTGAAAGCAATTATACTTAGAATGACTGGATTTAGCATCCCCAATGTTTCCAGATTTCTTCCTCTTATAAACCTTGTGTTTACTGGATCCAGATATTGAAGCTAACTTCAGATCATGCCTTTTGGTTTTCCCCAGGTTCACCCTTGGTGTATTCTAATCATGTTCTAACATTAGTCATGGTTCCCCACTGAGTACTTTGACTATTGGAAACACAGACTAAACTTATTGATTATTGATTTCTGGTACTAATCCACATTTTCACCATTATACATATCTTAAATTGGAACAACAGAATGTAAGACATGTTCAGTCCTGAATTCTGCTCTGGTGCTATGCCAATGAATAAGACATGGTCTTACTGATAAATAAATTGGGCATTTGATTTGCAAAGATGATAAAGAATAAAGGGTGTCCCAGATGAAGAGAATCTGAGAAGTAAAACATATGGGGACATGAAAATTCACCACAGACTCAGGGAATGATATATTTAGTCTGCCATGGCCAGAATGTATGGGATATATGGTGAAGTGTTTGGAGAGAGGATACAAAACTAGACTTGTGTCAAAGAGAGAAGGCCCATATATCTACTCTAATGAGTATAATCTCATTCTATCAATAATCAAAAGCCCCTGGGTATACTTAAACAGATAGAATTAGATAAATATTGCAGTGAATAAAGTAGATGAAGGGAGGCAAGAAGACCTCTTAAGAGGCTAAAGCAACAGACAAGAAATGAGAGATTTGTGGAGTAGGGTAGTAAGAGCAAAATGAACAGATATGAGAAATATATAAGAAGCAGAATTAAACAACAGGATATGGAATTAAAAGAGATATACAGGATAATGTCTTCCAATTGAAGCAATTGGGGGGGGGGGATTGAGTGGAAAGAGAACAATTTTAATTTAAAAACATTAAAGTAACTGAAAGCTATCCAATCAGTTGCCAAAATTCGCACCAGGAAGAGAGTTAGAACTATAAACATAGATTTGGTGTAAAATAAGTCATAAAAAATGGGGAGCAAAAACTTAGAGAACAGTGATTACTTCATTAAGATACAGTGAAATAAAAATAATTTTAAAAACTCTGAAGATATACTAAAGACAGACACATTACTATCACAAATCAGTTATTTTGTCTATTACCAATTCTTAGTAACTATATCTGTCAATGCACATATAAACACATTTTTTGTACACAACTACAAGTGTAGTGGTCTAAGCTCACTCAGGAACACACATTTTCAGTATTTTGCTACCAGACTCACCAAAGACAGGCTTTCTATCTCACCATTTCCCACAATGCATTATAGTATTTTTAAATATTTAGAAGTACATTGAAATACTAATAAGAAATATTCATGTTATTTTGTTGCTATATTAGAATAAGTAAAAGCTGAACAGAGAAAAGTGCATATTACCTGGTCTAGTCTTTAAGCTAGTCACATAAATAAAACATATACATTTTATAAACATTTAAATAATCAGCTTTATGATTTATTTTTCAATATAATAATCGAATTTTTATTTTGAAAAGCCATATAAACAAAAATACTGACAGAGACTGTTTAAAATAGAAAAAAAATTATTCCTACCATTCTTTTCATTTGTCTGGTACATCGGGCACAATACCACACAAGGCGAGGGTCATTCACTTCCTTGTCTGTCACTTGGGGCTTATGGCAATCTTGGTGGTAGAGGTTATGGCACTCTTGACATTCTACTAATTGGTTACCAGATGCCACTGTCATTTGCCTAAGGAAATATAACATTAAACATTGCACTTATTTGAGTGCATGCAACAATTTAAAGCCATTTTAAGGTGGTTTTGGGAAAGTTTGATATATAAAAGATGATTAAAAACACCAGAAAACAAAAAAGCAAAATGACAAACCCCAACATGTAGCCTATACAAACACTTCCTTTCTTTTAAAGCTTATGCTCAACCATTAATAAATATATAAGGTGCCTTAGCAACTACATTTGGGTATATTCTCCTTGCCTTTCTCTTATAATATTTTTATTTCTCCTAGAAGTAGTAGACTTTGGCTAGTCCTCCAACAATCTCATAACATTTTCTTTGTACCTCTGTTAAATTCCTTTTTATTTGTTACTTACATGTTGTTCTATCATCTTCATTAATATATGAGTTGCCTAAAAGTGGGAACTGGACCTAACATACAGTGCCTAGCACATTACTGTGCAGACAAAGGTGTTCAATAAATAAATGTCTTATCAACTGAATAGCAATATGTATACCAAAAAAGTATAAATTCCAATAGCACAAAAAGCAATCCTATCTAATAAAGAGTAAGATGCAAATTGACTGTACCTCCACTACACCTACAAGTCACGCCCACCAGCCAATCAGGAGCAAGTATGCAAACTAACCCAACCAAGATGGCTGAGGCCACAGAGAGAGCAGGAGGCTTGGGTTTCCCTGGCAAAGGAGGGAGGCAAGCTTTCTGCCTGCCCTGGCCTGCCTTAGCCTCCACTTAAGGCTACAAAGTTTCAACTATAGAAGATAAATAAATCCCAGATACCAGGGCCTCCGCTTGGGTCGCCGGGGGGCGTGGCTGGCCTGCAAACCACTGCAGGCCCCTCAACCAGGCCGCCCCACACCCCAAGGGAACCCCCACCCTGATCTGGGACAACCTTCAGAGCAAACCAGCTGGCCCCCACCGGTGCACCAGGCCTCTATCCTTTCTAATCCTATCTAATAAAATAATAATATGCAAATTGACCATCACTCCAACACACAAGATGGCTGCCCCCATGTAGTCAAAGATGACTGACCCCATGTGGACACAAGATGGCCGCCACAAGATGGCCAGCAGGGGAGGGCAGTTGGGAAGGACCAGGCCTGCAAGGGAGGGCAGTTGGGGGCGATCAAGCCTGCAGGAGAGGGCAGTTAGGGGTGACCAGGCTGGCAGAGGAGGGAAGTTGGGGGCGACCGGGCCTGCAGGAAAGGGCAGTTGTGGGGGACCCAGGCCTGCAGGGGAGGGCAGTTAGGGATGACAAGGCCTGCAGGGGAGGGCAGTTAGGGGTGACCAGGCCTGCAGGGGAGGGCAGTTAGGGGTGACCAGGCCTGTAGGGGAGGGCAGTTAGGGAAAACAGGCTGACAGGGGAGCAGTTAGGCATCAATCAGGCTGGCAGGGGAGTGGTTAGGGGGTGATAAGGCTGGCAGGCAGAAGCAGTTAGGAGCAATCAGGAAGGCAGGCAGGCGAGCAGTTGGGAGCCAGCAGTCCTGGATTGTGAGAGGGATGTCCAACTGCCCGTTTAGGCCTGATCCAGTTAGGATAGGGCCTAAACGGGCAGTCGGACATCCCTCAAGGGGTCCCAGATTGGAGAGGGTGCAGGCTGGGCTGAGGGACACACACACACACCCCTCCCCCCGTGCACCAATTTCATGCACCGGGCATCTAGTCATCACATAATAGGTCTCCTGATGGACGGTTACTAATTCTCTCCCTGTTATTACTTTGCAATTTATTTCTTTATTTAAAAATAATAACCTTCATGGTAGATAAAGGGTGAAACAAATGTATGCAAAAACAATGAATCCCTAACAAATGATCCCATTCAAAAGTACATATAACAAGACCGGTTCTAAAGTTTACAAAAATTAATAGTTATTTACTTAGTCCCAGTACACCAGAATTTAACATTTTCATGAATAAAAGTTCAAAAAATATAGCAATCTTTTCTGCTATGCTAGGCAGTAAAAGCCATTAGCAATGAAAAATATAGCTGTGGCATCAAATAGTTTAAAATCTAAGTTGTTCTGTTTCTTTTAATTAAATTTATTGGGGTAGCATTGGTTAATAACATTATATACATTTCAGTTGTACAACTCAGAAATCTTTCTTCTGAATATCAACCTGAAAAATTTGAAGACACTTATCCATAAAGATATATGTACTGCTATAGACAAAGATAATTATCTATGTTTTTATACCTATGTATCCATGTTTTAAAACAACACTCAGAATAACCTTTGTGACCCACTGATTTCATTCCATTATCTTAAGGAAAAGATTTAAAGGTGTTTTAAGAAGTGATATATATCAGTTTACTTTATAAGTACTATCAACCATTTTGGGAAAGAAAAAGCAACACCGACTTCTTAAAAAGAATGATGGAAATAATTGAGTCTGCTGAACAGACTCTTCCTCACTAAAGAATAAAGCAATAATTGCTTTCTCTCTAGAACCCAAGAATGCAGAAAATATTACCACAACATAAGAGATTAAAGATGCCACAGTCAGGAAAATAAAATATTAGACTATTTTCAAGATGTTAAATTGCTATATTGGCAGTTCATAGGAAATAATCTACTTACCTCTTATCCACATACAAATAATAAAAACAAAATAAAACAATAATTGGTCTGACATTTTATTGTTTAGTTGTTTGCTCTTTAGAAAGAAACAAAAGAATCTGTGGCAAGGCACAACTTACCTACAAACAACACAAGCCAATCCCATCTCCATAGCAAAATCATCCGCACTGGTCTCCTCAAAACTGGAAAGGTCAGCCATAGCTAAATCCTTGCTGGTTTGCACGGTAATGGGAGAGGACCGTGTCTCTGGTTTCTCCAATCTAGGTTTCTTTGGAATGTCAGCTCCTTCAGTGGTGTCTGATTTCATCTATAAAAAGCACGCAATCAGAAAGTAACATGTTATAATAAACTTTAAATCACTGAGAGACAGATAGGCAGCATGCAATGACCAAGTCCACTTGACAGATATTTTTACATAGTTAGGGACAAACCTACACACTAAAGATCTGTAGAAGATTTATAACGTATTCATAATCAGTATGTTAAAAGAAACCAGCAAGGTAGAAATAAATAAATCAGAACAGCTTAGTATGTACCTATATTTTTCTTTGTCCCCTCAACATGGGAGTTCCACTGGGAGTTTGACCAGGGGGCGGGGCTGGCCAACTGCGGGGAGGCCCTGGCAGGCAGCAGGCAGCTGGGGGGAGGGAGGTCCCGACCGGCAGCTGGCAGCCACTAGGAACCCTACCCATGCACGAATTTCGTGCGCTGGGCCTCTAGTTTATAATAAAAACTCTCAGCAAAGTGGAAATAGAGGAAACATATCTCAACATAATAAAGGGCATATATGACAAATCTACAGCTAACATCATACTCAATGGGGAAAACTTAAAGCATTTTCCTTAAGATCAGAAACAAGACAGGAATGTCCACTTTTACCACTTTCATTCAACATAGTACTGGAAGTCCTAGACATAGAAAACAGACAAGAAAAAGAAAGAAAGGACATCCAAATTGGAAAGAAAAAAGTAAAACTGTCATTATTTGCAGATGACATGATATTGTATATAGAGAACCCTAAAGGTTCCACCAAAAAGCTACTAGAACTGATAAATTCAGTGAAGTAGCAGGACACAAAATAAATATCCAGAAACTAGTTGCATTTTTATTTATTTATTTTTTTTTTAAATATATTTTATTGATATTTCACAGAGAGGAAGGGAGAGGGATAGAGAGCTAGAAACATCGATGAGAGAGAAACATCGATCAGCTGCCTCCTGCACACCTCCCACTGAGGATGTGCCCGCAACCAAGGTACATGGCCTTGACCGGAATCGAACCCGGGACTTTTCAGTCCGCAGGCCGACGCTCTATCCACTGAGCCAAACCGGTTTTGGCAAGTTGCATTTTTATACATCAACAATTAACTATCAGAAAGGGAAATGAAGAAAACAATCCCATTAACAATTGCATAAAAAATAATAAAATACCTAGGAATAAATCTAACCAAGGATGTAAAAGACCTGTACTCAGAAAACTGTAAGACACTGAAGAAAGAAATTGAAGAAGATACAAATAAATGGAAGCATATACCATGCCCATGGATAGGAAGAATTAACATTGTTAACATGCCCATTATTATCCAAAGCCATCTATAGATTCAATGTATTTCCTATCAAAATATCAATGGAGTATTTCACAGAACTAGAACCACAAAAGACCCCAAGTAGTCCAGCAATTTTGAGAAAGAAGAACAAAATTGGAGGTATCATGCTATCTGGTATCAAACTATACTACAAGGCCATAGTAATCAAAACAGCATGGTACTGGCATAAAAACAGACATATAGATAAAAGGAACAGAACAGAGAGCCCAGCAATAAATCCATACCTATATGGTCAATTAATATTTGACAAAGAAGGTAAATCAGACAGTCTATTTAATAAATGGAAAACTGGACATATACGTGCAAAAAATGAAACCAGACCACCTTCTTACACCATACACAATAATAAACTAGAAATAGATTAAAGACTTAAATGTAAGACTCAAAACCATTAAATCCTAGAAGAAAACATAGACAATAAAATCTCATAACATTTTTATTCATAATATTTTTTGTAATATATTTCCATGGTTAAGGGAAACAAAAGAAAAAATAAACAAATGGGATTACATCAAACTAAAAAGTTTTTGCATAGCAAAGGAAACCATCCACAAAATGAAAAGACATCCAACTAAATGGGAGAAGATATTTACCAATGATGCATCTGGTAAGGGAAGAAATGGGCAAAGGACCTGAATGGACACTTCTCCAAAGAAGACACAGATGGCCAACAGACATATGAAAAGATGTTCAACATTACTAATTATCATAATAAGGCAAATTAAAACCACAAGGAGATATCACCTCACACCTGTCAGAATGGCTATCATCTATGAATCAACAAACAAGTGTTGGCAAGAATGTAGAGAAAAGGGAACCCTTGTGCACTGTTGATGGGAGTGCAGAATGGTGCAGGCACTATGGAAAACAGTATGGAAATTCCTAAAAAAATTAAAAATGGAACTGCTATATGACTCGGTGATTCCACTCTGGGTGTATATCCAAAGAAACTTAAAACACTAATTCAAAAGAATATGTTCACCCTGTGTTCACTGCAGCGTTATTTACAATAGCCAAGCTATGGAGGAATCACAAGTGCTCATCAATAGACAAAATGGTAAAATAGCTGTGGTACAAAAGCCGTAAAACACACACCATGAAATCTTACCATTTGCGACAACATGGATGGACCTAGAGGGTATTTTGCTAAATGAGATAAGTCAGTTAGAGAAAGACAAATACCGTATGATTTCACTTATATGTGGAATCTAAAGAACAATATAAATGAACAATCAAAACAGACACAGACTCATAGATCCAGAGAACAGACTCATGGTTGCCAAAAGGGAGGAGTGTTGGGGGCTGGGTAAAAACAGTGAAGGGACTGAGAAGCACAGATTGGCAGTAACAAAATAGTCACAGGGATATAAAGTACAGCATAGGAAATATAGTCAATAATATTGTAATAACTATGGTGCCAGGTGGGTACTGGAAATATCGGGGGAAACACTTTGTAAAGTATGATTGTCTAAGCACTGTGCTGTACACCCGAAAGTAATACAAATAATATTGAGTGTAAACTGTAATTGAAAAAAAGATAGTAAAATAAAATATATTGAAAAAAAATATTAGTAAATAATGAACTATCTACCAGTCATGCAGACTTAACATTGCTATATTTGCTTCAAAGTAAATTCTGTCTCCTGGCTTTAAGATATAAATGTTGTAGATATACTTGTCAGATTGGCAAAAATTAAGTAATGTGGCAAGACATGGAGAATTTGGCATTCTTATACTTTATTGGTGAGAGTATATGTGTAATATACTTTGGATAGAAATCAGCCTAGTAATGTTGAAGATGTACCTGTCCTATTACATCCTTTGATACAGGTATACATCCTATTGAAACTATCATCATGTGTGCAGAAATAAGTATAGAACAGCTTATTGAAGCTCCACTATAACAGAGAAAAAGGAGAAATAGCTAATTACTATTTGTTAAAGAATGGATAAACTGGTTTATTCATGAAATGAATATTACTAGTATATGGTAATAAATGGAAAACTGGACATATACTGATCAACATAGGTAAATTTCAAAAGCACATTGTTGAGTGGAGGAAAATGTAAGTTAACCAAGAATGGAGATATACACACATACACACACACACACACACATATACATACAGTATAGCATTTATATAAATTTAAAAGCACAGCAAACAATACAATATAGTTTATGAATAAGAAAAATACTTTTTAAAAGTATGAAAACATGTGGGACTAATATACCCCACCTTGAGGGCAGGGGTTATTAAATTTTAATGTAGTTACTACTAAGTGCTAAAATATTAAAAATTAATTATGTGCATAAATCATTCAAAATAGATAACCCAAGAATTATTTGTAGGCTTGTTAAGGTACATGCCATTTTGTAACAAATTTCAGTTTAGTCATTATACCTTTACTTTTCAATTTTTATTTATTCCTTTACTCTTTATTCTTTCCTCTCTATCTCTTCTTGTCAAGTGCTTCATTCAGAATATTTGAGTTGTGGATTAAAGTTTATACTTTAAATTAGTACATTCCCTGGCTCAAATATTTGGTGGCAATGACTTCAGTAAATAGTTCAAAATATTTCCAAATGTTACTCATTTTTCAAAAAAAATCAGTATCTATAATTATCAAAATATACTTACTGAACGTTATTATGTACTTTGTAGGCACTATTATTAAAAGAAGTAAGCACAAACTATTGTTTCTGCCTATAAAGGACTGATTACACGGTTTGATTGTTTTTACTAGATTAAAATAAAATCTTACTTTATCAGCAGGTCTCTTCTCAGCTTCCTTCTTTACCTTTTCAGTTGTGAGAACCTTGCCATTATTATTGCCAGAAGGAAGACTGGATGATGTTTTGGGCTCTTGCTTAATGGAAATAGTTTTTGTGCTTGCAATTTTGGGTGGCTCCACATCCTAAAAGGTGAAATGAAAGGATACCCATAATTAAGTATTTAGATTTAACATATCATAAAGAAGTAGATCATAGATCTAAATAATCTTCAGTTAAAAATTAAGACATCATGTTGTGACCAAAGTAAGGTCCTTTTCTTTAAATAGCTTTTTTGAGAAATAATTGATATATAAACTGTACCTATTTAAAGTGTAAAATTTGATAAGTCACATCTACAAAACCATCACTACAAGCAATACTTTCATCCTCCAAAGTTTCCTTGTGGCCCTTTGTAGTCACTCCTAGAGGTATCAACCTAGTCAGGGGTGGGCAAACTTTTTGACTCGAGGGCCACAATGGGTTCTTAAACTGGACCGGAGGGCCGGAACAAAAGCATGGATGGAGTGTTTGTGTGAACTAATATAAATTCAAAGTAAAGGAGCGGAGGGGAGAGCAAGAGAACCGGATAGAACAGCCGGATCCGGCCCGCGGGCCGTAGTTTGCCCAAGGCTGACCTAGATAAACTATTCCCTCCCATCCTCCGACAACTGCTGATCTGCTTTCTATAACAATGAATCAGTTTATATTTCCTAGAAATTATATGCTGAATGGCAGTCCATTTAGTGGATATACCACAATTTGTTTATCCATTTACCTACTGATGGACACTTAGGATGTATAACATTTGGGGCTATTACAAATAAGTTGTGAATATTCATATACAAGTCTTTTGTTGGCATATACTTTCATTTCCCTAGAATAAATGTCTTGGACTAGAATGGCTGAATCATGTGGTAAGTATATGTTTTTAACTTTTTAAGAAACTGCCAAACCATGTTCCATAATGGTATACCACTTTACATTTCCACCAGGGTTAAACAACAGTCCCAGTTCCTTCACATCCTCACAAATACTTGGTATAGCTAACCTTTTTAATTTTAGACTTTATGATAGGTATATACTAGGATATTATTATGAATTTATCTACATTTCCCTAATGACTAATAATATTGGACATTTCAAGTGCTTACTTGCCATACATGAATCTTATTTGGTAAAGTGTTAAAAATTTTGGTCCATTTTTTAAAGATGGAGTTGTTTGTTTTATTATTGAGTCTAAAGAGTTCTTCATAGATTCGGGATACTAGTCCTTTATCAGTTATATGATATGCAAATATTTTCTCCAAGTCTTGGCTTGTCTTTTCATTTTGTTTTAAGCTTCTAAGCCTTGTTCTTACACTAAAGCTTTGCTAATATATATGCACCTCACCCCTTCCCACTAAAAGAGTGCATTTCCCTATTCTAAGTAAAACATCTGAATGTGGTCTATTTTTCTATGATAATACATTAAAGTATAAAAATATAAATGGGAATGCTACTTATCATCTTCAGAATAGTGGTGCCTCTGTGGAGGAAGGAATGAGAAATGGGCTTTAGACTCACTGGTAGCAGGGCTTGGTTTACTCTTGAGCTGATTGTCTAGACTGGAGTTGGAAAACTAAACCCTGTAGGATAAATCTGGCCTACTGCCTGTTTTTATAAATAAAATTAGATTAGAGCACAGATATATCCACTCATTTATGTGGATATCTATGGCTGCCTTCATGCTATCAGGAGGAATTAGATAGTTGTGACAAAGACCACCTGGCCCACAAAACCTAAAATATTTACTATTTGACTCTTTTTAGAAAGTTTGGTGACCACTCCTGTAGACTTAGGAGTGATGGAGAAAATGTCAATGATGTAGATTAAATATGAAAGTGTATTGTGTGGCACTGACAAGCATTGCTCAGTGATTAGAGCATTAGCCTGTGCACCTGAGGGTCGCAGGTTTGATTCCCAGTCAAGGGCAGATACCTGGGTTGCAGGTCTGATCCTTATCCCAGGTAAGGGCACATATGGGAGGCACCCAATCGCTATGTCTCTGTCATATCGATATGTCTCTGTCTCTCTCTTTCTTCTCTTTCTCTCTCTCTTCGCCCCACCCCCACTCTCTCTAAAAAATCAATGGGAAAAACATCCTCACTCCTCAGGTGAGGATTTTTTTTTTAAAGTGTATTGCATCTGCAACATAAAAAACTGAGAACACAGTCTTGCAGTATTTGAAAACTATCATCTAATTCAGCAAAGAAGTTGCTCAAGTCATCAATAGATGACTTAAGTTCCAATTTCATTATTTAAGATTTGACTTACTAATGTAAATGAAAATATCAACCAATTTTTACATTGAACTACACTCGAAGAGCCGGCTGTTAGTGTTTATAAGCACACCACTGTCTCCAGGTGACTCTTATGCATGCTAAAGTTTGAAAAACTCTGGTACAGATCATTCTCACATAATTCTAGAGATGGAAATGTTCAGCTGAAGGCTAAAATTAAATGAACCTGTGCTTTTTAAATACCTCTCCTCCCAGGGTATTTTCTGACCAAGAGAAGTAACTTCTAGCTAGAAACTTAAGGACAGCAGCCTTTTTAATCACAAATTTTTCCTGTACTTTAATAAACTTTCTTTTGTTTTAGAATATCAAAATACTGCTTCTTTAGTAATAATAGGTTTTTCCTACTTGGAAAATACCAATACTTAGAGCAGAATAATCTTGGTAGTGTTTTGTAGAGTTGTATTAACTTGGCTGGTTTGCACTCATTGAACCTACCAGAATGAGAATGATAGAAAAATGAGGTCACAATAAAAAGTCCTGAGAATTGTAGAGCTAATGTAAAAAGAAGGCTGGGGGCAAAATACCACTGTTTACTTTGGTCCTGAGCCTGACATTTGGCCCTGTCTTGAGTTTGAGAAGCTGGATTAGACTGAGCTAGTCATTTAGTTCTGTCCCCACCTTTTCAGTTTGGTATCTAGTTTCACAGACCTGGATGACTTGGAGTTCCAGGCTAGAGATTTAGAAGGGTATAAAAGAATGCCTTAGGAGGTATTAGAGAATATAATAGCTATCATTCACTAAATGCCTATTGTGTACCTCATAAATACTACACTAGGGGACTTACACACTATATATCTCTTTTATTTTCACCATTTTGCAAGACAGTTCTTATTATCCCCATTTTACTAATAAAGAAACAGTCTAATGAAATAAAGCTACTATCTACCTCAGTTTCCTTATTGTGAAATGAGGGAAATATATAATACCTATCTGAAAGGACAGTTATCACAATTAAAAATAATTATACACATACACCACCCAGAAAAGTACCTGGGACGAGGTAAATGTTCAGGATATGTTTCCTATTACCACACAACTAGTAAGAGGCAAGTTGGGATTTAAAACAGGTGTGTGCTTACAAACTGTGTATTCTTTACATATAAAGCTGCTTGGTCACTTTGTTATTATTATCAGGATTGGAACTATGCAGTTCTCATAGTTCATCCATACCTTCTTTCCCCCTTAAATTTTCCTACACAAATATTCAATTCACTTCAATGCAAAACCCTTGTCCTTCTACTTCATTTTTTTTTTGCCCCTAAAATATTAAAAGATAATTACAGTTTTATTCAGCAGCTTAAAAAAAACAACAACCCTCTGATCATAAAGAATTTGAAATTAAAATGTATCATAAATAATTGGTTTCTATACACATAAAGTAGAACAGACTATCCTTACACCCAACTAATTTTTCTATGTAGTATACTAGTAACAGTTCTCTAAAAGCTTGAAGGAAGAAAACAAAATTAAAGACTATAATTCCTCAGCTACAGGAAAGATCATTTGGCAACGAGAACTATTTTAAGATGGTCTAAATGTTAAAACTGTACTACCACAGGCCTTAAAACTCCCTCTAAGCTTTTTATTCATGTAGGTACCTTTTGAGATGGACGGTAACTTGAATCAATGCCCCGAGCCAAAGATTCATCAAGTAAGGCTTTTAGCTTTTCAGCAGAATCCTTACTCTTTGAATGTAAGAAGCCTAGTGCTTTCAAAAAAATGGGATCAAGTTCCAAGTTCACAGTGGCAGCCATTGCAAACACCTGAAAGAAAAAAAGAGGGAGGTAATTTAGAGACAATGAGTCAAGTTTATCTACATTTTGTTTATAACAAGTAATGCTGTGCATATGATACAAAACTAAAAATATCCAAAAGGTTATTACAGAGAGAAGTAAATAACCGTCTGAATGGCATATCTAGTTCTTTTTCCCTGAAGCAAGAGTTATCAGTTTTCTGTGTATCCATATCCAAGTTTTAAATCCAGATGAGCTCCTCCATGCTACAAAGACCCCTCCTAACTTCATTTTAAAATATATACTTACAGATATGCAAATGTATTTTTTCTGAGGAGAAAGAACATATCTTTCATTTTTCATTGACCACCCTCCCTCAACCCAAATTAAGAACCAGTGAAGAAAAGGGATATCTAAATTTGTGAAAATAGATACTAAGAAAAATGTTAAGGTATGATTTTCATTCATTTTTATGATCTACTTAGCCATAAGAGCTATTTTATTAAAACACAGTGATTAGCTTTCCAAAAAAGTTAAACCACTATTCTTTAAATCCTTTTCTGGTGTTATTGTCTTACTAGAGGCCCAGCGCCCATAAAATTATGTGCGAGTAGCTCGCTTCAGCTTGCCTCAGCTGGCTGCCCCGCCCATCGCCACTCATAGCCCTCCACCACTAGTAGCTCGTTGCCCTGCCCTCCGCCACTCGTAGCTCTCCACCGCTATTAGCTCGAGCCCTGCCCCGCCCGTCGCGAGAGCCGATGCTCGTTTGGTCGTGACAGCGTTATGGCGTGACAGCCACTGGCCTTTTATATAAGAGACTAGAGGCCCATTGCAGGAAGATTCCTGCAAGAATAGGGCTTCCAGCGGGCTTCCCTCTCGCCACTGCCACCCCTCCCGCCCCCTGTGCTTTCCCTTCCCTCCCGCCGCCTCTGCCCCCCTCCCCACACTTTTCCTCCCGCCGCCGCCCCCCCACCCCCTGCGCTTTCCCTTCCACAGCCACCCCTCGCTTTCCGCTTTCCCTCCCTCATCCTTCTATGCTGTCTTCAATCTTCACTCCGTCTGCGTATGCAAATTAACCGCCATCTTTCGTTGGGTTAATTTGCATACTTGCTCTGATTGGCTGGTGGTTGTAGCGGAGTGATGGTTAATTTGCATGTTTCTCTTTTATTAGTGTAGACTAGAGGCCCAGCACATGATTAAATTGTACGCATGTAGGGTCCCCTAGGCCTAGGCTGCCATCAGGGCCATGTCCACCACCCCGCGACGCTGCCGGCATCCCGCCCCGCGATGCCTCGCACGCTCCATGGACACTGCTGGTGCCCCACAACACTTCAGGGATGCTGCCAGTGCCCCAGGGGGTGGAGGGGGCCCAAGAGGTGCTCCAGCACCTCCTGATGACCGGTTGTTTGGTTGTTCCACGTTACAGCGTCACGACCACAGGCCTTTTATGATATAGATTGGGACTAAGTAACTAGCCTTCCTTTAGCAAAAAATGTTACCTTTCTGAAAACCCAGGAACATTCTCCTGACTTGTGCTTGCCATTTTCAAGTTGATTTCATAAATTAGAGATGACTTTTTTCTATTATTTGGTATTGTTAGTTAGTAAGACACACACATTTTTTGAGATTCTAGATACTAATAAAACATTGGATATATACATATATATGTATATATATATAAAATAAAACAAATATACACTTACAGTTCCATACACATGAACTTGATGTATTAAAGTTTATTTTACATAAAAATGTCTTCTCAACCCTTATTTATATGACAGGGAAAAAAAGACTTAGGGTGGTAGCAGGGTAATGGTTAGCAGGCGTCCTCAAACTACGGCCCGCGGGCCACATGTGGCCCGCCGAGGACATTTATCTGGCCGTCCGGGTGCCGCTGCCTGTCCTGCTTAGCAGCCAACTCGTCCCGGGCCCGCAGTGCACATAGGAATTTGTTCATAGTTTTTTTTTTTAAACTATAGTCCGGCCCTCCAACGGTCTGAGGGACAGTGAACTGGCCCCCTGTTTAAAAAGTTTGAGGACCCCTGGGTTAGAGGATGCATTGCTGCAGCTTTCACCTCAGCTATCTGTCTACTTAGTTCTCATCTCCAATTTTGAATGCCTCAAAAAATATACTAATGATAATCTCATTGGATCACATTAAGATTGTGGTATCACATGCCTTAACCTACTTTTAAAAAGCAAGGTCTCTGAGGGATGGTGCCATATCTACCTATAGTGCCTATGATAATGCTCTGTGTCTAAGGAGCTTAAAAATAGTAAAGATATATATATGTAAAGGCTTATGAAGTTCTGAAACATTAAAAAGTTTTCATTTGCCATTAATACCAATGCTATCATGTGCTTGCTTCTACTTCTGGTTGTCACTTTTTCAAATATTTCTCCAGGCAAGGAATTGCTAAAATAAAAACGTATACTATGACTTCAATCCTTTGATCAATATTCTAGGGCTTGAAATCCTCGAGGTTACTATTAAAATAATGCAACACACTTGCACTGCTAGTGTTAAGAATCTGTCAGCAATTCCACAGTAATCTCTCATTTTCAGGAATTTATAAAGCCATTAAAACTTGCTGTAGGTTGAATTTTGGCATATGAAAGCTCAGCCTGAAAATGGATTTTATTTGTTCCTTCCCCATCCACTTTCCCCCAAGCCCTCTCCAACTTTGACAGGACACACACACACACACACACACACACACACACACACCAAGCTTTTTTTTTAAGTTTTCTAGAAGGTATTAGATATCAATTTAATAGCCTCAAAATTATTGTCAAATTCTATGCTCTACTAAAAATCTGAATCACCCATGAGAAGAAATCCAAAGGTAAATACCAAAAGGAATATAACCTACAATAACCTACCTCAGCCATATTAATAAGAATTTAACAAAAATTGAGAAGCAACCTCTGTCATTTTTTAAACTGTATTAATCATACATCACCTATATATAATAATAAGTACAGAAAGGTTATTTTAAAATTTGCTCATGGAGCTGGTCATCATCTATATTCTGAGGAGAAAACAGCTCCTCATTAAAATATCCATGATGAAAAGGGTAAAATTGCCACTCTTCCTGAGTACACAGCCTAGTCTTTCTATTTACCTAACTTTTCATAAGGAGCATAGTAGTTTACTTATCCAGAAACTATATATATATAAAAGCCTAAGTGACCATTGCAACTAAAACAACTGAACGGATGACTGAACGGGCTGCGTGGGGCGACCAGGCCGGCAGGGTGGTTAGTGAGTGCCGACCAAACGACTGAGCAGTGGGCTGTGTGGGGCGACCAGGCCAGCAGGGGGCTTAGTGAGGGACGACCTAACGACTGAGCAGCAGGCTGAGTGGGGTGACCAGGCTGGCAGGGGGGTTAGTGAGGGACGACCAAACAACTGAACAGCAGGCTGTGTGGGGCGACCAGGCCGGCAGGGGGGGCAGTGAGGGGCAACCAAACGACTGAACAGCAGGCTGCATGGGGCGACCAGGCCGGCAGGGAGCGGGGGAGTTAGGGGCGACCAGGTCGGCGGGGGGGGAGGTCAGTTGGAGGTGACCAGGCCGGCAGGTGGGGCAGTTGGGGGTGACCAGACCATCAGGGGGCACAATAGGGGTGATCAAGCAGGCAGGCAGGTGAGCAGTTAGGAGCCAGTGGTCCCAGATTGTGAGAGGGATGTCCGACTGCTGGTTTAGGCCTATTCGGACATCCCCTGAGCGGTCCCGGATTGGAGAGGGTTCAGGCTGGGCTGAGGGGACCCCCCCACCCCGTGCACAAATTTTATGCACCGGGCTTCTAGTGTTTTATAAGATACTGACCAAAGGATTGATACTTAAAAGAATGCTTATAACAAATTAGAGAAACCAAAATTCTATGCTGAAAAACAGAAGCAAAGTATTTACTGTTATGCATTTCCATAATCAGAAATTAAATGTTTACATTACAGACTAGTGGCAAGAGTCAGCAACTACATTATAAGACTACAGGCTTTGTATCCCTGCCCTAAATTACTAACATGTCCCTCTCGCCCAGTGGTCTCTACAGTGGAATACAAAAAGAAAAATGTTAGAATTCCTTTTTTTTAAATTTTTATTAAAATAAACTATTAATATACAGTTATAGTAGTACTAGAGGCCCGGTGCATAAAATTCGTGCACGGGGGTGTGTGTCCCTTATCCCAGCCTGCACCCTCTCCAATCTGGGACCCCTCGAGGGATGTCCGACTGCCCGTTTTGGCCCGATCCAGGTAGGATTGGGCATAAACGGGCAATCAGACATCACTCTCACAATTCAGGACTGCTGGCTCCCAACTGCTCGCCTGCCTGCCTTCCTGATTGCCCCTAACCGCTTCTGCCTGCCAGCCTGATCACCCCCTAACCACTCCCCTGCCAGCCTGACTGATGCCTAACTGCTCCCATGCCAGCTTGTTTGCCCCTAACTGCCCTCCCCTGAAGGCCTGGTCACCCCTAACTGCCCTCCCCTGCAGGCCTGGTCTCCCAATTGCTCTCCCCTGCAGGCCTGGGTGCCCCCCCAACTGCCCTTCCCTGTAGGCCCGGTCGCCCCCAACTTCCCTCCTCTGCCGGCCTGGTCACCCCTAACTGCCATCCCCTGCAGACTTGATCGCCCCCAACTGCCCTCCCTTGCAGACCTGGTCCCTCCCAACTGCCCTCCCCTGCTGGCCATCTTGTGGTGGCCATCTTGTGTCCACATGAGGGCAGTCATCTTTGACCACATGGGGGCAGCCATCCCGAATATTATTCTTTTGTTAGATAGGATTAGATAGGATAGAGGCCTGGTGCATGGGTGGGGGCTGGCTGGTTTGCCCGGAAGGGTGTCCTGGATCAGGGTGGGGGTTCCCTTGGGGCATGGGGCGGCCTGGGTGAGGGGCTTGCAATGGTTTTCAGGCCGGCCATGCCCCGCAGAGACCCAAGCGGAGGCCCTGGTACCTGGGATTTATTTATCTTCTATAATTGAAACTTTGTAGCCTTCAGCGGAGCCAAGCCTCCTGCTCACTCAGTGGCCACAGCCATTTTTGTTGGGATTTATTTATCTTCTATAATTGAAACTTTGTGGCCTTGAGTGGAGTTCAGGGCCGGCCAGGGCAGGAGGAAAGCTTGGCTTCCTCCATTGCCAGGGAAACCCAAGACTTCTGCTCTCTCCAGCTCCGTGGCTGCCGCCATTTTTGTTGGGATTTATTTATCTTCTATAATTGAAACTCTGTAGCCTTGTGTGGAGTTCATGGCCAGCCAGGGCAGGCAGAAAGCTTGGCTTCCTCCATTGCCGGGGAAACCCAAGCCTCCTGCTCTCTCCGTGGTCACAGCCATCTTGGTTGGGTTAATTTGCATACTCGCTCCTGATTGGCTGGTGGGCATGGCTTGTGGGTCGATTTGGCTATTACTCTTTTATTAGATAGGATATGCATATATTGATAACTAAATACACATATATGGAAGTGTGCTCAATTTTTTTTGTTTTTTTTACTCAATGATGAGAAAAGTTTGGAGGCAAGTGCTTTAGCCTACCTAGCAAATTCTGGTTTCCCTCAAACCCCCCACCTCCATTTAACCACCAAACCTTAAGTACATCTCAAATTCATCAACACTTATTACCACCACACTAGATCAAGCTACCATCTCCATCTATTATCAGGGCCACAGCAATAGCTTAATCACTTCTCCCCACAACTACTCTAACCCCTCCAAATCATTTCATATCACTCACTTGCTTAAAATGCTCCTTAAACTTCTCACTGTCCAAAGGTTAAAGAACAAGATTCTTAACAAGGTCTCCAATGTGCTATATGATCTGATAGCACATGTAAAGCAGTTATGACAGTACCTGGCACAGAGCACATGCTCATTAAATGTTACCTAGTACCTCAAGCTATTCCCACTCTGTTGTATCCACATGACTTACCGATATTTCAAATCTTTCAACATATCTTTTTTACCTCAGCACTTTAGTAGTGTCCCATCCCCCATCTTATTCATTCTTCAAGTCTCATTTGCTGCCCATATTCTTACTGGTCCCAAAACATCCTGTACTTATTTATAATAGTTACTACACTGTTAATCATGTAAACAGTGTTTGTCACCCTCACTAGAATGTCAAATCCATGAGGGTCAGCACTAGATTGATCTTACCTGCTGCTGTAAAGGTATATCTAGCATTGTGCCTGACAGATAGCAGGTACTCAGTAAATGCTGACCAAGTTAATATGTTATCTACTTCCTCTTTCAAAAAACTTTCTCCCCCTTGAGTTCTATTATATTCCACTTTTCTGGTTTTCCTCTTCTATCTCTGACAACTCCTTCTCTGGCTTATCTTCTCATCCTTGTTTTTCTTGGTGTCGCCCAAGTATCTGTCCTTGTCCATCTTCATTAGTTCTGGAACCAATTTCTTCCTTGGCAATTGTATGTACAGGGGTGGGCAAAAGTAGGCTTATAGTTGTTCATATGGAAAAAGACAGGTGATGATTATTGCACTAGCTTTATTCACTCTCATGTACTCACAACTATAAACCTACTTTTGCCCACCCCTGTATTTCATGTTTCCAACTATCATCTCTAGGCAGATAATTTCGTGTTTTCCCCACTTCAATCTTTTTTAAACTCAAATTTCACATTTCCAATTGCTTCATCAAAATGTCTGCCTGCTTATCCTAATAGTATCTCAAATTCAGTTATGACTAAAATTCAGATTATGAATATCTTCCACAAAAGTTTATCGTCCTGCAATTTCTTTCCATAAATGACACAACTCTCTATTACTCAGGCCTGAGGCCTAAATCTCTCTCCTGAGTCCTCCCCCTGCTCCTTATATACAAACAATCAGCAGGCCTTTCCTGTGGATTCTGACTCTGTAACATTTCTTATATTTTCTCTGTTTTCACTTCTGCTACTACTCAAATTCAGGTCTTTGTGAGCTTTTTTTTTTTTTGTATTACGAAAGTAGTATTCTCCTTGACTTCAATACTGTCACCAATTAATATTCCGAAACATTTTTATTAAAAATTTTTTCTTCCTCAAAAATTAAGGCTTCCCACTGCCTTCAACATAAAGCCCAATTTCTTGGCCTAGCATTTAAGAAGATCCTTGGCTAGCGAAAAAACTTTAGTTCTTCATCTTGATCTTCCTTACAATAGAGCCAATACCTGGCCTTGCCACTTCCCATTTTTCTCTGCCCAGAAAGCTTTTTAACCATTTTTAGATTTCCAAATCCTATCAAAACCCAGTTCAAACACAACTTCTCATGAGGACTATATACACAGCTGGTGTGTCCTTCTCCGCCCCAAATACAGCCAATAATCTCCCCCTCCTGGTATGTCTTTTAGTGCTTTCTCATGGTACTGGGACTTTCTAACTTGAACTATACCCTCCCCCCCGCCCCCGCAAAAAAACTAAACACAAAAAACTGTTATACTCTCTATACAACTCTGAGTACTGTAAGCGGAAAGTTTATATTTATTTTGCTACTTTGCAAAGTGCCACAAAATAATGGCTATAGAATTAGTAAGCGATCAAAGTCTAGTGTAATGGCCTTTTCTCTCCTACTCAATTCTAATCATTTCCAAAGTCCCTTCACAAAAACAACAACAAAAACTCAAACCTATCACTACTCCCCTCCTCCTGGGAAAAAAACCCCTAAATATCAATAAAGTAAAAGTGAAACAAAAACACCTTCTTCATGACTGGGGACTTGTACAATGTTACTATCTGCAATACTCTCTTCCCAATCCTTCATCTGGCCTCAATTCATTAATCCCACTGGACTGTAAACTCCATGAGATCACGGACCCTTTTATTCCCCCCCCCCTTTTTTTTTTAAATTCACAGTTATATACCTAGTGCTTGGTACCTGACAGGTACTCAAATATATTTATCGCATGAACTACCAAGTTTTGTTGAATTAACACCTTCTAGGGCTTCTGTGATCTCTCCAACCTAAATTGGATCTGCATATATAACTATGCTAGAGGCACGGTGCACAAAATTCGTGCACAGATAGGGTCCCTAGGACTGGTCAGAGATCAGGGCCAATCTGTGGGGTGACCCAGACGGGGTGACAGGGAGGGTTCCCACTGGCACCCAACTTGGCCAGCCTGGCACCGCTCACTCACCGGACCTGCCCCCTGCCGCCATCAGCAGTCACATACCTCTGCAGGTCAACCAGTGGGGCGATCAGGGGACCCCCGCTGGCACCCACCTTGGCCGGGCTGGGGCCTACAGGCTGGGGGCAGCTCCTGCGTTGAGCATCTGCCCCCTGGTAGTGCATCATAGCAGCTGGATGTTCTGCCAGTGGGTCAATTTGCATATTAGGCTTTTATTATATAGGCTACTTTCTCCTAGATCTAGTTTCCCACCCTAAATGCACTCTTAAAAGAAGTCCAAAGTTGATCATCTGCACGTGCATGACTTCACTGAAACCTACTCAGGAAGAGTGCAACATTAGGACTGCCATCTCATAATGGCTCTAGAAAGCTTTGCCCTTTGTGCCTTTGCAAGGTGCACCCCTTTCTAATTAATAAGTATACTTGTTAAAGATGCTGCCCTTTTTACCCCTCCACTGAGTTCTTGGCCCTGGGCTATATCCATACCTTAGGGACACAGCTAGGAAGGCAGGAGGACATAAATCCCCAAACCACCAAGGGACAGAGAACCTGAAAAGGGACAGCGGGCACTCAGTAGGAATGCCAATCCTTTGCTCAAAGCCTGGCACACCCAAGGCCTAGCACGGGGGAAGGTTCTTGAGAGGGAGCCCCAGAGAAGATGAGAGCCACGGACAGAGGGAGCGGTAAAGTCAAGTCACCAAAACGCTGGAGGAAAGTTCCAGACAGGGTTTCCAGGGCTTAGCCTTCAGGCCGTGCCCTCCGCCCGCGCGCACACCCACCAACACCGCAGACAGGGGACAGCGGCAGCCGGGGGCACGCGACCTCCCGCAAATTAGGTTTCCCCTTAAGAAGCGAGGAGACTAAGGCCCCCAGGGAACTACTCTCCCACCTCTTCCCTCGCGGAGGTCTCGAGCCTCCCAGAGGCGGCTGGGAGGGGTCGCTCGTCACAACTCACCACTGCGCCCCGCTCCTCCGTCCTTTCCCCGTAGAGCCTTCCGAACTGTCCCCGCACCGGGGTCTCCGAGAGCGGGGAACAAAGGTTCCCGAAGCACAATCGAGGGGGGAGCGTTTTTGCTGTGCCACGGGAGGAAGTGACGTCACTTCCTTTCCGGTCGGCCGGATTTAGAATGACAGCCAGTGTACTGCTGTTTCCCCAGACACGCAGTCTTCTGTCGGTCCCCGGTACTTTCTGGCAGCTAGCTAGGGGTCCACTAGCGAAGACTCTGGAAGCGGCCTCGGAATCCCGGCCCGGGCGGGGCGGGAAGGCGCAGGCGGCCCGCGTGGCCGATACGTTCCCGCACCCTCCCTGCCTGGCCGCGCGTCTGCGACCAGGTAAAGAGGGCGCTCGGGCCGCCGGCTCCGCAGTCCCCGCCAACCCCCAATGCTACTCTTTGCTTCCCGGGCGACAAGGCTGACGCCGGAGGGACGGGCCAGGGCCAGGGCGTGGAATTAGTGTTCTGGTCTCTCTGGCCCCTCATAGCCCACAGGTTCTGAGGGTGTGGGTTGGGGCTCCGGGCTTCCTCCGCGGGTAGGGGGAACGGAGCAGCTTCTAGTCGTAGGAGTCAGTGAGGCCGTTAGCCGTTTGCTCTGTAATTTTAAGAACTCTTTCATCACACTTTAACTTCTTTTCCATTGGCACTTAGTTTTCCATTCCAACCCTTCCTGATTGGAGAAAGCAGTTCTTTCTGTGGGCATCCTGCTTAACAGTTGCTCCAAAGGATTTGCTTCATTTTGGGCCACTTCTGCACACCAACATTGTTTCACTTCTGTTTTAAACTTCAGCAAAAAGTTTGCGTTTAACTTGCATGAAAGTTGCTTTGGCTTTAAAAACGTTTACTAATACAGGTACTTCCCATCCCAACTCGACCTTATTTGGGGATTAGGCGACTTGTTTTTCCCCCGTTTATTTTTAATGCCAGGATCCCTTAATGCCACCATCCCATTCCTGTCTTAAGTTCTTGAATGTCAAGGAAATGCCAGCATTTAATAATATATCTTGTGCTAAATTATTGATCAAGAAGCTACAATACTTTTTCTAAGCTTATCTATAGAAAGTGCTTTAAGGATAAAAATGCAAAAGCTGGCAAGAACTAATGATGTGACATTGAAAACATGTAAACATGTTCATTTAAATATTCTATCTAATAAAGAGGGACTATGCTAATTGACCATGACTGTCACAAAGATGGCTGCACCCACAGCTGAGGCCAAGTTCCCTTAAGGAGCCTTAACAAGCAATCAGCAGGGACCTCAGGCCACGCCCCCCATGTCCTGGTGGGGCTTGACAGGGGACCTCAGGCCGTGACACCCCCGCCCTCCTCCCTGCCCCAGTGCCAAGCCAGGGGACCTCAGGCCACGCCCCCCCGTCCTGGTGGGGCTTGACAGGGGACTTCAGGCTGCGCCCCCCACCCAGTGGGGCTTGATGGGGACCTCAAGGTGCACCCCCAGTGCTGGGTTGGGGGAACTCAGGCTGTACCCCTGCCTAGCGGGGCTTGACGGCGGACCTGAGGCTGTGCCCTCCCGCCTGGCCGGGCTTGACAGGGGACCTTAGGCCATGCACCCCACCAAGTGGGGCTTGACAGGAGATCTCAGGCCATGTCCCCCACCTGGTGGGGCTTGACGGAGAACCTCAAGGCACACCCCCTGCCCTGGTCTGGGCTGGGGGACCTCAAGCCATGCCCCCGTCCTGGCACCGGGCCAGGGGACCTGAGGCTTTGCCCCCTGCCTGGCAGGGCTTGACAAGGGTGGGACTGGCCGGGTCTGGATCTAGCCCAATGGGGGTGGGCCGGCCGGGTCTGGGTCTCATGCAATTTTGAGGTGCATGTGGGTGGGCGGGGACTTGACTCTGGGTCCCATGGTGAGTGCCAGACTCTGAGAGGAGGAAGTTTTTCATATACATTTTACTAATTTTCTTTCATCTCTGACACTTCTATTATAGAGAAAGGCAAATAGCAATATTAAATTATATCCTCTAATTAATCCCCTTTTAATATGCACGAATTTTGTGCACCAGGTCACTAGTTGTAAAAATAAATTCTCTGTTATAAATTCAACCAAGTGATTTGCTGTCATATTTATTTATTTATTTATTTACTTATTTATTTATTAAATATATTTTTATTGATTTCAGAGAGGAAGGGAGAGGGAGAGAGATAGAAAGTTCAATAATGAGAATCGTTGATTGGCTGCCTCCTGCACGCCCCCCAGTGGGGATGAGCCCGCAACCTGGTCATGTGCCCTTAACCGGAATCGAACCTGGGACCCTTCAGCTGAGGCTCTGTCCAGTGAGCCAAACCAGCTAGGGCTGCTGTCATATTTAATAAAGCATTAAGCTATATGAGGTTTTTTTTTATTATTATTACTGCCTGGTAGGAAATACATACTACTCAGGATTGCCTTAAGCATGCTCAATATTTGAAATTGTGTTTGAGTTCTACCTGAAGGCATCACTTTAATAGGTCTCACTTCAACAATAAGTCTGGAAAAAAACCTGAGATTTGAAAATCATTTTATCAGCTCATTTATTTATTTTATTTATTTATTTATACTTCTAGTTGTAGGCTTTAAACAAAGTTCAAACTTCTGTAGTAGTGGGCCCATCAAGTTGTGTGTTTTTTTAAACCTGTGTTTAAATTTGTAGCTTCTGTATGACCTGTGATTTGAAATAAGAATAAACAGTGAGTATCCAGTTGGCTTTTATAACAACAATTTAGCGGAACTTTAAACTTTCCACATTCTGAGGCTAGTCAACTAAAACATCTGTAGTATATACCCAGTTCTCTAGTATATATTGTTTTTATCTTCAGGTTCAAAATAGCTTCCTGAATTCTGTTATGATTAGTACTTAAAATGTAAAGAGTGAAACCATTTAGATCATAACAAACACAGGTATTATTTGCTGTAGGAATTTAGTAATTTTATTTCAGGCTTGCTGATGTTTCTAACATGTTAGCATTTCATGCTGTGAATCCCTATTAATTATGAGGTCAGGCTTAGCTAGAGGCATTGTGATTCTCTGGCAACAGATGATTCCCTGATTTTCCAGAGAGAAGATGACACACTTCCCTTATGGCTAAGGTTACAGTAAGCTTTTTACTTTTAAACATTTTTTTTCACTTCTAGCCCAGATAAGAAAACACATAATTTTAATTATAGGATTTTGTTTTCTAGAACTTAACTATATGCATCCCCACATTACAAAATGTAATGAGCACTGAAATAGTTCAGGTTTTTTTTTCTTTTGTTAACTTAATATTTAAGGTAATTAGCTGCTACTTATCTCTGTAGGGTTAAGTTGTTTGTTTTTTAAAATCTATATTACTGTAAGAAAATAGGGTGACATTTGCAACCAAATAGTGTTATTTTGTGAAATGTATAAAACACAAGCTAAGTTCTAATATCCATAATGTTGAGCATTTGATGTAGTGGAGAATTTAAATGGGTTTAAATTTAAGTTTTAATTTCTAAGAAAGTAAAGAGTTTGAAATTTTTTCATACTTGTAAACTGTGATGAGCTATTTATTTTGTACAATATAAGCAGTGAATGTGAACTTAGGGTATCACATTTATATTCTATTTTGTGACTTCCTAGATATCAGTCTCATTAACTAATAGTTTTTTTCAATATTTGGGGGAAGGGCAGTACCTTCTCAGTTCAACATGGACCCCTTGCCTTTCCTGAGAAGAAGTTTGAAAATAGAAAGCATAACTTGAGCTTGCCCATCAAAATTTGTGTATTTTAATCGTGTCAATGGATAAAGAATTTGGTGATAAATTATAAAAGAATGATAATAGCCCTGACCGGTTTGGCTCAGTGGATAGAGCGTCGGCCTGCGGACTCAAGGGTCCCAGGTTTGATTCTGGTCAAGGGCATGGTACCTTGGTTGCAGGCACATACCCAGTAGGGAGTGTGCAGGAGGCAGCTGATAGATGTTTCTCTCTCATTGATGTTTCTAACTCTCTGTCTCCCTTCCTCTCTGTAAAAAATCAGTAAAATATATTTAAAAAAATAAATAAAAGAATGATAATAGCTAATATTTATTTAAGAACTTACTATTATAAAGAGGCGTTGTTCTGTTTTCACAACACACTATGTGGAAGTGTTGTAATTATTGTCCCCATTTTATAAACGAGGAAACTAAGGCACAGAAAAGTTTTACATTGTTTTTAAATATCAAGACCAGAATTTAAACCTGGTTAATCAACTCCAGAGTCTACTCTTATCCATTTCTTTATAATTATTGGTGCATAAATATTCTACTTGCTAAGTCAATATATAGAATCTAGATTCCTATTTCTCTGGCCTGAAAACATACATAAAACCTTTTATGCTTTTTTCAAAATCCTCACCTGAGGCTTTTATTGATTTTAGGGAG
This sequence comes from Plecotus auritus, assembly GCF_963455305.1. Lineage (NCBI taxonomy): Eukaryota > Metazoa > Chordata > Mammalia > Chiroptera > Vespertilionidae > Plecotus > Plecotus auritus. The sequence continues at coordinate 172,361,438 of NC_137770.1, read as the reverse complement.
AGAGACCAATGTGAGAGTGAAACATTGATTGATTGCTTCCCAGAGGTTCCCCAACTGGGGATCAAACCTAAAGTATGTGCCCTGGAGGGGAGGACGATGCTCCAACCAACAGTCACACCAACCAGGGCTATGCTTTATTTATTTATATGTTTGGATGGATTCTAGTTATTCTTTTTTCCAGTTCAGCTCACAAAGGTGATCTTATTTCTTGATTTTAATTTATACATAGATGGCTATTAAAATAGACGTATTCATTTGGGAGAGAAAGAATGGTGTCAAGAAGAATGGGGTTCATGTACTAAGACTAAAGTTTTTAATAGTACTCTCATTACAGTGATTACTGATAGTCACTTATGTATATCCATTCATTTTTTTGAACTAAATTTTGAGTACTGTTCATTTAAGCATTGAAGATGTTATGTCAGGTAAAAAATGCTATAAAGTAAAAAAAAAAAACACAGGATAAGGGGCTAGTGAGTGATCGGAGTGCTTTTTCAATTTAGGTTGTCAGGAGAGGCCGCTCTGAGTTAATATTTCAATGAAATAAAGGAGCAAACCACGTGAATATCTTGAGGAAGAGCATTCTAGGTAGAGGGAACAGCAGTTACAAAATTTTCATGTCTGAGCGTTGTTCCTGGCATCTTCCAAGAACAGTAAGGAGAACTAGCTGGAGAGGAGTGAGCAAGAGGGCAGAGAGGTAGGAGATGAGGTCAGAAAAGAAGGATAACTAGGGTCACATTAGGCCCTATATAGGCCATGTGAGGAACTTGGAGTTTACTGGGGAGTCACTGGATGGTTGTGAGCAGGGGACATGATCTGATTTATGTTTTTGAAGGATCACTCTGATTATTGTTGGAGCACTTACTGTTTTATGGAGAGTGGAGGAAATAGTTAATAGCCTTTTGCAGAGCTGATGATGACTTAGATTACAGTGATAGTGGTAGATGTGCTAAGAAGTTGAATTTAGCATATATTTCAAAGGTAGAAATAGTAGGTTATGAGAGGGAATAAAGGAGGTGAGTTATGAGCCTGAGCATCTGGGTGAAGGGTGTTCCATCTTACCAAGAAGAGGATTAGACTACTAAGAGAAGAGGTTTAGAAAAATGTCCAAGTTGAGATGTCAAGTAGGATACAGGAATCTGAAGTTCAGGAGAAAGGATATAGGTGAGAAATATAGGAATCATAGATGATATTTAAACCTCTGGCACTGGAGATCACCTACAACAGGCCTGTTATATTGTGAGTTGTTGGCCCATTAATGGGGCTTGAAATCAATTCAGTGAGTACTAACCAGCACTAAAAAACAACAAGAAGCACAGAGTAAAAATTATTAGCTATCTCCCACATAGGAGATTTCTTCATAATTCTTTTATTTCACTTTTATTCAGTGTATAATGAGTTGCATTATAAAATGTATTTCTCATTGTGTGGCCTGACCAAATGTTTGAAAGCCAGTACTCAAAGGAGTGAATGTAGGTTGAGAATAGGGCAAAGCATTAAGCCAAGGGTCCCTCAGAGGTCCAAGGAATATCCAATAAAGAATCAGGAAGAAACTATCAAAGCACTTAATCCAGTGCTAAGAATAATAAAATACGCCTGCCTTTAGAATAGAAGGTTTTTTTCAGTGATTGCTTAGAATAATGTAATTTCTAATCATTTTTTAATATTGTAACATTGTTGTGTATGTTACATTCTGTTGAGTCGGCTCTGACTCCTGGTTACTGAATGAGTGATGTCCACACTGTCTTGTTCTCAATAGCCCTGCTCAACTCTTGGAGACTCATGCCTATGGCTTCTTTTATGGAATCAGTCCACCTCATATTTGGTCTTCCTCTTTTCCTACTGCCCTCTATTTTTCCCATTAGTATCTTTTCTAAAGAATCCTGCCTTATGATTATGCCCAAAGTAGGATGGCTTCAGTGATGTTTCAGGCTTAATTTGTTCTAGGACCCACTTGTTCTGCTTCCTAGCAGTCCAGGATATCTGTATAGAGTTCTCCTCCAACATCATATTACAAATGAATCCATGTTTTCTTCCTATCAGCCTTCTTCACTGTCCAACTTTTACATCTGTACATAGTAATTGGGAATATGAGGGTGTGGATGATCTTAGCCTTGGTCTCTAATGACTCATCTTTGCTCTTGGTGATCTGTCCTAATTCTTCTATTGCTGCCTTCCAAGTCTCAGCATTCTCTTGATTTCTTGGCTGCAGTCATTTGAATTATTCATTGAACCAAGGTAAGCAAAATCTTTAGCAATTTCAGTTTTCATTGTTAAAATTGAGTATTCTGTAGTCATGATTTTTGTCTGAATGTTCAAATGCAGTCCTACTTTGACACTTCTTTCACTTTCATCAGAAGTTGTTTCAAGTCATTACTGCTTTCTGTTAGTAGTAGGATGGTATCATATATACATCTTAAGTTATAGATATTTCTTCCACCAATTTTCACTCTTTCGAGTCTAGCCCAGTTTTTCATATATGTTCTGCGTGGAGGTTAAACAGGGAGATGAAATGTACCCTTGTCTGACACTGTTGCCTATAGGAAACTGAAATGGTTGCTGCAATAAAATTTCAATATGCTTCAATTTTTGAAATTTGGAGTTTATAAAACAGTGCTATTTACATTAGAAAAATACCAATTCCTGAATGTTTTCAAATAAGATCCCATTATAGATTCAATTAAATCTTTTGGATTGATGTATGGTTCTGATTCATGTAATGGAAGTAAAGTGTACTTTCAAGGATTGTGAAGATTAGAAGTAATATCTAAAATTCTCTGTGCTTAGCACATAGTGGGTGGAAAATAAAATGTACATAATATTATTTACAATTGTATTCTGTGTTTATTCATTTATCTATTAAGCTCCTATTAAATTCTAGGCATAGTAATATGTTCTTACTTGAAAACAAATCAACTATTCAATATTTTGTTGCAGTTATATGCTTTTTGTTTTTTATTATATAATATATAACTTATCTATTATATAATATTTAGTTGCTATAGATCCAGACTTGATTTTTAAGCATAAAACTTTAAGACTTTTTTTTTAACTTCTGGAGAAATGTGCTTATTTTCAATATGTTTCTCTCTCTCTCTCTCTCTCTCTCTCTCTCTCTCTCTCTCTCGTGTGTGTGTGTGTGTGTGTGTGTGTTAGATAAGAAAACACCTATAAAACTCATTGCCCTTTTCATATGTGAAATGTTTCAATTTATCAACACCAAGATATATTAATTAGAATGAGAATGCAAAAAAGTCTAAATGCCTACAATATTAAAACTATGACTACTTTGTTTAAACCAGGGGTGGGCAAACTTTTTGACTCGAGGGCCACAATGGGTTCTTAAACTGGACCGGAGGGCCAGAACAAAAGCATGGATGGAGTGTTTGTGTGAACTAATATAAATTCAAAGTAAAGGAGCGGAGGGGAGAGCAAGAGAACCGGATAGAACAGCTGGATCCGGCCGGCGGGCTGTAGTTTGCCCATGGCTGGTTTAAACTATCTTTGAAGATTTCCAAGTAATGAAACCAAGGCTTAAGCATTTTTTTAAACTTATTTATTCCCCCTGTAACATTCCTAAGCAAACTGGCATGTCCAGAGAGGAGATGCACACTCCATCGCTCTGTTCAGCTCCTAAAGTTCATGGTTTTGTGTGTTGCTTCATTTCAGGAATGTAATATGGAGTAACAAGGGCTGTGTCCCAGAAGCTCTGGGGACCCAGGAGATGATTCTACAGAGCCTACCTACCTCTTTAAAGCTCATGACACAAAATTAGCGAGCAAAGGAATTTTCTAGGTAGACATGGAGATGGAAAAGAAGGGTTTCTTTGCCTCTTATTTGTAAACTTAAAGCATGTTGAAAAATTAAAGACCCAGTACAAGCTCAAAACATAAAATTTGTACAAGTTTGCTAATACTTAATATTTATTTTAGGAATTACATTAGTACTTTATGAGGAGAAATTGCCCAGGGAGAGTAATTTTTTTAACTCCAAGATCATTAAGTAACATTTTTAATCCCCTAGGAAGAAAACATCAACATCTGTATTGGGAAAAATAAATTTTGTTAAGACTCAATAGTACTTTGCATTTTCTCTCAGGCATCTCATTAATTTTTAGATATCTGCATGGGTAGATTATTACTATTCTATCTCATTGACATTTAGCATTTATAAGTGCTTATGGGGAGAATAGTTTATATAATAGGTAAAAGTCTGTTCTCAAGGTTCTTATGCCCCTTAGAATTGGCAAATATACATGAACCTTAATTTTTAAAAAAATTTCTACATTTCTTAAATCAAAAACTGTAACATAGCATGACATTGCTTTCCAGATTTTAAGTGTTAGGACCGGTCTTATAATTACTGTTTCCTAGATTGCTGGGCAAATGAAATCCATCATGTTTTATTTCAAATCTGGTTCTTGAAGCACTTAGGGACTTTTTCTAAAAAATATATTTTTATTGTTGATAGTATAACAGATATCACCTCCCATTTTCTCCGCCTATACCCCTCTTCTCAAAGCCTCCCTTGCCCACTTCCCCCCCGCACCCCTCCTCACCCCGCCGCCCAGGACTTCACTATGCACTTAGGATCTTCTTTATAGTAACCCACTGTCAGAAGAAGTTAAGAGGATTGGCAAATTAGTCAGTAATAGATTTGCAGGGACAAATTCCTCAGAGACTGTCCATTTCCTAGAAAATGGTTTCTTTTGCCTGTGGGCTTTAATACTCTTTTATATATAAATCAGCTCTAGGTTTTAAAAAAAAAAAGTAATTAAGCTCAGGGAAAAATGGTTTCCATGGGCTAAAAAGTAGTTGCTTTTAAATTACATGAAATAATTTTTCTAGTCTAACCTTTTAAAGAAGTAGCAAACCATGGTGCATATGTGTTATGTTTTAATAAAAAAAATATAAAACAGTATTAGAGATTATTTGCATTATTAATTGGTTCTCTAAGACAGTATCTTAGTAACTATATACATTTGTTATAATGGATTATTATCTCTTTATTTAAAAAGTTGTGAGCCAAAAGCTTAAAGAGGATTTGACTATTCTGCTTTTGATTTTTTTAAAAAAGGAATTTAGAACATTAAAGGAAATTTAGTATGTTGAAGGTTTCTTAAAATTTAGGGTACACTAATATTTCCAATACACTTAACAGAGTTGCATGTGTACTTTTTAAGGGCTTTTAAAATAAATTTTCCTCTAATAATACAATCTTCCTATTACTACATGTTTCCATGGTGAATGCTTTCAAAGAGTGCCATCTAGTGTTAATTTTTGAATTGTGATTTATGGATAAGATCATGGGGAATTTTAGACCCAGGAAATGTGTAAATCAAAAAGTTACAATTGACAAAAGTCTTAAGGACTATAACTTGAAAATACCATCAATAATTAGACTTCAAAATTGTGTATGTTTGCATCTTTAAAATAGCAAGTGTGTAGATTCATCCATGCATTCATTCAATAAATATTTCTTGATTCCATATATAATATATGTAAAGTCGGGCCCTGTTTTAGGCATAAAAGTGAACAAAACAAAACTTCTAGTCATGGAACATTTTAGTTTAGACAGACAAAATAAATATAAGGTGTCCCCAAAAATGTATACACACACTTTGAATAATTCTAAAGGAAGTGTTTATTAAAATACATTTCATTTTCAAAATTGAGCTATTAGCTGTAAAAGTGTGTATACATTTGTGGGGGACACCCTGTAGATAGCATGTTGCAACAGTGATGAGAGCTATGAAGAAAAGCATAGAAGGCTTTTTTTTTTTTTTTCAGGGAGGGTATGTGTTGGGGTTCCAGATTTAAATATAGTAGCAAGGGAAGATCTCAGAAGTTCATATTTGAGTAAGTGTCTAAAGGAGATGAGTGTTCCAGGCACTGGAATCATCAAGTGCAAAGGCCTTGAGGTGAGAACGTACCTAATATCTAACAAGGCACTTTGGCTGAAACAGTGAGCAATGGGGAGAGTTGATATGAACTCAGAGACAAAAAAAAAGAGGATTAGATCAAAGAGATCTTTGTACACCATTGTAGAAACTGCCTTTTTCTCTGAGTAGGATGGGAAGATATTGGAGGGTTTGAGCATAGTAGTGACATAATCTTACTTCATTTTTGACAGGATCACTTTGGCTGCTATGTTGAAAATAGACTAGAGGGGGAGGTAGGATGGGAAGCAATGTTAGGAAGCAAATGCTATAATTAAGAAGATAGGTGATGGATTAGTTGCACACCCCCTACTAGAGATAAGCCCACAACTTGGGCATGTGCCCTGACCAGGAATCAAACCTGATCTCCAGTTCAGAGGTCGATGCTCAACCACTGAGCCACACTGGCTGGGCCAAAATAACTTTTTAATGGACTGGTTATGGTGGTGTGAAAGAAAAGAGAATTAACAATGACTCCCAGGTTTGGGCATAAGCAGCTAGAAGAATGGTGTTCTGTTATCTGAGACAGGAAAGATACATGAAGAACAGATTTGGGAGTGGGGGAAAATAAGGAACTTGATTTTGGATATGTTAACTTTGAGCTATCTCAGTTATCAACATCTAAATTATGGGGAAACTCAATTTTTTTTCTCTTGTGACTCAGCATGCAATAGCTTACCACATAACAAAACCCACTTATTTTGGGAGAATCCATTTCTCATGAGGAAATAAATACATCCCCCTTGATTATTATGTCCTAGGGTCATAAATCAGAAATAGTGTGGGAGGACCAGCACTATCAAAGCTTCTCAAGGCTTATCAGCCCCAGACAACTGTCGGTATTCTTGGTGACTTCCTATTTTCCATTCTATTCATGTCTTGTCCTCACCTGTAGTAAAACCTCAAAGTACTTGATGGGGAGGGCTCTATTGCAAAACACCTGAGTTTGCTCATTTTATTTATTTATTTGCTTAATAATCGTCACCAGAGGATACTTTTTCCGTTGATTTTTCTTGAGAGAGTGGAAGTGAGGGCGAGAGACAGAGAGAAAGAAACACGGATGCGAAAAAGATGCATTGATTGGTTGCTTCCCACACAGGCTCCAACAGAGGCCAGAATGAGCCTGCAACCAAGGCATGTGCCCCCGACCAACCGGTAATCTGGAATTGGAATCGAACCTGGGACCCTTCAGTTCACCACCCGATGCTCTAACCACTTAGCAACCAGCCAGGCCGAGTTTGTTCATTTTAAAGGAGCTCGGTATAAAATCATCTCAAAGATTAGTTAATTGCACAGGTGGAAATCTTTGTTTTGGAAGCCATTTTTATTCACTACAGAACAAATTCATGTAGAATCTTACCTATCACAAATCCTTGCTGATTTTTAGAACATGCTTTAAAAATATTCATCTTTTAGCTTCTAAATTATTATATTCTAAGGCCTATAACCACTTCAATTTATGCTTCAGGTGATCCAATGAAAGAAGAAAATGAAAGGCATTAAGAAAAGTCTTACAGAAGAATATCTGTACCTGGACTTCTCTCACCAAATAGAAGGATGCATTTTTCCACTTCATACATCTGTGACTTTATTTTTGTTATCATACTGTGACTGCAAAATCTTTAAAGTTTACTTAGTACTCACAAGAGAAAGTACAGATGTTTCACTACTTGAAAATGTACTGTCACAGGATGTCGAAGTACAGATTATTTCAAAGCAAGAGCTTCCACCGATAGTCCAGAATTGCTGTTTACCTGCAGTAGTAGAAAGACCAGACAATTTCTGTAGAGCAGGACTTGCTGTTGTACTGAGACACATAATCCAGAAATCATATGAAGCAGACCCCTCGAAGAAGGAAGTTTTGGAACTTCTGGGTTTTAAAAAGACTTGCTTAAAAGCCTGTGCTGAGGTATGTATAATGTCTCTTTTCTGTTATTAAAGCCATATAGTGATGACACATTCACTTAAACATCTAACTTTCTATTGGAAATTAGAACTTGATTTCCTTAAAAAAGCCTACACTAACCAATGAAAAAAGTAGCCCCTCATGTATGCCAATAATTCAGTGCAGTATTGAAAAAAATATGAATTTAAGATTTAATTAATGAGGCTTGGAGATATTATTTAAGGGCATTACTTTTTTTCTTAATCTTTTAATTACACTGAGGATTTTTAAAGGGAACTTTTACATATGAACAGGAGTTTAAGTAGCAATGGTTTAGGAACCCACTTTTTTTGGGGTGGAGGTATACTTTAAAAGCTTTGGGAAGTACAGATTTATTTAGTAAGAGGATACAGGTGGAGAGCATATATTCCAGGTACATGAATGCTAAACCTCCATTGTTTGATGTTATCACTTCTGAAGCACTGTAAATATGTCTTCATATAGCATAATAGCCTAGCCCAGGAATGGTTTACATCAAGACAAATTCACTAAACCAGCTTTATTTCCCAATAAAAAGTTATTTCCTTCAAGCTATGTTGAAAGTAAAGAATTATTTCATGTTTTGCTTTGTAGGTTAGTCAGTGGACCAGGCTATGTGAACTCACCATCCCTTTAGCTATTGAGAATTTTCTCAAAGAATCTTCTGGGCAGCGCCCAAGCATCCCTGAAGAAATACTGCAGCTGGAGAAAAAGCTTAGTGAGCCTGTTAGAGTGCACAACGATGACAAGCTCCGTCGGCAGAAGCTGAGGCAACAGAAGGCTGCCATGGTGGGGCCTTCCCGTGTCAAGGAAAAAACGAAGAGCAAAGCCCAGAGACAGGAAACATCTGATGAGTTGAACCCTTCATCCAAGAGCCTGGAACTGAAAGTGGCATTCTCAAAGCTCACAGTACAGGAAGAACCAGCTGCTAACACCAGGGAACCGGCTCACATAAGAAAAGCAAAGGCCTCCGACCTTCCCCCTCTGGAGCATGTGTTTGCAGAAGGCCTTTACTTCACTTTGACAGACATCGTGCTCTTGCCCTGTGTCCATCATTTTTTGGTAAGATTGATCTGTAGTGGGTACATTACTGTGAGTTTCAGTGTATAAAATTGCTTAAGTTTGAATCCCAATTCCACTTCTCATTATTGTTATGCTCCTGGGCAAGTTATTAATATCTGTCTCCATTTCTTTCTCTGTAAAATAGGGCTAATAATAGTACCTATCTAATAGGACAAGTGTGAGAAATAAATGATAACTTGTGTAAATTGTGGACAACAGTGTTTGGCACATAGTAAGCTCTCAATAAATGTAATTATCATGACTTTAAATTTTGAGTTGTTAAAATGTTATCTATCAATTGTTATGATAATTTCAAATTGCTATTGTGATTCCCTTCTAATACTAGAGGTTCCACTGTTAAAGCACTTAAAAGTCTTGTCAGCTAGCCTGGCCTGTGTTGCTTAGTGGTTGAGTGTCGACCTATGAACAAGGAGGTCAAGATTCAATTCCCAGTCAGGGCACGTGCCTGGGTCGCAGGCTCTATCTCTAGTGTGGGGTCTGCAGGAGGCAGCCAATCAGTGATTCTCTCTCTCATCATTGATGTTTCTTTCTCTCTCTCTCCCTTTCTCTCTGAAATCAATGCAAATATATTTAAAAATAATAATAAAAGTCTTGTCAGCTATATTTTATAATTAAGTAGTTACTTAAAACACTAATTTAATTATGTTGTTATTAAATCAGAAATATTTTATCCTCATCTGTATGCCTCTCTGTTGACCATAAAATTACATGGAAAGTTTTCTTTCCTATTAGGGGCATGGAGATATATACATTCCCCCACTCTCCATCCCCTCCCTGTATGGAGGAAAAAAGATCAAGGTTAAAATAACATCTGAGTGAACATGGGAAGCCATATCTCTCTGCAGCTTTCCAGTTGGTTTTCAAGAGCTGCATTTTTCCTGCCTTGAAGTATTTTAACTTTTCCCTACTAAGTAATCAGGTACCAGATTTCATTTTCATTATATATTTCCAACACTTCAGGTATCTCTACTGACAGGTGAGGAAATATTTCTAAGGAAAATCTATAAATTTGGAGGCCAGAGCTTCACTAAGGTGGTATTAATCAATTGGCATTTTCTTAAAGAACATTTCTCTTTTCTTCAAAATGGAAATAAGATTGGAAACCAAAATAACTTCTGAATTAAAGGATATTAAAAGTTTCAGGAATTGTTTAGGTGTTGATTAGTATTTTAAATGTCATATGTATTCATATTGTCCATTGAGCTGGGTGAGGAAAAAATACCTGTTTTTGTTCCTTGTCAATGTAAATTCTCTGATGACTGACTTCTCCCCTCTATTACCAACTTCAGTCATTAGAGCAGTCACTTGTTACATGTTATGAAAATCTGTTGATGGTCTGCTTGAATAACTACATTTGCTTCTAATGTCATAAAAGTTGAATCAAAGAGGCACATCCATGAATTCATTTGAGAAATTTATTGAAAGTCTACTACTATAGGCACTGCTATAGGCACTAGGAATATTGTGATGAGCAAGACAAATAAGGTCCAGCCCTCTTGGAGTTAATATTCTAGTAGGATAAGATAGAAATGAACACGTAAATAAAAAAATAATACATATTTAAATAATGTAATTGCTACAAAAAAGATAAAACAAGGTGATAGAGAAGATGAGTATTTGTTTTCAAACTCAACAAAACATAAAAAATTGGATTCACCTGCATGAAAGTAATTTTAGATCATTATCCAGACATCCATCTTCAGCTAGTTTACATTTGATTTTAGCTTAATTTAAATACTATTTACCTGATTAAGGTCAATTGAGGTTGAAGTATTCCTAATTGAGAGGGTTTTTTCCTCCTCTTTAATCAGGCAATGCATCTACTGACTACCCCTGAGTCAATCTACCTAATACTACAGAGAGAAACTTGTTTTCATCTCAATTTTAAATAGGGACAAGCTTGTACACTCAGCCTTTTCTATTACATGCATCCTGTGATTAAATTCTTCTCTTGTCATTTCTATGTAAGCTAATTCTTAAAGTATTTTCTTTCGTTTGCTTGTGTTTTTCCTGGATCTGTACCTTTTCTTTCAGGAATTAATCTTTCTTTGCCAAAGCCTTGATGTTATTTTAGTTATATTTATTTTCCTCTTTTAAGTCATCTTGGGTCATGAAGCAGTCATTTTAGTTCAGTCCAGTGGCTATGATGCTGAATCTATGTGCTTGCATTAACACACATTGAAGTGATGGAGTAGCAGTCCTAAAGATCAGGATCAAGTTCATGATTAGGAATCAAAGTCAAGTTACCATGTTTGGATCAGAAACAAATATTTAGTCACAGAAATAAGGCCAAGAATACAAAGAGCAGTATTTTCTTACCTTGCTTATTACATTGTTCACCTAAGCATTTGTTCATTATGACATGTTTTGACAGAGTAGACATAACTAAGAAAATGATATAAAAGAAGTACAAAATGTTTTATATAAGTGATTGGAAAATAATGCAGAGAAGGAGATATTTTGGATAGATGTAGTATTTTGCTTCTCTTTTTGTGCAAACAAATTTTTCTGCCCCTATTACAAAGCCACTAGGGTTTCATTTTGTACTTTTGGTAATATAATTTTTATTATTATTTTAAGAATAAATTCTCTTGCTTTCTTGTCCTTAATTAACTCTGTGATATTTATGATGGTTTTGATCATATCAGCCAGGTAAATTTTTAAAAATACCTTTTTTTAAGGAACAAATTTAATTTTCATTTCATACATTTTTCATTAGCCACTTCCTTAAATACATCTTGTATTTAATGAATGTGGTGCAGTGCCTCCTGAACTGTCTGGATGTTGCTGAGCAGCGTGGCATGCTGATTAAATGTAATGGATGGTCTGCCACACAGAGTAAAACTCTTCAATTTCTTTTAAATATGAAAAAAAAAAAATATATATATATATATATATATATATATATATATATATATATATATATATGTGCCTAAGTGACCGAATAACCAAACAACCATCGCACTGACCACCAGGCGGGGAGATGCTTAATGCAGGAGCTGCCCCCTGGTGGTCAGTGCTCTCCCACAGCAGGAGCATCGCTCAGCCAGAAGCTGGGCTCACAGCTCGGGCTCCTCCCCGGCCGCCTGCCACTTTATGCACTGCTACATCCCTAGGGGGATGTCGGACTGCCGGTTTAGGCCCGCCTGCCGCTTCCTGCCCCACAGGGGATTGGGCGGAAACCGGCAGTCTGACATCCCCCGAGAGATCCTGGATTGCAAGGGGGCACAGGCCAGGCTGAGGGACCCCACCAGTGCACGAATCCGTGCACCGGGCCTCTAGTTGTTACATAATCACAACTTATTTTCAAAAAGAAGGAAAGATACCATATACATCTAACAAATAAGAATAAGTCACTGCCAAGGAGAGTAAAAAAACGGTAAGGAGATGAGAACATTTTTTATTTGATTAATTTATCACAGCTTAAGCTAAATTCCCTTAGCACATAATTTATTTCCACACAATTAAGAATTTTGGTGAGAATTACAAACTTTTTTGGCTTCAGAACACGATTTAGACAGTGTTTTCCAAACTTTACTTCCACAGTAAAATGCATTTTCCAAGATGATTGAGCATATAAATACAAATATACATCTTTATGTTCTATATAAATATAAAATAATCCATGTTACTATATGCTGTGTACTTTCATACTTTCTATATTTTATTTTTTCTTCTTTTTATTACTATTTCCCTACCTACTTCCCTTTGACAATTACCAGCTTATTCTCTATCTATATCTATGGATCTGTTTCTATTATGTTTTGTTTATTCATTTATTAGTTTTTTGAGACTCCACATATAAGTGAGATAATATGGTATTTGTCTTCGTCTGACTTATTTCACTTAGCATAATACCTCTAGGTCCATTCATGTTTTTGCAAATGGCAAGATTTTATTTTTTTAATGCTGCATTGTACCATCTTCTTTATCCATTCATCTATTCATCAACAATGGACACCTAGGTTGCTTCCACATCTTGGCTATTACTAATAATGCTACAGTGAACATAGGGGTGCATAATCTTTTTGAGTTAGTGTTTTTGTTTTCTTCAGATAAATGCCCAGAAGTGGAATTGCTGGGTCATATGGCACCGCTGTTTTTAATTTTTTGAGGGCTCTCTCTACAGTTTTCCATAGTGGCTGCACTAATTTACAGTTTCACCTTAGTATACAAGGGTTCCCTTTTCTCCACATCCTCACCAGCTTTGTTATTTGTTGATTTATTGATGATAGCCATTCTGATAAGTGAGAAATGATAAACCATTGTGGTTTTTATTTACATTTCCCTGCTGATTAGTGATGCTGAATGTCTTTTCATGTGTCTGTTTGCTTTCTGTATGTCTTCTTGAGAGAAATGTCTATTCAGGTAGCCTGCCTATTTTTTAATTGGATTGTCTGCTTGTTTTTGGTGTTGTATGAGTTATTTATATATTCTGGATATTAGCCCTGTATCAGCGTATCATTTGTGAATATTTTCTCCCATTCAGTAGGTTATCTTGTTTTCTTAATGGTTTCCTTCACTGTGCAAAAATTTTTTCAGTTTGATATAGTTCCATTTGTTTTGTTTCCATTGCTTGAGGAAATATATTAAAAAAGATTTTGGTAAGAGGGATGTCAAAGAGTTTACCGCCTATGTTTTCTTCTAGAAGTTTTATAGTTTCAGGGTTAACCTTTAAATATTTAACTCATTTTGAGTTTATTTTTTATGTGGTGTAAGGGAGTGGTCCAATTTTACTTTTTTGCATGTATCTGTCCAGTTTTGCTAGCACCACTTATTAAAGAGACTGTCTTTATTCCATTGTATATCCTTGTCTTCTTTGTCCTACATTCATTGACCATATAAGTAAGGACTTCTGGGATCTCTATTCTGTTCCATTGATTTACATATCTGTTTTTTAGACCAGTACCCTATTGTTTTGATTATTGTACCTTTGTAGTATTGTTTGATATCAGGGAGCATAGTATCTCCTACTTTGTTCTTTCTCGGGATTTGTTTGGGGTCTTTTGTGATTCCATATAATGTTAGGATTAGTTGTTGTAATTTGAGAAGTTTGTCAATGGTATTTAATAGAGATTGCATTGAATCTATATATTACTTTAGGTAGTAATCCTATACCCTTCCAGTTATTTCCAGTTACATTGTTCAATATCTTTCTTCAGTGTCTTTTAGCTTTCAGAGTACAGGTCTTTCACCTGTTTGGTTAATTTCTTCTTTGAATCATTTGCTATTAGTGTATACAAACACAACAGACTTTTGCATATCGATTCTGTATCCTGCAACTTTACTGAAGTCATTTATTAGTTGCATAATAGTTTTTTGGTAGAATCTTTAGGGTTTTCTACATATAGTATCATGTTATCTACAAATAATGACAATTTTACCTCCTTTTTTCCAATTTGGATGCCTTTAATTTCTTTGTCTTGTCTGATTGATGTGGCTAGAACTTCCAATAATATATTGTCTAGAAATAGTGAAAGTGGGCATCCTTGTCTTGTTCCTGATATGTTAAAAATCTATGTTGATTTCACAAACTCCTAAAGGATCATAAAAAGCAGTGTGAAAGATTGAAGCTAATAAATGGTTCCTTGATCATTGTTCATTCACTAAACAGCCCATATTTTTTGCAAGGCAGTGTTTTAAGTGTTGCGTGTACAGAGTTGAACATAAAACCTGCCCTTAGCCCTGACCGGTTTGGCTCAGAGAATAGAGTGTCGGCCTGCGGACTGAAAGGTCCTAGGTTCGATTCCGGTCAGGGGCATGTACCTTGGTTGTGGGCACATCCCCAGTGGGAGGTGTGCAGGAAGCAGCTGATTGATGTTTCTCTTTCATCAATGTTTCTATAACTCTCTATCCTTCTCCCTTCCTCTCTATAAAAAAAAATCAATAAAATATATATTTAAAAACAAAAATAAACAAAAAAACCCCTGCCCTTATAAGAAATTATGTGTGCTTATTTAACCTTAAAGTCCGCTTAAAATAAATATATATACTCCTGTGAATTTTTTAAATTAACTTTCTGTGCTATCTGGCTTCTACTTTGGTGCTGATTATTGTTAGATATATTTGTAGAAATTTTCAGTAACTTGACCTTTTTACTTATTTACATGTTCATAATCATAAGTCATAATCTATTTGTGACAATATAACTGTTTCTATGGAAACAACATTCAGTGCCTCACAAAGAAGCAAGAACAAACTAATTTTAAAGAAATTGAAGTTTGGTGGTGGTGCTTGGGAGAAAGCATCTGAGCAATGTAAATAAATAAAAGTTGTTAAATGCTCTATCATAATTAACAGAAATAAACTACTAATAAATGCAACTACCTGGATGAACCTCAGTAAAATAATGCTAAGTGGAAAATAAAACACACATTTTATGATTTCATTTAGATGAAATTTCATAAGAGGCAAAATTATACATATAGAAAGCAGAATAGTGGTTACCTGCAACTGACCAAGAGAGCAGAGATGAACTGTAAATGGTCACAAGGGAACTTTCTGATGTGATGTAAGTGTTCTAGTACTAGATTATACTGATAGTTGCACAACTGTATAAATTTACTAAAACTCATTGTTTGAACTGTATACTTAATATTTGTAAATTATATGGTACGTAAAGCTACTTCAATATAGCTGTCATAAACAAAAAATATATAATACTGTGTTTTGTTCTCTTACTGCCTAGTTAATTATCTGCAAGAAACTTTCTGAAAGGCTGATAGAATTTCCACTGCTGGCCGCGTGGTACCAGAGGATTCAGGAAGTGCCAAGAGTAAAAACAGCAGCTTCTCAATGTGGGATCCAGTTTTGCCATTTACCAGAGTTGCTGACCACGTCAAATGAACAGCATCCAAACTTAAATGAAGCCCCGGGTGCAGAGGAACAAAATGATCCTTCATTTATAGGAGGCCCAAGGCCCACGATGACCAAGTTAATGGTACTTAAATTGTTTTCATTAAAATTTTCTTTGAAAAATTGCATGTGATAATATTACCCTAACTTGTAATCATTTGTTGACATTATTTGTTATAAATCTTATTTGTAGCTATCCTATATCACTTTTGACCAATTAATATTTCTAGTAGCCTTTTGCATTTAAGTGAGTTATAGTACATTGAAGGATTTTAATATTATGTGTCTTTGGAGCCACATAAGTCAGCATATGTGTTTGTAAACAGTATTTTTCTCAAAACTTTTTTTTTATATTAAAGACACCAAGATTATATCACACATATCAAATTTATTGTTTTACCTGGTAATTTTTTTTGCAAGGATGAATATCTCAACTTACTTTCTAAAATTTTTTTTAATTTAAGATTTTTTAATTCTTTGAATTTTGTTTTTAGCTTATTCTTGGATTACAATGCTAGTTTATGTAATAACACATGATTTATAATTTTTTCTCTTTGCAGCATAATTTGTTTCTAGTTCATAGTAATTGTAAAAGTTTTCGCCAATAGGCTTTCTTTCTCTACCATTCAAGACAATCTACAATAACGTTTTGCTTTTAGACTATTTGAAGATTTATTTGAATAGAGAATTCATGAAGTAATTTGAGCTATTCATCTAGTTATACTGAAAAAAATATTCAGTATATTTTTCTACTTGGGTTAGGAATCATTTGCGTTCTATAGTTAACACATGTTTGGGGTTTTAGAAAAGCATGAGAAGATTTTAGTAATGACACCGGTCCCTTATTTCTTCAGCTACGTTTGTTAGCCTAGTGATGAAACAATAAAAAAGGATTATATAGTTGATTTTAGAATTTTGATGTGCCTTGATCAGATGGTTAAGCTGTTCACCTCTTGAATGTTCTTAAATAAATAATAATTAGTAATCTCTTTGTATTAAAATACTAAGTTTTAGTATTTTTAAGATTTATCAACCAAAAATTTGTGCTTTTAATTCATACATGTGCAAAGTCTTGAAAGAAAGATTAGTAATTCAGATTTTTCTACCTATGTTTTTCCAGAAATAAAATGACATTAGGAAAGACATCTGCATTTTATATATTTAAAAATATTTTAAATATTTAAAACTAACTAAAATTTAAATTTAGAACAAGGTAATAAACAATTATAAAAATAAACTCTTTTGTAATGATATAAAAATATGAAGGGATATTGAATTTTTAATTTATAGGGGATTTGTTGGTTCAGGTCCTCCAAGAAGGGTTCAATTCCAAGGAACGATTAGATATGCAAGAGGCCTAGTGAGGAAAAATCTGTGAGAGAAAGTGGGGAGGGAGCCTGGAGAGGCTGGCAGAGCCTTCCTTAATGATGCAGGTTTGACCGCTGTACATGAGACCAGAAAGGAAGGAAAGTTGGGTCTGAAAATTCTTACACTTAAGTGCAATTCTAAGAAAGTTTTGGCAAGCCAATGGGGAATCCTTAAACCTGGACCATCTGTCAGTGAGTTCCATATTTCTCAGGAATGGATCTGCCCTAGAATCCCTGCCACTTTTAGTCATTGACTTGGGGGTGAAGATTAGACTAGGGATCAGTGACTTGGATTCTAGTCTCTGCTTTGCAGCTAAGCTGATATTGTGACCTTTAGTAAGTCATTTTACTAAAAGATATAAGTTCCTGCATTTATAAATTAGGAGAGTATAGTATACATTCTGTATGATTCATTTTTTACTTTAAATCTTATGGTTGTATAAAAATTGACTGGGACATTACACTTATAGTTTAAAAAAGGAATGTTCAAATCTGAAAATAAGTTAAAATTCTCATTTTCATTTAGTTCAAACTTGATTGTAGATACAATAAAATTTCTTTTTTTCAACAGGACATGGTTTTTGCTACTTACTAGTGGATTTCTCTATTGACACGTATTTCTGGAAGGCAGTAAATATTATATCAAATTATTATATTATGAAATTATATTGATTTTAATTATACAGTAATTTTTCATTTTTGTATAGTCATAGTATTTTGTGCCAATTACATGAGGACACATGAAATTGGTGCTAATCTATGCTAATAATCTATTCTAATAAAAGGAAAATATGCTAATTAGACCAGGTCGACTAGACATCTTCCGGACATTTGACTTCCTTCCGGACAAAGCCACAGTGGCAGGGGCTGAGGCAGAGGCGGTTAGGGGTGATCAGGCCGGCAGAGGAGCAAGCAGTTAGGGGCGATCAGGCCGGCAGGGGAGAAAGCAGTTAGGGGCAATCAGGCTGGTGGGGGAGCAAGCATTTAGGGGTGAGATCAGGCCCGCGCAGGGGAGCAAGCAGTTAGGGGGCGATCAGGTCGGCAGGGGAGGGCAGTTGGTGGCAATCAGGCCTGCAGGGGAGGGCAGTTGGGGGTGTTCAGGCTGTCAGGGGAGCAGTTAGGCATCAATCAGGCTGGCAGGAGAGCGGTTAGGGGGTGATCAGGCCGGCAGGCAGAGGTGGTTAGGGATGATCAGGCAGGCAGGCAGGCAAGCGAGCAGTTAGGAGCCAGCAGTCCTGGATTATGAGAGGGATGTCCGACTGCCGGTTTAGGCTTGCAGGGATCACGCCTAAACTGGCAGTTGGACATCCCCTGAGGGGTCCTGGACTGGAGAGGGTGCAGGCCGAGCTGAGGGACCCCCCCAATCCCGTGCACAAATTTTGTGCACCGGGCCTCTAGTGCAAGTATAAAACAGTAACGTATTTCTTAAGAACACTCACATCTCACTTTTTTCCCCCCCTTCCATATTCTTTGGCATACTCTTACATCCACAATTTTCCAGAAGTTTGAAACTTACTTATTTATTTAGTCAGTCCAAAAAATATATATGTGTCTACTAAATACCGGGCACTGGTCTGAATATTGGATACATGAAGAACAAATTGGACTGTTATCATAGTGTTTACATTCTGGTGGTGGAAATAAATAAAGAAAAAACATACTAAGCAATAAGTGATGTAAAAAAATGAGGGATAAGAGAGTGGATGTGATCAGGGTAGGGGTCTTATTTAAGTAGGATGGTCAAAAAGACTTATCTGATTAGGTGAAGACATTGAGCAAATAACCTGAATGAATTGAAGATTTGGAGAAAGTGTTCTAGGCAGAGGATTCCACTTGAAAAAGACACTGAGAAAATCTACACAGGCAAAGTAGATTAGTGGTTGCTTAGGGCAGAAGCTGAGAGGGGAGGATGGAGAGTATCTGCTAATGGGTGTGGGGCTTCTTTATGAGGTGATGAAAATGTTCTCAAAATAGATGGTGATGATGGTTGCCCAACTGTGAATATTTTAAAAACCATTGAATTGTGTGCTTTAAAAAGGTAAATTTTATGACATATAAATTACATGTCAACATAGCTATATTCTTAAAAGACTCCAAAATAATGAATGAGTTTGGTGAAATGAAGGGCAGCAAGAAGTTCAATACGGCTAGACTAGAATAAGGAAGATAGGAGAGAGGTAAAGTGAATACTCTTGATCTCTAGACCTATATAGCTATATCTCTACCCCAACCAAAAAAATCTTTGTATTATTTCCTTTGAGACAGGAATTTAGCTAGTTTTCATAATGGAAAGTTATCTCATGAATTAGTTGATATAAACAGGTTAATGATAGATTCTCGGGGATTTTTCTTTTGAATAGGATATTATTAAAAACAAACAAACAAAAAAAACAAAACCATGAATCATGGATATTTATTCTGTGGGCTGTGTACCCAGAATTTGATTGGTAGGAGTCAGGGCATCCATGTGTATGCCATGCCACTGTCTCTTGATCAAATAAAGAAATGTACAACTTTTAACATGGGAAAGAAGTCTGAGATTTTTTTTGATATATTGAAAAAGTTGGGAACTGCTTGGTTAAACCAGAGGAATTCTTTTCTAGAGACATTGCTGATACGTGTAAAAGACTGGTTTGGATGATATTTTGGGGGCATATGTTGAAGTGAGGCTTTTTAGTCCTGTAAATAGAGCTCCTAGGTTGTGGCAATTTTCTGTAAATACAGATATTTATGGGCATAAGCAGAATCGGTTTTTTATCATCTCTGTGTGGGTTGTTTTTGATAAAATTTTATCCTCAGGTGACTTTTCTCTTTGACATACAGTATATTTCTAGGTAGCTCATCACTTCTGTGTATCTTCAGGTAATAGTTTTTAAATACCATTACTTTTTATTATCTCAGTGTAAAAAAAATAGGAAAGTAACTGCTGTCAAAAAACTATGTTATATTTCATATGTAACCAAATATTTTGAGGAAAACCCAGTGATTGTTGATGTTTATGTTCTTCCTTGCTAGTATAGAAAATAGAAATTTGGCCTTGTAGTACATAATAGTATTTTCATTAATTCATTAATTTGGAAAGGGCCTATTTCCTTTTCTAGGAAAAAGGCATTGAAGTGATGTTTTCTCCTCACCCTTGTCCTACTTGGACCATTGATTGGAATAGTCTTCCTGCAGCAGTGAGCCCAAAAGAAGGTGAGATTGTTTTTTTTCTCTCCTTTAAATCTTACTCATAATCTAGATAGTCACTTCATATCCATCTTCTAATTTTCTAATCCTCTTTTTGGCTATATATAAAATTCTGATTATTCTATCTTCATTAAGTTTTTATTTTATTTTTATTATAAAATTTTCACATGTATACCTCACACAGATTTAATATTTTCCACATTTTTCTAACATTTGCTTCATGTATTTCTTTTTTTTTCTTGCTAAAGCATTTTGAAGTAAATCCGAGGCACATGTCATTCTATAGTACACACAGCTAAAATTTTTTTACATCTTAAATGATCATAACACATAATAAAAATTAAGAAAAATTCCTTGATCATCTAATTTCTAGTCCATAATTATTTCCCCCAATTGTAAAAATGTTGCTTGTAAAAAAATATATATTTATAGTTAGGTTTTTAGTTAAATATATTTTTCATTGCTAGAAATTACGTTTGGTTTGTTTTCCTTGCTCATGTTTCAAGTTCCTCTTTTTATAATTTTTTAAACATGGTTATTTTATAGTATATTTGTTATTTCTAATAGCTGATATCAAAAGAGATATAATTCTATTTGTTATTTCTGTTGATTTACTCATGTTTTCTTATTTTCCTGTTAGTTTTGTAATTTTATATTGTGAATTCATTTTTCAGTTACCTAAATCTGTTGGAATCTTGTGGGGCTTTGTAAGGTTAAGAATAAATTCTCATAGAAGGGATTTATAGTTGCTTTGCCGGGCATCTCAAGGTATTTTAAGACCACTTAGCATTAATTTTTCAGCTTGCGATTCCTCAGCCTTTTTTATCAGGAGCTAAGGTTTAAACAAACAAATTACTTATCATTTTCCTTTGCTGTTGAGTAGACTTTTTTTTAAATGCACCTTTTCATAGGGAATATAAGTTTTCAAGTTTCTGTTTTCATGTAGTGATACTAGTTCCAACTTGTCACCATGCTGGATAGGGATCAAGGACTAGCCTCTCTTCTTTGTCTTACTGTGGAAGCTTAGATTCTTATTATTAGCAAATACCCTCCAGGCAGCTGTGGTATCAGTTCAAAATTATTGTACTGCTTTTTAGTTTCTTAACCCCTTTTAAAGGCCTTATGGATTTTTCTGACTCTCAGGAATCCAGTTAGAAATGTAAAGGATGACTGTTGAATTTTAAATATCATTTTAGATATTTTTATGCGGGGAACTGTTTTATAACTCAGTGTGATATTTCTTCAATTGTTCATGTGTTCTTTGGTTTTATACTAAGCCAGATATAACTTGATTTTCAAATGCTCTTTGAAATCATGTGCCTTTCCTTTTCATATTCTCTTCTGTGATACTTCCTAATATTGCCTGTATCTCACTGATCAATTGTTCTGTCAAGAAAATAATTTAGGATTCTTTCAGAATGGAAACATTTTATTGAGCAGTTAAAAACTCTGCATCAGTATTATCCTATCTAATAAAAGAGTCTTATGCAAATTGACCATATATCCGCTACACCCACAAGCCACGCCCACCAGCCAATCAGGAACTAGTATGCAAATTAACCCAACCAAGATGACTGCAGCCACGGAGTGAGCAGGAGGCTTGGGTTTCCCCAGCAATGGAGGAAGCCAAACTTCCTGCACACCCTGGCTGGCCCTGGACTCCACTCAAGGCTACAAAGTTTCAATTATAGAAGATAAATAAATCCCAGATACCAGGGCCTCCACTTGGGTTGCCAGGGGGCGTGGCCGGCCTGCAAACCACCACAGGCCCCTCACCCAGGCTGCCCCATTCCCCTAGGGAACTCCCACCCTGATCCAGGACACCCTTCAGGGCAAACCAGCTGGCCCCCACCTGTGCACCAGGCCTCTATCCTATCTAATAAGCCTATCTAATAAAAGAGTAATATGCAAATTGACCGTCACTCCAACACACAAGATGGCTGCCCCCATGTGGACACAAGATGGCCACCACAAGATGGCCAGCAGGGGAGGACAGTTGGGAGGGACCAGGCCTGCAAGGGAGGGCAGTTGGGGGTGACCAGGCCAGCAGAGGAAGGAAGTTGGGGGCGACCAGGCCTGCAGGGAAGGGCAGTTGGGGGGGACCCAGGCCTGCAGGGGAAGGCATTTAGGGGCAAACAGGCTGGCAGAGGAGCAGTTAGGCATCAATCAGGCTGGCAGCGGAGTGGTTAGGGGGTGATCAGGCTGGCAGGCAGAAGCGGTTAGGGGCAATCAGGAAGGCAGGCAGGTGAGCAGTTGGGAGCCAGCAGTCCTGGATTGTGAGAGGGGTCCCAGATTGGAGAGGGTGCAGGCTGGGCTAAGGGACACACACGCCCACCCCCCCCCCCGCCCCCCGTGCATGAATTTCATGCACCGGGCCTCTAGTATAAAAATGAAATTCAAGCCCTAGCCAATTTGGCTCAGTGGCTAGAGCACCAGAACACAGACTGAAGGGTCCCTGGTTCGATTCTGGTCAAGGGCACATACCTTGGTTGCAGGCTGGATCCTTTGCCCTGATCAGGGACCATGCGGGAGGCAACCAATCACTGTGTCACTCTCACATTGATATTTCTCTCTCTGTCTCTCTCCTTTTCACGCTCTCTAAAAATCAATGGGAAAACATTTCTTGGATCAGGATTAACAAAAAAATAAATAAAAATTCAGTTTTGGTCTTTCATTAAGTATATAAAAATAGTAACTAATGACCTTGTTAATGTTTTAATTATAAGTATTATTGAGATTTTGAAAAACTTAAGTGTTTGAAAACATTTTGAAAAGTTTAACTGTTTTTATTCTACTTGTAATTGGATTTTGTATACTCTTTGATTATAGTATAGATTTTGAACAAATTAAACATAGAATTTACTATAGCTTACTAAAATAAAAATCTAATTTTCATTAATATCTATCAAAAAACGAAAATAAAATTTAAAGGTACCACATGTTTTGCTTATTCATAATTTACTATGAGGCCAAAATAAAATTTTTACTTATTTATATGAGCAATCACCAACTCAGAAATATGCATTAAGCATTCATGTCTGATTGTTTCACTGGTTAGAGTGCATATCTAATGAAGCTTCTGAAATTAATCACTCATTATATCCTTATAATGGATCACCTTGTTTACATAAATATTATGACAAAGATGAAGTTATCACAGAAGACATACATGGTCTACTCACATTTCATTTACTGTTTCTTAAAAAGTTTATAGTCTTGTTAAACTAAGCCAGAATTATAGCATTTTGTTTTTCTGTAATAGGATTTTTGTGAAATTAAATTTATTATTTACTTAGGGGTGTGAAGGTCACTGTGAAAGTCATCATTGTGTTCTAATACTTTTTTTAAAGAAGAGATTGAATTGCAATAAGTTATTCTTAGTATTCGATTCATTTGGATGACTAACTCCTTTTACTGAATTCATTGAATTACATCAAGATTTTGAAACATATAAAAATCATTCTCTTTACTAACAAAGTCTGTATGGATACTCATCATGAAGTCGAATATATTAAGTTTGTCTAATCTTCTATTCTCTGTTCTCACCCTTTCTCTCTCCACCTCTCACATACTATTCCCTAAACTCCAATGCTGTTTGTTTGTGTTTTGTTTTCTTCATCAAGTGTTCGGCATGGGCTATGAAGTCAGCCTGCCTGAGTTTAAAACCTGGACTACTAACTAGCTACATAAGCTATATACCCAGATTCTCAACTTCTCTATGCCTCAATTGCTTCATCTCTAGAATGGGGATAGTAGTGCCTGTTTTATGAGATTGCTGGTATGAACAATGAATTAGTGCAGGGTAGGGCAAAAATAGGTTTATAATTGTGGGTATGTGAAACACAGACTTTAGTTTTATATTATTATTTATTAATTATTGCATTATTTGCCATATGAACACCTGTAAACCTACTTTTGCCCAACTCGGTATATAAAGCAATTAGTACAGTGCCTAGTAATAAGTAAATGTTAAATAATATTAATGTAATAGTCAGAATTAATCACTCTCTCTTAATATTCCTTTAGTACTCTCTATACTTCATTTCGGTACTTATTGTATGCTCCTCATCCTATCTAATAAAAGAGTAATATGCAAATTAACTGTCACTCCATGACAAAAATGGCGGTGCCCAGTCCTCTCAGCCCCGCCAGAGTTTCCCAGTCTCAGGGAGGGCTGCCACTGAAAGCCTGCAGAGTAAGCAGCCTGGGGGAATGCTGCCCAGAGGCCCTCCTGACCCTTTATAAAAAACAAATTCACTCCCCAGGGCCTGATCCCCTCCCAGTGGCAGCATCCTGGGGTCTCAGCCTGGCAGGGGCGCGCACCCCCACGGCACGATCCCCTCCCAGCGGCGGCAGCCTGGGGTCTCAGCCTGGCAGGGGCACGCACCTCCACAGCACGATCCCCTGCCAGCGGCGGCAGCCTAGGGTCTCAACCACTGAGTCACACCAGCCAGGCAGATATGGAGGAATCTTAAATGTTTCTTTTTTTAAAATATATTGTATTGATTTTTTACAGAGAGGAAGGGAAAGAGATAGAGAGCAACATCTATGAGAGAGAAACATCAATCAGCTGCCTCCTGAACACTCCCCACTGGGTATGTGCCCCCAACCAAGGTTCATGCCCTTGATCGGAATCGAACCTGGGAACCTTGAGTCTGCAGGCCGATGCTCCATCCACCTAGCCAAACCAGTTAGGGCTGTCCAATATGTTAAAGAAAAAACCCCTATCTAATAAAGACGGAATATGCAGGGGAGGGCATTTGGGGGTGACCGGGTTGTCAAAGGAGGGCAGTTGGGGACGATCGGGCCGGCAGGGGAGCAGTTAGGTGTCGATCAGTCTGGCAGGGGAGTGGTTAGGGGGTGATCAGGCTGGCAGGCAGAAGCAGTTAAGGGCAATCAGGCAGGCAGGCAGGCGAGTGGTTGGGAGCCAGCAGTCCTAGATTGTGAGAGGGATGTCCAACTGTCCATTTAGTCCCGATCCCACCAGGATCGGGACTAAACGGACAGTCGAACATCCCTCGAGGGGTCCCAGATTTGAAAGTGTGCAGGCTGGGCTGAGGGACACACACACCCATGCGTGAATTTCATGCACTGGGCCTCTTGTAGAAAATACAGGAGACAAGAATATAGTTGCAGTGTTTTTCCAGTTATAATCTCTTTTATTCTTATATTCAAAATTCCACTGTTTCATTTTTATTGATTTTTAGAGGGAGGAAGGGAAAGAGAGTAAGAGAAACATTACTCGGTTGCCCCTCACACGCACCCTAAATGGGGATGTAACCCTCAACCTGGATATGTGCCCTGACCAGGAATCGAACCTGCCACCTTTGGTGTACAGGATGATGCTCCAACCAACTGAGTCACACAAGCCAGAGCTAAAGTTCATTGTTTTAGAATTATGGCCCAATTAGGTATACCTGAGGTTTTGGTTTTGCTTTTGAGTTACATAAAAGCATCATCTCCTAGGGAGACTGATCGAGGTAGTGCATAAAAACCTTCATCACCACCTATTTACCCTCACCCACTGCCACCCAATATAGAGTATATACTTGTTAGTTGAGATAAAAAGTAACATTGAATGGCACAGTATTACTAGGAGATTGTAAGGTTTGTCTTTTATTTGCTTGTGATAGACATATATGAATGATTGGAATAAAAATTACAAACTGGTATGTTCTAACAACTTTTATATAAGTCACTGATTGAATTCATGGTTCTGAGGGAATATATAATTTTTCAATCCTAATGGCAGATTATACTCTCTTAATAGCAAAGTATTTTTTATCAACTTTTATAGTATACTAGAGGCCCATTGCAGGAAGATTCCTGCAATCGGGGCTTCCTGAGGTGTTCTCCACCGCCCCGCCTGCTTCCCTCCTTCTCCCCTGCCCTGCCTGCTTCCCTCCCTTCTCACCCGCCCTGCCTGCTTCCCTCCCTTCTCCCCTGCCCCCCTGCTTTCCTCCCTTCTCCCCCACCCCGCCTGCTTCCCTCCCTTCTCCCCTGCCCCCCTGCTTTCCTCCCTTCTCCCCCACCCGCTTGCTTGCTTCTCCTCAGCTTCGCTCCCTTCTGCAGCGCTTGGCTTCCTTCTACACTGTCTTCAGTCTTCGCAGATGCTCTGCGCCTGGATATGCAAATTAACTACCATCTTGGTTGGGTTAATTTGCATACTCGTTCCTGATTGGCTGGTGGGCATGGCTTGTGGGCATAGCAGAGGTACGGTCAATTTGCATGTTTCTCTTTTATTATATAGAATAACAATTATAGATTACTGAGGTTTTAAATTTTAAAGTTTATCCTGGTAAGGATCATTTATATAAATATCCTTTTTTTTTCAATTTGTTTTCTGTATACTATTTGGGATTGAAAGGAATGAATTGATCCTTGACATTAGGAAACAATAGAAAACAAGATATTGATATATGATATAACTAGTAAAAATTGGCCTCAATGCAAAGTCTGTGCCCTTACCCCCACCCTTTGATGATCACCATCTTAATCTATGCTTTCAAGACTTGAGTGTTTTAACTTAGACCAGTGGTTGGCAAACTCATTAGTCAACAGAGCCAAATATCAAAGTACAATGATTGAAATTTCTTTTGAGAGCCAAATTTTTTAAACTTAAACTTCTTCTAACGCCACTTCTTCAAAATAGACTCGCCCAGGCCGTGGTATTTTGTGGAAGAGCCACACTCAAGGGGCCAAAGAGCCGCATGTGGCTCGCGAGCCGCAGTTTGCCGACCATGGTCCTAAACCATTGCTTTTCAAACTAGGGACACCCATCAGAATCATTTAGAAGGCTTGTTAAAACTGAATGCTGGGCCCAATTCCAGAGTTTCTCATGTAGGTCTGAGATGGGCCCTAGAATTTGCATTTCTAAGAAGTCTCCAGCTAATGCTGCATCTGCTACTTTGGGAGCCACTCAATGTGAAGTATTATCCTAGGTAACTGATACAGTGCATAATGGGGCTGCTTTGATTTCAAACTTTTACCACTAAAATAAGGTGAACAACAAGATTAAAGTTTTCTAAAATTTTTCTTTATAGCCAGAAACTTATTATTATTATTGTTGTTGCTTTTAACATGGAGTACATCAAATATAAGAGCTTGTGCATACCTCTAAACCATTTATGAAATGGTTATAATGAAACATTCTACTTTAAGCTAATTATATTAGCAAATATGGGTGGAAGTGGAAGTATCTTGATAATGTAAATAAAAATAACTCTCAAGAATTTCTTTTTTCTGAAATACAAGTCTCAGATTCTAATTTTTTCCAAAAATAACATTTGTTTTCTGATTTTTAAAAAATGGTTCTCTGGTGAGAAACATAAGGATATAATCTCCCCAATGTTTTTTTTTTGTTTACATTGAGTAACTTTAAATTATAAGATATTACTAGCATATTTTAAACATTTTGGCATTTAAAATACTGAAAGCACACAAAGAGAATGAGATCAAAAAAAAATTTTTTTCACTTTTCTGGGGGAAAAAATTCCAAATATAAATGTTTTTCATTTCTCTAAGTTATACTTAGCTATGAAATCCAAAACCTGACCATATTTGACTCAAAACTCTGCAAATTTATGACTGTTTTCCTTCTTTTCAAGGGTGAGGTTTTCAACAAGCATTTTGGTGCTTTACCAAAAAGTAATATAATCTTTCATGTAAAGTGAATTTTACTCTGAAGCTAAAAGCCTCTAAAAGATAGTATATGTAGACAGAATTTGTATTAAACTGGAGGCCCTGTGCATGAAATTCATGCACGGATAGGGTCCCTAGGCCTGGCTGGCGATCAGGGCTGATCAGGTTCCCCACCTCCTCACTTCCCCGCCTCCTCCTTCCCTTGCCACCACCTGGCGAGCCACCACCACGCAATTTCCCCCGCCTCCCCTCCTCCTCCTTCCCTCACTCCCTCTGAGCCCCACCACCACCGCTGGTCGCCCGCCATGTTCTGCGCCGTTCCCTGGTGGTCAGTGCATGTCAGAGCGAGTGATCAAACTCCCGGTCAAACTCCCGAAGGGACACTTTGCGTATTTGCCTTTTATATATATATATATATATATATATATATATATATATATATATATATATATGGTTTAAAATATAAGAAGAATACAAAGAAGAAGTGTTATAGGCTTAGTGGGATGCTTGATTCAATGTCAAAACAGATAGATGGATGGATAGATAGATAGATAGATAACATCCTATATAATAAAAAGCTAATATTCAAATCTACCAAATGGCGGAATGATCGGTCGTTATGACGCACACTGACCATCAGGGGGCAGACACTCAATGCAGGAGCTGCCCCCTGGTGGTCAGTGCACTCCCACAAGAGGAGGCCACTTAGCCAGAAGCCAAGCTCATGGCTGGCGAGCACAGTGGTGGTGGCGGGAGCCTCTCCCGCCTCCATGGCAGTACTAAGCATGTCGCAGTTGGACATCCCCTGAGGGCTCCCATTCTGCAAGAGGGCATCGGCCGGGCTGAGGGACCCTCCTACCCAGTGAACCAATTTCATGTACCAGGCCTCTAGTGTATTATATTATTGTATTATGTATATGAATGACATAGAGCAGACCATGTGTTAAATTCATCTCCTTTTCTAGCAGAAAGTAGGAGAAGTCAGTGAGACTAATAGTAGATGGAATTGAAACTGGCAGAGAGCTGGGTAAACTTTTACTAAGGAAATTCTTTTAATTACTATAGTATTAGATATTCCTTATATAAAAATGTTGGTCTTTTATAAAATACTAATTAATTATACTTGGAAATCAAGAGATACAGTATTGATGGTAAGAATATTTTTATATAGATTTTAGTAAGTCATTGGATGAATTTTTTAATTAAAGAAAGTAATGTACTATGTTGTGATCTTTATTGTAGCAGAAGGTAACATAAAGAGGTAGAAAACTAGCAGAAAGGTATTTTTATTTCCCTTTTTTATTAAGTTTATTGGGGTGACATTAGTAACATTATGTAAGTTTCAAGTGTACAATTCTGTAATACATCATCAGTACATTGCATTGTGTGCTTACCACCCAAAGTATAGTCTCCCTCCATCAACATAAATTTGGCCCCCTTTACCCTCTTCATCCTCTCCCCAAGCACCCTTCCCCTCTGGTAACCATCCTTCTGTTGTCTGTGTCTATGAATTTGTTTATTTTGTTTATTCCTTCGTTGCTCTCTGTTTTATATCCCACATATGAGTGAAATCATATGGTTCTTGTCCTTTTCTGTCTGAGTTATTTCACTTCGCCCGATACTCTCAAGATCCATCCATGTGGTCTGGGCAGGGTAACTCAGTTGGTTAGAGCATCCTCTCAATACGTCAAGTTTGTGGTTCTATCTCTGGTCAGGCACATATAAGAAGCAACCAATGAATGCATAAATAAGGAGAACAACAAAATTGGTGTCTGTCTGTCTGTTTCTCTCTCAAATCAAGAATAATAAAAATCCATCCATGTTGTCGCAAATGGCAATATCTCATCCTTCCTTATGGCTGAATAGTATTCCATTGTATATATGTACCACATCTTTAATCATCCATCAAAGGACACTTAGGTGCTTCCATGTCTCAGCCCTGTGTATACTGGGTCAATGATCATAAGGATGCATATATTTTTATGAATAAATGTTTTCAATTTTTTCCAGTAGATACTCAGAAGAGGATTGTTGGGTCATATGATATCTCTATTATTAATTTTTTGAGGGACCTCCATACTGTTTTCCATAGTGGCTGTATGAATTTTCATTCCTATCAGCAGAGTATGAGAATTCCTTTTTCTCCACATCCTCTCCAATAGTTATTTCTTATTGATAATAGCCATTCTAACAGCTATGCGGTGGTATCTAATTGTAGTTTTGATTTGCATTTCCCTTATAACTAGTGAAGTTGAGCAACTTTTTATATATATTTGTTGGCCTTTGGTATGTCTTCTTGGAAGAGGTGTCTGTTCAGGTCCTCTGCCCATTTTTTAGTAGGATTGCTTTTTTGTTGTTGTTAAGATGTATTGGTTTTTTATATGTTTTGAATATTAGCTCCTTACTAGAGATATTGTTTGCAAATATCTCTTCCCATTTGAATGGTTGTCTTTTTGTTTTCTGGATGCTTTCTTTTGTTGTGCAGAAGCTTTTTAGTTTGTATTTTTATTTCTCAGTGTTTCTTTATTTATGTGAAATTTTAAAATGTCTAAAGTTTCTGTATGTGAAATATTAAATGTTTAGGAAAAAAGAACCATAAAACGCACAATTTTCTTTTAATTATAGTGGAACAATATATTTGTTTTTATTTGTTTAAGCCTTTTTAAAATTTAAACCTTAAAAATTTGAAACCCTTTAAAATTTCACATAAAGTAACTCAAATAATTTAATCAAATTCTCAAATTTATCTATAGGTTTGACACAATCTTTATCAAAATCTCAATGAGGTTTGTAGATACAGACAAGTTTATTCTAAATTTTATGTGGAAAAATAATTTTAAAAAAGATGAATAAGCCGAGACCGGTTTGGCTCAGTGGATAGAGCGTCGGCCTGCGGACTGAAGGGTCCCTTGGTTGCGGGCACATCCTCAGTGGGAGGTGTGCAGGAAGCGGCTGATCGATGTTTCTCTCTCATCGATGTTTCTGGCTCTCTATCCCTCTCCTTTCCTCTCTGTGAAATATCAATAAAATATATTTAAAAAAAAAAAAGATGAATAAAGTAGAATCACCCTACTCAATGTTAAAATTTACTGTAGAGTTACAGTAATTGGAGAGAGAGACTTAGATTAATAGAACCTACAAAAAGGAATAAAAGCAACTCAATAGAGGAAATATAGTCTTTCAACAAATGTTTCTGGACCAACTAGACCCACAAGCAAAGAAAATGAATATCTAAATTGCACACTTTATATAAAAGCTAACTTAAAATGGATCATGGATTTATATGCAAATTTTAAAACTATAAAATTTTAGAAGAAAATTTTTTTAAATGTAGAAAAGCTTTGAGAGTTGGTGATCAAAAAAGAGTTTTTACACATGACACCAGAACTATAATCCATAAAAGAATTTTGATAAATTGCATTTGATCAAAATTAAAAAAGTTTGCTCACAACACCAGTAGGGGGTGTGCAAGAGGCAGCCAATCAATGACTCTCTCATGATTGATGTTTCTATCTCTCTCTCCCTCTCATTTCCTCTCTGAAATCAATAAAAATATATTTTTTAAAAAAAGGATACAACAAGCTAAAGATAGAAAATATTTTCAAATCATAAATGTATGCACATCTGACACAGAACTTGCTTGGATCTGGAATCCTATAAAATAAAAGCCTAATATGCAAAGTGTCTGGTCATCCATTCAACCAATCAAAGCGTAATATGCTAATGATATGCTAAGGCCGCTCAACCACTCGCTATGACATGCACTGACCACCTGGCAGACAGTTGACTGGTCGACCAGTCGCTATGATGTGCACTGAACACCAGGGGGCAGACGCTCCGACCGGTAGGTTAGCTTGCTGCTGGGGTCCGGCCGATCGGGACTAAGCGAGATGGGCTGAACATGCCCTGGAGCCCTCCCACGGTCCCTCCCCAGCTGGCCAACCTCCTGCATCCCTCCCTGGCCCCGATCATGGGTGGGTGGGAGGTAATCAACCAAAGACCATCCCATATAATAAAAGGCTAATATGCAAATCAACTGAAGGGCAGAACGACCAGTCGCTATGACACATACTGACCACCAAGGGGCAGACGCTCAACACAGGAGCTGCCGCCTGGTGGTCAGTGTGCTCCCACGGGGAGCGCCGCTCAGCCAGAAGCCCACTGGGAGCGGGCCTAAGCCATCAGTCGAACATCCCCTGAGGGCTCCCGGACTGCAAGAGGGCGCAGGCTGAACTGAAGGACCCCCCTCCCACCCCCTGAGTGCACAAATTTCATGCACCGGGCCTCTAGTATATAAAGAACTCTCAAAAGTCGACATTAAAAATCAACAAAAGAATTCAAGTAGAAAATGGGCAAAAGACATAAACAGACATAGCAAAGAAGATATACAGTTGGCACATATACACATTTTCTACTTCTTAACAATCAGGGAAATGTAAATTAAACTACAATGAGATATCACTGCATACCTGTTGGGATGGCTAAAATAAAAAAGTAACAACACCAAATGTTGACAAGAATGTGGAGAAACTGAATCATTGATACATTGCTGATAGGAATGTAAAATATTACAAACACTCCAGAAAATGATTTGGCACTTTTCTTATAAAACTACACATATAATTACCACAAGACTCAGCAATTGCAGTTGGGCATTTATCCCAGAGAAGTGAAAACTTATATTCATATACAAACCTGCACATGAATGTTCATAGAAACTTTATTCTTAATAGCCCCAAACTGGAAACAACCCAATGTCCTTTATGGGTGAATGTATAAACAAATTTTATTGTGTCCATGCTATAGAATACTACTCAGCAGTAAAAGCAATGGACTATTGATACTTGTAACCACTTAGATGGATCTCAAGGACATTATGATTAATGAAAAAAAGCCATCTCAAAAGGTTATCTATACTATATGGTTGCATCTATTTAACATTCTCAAAATGATAAAACTAGAGAGATGGAGAACAGATTAATGGCAGAGAACACGGATGGGCATGTCAGGGTGCTACTGTAAAGGGAATTCCATTCTAATGATAAGGAGATTATATGAATCTATACATAGGATCAAATTGCATAAAAATGTATATATTTTCACAAATGAATGAATGTGAAAACTGAGCCAGGTCTGTAGTTAACAGTATATTGTACTAACAATAATTGATATTGTACTACAGTTATAGACGATCTCACCATCAGGGAATCTAGGTGAAAGTTTCAGGGGACTCTACATACTGTTTTTGCAACTTTCAAAATAAGAATTATTTCAAAATAAAAAGTTTAAAAATATAACTTCAGTAGAAATATTGAAAAATCAAGGAAATAAATAATATTGAACTATTTCTCAGCTATTTTCAAAATAATTACCAGAAAACTGGAGATCATTTATAAATTACATGATAGTTTGATCCAAGGCAAGAACTACAAAGACATCTCAATATATTTCCTTTGTGAAAAACAGCAATGCAATTTATTAATACACAGATAAACATTGATTTTTCACTTTTTTAGGGAGTGGGGAGATTAGTGCCCTTCTAATCTTTATTGAGCTAGAAGGGGTCACCTCCAGACTTAACACTTTTGATAGTCCATTTCACAGGTTGCTATCCTCAAACTTCCAAAGAAATTAAGAAAGTAAAACATAATTTGAGTTTCTTTATATCAACATTGTTTCAAAATAGTAATTAGTGTGGTCTAGGAATAGCTAAAGTATTAATCCTGGCTGGTTTGCACTAGGGCTGCTGCCCTGACAGAAAATTTCAAGGTTCCTTGAGAATGTCACCATGTTTTTTATAGGGGTAGGCAAAGTAGGTTTACAGAGTTTATTCTTGTATTCTTATTTGTTAATTATTGTATTATTTTCCATAAGAACAACTATAAACCTACTTTTGCCTACCCTGTATGTTGTGGTGATATGGTTGCTGTGTTCATGAGAAGTAGAGAAAGTTCTTTCAGACTGAAAGCTTAGCAGCTTCCAATTGCAATTATATATTTGCATTTCAAAGTACTGAAAAGTGGGACTGAGTATTTTGGTTTGGCTGCCAAAATGGTTGAGTGAGTGAGTTTATTTTGAATTTTAAATCAGCTCACGTGTGGAAATGATAGTTGTATAACATTGTACTGCTAACTAAATTGTCTGGAACCCACTTTGCTGTAGACAAGACCTGAAAAGGAGTAACAAAATTAAATTCAAATTTAATTACTTCAAAGCCCTCAAGGCAAAAATAAGTGCAGCAATTCTTTAGTTAGCGGGACCATTGGTAAAATGGGCTCACAGCTTTGGTACTTTAAATCCACATAGCACTGGGCTTACTGGGTTTCTTATCTTTCTATCTTCTGTTTCTAAGCTATGGGACCATATTGTCTTCTTAGGAAAATACAATGTCTTTTTTTTTTTAATTTAATAGTGTAGTGTGCTTTACTGTGGCATGTGATTAAAGAAAAAAAGATAAAAGCCTTTTTTTTTTTTCTCTTGGAGTTAGATTCGCTATAATGCTTCCCAGTATTATGTTATGCTTTGTTCTACCCTCTAGGGTTAGACTTCAAGAACCCTATTTATAGACCATGTTTTTAAGTACTTTGTAAGCAGAGCCCATGATGACTGATTAACCAAGAAAGTTTTAATGGCTAGTTTATCTAGGGTAGATTATATAGAATCTTCTAAGAGTATTGCTTTTTAAAACAAAATAAAAGTATTTGACATGAGAAGCATGTAGGCGATTATATAATTTTTCTGAAGTTTATTTCAATTAGGTCATATAAAGGGTATAATAATTATTTGGGATTTTTTTGTCTGTATACAAATGAAAAAATTGAGAATTTATTGAACAATCAAGGAGATTTGGGTCTATTCCTAACTCTGCTAAGTCATTAATTATATCATTAGAGGCCCGGTGCACGAAATTTATGCACGGGGGTGGGGGGGGCATCCCTCAGCCTGAACTACACCCTCTCACAATCCGGGACCCCTCGGGATGTCCAACTGCCATTTTAGGCTCAATCAGGATTGGGCCTAAACCTGCAGTCAAACATACCTCTCGCAATCCGGCTCCTAACCACTCTGCCTGCCTGCCTCATCGCCCCTAACCACTCTGCCTGCCTCATTGCCCCTAACCCCTCTGCCTGCCTGCCTCATCACCCCTAACCACTCGCCTGCCTGTCTGATCGCCCCTAACACTCACCTGCCTGCCTGATTGCCCCTAACTGCTCGCCTGCCTGCCTGATCGCCCCTAACCCCCTCTGCCTCGGCCTCCGCCACGGTGGCTTTGTCTAGAAGGACGTCCAGAATGATGTCCAGAAGGTCATTCAGCTGTCCAGTCTAATTAGCATATTATGCTTTTATTATTATAGACTAGAGGCCTGGTGCACGAAATTCGTGCATGGGGGTGTGTCCCCTCAGCCCAGCCTGCACCCTCTCCAATCCGGGACATCCCTCTCACAATCCTGGACTGCTGGCTCTTAATCACTCACCTGCCTGCCTGCCTGGTTGCCCCTAACTGCCTCCCTGCCGGCCTGGTTGCCCCCAACTGCCCCCCCCCCACTGGCCTAGTTGCCCCTCACTGCCCCCCCCTCCACCAGCCTAATCGCCTCTAACTGCCCCCCTGCCAGCCTGGTCGCCCCCAATTGCACACACCCCCACCGGCCTGGTTGCCCCTAACTGCGACCCCTGCCAGCCTGGTCGCCTCTTATTGCCCCCCCTGCCAACCTGGTTGCCCCCAACTGCCCCCCTCTGCCAGCCTGGTTGCCCCTAACTGCCCCCCCCACCAACCTGGTCGCCCCCAACTGCCCCCCCCCTCTGCTGGCCTGGTCGCCCCACACAGCCTGCTTGTTCAGTCATTTGGTTGTCCCTCACTAATCCCCCTGCTGGCCTGGTCGTAGGCAGCCATCTTGTGAGGGTGTGAGGGTCAATTTGCATATTACCTCTTTATTAGGATGAGGCCAGTTTGAAAGTTTCCATGGTTTAGTTTTAGGAATATTATGAGTTACTAATAAGAAACCTCAAATTATCCATTCAAGAGTGAATATTGTTAAGCATTATTATGTTGCAGATATTGAATTGCTTCAAAAGGTTGAAATAGAATTTATGTAACAAAACACATATTTCTGAAAGCCAGCATCAAGCAAGGGTGTAGAAATGTAGTTGGGGTGGGACTGTTTTAATTCAATAAGACCTTTCTGGTGAATGGATATGGAGTGATGCATCAGTCTGGGGCTGCTCTGCTTCTAATAGCACCCACATTCGCCTCGGGCTGGAAATGTGAGTCATGATAAGACGTGTCCTACGAAATTCTTCTGTTTTTTTATTCATATGAGTTTTTCCAATTATTTTAGTGACCACAGGCTATGGGTACCATAATAATAGTGTTTGATGTTTTAGAATGAGGCAGCTGTGGATGAAAATTCATAGAGATTTTACATTAATTGTTAATGGGTGAATTTTTAATAAGTGCCAATTTTAAATGGAACAAAACTTACTGTTTGTGTCATGTAGTAGCAAAGAAGAATGGGTAAGAACCTTTGCTCTAAAACAAAGGTAAAGTATTTAGTTCCAGCCTTTAACAACATTTCTAATGAAGATAAATGGACAGACAACCCACAACATTTGCAGCTATTTGCAGAGTTATTTAGAAACTGAATATATAATTGCTCTGAAAGCCCTGAAAGACAACTTCTGTTTATAATTAATGCAAAACCAGCCCTGTTTTAATTCCATTTTGTACATTTGCAAAGAGGTGTTTCCTTATACAGTTTAGCTCCTGGATTGCCTTTCCAAACTACTTTTGAATATTTCACACTATGTAACTTAGTTTTTAATCTTATAAACTCTTAATATTGCTAAACTTTCAGGAGTTACATTTTAAAAATTAAAAATGTTTATAATCACATTTAGGAGACAGGGAAAACTATTGATGTAGATCCTTATTTTTCTTCTAATGAAAACTAATTACTGTTCTTCATTTCAATTTAAATTGTCTATGCTATTGGAGACAGTTATGATTAAAGTAAGCTTGACTACACAATGAGCTTTTTTATTCAGAGCTTTGAACAAGCTTCTCTCAGCACCCAAACCCATTCATTATTTTTATTTAATTAGGACTAACTCACATTGGAGAGCTACCTGAAGCAAGGAAATTTCCCTAATAGCTATGCAATCACAATAGCTCACAGATATGCAACAATACAGTTGTTCATGATGGAATCATCTTAAGAATTAAAAATAAATAATCCTTAACCATAAGACAAAAGTGTAGTCATAAACAGAAAACTGTCATTATTTAAATTGCATAAGTATACAATATAATTAATCAGATAGGGCCAGCTCCCCTCCCTTTTTTTAAACTGTATTAACTACATAATTCTATGCCCTTGGGGACTTTTTTACACTTAAACTTTTTTCAGCAAAAGAAGGAAAGGAAAGAAAAGCTGCCAAAGGCAGCATTAAAGAAAATTACTTAGAAAATTGCTTTCCAGTCATGCCTATCTGCTTTCATCTAATCTGAATGATATACTATAAAATCAGGTATTTATTGGATTAATTTACGATCTAACAAAAAAGATGTTTTAAAATGATTTTGTTTATGAAATAAGTGCTTTGGATAAGTTTCTTCCAAGTGACCTTAAATCTCATTAGTAGGCAATATTTAAATTTAGCTACTTTTCTCTAGGTACTAGATTCTGACTTATACCCCAATCAAACCCTTTACTAGTAAAAAGTCATCATATGAGTCAGATTCCCAGTGGGAAAAGCTGGACATTCAAATTGGGACCATTTGAGGAGGATTTATATGTAGAGAAATTAATTATAAAGTTGTAGTCAGGATGTCTTGAGCCATAAAGGGAAAGGGCAGGAACCTGCGGTGAGGAGCCACAGAGCTGTTCGAGGCCTGGCTGGCCCGGGAGAGAGAAAGAAAGAAAGTCCAGTATAACAAGCTGCTCTGAGAGGGGTGGTAACCTTCAGGCAAGAGACTCGGTACTGCGGGGTGTGATTGAGAGGGAAAGTACCCTGCCTCATTCTCCTTTGCCATCACCATCCATCTGATCTCCTGCTAGGGCTCCTCAGGCCCAACCCTTCCAGATGGCAGAGGGCAGGGAAGCCTGAGGGTGCAGCCTGCAGGTCAGCTTCCAGGCAGAGAGGCGTCAACCCTAAAATGTCCTGCAAAGTAATTATGGAAATGAGATACCATCTACCATATGAAAATTTGAGGCTCACGGAGTGCTTAAGCAACATGTATTGTGTAAAACACAATCAAGACATGCCTGACAGCCAAGTCCAGAACTTGAGTCCTACATTCTTAGGCTTTGTAATTATGACACAGTCATCTTGTACAGCATCTGTGTGGATCCTGGGTGTGAAGTTACTCTGATATGTATTGCTATTGTCTTAGCGAAGTTAATAAAATTTGAAATTAACCTGTGGGTGGGATTCCCATACTAGAGGAAATGTTTTGAAATAGTAATTTGTCCCACAAAACTTATTTCAGACCATACTCTAATGGCCTGAAAATTACTTTCAGTGACCATGCCTGTTACAGAGAATTGCTGTTTAATATGATTTTTCTTAAGTCCTGGATTTGACCTATAATTATCAGAGTCTACTAAAGAGGCTTAAAATTTGGAATTTATATGATTACAAATAAAAGCAGCATCTATAACTCATATTAAGAATTCCCATTCTCAGCCCTGACTGGTTTGGCTCAGTGGATAGAGTGTCGGCCTGCGGACTGAAAGGTCCCAGGTTTGATTCCTGTCAAGGGCATGTACCTTGGTTGCGGGCACATCCCCAGTGGGAGGTGTGCAAGAGGCAGCTGATCGGTGTTTCTCTCTCATCGATGTTTCTAACTCTCTATCCCTCTTCCTTCCTCTCTGTAAAAAAATCAATAAAATATATTTTTTTTAAAAAAAAAAGATGTATACTTACGACTAATGCACCTTATTTAAAAAAAAAAAAAAAGAATTCCCATTCTCAAGATGAATTCTATCCTTCATTGTAGGAATATGGTTACTTTTAACATTTCCAGCTGTTTTCTTACCATATTATTTCACTGTGCTGTTAAAACCATCTGGTCGTATTGCACCAGTTGTTCACTTGTGGAGTGCACTTGCATTCTACTAAAGGTAAGGGTGGGAGATTATGGAGTATCTCTTTAAATTCTGCTCACATTCTGAAAACTCTTGATCACAATGCTTGCTCTGATATTAAAAATCTTGCTTGTAAACAGCAATTTTTGTGCATTTCTCACACAAATGGTTCTCCTTGTGTTCTAGGCCTCTTTCTCCTTTCTCCTATAGCCTCTACTGTTAGCAATAATGAGTAGACTCGTACACCAAAACAGTTGTATTTATGTAGGTTATTGCTAAGGTCTTTATATCTCTGTGTTAAGGAATGGGAATGATCAAAGTCGACCAGGCTTTTCGGCTGCATCTGTGACTATAATATTTAATTGTAAGTGCTGCATTGCACCCAACATATCTCATAAGGTGGTACATTCCCTTGATTTTCTAATAGTGAGAGGCCTTTGTTAAGTTTGAATGCTTATAGAATATAAAAGGTTCTAATTTTAAAAGAAAACAATTTCAACAAAAATGCAGCATTTTTTAAAGAAAGCAATAAACTAATTAGTAAAAGTATTCTAGCTTTATAAATAATTTCATTGGATCTTTAAACCTTTTCCTATGTACTTTCCTTTTATCATTGTGATGGAACTTGTCATTTAATGTCAAACCATATTAAGAATTCACCTACTTCATATATTGATAGCGTTTACTTTGAAAAACAATGTAAAAACTTGAAACAATACAACCATCCCCTAATATAACTACTTATTTAATGATTCCATAATATTTCACCAAGGAGACTTAATATATTTTGCTTAATTATCTGCAATTGAATATAAAGTTGCTCTTGATTATCACAGTGCAGATAACCCTACAATGAAAACATCCTGAACATAGCTTTTTCTATACTTTGAATTATTTTCCTGAAGTGAGATAATAGGGTCAAAGGATATGAAACTTTTTGTTGCTTATGATACATATTGCTAAGTTAATTTCCAAAAGGATTTTAGCTAGTTTATTTTACCATCAGCAAATTTTAGGAGCCATTGCTTCACTCCCACTTTCACTGGCATTCTTTCATCAAATATTTTTTGGTAATTTTTACAGACTAATAGGGATAACTTGTTTTATTTTGTGTTATTTTATCATAGCAGGGTTAAATATTTGCACTTATTTTGCTTAATATCTGGTTTTTGTCAATGAGTTTCTTAATAAAATAAATATATTAATCTTATGTTTATTTGCTAAAGATATTTTTCTTAGAAGATTGTTGGCCTTTTTTATTGGTTAACAACATGTTTTTCTTAAAGCTGAGAAATTCCACAGGTTTTAGGTTTTAGTTCCATAGAGAACTGTAGCAGAAGTGGGTGGGCAGTTTCTGTAGGTTCTTAAAGAGGGTGACAGTCTCGGACAGGCTGAGCAATAATAGTGTAGAGTCAGCTTGCAATGGTAAGATCAGAAATCTGAGATTAGTTTTAAGCCACATATATTTTATTTTATTAATTCCCTATTTGTTCTACCTTAACTATTTAGCAAAGTCTTTTTAAAAATATCAACCTGTCTCCATTGTGCTAATGGAAGCCCAAGAAAGATTTATTGAGAGAAAGTAACACACCCCAGGAAGGCAGATATGGTCATTCAAGTCAACCCCACTTGAAAGATAAAGCTTAAGGGGACAGAGTAGAGACCACTAGGTCCAGTTGTCCCTTAGTCCTGGAGGGTTAAATGTTGTTTTTAATTTCATTAAGAAGGAAATTCCCTTACCAGATGGTATCTCTCTTACCCCACTCCCTTCCCCCACAGACTGAGCTTATGAGGGCATGGAGCTCTTATTCCTGAGCTCTATGGCTGAGTGACCAGCATGAGGAAGGCATGAATGAATATTTGAATGAAATAATGAATTAATTTCAGGGTGAAAACAGTATGAGAGGCAGTGGGAGTTGAACATATAATACTAAAACTGACCACTGAGTGTCCTAGGGGAAGAAAATAAATTGAGAATTATCTCTAAGATCCGATTATTTTTAAGTTTACTGAAAATAATAACGTCTGCAAACAGCTCTATGGAGTTAGAACAGAAATGGTTCTTTTTTTCATTATTAAAGTGAGACTTTTTTTAAAAAAATGGAATAGTCATTGAAATGTAATACATTAATTCTTCAAAACCAGTGTTTTGAGATAGCTCAGTCTTATGCTTGTGTCCTAGAACAACAGCATTGTAGGTTTTGTCCATCCTCCTGTGCAGGCCATCTCATTGGGTCTGAAGCAGTGCTGAGACAGGAAACGTGTGCTTTCTATCTTTGCAGTATGGAGACCAGTTCAGAAAACTGTAATGCAAAAAGAAGAAAAAAGGCAGGGAGTGGAAGTTGGGGAGGATGAGAATTCAGATGCAAAATGCAGTGACTTCTAAGGCAATAAGGGCAGCTTCAAGAGATTGTAGATTCTGCTTCAGCACTAGGGTTTCCTGTTAGAAGCCCATAGGAGGAGATATGACCAATAAATCTGTATTGTTTTGGAATAGATGCCTTCTAGAGCATTCTTTTTAAGGAAAACAGATTTAAAAGCATCATTTTTTAAAGGCCCCTTATTTTCTTTGAGACTTTGATCTTACCAGCTAGATTTTGGCAACTATATTACATTTTAGGAACATAATTTCTGTGGCTTAAGAGAATTGGAAGGACTGAATTGGACTGAAGCAGTAGGTGCTGTAAAAGGCTAAAAAGGAAAGAGATTGATTTTTGGTTAGCAAAGATGTCAAGCAAGTCCTGAATTTGGGCTTGAAACTGAATAAACGTTAGATTAAAAGAAAGCAGCATATGAAGTATTTCAGTGAAAGGGAACAGCATTAATAAGACTGCAGAGGATGGGTAGAAAAGGGAATTTCAAATGGAAGAAAACTAGTTTTATGAAGTAATGTCAGCTATGGATGGATTGGTAAAGTGGGGTCAGCTCATTGAGAGCCTTTAAGATCATAATTGGTCTCCCCGCCCCACCCCACATAATAAAGGCCAATTTTTATGGCATTTGCGGGGGGGGGGGGGGCGGGGGCGGTTGCTAGGTTGCTATTTTCCTTTGATTTAGAAACATTTTCAGTGGTTTCAGAAATTTTCATAAAGACAAGTAGCAACTAATAATTTTATATATCCCTTTTACTTTTACATGTTATTTACAAAAAATGAACTTCCTGGAGAGATCAACAATACTGATAAAATCGATTCATTTTCTGGCCGGGTGGACACTAGTGACATTCTAGAGTATAAGCACCAGAGACCGGTGACTTGTCTATTAAAAGAAAAACAAAACAGAATATATCATCTTTCCTTGGGAAAAGACTATAGCAAATTTACTGTATTTATTGAATGTAAAGCAATGTTTGTCTGGGCTTCTTGACTCAGCAAACCTTAATTTGACTCTGCCTGTAGTCTTTTTTTTTTTTTTTAATATATTTTTAATGATTTCAGAGAGGAAGGGAGAGGGAGAGAGAGAGAGACAGAAACATCAATGATGAGAAAGAATCATTGACTGGCTGCCTCCTGTACAATCCCTACTGGGCATTGAGCCTGCAACTGGGCCATGTGTCCCGACCGGGAATCCAACCTTTGACCTCCTGGTTCATAGGTTGACACTAAAGCACTGAGCCATGCAGGTTGTGCTGCCTGTAGTCTTTCACCTAAGGGCATAGCATTTTATGGACTCCTCCTTGACTCCACCGTTTGGTTCATGATATAATAAAACCCTGGTACCTGTGTGCAGTTGACTGCTGGCTGGCTGTTCTGTTTGTGGAGTGTAGCAATGCAGATCTATACCATGGAAAGAAAGTTGACCAAAAGCACATGGAAAGAATTCCACCTGCTACTTTTTTAAGGTTCATTAGGCTCTTAGTGTGATTTAAATCTAAGTCACCTATTTGTGTCTGTGTGCTTAATCACCCTCAATTAGATCTGCCTGAATTTGAGAATTCTATTTCTGGAGTTGCTCTTACTTGCAATTACTGACAGACCTCATTTAGACGTGTTAGGGAGGGGCTGGGTAGTGCTGAGCCCCCCCTCCCCACCCCCATTCTCCCCACGGGAGACAGTTCCTCATAGGTTCTGAGTAAAACAGCAACACATTATTTTGCTTTCTTGTCATATTGGAAGTGTCTTCAGTCCCCTCCAGATTTCAGGTGTTTTCCCAAAAGAATTTTCCGTATGGAAAATAGTCCTCTACTGAATAATTTTTATCACCTAATAAATGATGCAGATTGGGACTGTCAGCACTGGGGTGGGTACCTGACTGAAGAGGGAATATGAGTGGCAGATAGTGGCAATAGGTTATTTATTTCAGCCGTCAGCCTGACATTGCAGATAAATATTTTCTAACTCATTTAGTTTTCCCCCACCTGCTTTTTTAGGATATTCTGAGCACTTACTTATAAAGCCAAACTAACTACAGTTTATTTGGAGTTAGCTGCTATTTCTAGATCAATTAACACATCTGATTTAAAAGCGATAAACACTGAAAGAGGTGGAAAGTGATTCCGGAGTGGGTAGGTCCAAGTAGATGCAGTTTTGTACCGGACCTAGCTAATCTATTACTTCAGGGAGTGCAGGAGCAGGTGCTGATATTTTCCCAAACAGCAGTCTGGCGTGTTTGGCAGGATATGCTTAGTGCAGTGTGAAATTGGCATTTCCGAGCTCCGGGCTGCCATTTACAGTGACCGGTTTCTGTTGATGAACTCTTTGCTTTCTTTACTTACGGGCCCATAGAAGCTTTTAAAAATTCTCACTTTTAAATTGATTCATGCCTTCATTCCAGATAAGGTTGTTTGAATGTGCCTGGATATTTCTCTTCTTGAATGTAATATCTATTGGGCAATGTCTTCCACTTCACTCTTTCCTGCATGTTTCTCAGTACAAAGAAATTGTAGATTTTAAAAGGTCAGTTAGGCAATTCAGCTGTTTGCAGTTATGAACAGACTTAATTCATCCCAGACAAGCATAATCTTACTTATTAAAAAATATATTCTAGGTACAAACTTCCAGTTATAAAATAAATCACGGGGATTTAATGTTGAGCCTGGAAACTATAGTTAATAATACCATATTGCATATTTGAAAGTTTCTAAGAGTAGATGTTAAATGTTCTCACCACAAGAAAGAAAACTTTTTTGTAACTATACTATGGCAGATGTTAACTAGACTTATTGTGGCAATCATTCATATACAAATATCAAATCATTATATTGTATACCTAAATTTAATGTTATATGTCAAATATATAATGTTATATGTCAATTATACCTCAATAAAACCTCTATATCTGTATCTATATCTATATCTGTTCTAAAGTTAAGTGAGTTTAAGAATAACTATCTGCTAAATATCTAGCATGATATGTCTCTTGTTTACATGATGAATAAGATAAACCTATGAACTAACATCAGAATGTTGCTACAATATCAAACCTGTCACAATTTCCCCTTTATTGTAGAGGGCTCTTCAACTTGGAAATTTTACATAAGCAGATCAGTACTTAATAGTGCAGAGGATATTAAGATTCCATCTAAAATTTTGTTTTTTATGAAGTTCTTCATTGTTAATTCACCATAAAGACATCATTGTAAGGATGAAGGAAAACAAAAATAAGTAAAAAGGGAATAATTGTATGTCAGAATTTAAGACTTGAGCATCTTCCTCTCAGCTAGCTGGAACCATGGAGAGAAGGAGTATGCTAAGACACAACCAGAAACAGAGAGGGGAGAGAAGCAATACTGTGGCTTCTTCCTCCTCCTATCCATCTTCTGCCAGTTCCACTGGGTCAGAATGCTATAGGCAGAGAGCATGGGAAATAGAAATGAAGTGTCCTGCTAGAGCAGTGGTTCTCAACCTTTCTAATGCC
Organism: Plecotus auritus; assembly: GCF_963455305.1. Lineage (NCBI taxonomy): Eukaryota > Metazoa > Chordata > Mammalia > Chiroptera > Vespertilionidae > Plecotus > Plecotus auritus. Next base: position 172,316,501 of record NC_137770.1, on the reverse strand, counting down.
ACGACCCTTTAATACAGTTCCTCATGTTGTGGTGACCCCCAACCATAAAATTATTTTCGTTGCTACTTCATAACTGTAGTTTTGCTACTGTTAATGAATCATAATGTAAATATCTGTGTTTTCCGATGGTCTTAGGCAACCCTGCCAGCGGTTCTCAGGAACCGCTGCTGTAGAGCCTAAGACCATCACAGATATTTACATTATGATTCATTAACAGTAGCAAAATTACAGTTATGAAGTAGCAACGAAAATAATTTTATGGTTGGGGGTCACCACAACATAAGGAACTGTATTAAAGGGTCGTGGCATTAGAAAGGTTGAGAACCACTGTGCTAGAGAGAATAGAGCCAGTAGGCAGGGAATGGATCTAAGATCAAATTAGCAAGTGATTGACTCAGATACTAAGACACCAGTTTGTTCTTAATTGATTAATTTCATTTTACTCACAATGTGTGTGTAATGATGCACTGCTATAAATAACATTTATGCCTATGGATTCATACAATGAGTTTTAGGCTTTAAAAAAAAACTATCTTTTTCTCTCATGCTGTCATTACATAGATGTGCCATGATTTATTTAACCATTTTCTTCTTTTTGAACATTGAGGTTGCATTTGATATTTTGCTATTATAAATTACTCTGCAGTGACTATGTTCATGATATGCCCTTTCTCCCATATTGTTTTAATTATTTTTTAAAAGTTATATGCCCAGAAAATGGATTACTGTGCCAAAAAGCATGAACAGATTTATGGCTCTTGTTATTTATTACCAAGTTGCTATTCTATAACATTTTTCCAGTATACGAGTATCAACATTTGATAGAATCAATTTTAGTGACTTTCATCTATATTGGAATAGTGTTATTTAAAAATCTTGTTGCCAGTTTAGTTAACTGGTTTTTAAGTTGTTGGCTCTTTGGTTATTAGGATGGTGAATAATCTTATTTTTCATGTGTTTATTGACTAGATGCATTTTTTTCTTTGTTGAAGTACTTTATTTACATTCTTGAATATGCTTCTAACAAGTTTGCTAAAACTGGATTGAAGAAGCCAGAAAACAGTTTAACATGAAGAAAAAAAACAAACCAAAAGCTACAAGCCTTGTCCTTAAGTCACATAGTCTAGCTGGTGGACTAGACTCAAACATTCTGGAAGATCCTCTAAAGCAGTGGTCGCCGACCTTTCAGACCTCACGGACCACCAGTGGTCCGCAGACCACCGGTTGGCGACCACTGCTCTAAAGAGTATTTTCTAAGTCATCCACTGTGACTGATTCCCTTGTCAGTTCACAATAACACCATCCTTTGTCTTTCTCTCTGTACCCTTAGAACTAAGGGGTGGGTGTCCCTTTTTCAAAAACCAAGCAGTTAATTTCTTAAAGTTTGGTCTTACATTTTATAAAAACTTGAACATGTTATAAGATTAGAGAAAATAATCAAAGTTTTTCTTTTTCTATGAGAGAATGCTATAGTTCTTACTTTTTTCTTTTAATTTAAAACATTAACTATTTGACAGAAAATAGCATAATAGTTTTTATAAGCTTAAATCGGTATGTATTGGTATGTATAATAGTGTGGGTTATTTATTATGGTTTTGAAAATTATTTCTTAGCATTCTGTAGTTGTGAAAAGTTTATTTTAGACTTAGGAAGGATCTTAGAGATGATCAGGATTCCTATTTTATTTTATTTTTTTACACATTTACTAATGAGAAAATGCCATAAGAGTTTTAAAAGCAAAATAAAACATCTTTTTTATACTTAAAGCTTACACTAATAAAAGGCTTAGTTGATCTTCCTGTATATGCTTTAATTTCTTTCCTTTGAAAGTGTTAGACTGCAAACTTTAAACTGAATTTATAATAACAATTCATAAGATATATAAAGTGTCTAAGATATGCTGATTTTTATTTAAATGGTAATAGTTAAGATTTTTTTCTACTACCAGTTTTAAAGTATTATTTATGGTTTATTCTTTTGAGAAAATTATTAAGAATTTATACTATGCTCATGTAATCTACAAAATAAGTATAGAGCAAAAAAGCACAAAGTATAAAAAGACATATTTTCTAAAATATTTTTGTTTGAGGAAATATTTTACATTTACTGAAGATTTACAGAGAGGATTCTACTAACTTAAAATCAATTTCTTTAAATATGAAACAATATTTTATTATCAATCTTTTCTATTTAATTAGAGAAATCAAAAGTTATTTTTAAAAATACATTGTATATAAAACATACATTATATATATATGTATATACTAATGGCCCAGTGCACAAATTCGTGCACATTGAAAGGAAATTAATTAGAAGAAATATTTTAATGTCACTATTCGCCCTTTCTCTATAATAGAAGTGTCAAAGGTGAAAGAAAATTAGTAAAATGTACATGAAAATAATATATAAATTGATTAATAAATAAACAATAGCAACATGATATAATAACAACAAAGACATGATATAAAAACAACAAAAACATGATATAAAAACAAAAACGATATGAAAACAGCAAAAACATGATATAAAAACAACATTGATACAATGACTAATAAATTGATACAGCTTATTCTAATATCTCTCTGTATACCACATTAAGAGTAAAATCACTTTCAGAGTGCTTGACTAATTTCCCTTGTGATGAAGTATTTACAACTTTATCTTTAACGTCACATGCTCTTCGAACTCAAGAGAAAGCAACATATAACTGACCGTGTCTGAAAATGGGTTCAGCTAGGAATATTCCTACTCTGTCTAGAGTTTGTCTTTGTGATTTATTAATTAACTAGAGGCCCAGTGCACGAAATTCATGCATGGGAGGAGGGGTGTCCCTCAGCCCAGCCTGCACCCTCTCCAATCTGGGACCCCTCAAGGGATGTCCGACTGCCTTTTAAGACTGCTGGCTCCCAACTACTGGCTCCCAACTGCTCACCTGCTTGCCTTCCTAATCGCCCCTAACTGCTTCTGTCTGCCAGCCTGATCACCCCCTAACCCAGGGGTGGGAAAACTTTTTGACTTGAGGGCCACAATGGGTTCTTAAACTGGACCGGAGGGCCAGAACAAAAGCATGCATGGAGTGTTTGTGTGAACTAATATAAATTCAAAGTAAAGGAGCGGAGGGGAGAGCAAGAGAACCGTCCGCTCTTTCGGCTCCGCGGGCCAGATAGAACAGCCGAACGGGCCTTGTCCGGCCTGCAGGCCGTAGTTTGCCCACGGCTGCCCTAACCACTCCCCTGCCAGCCTGATTGATGCCTAACTGCTCCCCTGCCAGCCTGTTTGCCCCTAACTGCCTTCCCCTGCAGGCCTGGTCACCCCTAACTGCCCTCCCCTTCAGGCCTGGTCACCCCTAACTGCCCTCCCCTGCAGGCCTGGTACCCCCCAACTGCTCTCCCCTGCAGGCCAGGGTCCCCCCCAACTTCCCTCCACTGCCAGCTGGGTCACCCCTAACTGCCCTTCCCAGCAGGCTTGATCACCCCCAACTGCCCTCCCTTGCAGGCCTGGTCCCCCACTAATGCCCTCCACTGCTGGCCGGATGGCCCACAACTGCCCTCCCTTGCAGGCCTGGTTTCTCCCAACTGCCCTCCCCTGCTGGCCATCTTGTGGTGGCCATCTTATGTCCACATGGGGGCAGGATCTTTGACCACATGGGGGCAGCCATCTTGTGTGTTGGAGTGATGGTCAATCTGCATATTACTCTTTTATTAGATAGGATAGAGGCCTGGTGCATGGGTGGGGGCCAGCTGGTTTGCCCTGAAGGGTGTCCCGGATCAGGGTGGGGGTTCCCTTGGAGTATGGGGCAGCCTGGGCGAGGGGCCTGTGGTGGTTTGCAGGCCGGCCACGCCCCCTGGCAACCCAAGAAGAGGCCCTGGTATCTGGGGTTTATTTATCTTCTACAATTGAAACTTGGTAGCCTGGAGTGGAGCCAAGCCTTCTGCTTGCTCCGTGGCGGCAGCCATTTCTGTAGGGATTTATGTATCTTCTATAATTGAAACTTTGTAGCCTTAAGCAGAGGCCAAAGCAGGCCAGGGCTGCAGAAGCTTGGCTTCCTCCATTGCTGCGGGCAACCCTAGCCTCCTGCTCTCTCCAGCTCCATGGCTGCCGCCATTTCTGTTGGGATTTATTTATCTTCTATAATTGAAACTTTGTAGCATTGAGTGGAGGCCTGGGCCGGTAAGGGCAGGCAGGAAGCTTGGCTTCCTCCATTGCCAGGGAAACCCAAGCCTCCCTCCTGCTCTCTGTGGCTGCAGCCATCTTGGTTGGGTTTATTTGCATATTCCCTCCTGATTGGCTGGTGGGCGTGGCTTGTTGGTGTAGCGGAGGTACGGTCAATTTGCATATTACTCTTTTATTAGATAGGATAGTCATCACAAATGCTGGCATCATGGGAAACTGTCTTCGAATTTATTTAAATGGGAGGCCAGTGTCAGATGGGGACAAATCTATTCTTGGAATCAGAACAACCTCTCCTTCTGCAGATCCTGTTAATACTTCAGCCTCAATTATGTTAGGTCACAATCTTGTGATAATAAATCATTGAAGCAAAAGCACTATTTATCGAACAAATATTTTCCATGAAATTTTTACTGTCGGAATCTTTGTTTATCATTAATTTTTTAAAATATGTTGGGTATTCTGGAAAATTTATATCATTTGTAGAAACTTTGCCTTTGCTACAATATCGAGTAAATTTTCCCTCAGATGATTTTTCATCAGAGAAATTTAGGGATAGGCAAAATTGACATGTAACAGTCGTTCCACCACAACTGTGTTAATTGCATCCTCATTTATCTCATTTTCGCTTTGAAGGCAATTCCTACCAGTATTGGTAGTACTTGTTGATGACTGTTCTTCAGACATATTCTGTCAACAACATCGCTTTCTTTCAGCTTCAGAGATACTTTGTGCCAATAGTTGGTCTTCACATACATTCTGTGGATTTCGCTGGCTTCTTTCGGCTTCAGAGGTACATTGTGGCAATAGTTGGTCTTCATACATATTCTGTAGAGAATTTCCATTTCAGAATGTCAATAAAAATGTGATGTCATTACCCAGCGCCCACAGCCACCATTTGCAGGCTGGGCTGGGCTGCGAGCTGCATTTTGTGCCATGGAGTCTTGACAGCGTCCTCTGCGATTTGGTGGGCTGTCGCTCCGGGGTGGTGGTGGGGCCTGTGTCCCACTTGGGGGAAACCAAGTGTTGCTTTGTCAGCCAGGTCTATGGCTGCCGTTTCTCTGTAAATGGCAAATGTGTGTCACAGCAGCTCTGGCGTTTAGCGTCTGCCCCCTGGTGGTCAGTGCGTGTCATAGCGACCAGTCGGACAGTGGAAAGGACACTTACCATATTAGCCTTTTATATATATAGATATTCATTTGTTTCTCCCTGCCACGAGGACAGGGAATCATCCTAAGTAGTTAAGGCCCACAAAGAGGCAGTCTGTGAACTAAGGGGCATTTGATGATGAAGGAAGCAGCTAGGGATATGCATGAGTAAAATAACCATGCCCTTGGTGACCACACTTTATGAATTCTCAATTGGAAGGTGCAGTTTATTATCTGGCAGCTTCCCCTGTCTTCCACAGATTTGTGTTCCAGGTCACTATTCTCAGATCCTCAAAGGTCCCATATGATTAACTTGCCTCTGCCTTTTCTGCTGCTGCTTTCTCTTTGTAGAGTGCCCAAAATTATTATCAGTCCTTCAATCCAAATTTTTAATAGTAGCTATCTCTGGCTAGAGTTTTATAGCTGATGCTTTCATTTGTCCATTTGTTGGTTTGTTTGGCTGGTTGGTTGCTTGGTTGGTTGGCTCTTCAAATTTTCTACCATTGGTATGCATATGTAACTTTTATTATCAGAAAACAGGTTTTATTTGCTTGTTTATGCACATCATCTTTATTTTTATCAAATATAACTGATATTGCGGGGTGGAGGGAAGAGAAGAGTTTGTGTGAAGATCCATTTTAACTTAACCTCAGAGTAGCAAACTGAGCTTAATATGAAGCTCAGGCAGGTCTTAAAAGTTCACACATGTTCTTTCTCTAGTCTCCTATATTTTTCTTCTACTGAGTGTTATTTTAGCATTTCCTCACATAGTATCTTTCTGAGAATTACTTAGAAAATTAACCATCTGCCATTTATAATCTTAAAGATTCTAGTTTTATTTATCTTGCTTTGTTTCTTCATCTCTAGGTTATGGAAATTTTGTCTTCATAGGGGTCCATCCATTTCTAATATGCTACATTATGAATTAGGAAATCGCATCACTTTATAATTGCTCCGCAATCTCTGTTCTCTACTTCTCCCTAACCCACTCTAAGGTTCTTACCTGATTAATCTTCATAATGTGTAACTCTGATCAAATCTAACCTATGTCTGGAATTGGAAGAGACTAAATGTTAGTAGCTTTCTTCGTGCATTGGGATTATTGTGGATTACCATTTATAAAAGCCTACTAAATATTTGTTAAACAAAAATATGTTGATACATTTTTTTGTTTGATATATTCTTAGAACTAGAGATACTGAATTGATTCAGAACATATGTCTCACACTAGAGGGGAAGTTCAAATCCTATAATTATTTATTTAACCTTATTAACTGGTAAATGTGCTTATCTTTCTAATGTTAATTTCCTTTATGCAGAATATGGGAAGCATAACTAGTTTCTATTTTTCGTGTTCATTCCCAGAATTCCTAACACCATTCCATCACCACCAGTTTGGAATGTCTTCCTCCCTTTCTCACATATCTATTTATCTTTTAATACTCAGCTCAGATGTTACCTAGAAATCTTTTCTCAACCTCTTCTTTCTCTTTTTATGGAGCATTACTTTTCCACCTGGTACTGTAATTTATTTAGAGGAATGTTTTCTCCTTTAGACTGTCACCCTCAAGGGCAGGAAGTAGTTTAAAAGCATATGCTTACAGTCGGATAGACCAGGCTCTGTCATTTTACCAGTCGTACCCACTCAGACAAGTTATTTGTTCTAAGTCTTAGTTTCCTCATCTGTAGAGGAGGACTGTTAACAATGACTTCTTTATAGGGTGATTGTAAGGCCTACATGAGATGATGTTGGTGAAATACTTGGTGCCCTGCTTGTCACATTGATGTGTCCAGAAAATTCAAAGTCCTCTTATAATACTGTTGTTTTGTTATATAATTAAATTTATTTTAATAATCCCTTCTTCTATCATGTGAACTCTTGCAAATAACTCAGTGTTTTGGATATAATCCATATTTAATAATATTTTAGAGAAGTTTTAATGAATGTTGTTGCATAAAGGCTTATAGAAACTCAGAAGGGGAAGTGATTAATTCTGAAATTGAGATTGAGGAAGACTTGAATGTAGTAGGCATTTGGACTTTCATGCCTGTGCTATGGTTTTGACAGGTAGAAAAGAGCAAAAAAGGGGGCATCTGAAGCCAAGGGAATAGCTTGCAGTTTTAAGAGAAGTGCTATCTTAGCTTAGCATTCATAATATAACCTACTTCATGAGTTGTTATGCAGAATAAATGCATCTAAAGTACTGGCACAGTAAGAATGTAGTAAAAATTGGCTGTTATTTTAACAAGCCATATATAGACTACATGTTGAATAACAACAAAAATGCATTTTGTGTGTGTGTGTGTGTGTGTGTGTGTGAGAGAGAGAGAGAGAGAGAGAGAGAGAGAGAAAGAGAGAGAGAGAGATGGCAACATTTCCTTAATATTTTTGTTTGCAATACCTGTTAGAAAGTAACAAGATAACATTTAAAATATTGTTTATTCCAGCTATATATTATTCTTTCCCTTTGTTTGAATTAGTGGGATAATACTTTGCAAATGGTTTTTAAATGATCAGTTGTTAAGGATTATAATGCCATTGTTCCCCATTGGCTTAGCTAAATTTGGGAGAAAGCTATTTAAGTGACAGCTTACAACAGCTGCAACTGCTTAATATGTGAAAACAATCAAGGGATAGATAAGTGAAGTCCAAGGTTACTTTATTTGAATAAAATATATATTTTGAATTATAGTATTTTCTATAGCAATGTTACTAAGATTTTTTGGTTATATTCTTTTTAAATTTTTTATTTTGATATACTTTCCAGCCTTAAAAAAGTTGCTAAGAATAGTACTAAGTATTCTCATATATACCATTACCCTCATGATGCCCATTATTTATACCTAATACTTCAGAGTGTGTTTCCTGAAAATGAGAAAAAATAAGGACACTTGATAAAATAACTAAAAAATAATTATCAAAATTAGAAAATTAACATTGATATAATACTTATTAAGATTTTTCCATTTATCCCAATAATGTTCTTGATAGTGACAGAAAAATCCCATGTTGTGGATTGCACTTAGTTATCATATCTTTCTAGTTCTCCTTTAATCTGGAACACTTCCTCGGTCTTAGACTTTCCTGATCTTGACATTTTTGAAGAACATGGGCCAGTTACTTTAAATAATATCCCTCAATTTGGATTTGTCTGATATTTTTTAATAATTAGATTCAGGTGATGTACTTAGAACAGGAATATTAAAATGATATTATTTACTTCTCAGTACTAGAGGCCAGGTACATGGATTCGTACACCAGTAGGGCCCCTCAGCCTGGCCTGCACCCTCTCGCAATCTCTGACCCCTCAGGGGCAGGTAGCTGGGGAAGAGCCCGAGCCAGGGCCGAGCGCTGCGCTGCTCCCACTCATCCTGGCCCCGATGCGCCTGCCACCACCGCTGCTCAGTAGCACGCTGCCATGGAGGCGGGAGAGCCCAGCGTCAATCGTGAGCCCAGTGTCTGGTGCCAATCAGTCAATTGAGGGGCACTCCCACTGTGGGAGCGCACTGACCACCAGGGGGCAGCTCCTGCATTGAGCATCTGACCCTGGTGGTCAGTGCACGTCACAGAAACCAGTCAAACGGTCGTTCGGTTGCTTAGGCTTTGATATATGTACACTAGAGGCCCAGTGCACAAAACTCGTGCACGGGGGGTGTGTCCCTCAGCCCAGCCTGCACTCTCTCCAATCTGGGACCCCTTGAGGGATGTCCGACTGCCCATTTAGGCCCCATCCTGGTAGGACATCCCTCTCACAATCCAGGACGGCTGACTCCCAACTGCTCGCCTGCCTGCCTGCCTTCCTGATTGCCCCTCACCGCTTCTGCCTGCCAGCCTTATCACCCCCTAACCACTCCCCTGCCAGCCTGATTGCCCCTAACTGCCCTCCCCTGCAGGCCTGGTCACCCCTAACTGCCCTCCCCTGCAGGCCTGTTCACCCCTAACTGCCTTCCCCTTCAGGCCTGGTCCCCCGCAGCTGCTCTCCCCTGCAGGCCTGGTCCCTCCCTACTGCCCTCCACTGCTGGCCTGATCACCCACAACTGCCCTCCCTTGCAGGCCTGATGCCTCCCAACTGCCCTCCCCTGCTGGCCATCTTGTGGTGGCCATCTTGTGTCCACATGGGGGCAGTCTTCTTTGACCACATGGGGGCAGCCATCTTGTGTGTTGGAGTGATGGTCAATCTGCATATTACTCTTTTATTAGATAGGATAGAGGCCTGGTGCACTGGTGGGGGCCAGCTGGTTTGCCCTGAAGGGTGTCCCGGATCAGGGTGGGGGTTCCCTTGGGGCATGGGGCAGCCTGGGTGAGGGCCCTGTGGTGGTCTGCAGGCCAGCCACGCCCCCCGGCAACCCAAGCGGAGTACCTGGTATCTGGGATTTATTTATCTTCTATAATTGAAACTTTGTAGCCTTGAGCGGAGGCCAGGGCAGGCCAGGAAGCTTGGCTTCCTCCATCACCGGGGGCAACCCAAGCCTCCTGCTCTCTCCAGCTCTGTGGCTGCAGCCATTTTTGTTGGGATTTATTTATCTTCTATAATTGAAACTTTGTAGCCTTGAGTGGAGTCCAGGGCTGGCCAGGGTGTGCGGGAAGCTTAGCTTCCTCCATTGCCGGGGAAACCCAAGCCTCCCGCTCACGCCATGGCCACAGCCATCTTGGTTGGGTTAATTTGCATACTCACTCCTGATTGGCTGGTGGGTGTGGCTTGTGGGTGTAGCAGAGGTATGGTCAATTTGCATATTACTCTTTTATTATATAGGATATTTTGTCAAGAGGACAACAGAAATCCTAAAAGGTGAATTTTAATTTGGAAAAAATCCTATATAATAAAAGCCTAATATGCTCAGTGTCCAGTCGACCGGTCGGCCATTCAACTAATCAAAAGCTAATATGCTAATTATATGCTAAGGCTGCTCAACCGCTCGCTATGATGTACACTGACCACCAGGGGGCAGATAGTCGACTGGTCGGCCAGTCGTTATGACGTACACTAACCATCAGGGGGCAGTTGACCTACACTCTGACTGGTAGGTTAGCTTGCTGCTGGGGTCTGGGCAATCGGGACTGAGCGAGATAGGCCAGACATGTCCTGGAGCCCTCCCGCAGTCCCTCCCTGGCTGGCCAACCTCCCTTGTCTCTCCCTGGCCCCGATTGTGCACTGGTGGGGTCCCTCAGCCTGGCCTGTGCCCTCTCGCAATCCAGGACCCCTTGGGGGATGTCGGACAGCCAGTTTTGGCGCAATCTTGCAGGCCAAGCTGAGGGACTCCACTGGTGCATGAATTCGTGCACTGGGCCTCTAGTACTATTATAATTCTTTAGAATATTTTCAAACCTATATTTCTAAAATCTGTTATTTTGATGGCATGGTTTTAATTTTTTAGCCTGTTTGATATGGAATAGCACTTTCCCTGCAATGTTCTCTGTCTAATTATGGCCATTTATCAAGTATATTTATTGCTCAAAGGAGATAAATACAGAAAAGAGACTCTTTAGTAAGATATTTAGTATCTTTGGCAATAAATGATGACATGGGTTTGACATGAAACAGAGCTTTAGGCTAAGTTGTGTGTGTTTTTTTTAAATAATTCGTTATTGTTGAGAGTATTACATATGTTCCCCCTTTCCCCCCATTGAACCCCTCCAGCCTGCCTCCGCCCCCACCCCAGACCTTCAACCACTTATTGTCTGTGTTATAGGTTATGCGTATATACATACTAGGTCTTTGGTTGATTACCTCCCACCCACCCACCCTCCCTCACTTTCCCTATGAGATTCCTCACTATGTCCTATGCTTCCATGTCTCTGGATCCACTCCAATCATCAGTTTATTTTGTTACTTAGATTCCACATATGAGTGAGATCATGTAATACTTGGCTTTATCAGACTGACTTATTTCACTTACCATGATACTCTCCAGGTACCTCCATGCTATCTTGAAGGGTAAGATACTCTTCTTTTTTACTGCTGCATAGTATTCCATGGTGTAAATGTACCACAACTTTTTTATCAACTCATCTACTGATGGGCATTCAAGGGAAGTTTTCTCTCAGGTCAGAATTCATTTTAAATCACTGGTCCTCTTTATATAGGTAAATATATAATACACTCTAAGCCTGATCTTTCTTTTTTACTTATTTCCACTCTAAAGAGAAAAAAGTACCGCCTGAATACAAAATCTGCTGCACAGATGTTGTATCTAATTACATGTTCCGTATTTTCCCTTGCCAACAAATACATGTTAATAATAATGAATAATCAACCTTGCTTAACAAGAGTAGCACAAAATATATTTCTGTTATTTCCCCTTGGTGGATAGACGTAAGGGTGCTTCAAAGTCGGTGTCCTTACCACATTGGTGGCCTATGGTTTATTAGGCAACCTGTTCTAGATGATGAAGTGTGAAATTGATGGGCCCTGCAGGGAAGTTGGTCTGAGCTCTCCAGGCTAGGGGAGACCTGTCTTACAGTATTCAAGTGCTGTGTTCATTGGCACACTGGCTTCCCCTAAGGCCTCTCTTCATGAGACTCTGGAAAATTTTTCCTGGCTAAGGTAACATATGTGCTACTACTGTGTCTGGCTAGCAACCAGATTGCTAGGATAAAGCTTCTAGGAAATTTTACAATGTCCTGCTCCCCAGCTGGTAACAAGAAATCTGAGCCTTGTAAAAGCTGATTGGGCAGAGAAAAGTGAATGAAATATTAGAGTGAGCAGAGCTATCACCAAAGAAGATATTATAGACATCAAAGGAGAAAATGTTGTACTGTTGTCACCTCCCACCCTTTTTGAAAAAAAAACTTTTATGAATTAATGTGCTAGTGATTCATACAGTTAACACAAGTCTTAACATTCTTTTTCAATAATTTTTTGTTTTTTACTTATAAGTTTTATTTGACTTATGAAATTGGTCAGTTAGTCAGATTACATGTAAATTAATTTGGCAGAGTCTGAAAGTACAATATATATTATATCTCTAAAGTTCATTTTAGAAATTTTTATTTATTTTTAGAATTATTTTCCTCTTAGTTTATTTGAAAAGTTTAGATATTTCATTACTGTGTTATTAGTAGAAAACTTCCAGGGAGGCAGGATAGAACTTAGTGGAAACTTAGTTTTTAAGCTGTATAATTTCAGGCAAACTACCTAATTTCCTCAAACCTGAAATTTCTCAACTTGGAGAAGCATCATCTTTATCTCACATCGTTAAGTAAAATAATATGTAAAGTGTCTTGCACACCGCCTAACGTTATCTTCTTCTCTCAGCCAATACTTAGGTATTCTTTGAGAGAATGGAAAAGAAAAGTTAACATTACTTGGTATTTTATTTAATCATGAGATTTTGTTTTTCTTTGAACTTCTTAAATTTAATTTTCTTCACAACCCTAGACCAATGAAATACATGTAGTTAGTCTACTGTTGAAGCTGCAAACTATCTCATTTAGTGTGGGATCCAATAAATAGATATTCAGTAGAGCTGCACTTCCTTCAAAAAGTTAAAATATCCAAATATCCCACAGAACTCCTGTGAGTTTGCTATAGTTAGTTCCCTAGGGAACCATAATCTAAAATGGCTTTTTTTTTTTTTTTTTTTAACGGTAGAAATTGGAAGTCTGGGTGTTCAGGGAAGAGGCTGTCTCTTCCTTTGAAGCCATGAGACACAGGGAGCAAGCTGGTGTCAGAGCGAGAAGCATCTACCTGGAGAAATCAATCACACTAAATCATTAAGAATTTAGACAGGGACATATTAAAGGATACTGGGTTAAGAGTCAGGCTGCTAACCAGGTCAAGAACCTCAAAGTCAGATAAAAATGTACATGAAATACCATAATTTAGGGTGTTTGATAGGACTTTTGCATAACAGTCCTGGGCTTATTTTTCAATTAGCAACTAAGAGGGGTGCCTGGCATTTCACCTCCTGCAGGGGATCTCTATTCCCTGCCTGTGGATATTTCACCCCAGAGTGTCCAACCCCCTGGTTTTGCTCAGGATCCTGGTTTAGGATGACGATTAAGATAGATACAGATTAAAATTATTTACAAAAACATATGATTAATTAGCTTCTGTTTCTAAATACTCTACAACACCAAGTACATTTCAAGATATTTTTGCCTCTATTCAGTTTCAAGTTTTAATAAAATGTCAAATAAATTTTCAGCTTTGTGCTAAAAGCACTTAAAGCTATTTATAGTTTCATTTCTTTCCCTTCCAACAGTTTAATCGCTGAAGTATCTTTAATGGCTATATTAGTGTATATCTTAATGTCTGTAGTAACTTAAAAGTTAATGGGTATCTTGACTTTTCTAAGGATAAAATGTGACTCATGAATATGTAGAATTTTAAAGACTTAACTGCATGAGTCAAAGCAAGTGAAATCATTTTAACTCTTTCCCAAAGAGTCAAGTACTAAATATATTTTTACTAGGAAAAAAAGAACTTCCAAAATTAGCATTTTCACACTGGTGCGGTAGAAAGAATGTTGTAGAAGACAGAAATTCCATGTCCTACCCCAGCTCTGCTGCTCATTAGTGGCATAACCTCGGACAAGGCTGTAAACTTGCATAATTTTTCTCATCGACCATAGTTCTCCTACCTAGGTAACTTTACACTAGTGGTGCAATCACTTTTTAAAAGTTGCAGCTGTGTTGTACAAAGAACCTAGAATATGGATCTAGAAGAACTTGAGACATGACATTCTTCACTGTGTGAATTCGCTGTGTGAATCAGGTTGGCCACTTTTTTTTTCTCTTAGCCTGTTTCACATCTGTAAAATGGATGTGCTAATACTATTATCATAGAACTCTGGGAATATAAAACAAGATAATGCCTTGTGAACTATAACAAACTAAGCTAACATGGATTGATTTTAGTATCAAAGCTGTAGTCCTCAGTATAAGATACCATTATCATGTTGAGCAGATTTTCCCTAAACTGAAAATGAGATTGGGCCAGATGGCCCACAAGATCCCTTGTAAATCTCTTGTGAAGTGACCTACTTAACACAGCAATAATTTTTAGAGGTGGGAACCTTTAGTACCAGAATTAAACTGAGAAATCATCTCCTTAAATGCCCTCTACGTTATTCTAGTTGTATTGATGCTTAGTCCAGTAGTCAGTTTTAAGTGCAAAGGTGAATCAAATATACTGAAACTCAAAGGCTTGTTTTAATGAACAAGAAAAGCTTACAGTTTTCATAAGATAAAGCTTTAATGTTGAGGTCAAAGCTGTATTAAAATCTGTAATATTAAAGTATATAACTCCAAATTAGAATTTTTTAAAATAGCTAAGCTTATGATGAATATCTATATATATAAAGGCATAATATGCAAATCAACTGGACAGCGGAACAACCGGTCGGCTATGATGTACACTAACCACCCGGGGCAGATGCTCAATGCAGGAGCTACGCCCAGCCCTCAGGCCCCGATCGCCTGATCAGAGCCTGCCAGCCAACCTCTTGGTGCCTCCCCCTGGTCTGCAGGCTCCAATAGCCCGATAGGGAACCGGAAACAGGGGTGGGTGGCAGCAGATGCAGGCGGCGCGGGGCCTGATCGCCCCGCCAGTCGTCCCACACACAGAGGTTGACTGGTGGTGGCTGGCAGCCGGGAAAGATCAGCCCTGATCGCAGGCCAGGCCTAGAGACCCTACCCATGCACGAATTTCGTATAAACGTGTAAGAGTAATACTGATAATGTATTAATTTATTATCATATGCTAGGATTTACAATTGTTATCAAACTCTCTATCCTCTTCTAATCAGCCACTATCAATTAATTGGAGTTAAAACATCACGAACCTAACAACCAATAGCATTAAAGTACATGCTGGTGTATTTAGTATACACTCACACCAGACTTCTGTAATTTTACCAAGATCTTAGTAAGGGTTCCTTGTATTTTGTTAGCTTATTTACTAAGCTTTATTTCTGATCAAAATGTGTGCAAGCATACAAATATATTTTGAATGTTTTTCTCACCTGGGTCCATGAGCATTCCTCTTTCTAGGTGCCTAGTAACTTGGTAAAATAGGCAAGAAAAGATAGAGAGAGGTTGGAAAGTAGCCGCTTTCCTCCATATACACTGAGTGGCCAGATTATTATGATCTCTGAACGCATAATAACCTGGCCACTCTGTGTGTGTGTGTGTGTGTGTGTGTGTGTGTGTGTGTGTGTGTGTAGATAGATAGATAGATAGATAGATAGATAGATAGATAGATAGATATAGATAGATATTAGAGGCCCAGTGCATGAATTCGTGCGTGGGTGGGGTCCAGCCAGACTGGCCAGGGGGAGGGGACATGGGCAGTTGGCTGGCCTGCCTGCTGGCCCAACTCCTGGTCCAGGGGACAATTTGCATATTAGCCTTTTATTATATAGGATATACACTGAGTGGCCAGATTATTATGCATTCAGAGATCATAATAATCTGGCCACTAAGTGTATCTCTTTATATTTTGGAATCCAGAGTTTCGCCCCAACCCCACTGTCTTTTGAGAAAAATTTTGAATGGTACCTCCACTATCATCCTCTGGAGAACAAAAAAAGAGAATTTAATAATACTTCGAAATTTTGCCATAATTTCTTCTCTAGATGACAAATCAGTTGGATGCCAGCTGATTAACAAACTAGAACTAGAAGAGGTAAACTAGAAAACCTGAATGGCAAAAGCAAGAGATGTTATTGTGAATTGATTTCTTTCAGCAGGGATCCTAAGGAATTGATTCTAGGACACCCCCTCCTACCTGCTTATACCAAAATCTGAGGATGCTCAAGTCTCTTAGTTGGCCCTCTGTGTCCGTGGTTTCTGAATCTGTGGGTACAGAGGGCCAATTATAATTCATTTTTTTTAGAAGTCAGTAAAAATATATCCAGAAGAAAAATGAATAGTAAAAGTTTGCCACTTTTGTGAGGGGGAAAAAATGGAATGGGAGAAGGGGTAACTGTTACAGAACAAAAGATGAAAGAGATATGTATTGACTCGATCAATATAAAGAATTCATTTAGATCTTCATTCAAGTAAATCAACTGCAAAACTGTATTTTTGAGATAGTTGAGGTTATTGCACACAAAAAGGGTATTAGGTATATTAAGAAGTTATTGCTAATTTTATTGATTATGCTAAAAAAAATGAAAGACAGCCCTTACTGTAAGAGATACATACTAAAATATTTAGAAGTGAAATAATACGATTGTCTGGGATTTTCTTTAAGATCACCTCATGGGAGAAATTCAGGCTGGGGATGATAAAATAAGATTTGAAGAATAGTGCTATTTATTAAAGCTGGGTGATTAACAACAGCATTTTATTATGCTGTTCTCTCTAATTTTGTGCATGTCTTTAAATTCCTGTGTTAAGTTGAGAAAATTTTAAGAGAAATGATGTTAGTCACTTTCTTCCTCAAAAAAAAACACAACATTTTTTTTCATGGTTGTTGGTAACATTCAGTTACAAAGTTAATTATGCCAGGTGATAGTTTCAGAGTTATTATCTTGCCTCAGCTTCTCTGCAGTATTCTGTTGTAGAAAATGTTTAGTTTTTCTTTGACAACCCCCTATTTCTTGCTAGAGAACAGAATGAAAATCCTGACCATCAACTCTATATGAAAATGCCCTCCCACCTATTAAGTAACTTTCCAAAAGCTTTCTGTGTGTAGTCTTTTTCTCTTCAAGTCAATTTTAGATAAAACAAAACAAGATAAAGTAGAGAATAGACAAAATCATAGGGAGAGAAGAGCAAGAACAGATGGGCATAAATGGGGAAAGGTAATTAAATTGCACAAGGTATCACTGACCCAGACCAGCTGTGACTATATTTTTGGTGAGAAAATTTTCCTGAGGGGGCTAATTTCATACATAGTAAAATTGGTAGATACATGATAAAAAAAACATTGTAGAAGATATCCAAGACCTTCTTCAGTCAACTTAACTGCTATTTTGTATCCTTTCCAAGAGAAATATTTTATTTATATATATATAAAGTTCAGGTTTTATTTTATTTTAAAATTATGAAAGTGACATAATAGTATAACACAAAGCTTTCTGAGAAAAGAAAACACTATGCCAATCAAATACCTGATCTCATTTGTATACCATCTTTTCAGTCTTTTTATTTGCATATGGTACAATCATGCAGACAAAATACATGTTCTGATTTTTTTCACTTTTTTATTAGCATCTTCTATATTTAATCCTTTGCAATCTCACAGATTCCCTGAAAAGTGGCTTTTGTTCATGAACACAGTGACTAAGGGCTACCAGACATAATCTCAGAACTCCCAATTATGCTTTGGGTTTTAAAGAGCAATTATCTAGTAGTTCTTTAGTTTAATATATTTTATTAGATCTAACTCTAACACCCAATTCATACAAAATATATTTGCTTGACTGGATATATGCATATGCAGGAGTGACAAAAAGGGAAGATCAAAGAAAGGGTACAAATGTGTAGAATCAGGCTCCATTGTGTACACCACGCCTTGTGCCTGGACATGTCCACTTCTTAGGCTGAACTAGAGTTGGAAAGGTTTCATTCAGTGCCCTCAGGTGAGATGAGACCCCCTCTTGAATACATTGCATGGTTCAGATGGCTTACTGCACCTCTGATGTCACCAGAACCGATGGTGTGATACACAACTCAGGAATCCACATTGAGATTTGCCTTGGGAAGCTCTGAAGAAGGTACATTCTCCACACAAGCAACCACTTTACTTTTCTTGTTGAAGACAGTCAGCTGCTCGTCACATCTTTGGAGCATTACTCATTCATAAGAAGAACACAAAAAATATTTCAGTAGTGACCACTGCCAAAGAAGGTACAAACGGGGAAGTAGGGATTATGTGGAAAAAAATTAAAGACAAAATGATTTGTCTTTTCATACTAAGTTGGCTCTGACTCATGAGAGCATAGCTCCCTTACCATCCTCATTATGGTCTTAAAGACATAGGTTGTTTTGTCTTGATTAACATTTCTAAATGAAATAGTCTTTCCTAAGCTTAACTTGCCAAACCCTCAGGAAAAAAAAAAATTTGCATTTCATACCTGTTCACACCTTGAGTTCATACATCATCCTGCTCTGAAAGAACCTGTCATTTAAATTAGTCTCATGAAAAAAAAAAAATTAGTCTCATGAGAATTGGATTACAAATAAGTAAGCCAAAATGCAGCTTTCTTATATATAGGGTCACCCTATAAAGATTTTCCTTTTCCCATTCCTTTAATGGACCTTTCACCTGGCAATAAGAATTTGCACCAAAATGGTTCTCACCAAGAACAAAAAAATAAATACTGTATTTTTCCATGTATAAGATGCTCCCATGTATAAGACCCACCCCCCGCCACTTCTCCAACCCAAAATTAAGAAATCAATATTTTAAACATAAAATAGAGCACATTTTTATTTAGTAATTACTGCAGTAATGCTCACATACCGGTACTATGATATTATGCAGCATGTCATTTTTTTCAGCCTCTGTTGCATCACTGCTCTCTTCTTCATCACTATTAGTTCCAGATAAATCAATTTCTTCAACTTCTATTGTATCACTGCTGTCTTCTGAGTCACTGTCTATATATGTGAGATCATCCTCAGTTCCATCCATGGTATTGCTGATTCCACATTTCTTTAAGGGTTCACATCACCTCTTGTTTGACACCATACCATGAGTTTAGGACCCAATTGCAGACCTCAGTAATGGTTTTTATTTTTTTCACTCTTTCTGTCGGTGTCAAGTTATCACCTGCTTTTTGCATCCATCTGCTCCATTCTTCTCTCATCAAGGCTTTAAATGGCTTGTTGATTGAAACATCTAGTGGCTGTATCTGACCTGTAAGTCCACCAGGAATAACTGCTAGGTGTATTTGCAAATCTGATGCAACCCTTTTTGCTTTTCTGTTCAATGTGCTTGGAACTATCAAAGACAAGTAGAGCTAGCTTCTTTAAGAGCTCCCTCAGGTCTTCTGGACCAAACCTTTGCAAACTAGATGTTTGCAATTTATCCATAATGTCTTCATTCATCCATCCCTTCTCTTGAACTTGCACAATAATGCCAGGTGGCATGGTCTCTTTAGGATATGTTTTCCTCTTAAAAATAAGCATAGGAGGCAGTATAGTACCATCTGCACAGCATGAAAGCACAGCAGTATAGTGTGTCTTTTCATGGCCATTGTTTTGATTGCCACTGTTTTGATTCCTTTCACATCAACAGTTCTGTTGGAAGGTACATCACAATTGAGAGGCATCTCATCCATGTTTGCAATCTGACTTGGTTCAAAATCACATTTTTTCCGAAATTGTATGACACAGGAGTGAAACTGTTGGATTTTACTGTCATAAACTGGTGGCATTTTCTGAGCTAACTTTGTTCATGTTCTCATGGCCAACCCTTCTCTGCTCATAAAATTGAAGCACCCATTTTGCCTTTCTTGTAAAATCAACAATGTTCATTTCGCTTGCAAACATTCTTGCCTGACATTGTATAAGCATGGTTGACACACATAAGCCACTCTGGCACTGTTCCATAATTCAAGTCTTAAGCCTGTACTAGAGGTTTGCCTGGTTTTCCACTTAAGGCCTTTTTCTTTTTTGGCATCTTAAGGAGTTGTTCTTCCTGTTTTCTCCACTGCCTGATCATACACTCAGTGGGAGGAGGTCCATATTGTCTCTCTGCAGCTCTATTTCTGTGTTCTTTTGCATACCTGATTACATTAAGTTTGAATTTTACAGAGTAAGACAGTCACATATGGGTATTTATCTTTTTATTTTTGACATCTTTTTGGGCTCAGAGTGCTCCATTTCCTGTTGCATCTGTGCACTCTCCACCTCCACCTCCAATTACAGCATCAGCTGACGTCAGTAACAATAAGGCTCTGATTGGAGGAAGCCTGTTTCACAAGGTATGGGCAGCTATGCACTGGCGTGGCTCCCTCCTCAGCTGACTTTCCATGTATAAGATGCCCCTTGATTTTCAGTCTAATGATTTTAGAAAAAAATAACATCTTGTATAAGGAAAATTATGGTAGTATACCTGACCTTTCAAAAATGTATGAGTCATTAGAATGGTGCTGTCCCTTTGCTCTGGCGATGCCATATTTTCCGAATTCTTCTAGTACCTCCCTGATGGTTCCTTCTAGATGTCTCTTGCTGGCTCCTCCCCTGCAGGGTGCTGTCCTTGGACCTCTTTGCTGCTCAGCCTGCTTTCTCTCTGTATTCACTTTCATGGCTTCGATTCATGAATTTCTCAAATTCATATTTTCAACCAGACCTTTGAACTCTAGACCAAACATCCAGTTGCCACGGGACTCGCCACCTTACATAAACTTTTCTCACTGATCTATTCAAACCATTCTTTTGTGACCCCTACATTCTGTAAACCACTTTTCCTCCTGGGCCATGCCTTATCCCAGACGAGTTGAGAGCCTCTGTGAGCCTGTGAAAATGTGACTAGTAATCACAACTACCTCATCAGGTTGCTGTGAGGATGGCACAAGACAGTGTGCATAAAGCACACAGCTCTTGGCACATGATGATGCTAGAGTAATGGTAGCTATTAGCCTTCATTCCCCTCATTTCACTCAGTCCCTATCCAACTAATCACTAAGTCTCATGGTTGATTGGTTGAGTTATATCTCTTAAACCCTTTCATATCCCATGTCCTTTGTCGCTCCCCTGTTGCAGGCCACCATTGCCTCTCACATGGAAAACTGCAACAGGTTCATTCTCTACTTCACATCTGGAACGGTTCTGAAAAACATAAATCTGAATGTATCATTCTTCTGCTTTAAATTTCTTTAATGCCTTCCCATTGCCTTTAGCTAAAGTCCTACTTCCTTAACATGGCTGCTGTACTGCTCCTGCCTTTCGCACCATCCCCAGCACTCTCTGCGCCTTACCTGTAATGAACCTTTCTCAGCGCCACTGCCTGAAACATTCCTCCTCCCCTTCCACCCTCTCCTTAGGTGTTGAATCTCCTAGGAGCTCTCTTGGTTCTTGGTTGTATTTCTGTTATCATAGTTCTAAGTGCAATATATTTTAATTAGACTGTGAGCACCTTGATAAGGGACAGTGTTTGTCTTACTGATTATGAGCTTAACAAATATTGGAAGGAAAAAGTAAAGGGGTGGAGGGAACCAACAATTCATCCTAACACAGGCACTATTTTGGTGTTACTGAATTGAATTGAGTTTCAAATAAATGTTTGCCTTGATTTTAAATTCAACTTCTAGTTCATATTTACTGTTCCTAGCATGATACCTATGTTTTACATGCATCAGTAAGGGGATGCACTTTACCTCATGCAGCTTCTATCTCAAACCTCAGCACACTGCACAATCTTGCTTTCAGTCCCCACCCCCACCCATCCCAAACAAAATCTAAGTCTCTTTTCCACAAGCCAGGAAAAGGGGTTAATGAGTTTCTGGATATTTTTGATCTGTATAAATTACTTGAGTGTAGCATGAAGCCCACCCTGACAGGGCTATGCTGTGCTCTTTTATTTTTATTTTGAAGTCGAATTAAGGGCTCACTACGCAGGGTGTGCCCATTAAATTATAATGTTGAATCCTGGAAACATGTACTGCCCATATTTGGAATTTTAATAGAATTAACTTTACTGTGAAAGAATTTGAGAACATATTTTAAGTTCTTGTGAAACTGCTTTTGTGGATTAATTTGGTGTGGAAAGAAATGAGCTGCTTTCTCCTCAATGTCCAAAAATGATTTGTTTGTTTATACTCTGGGGATTTTGGAAATATACAGAAAATTAGCAGCTCATAAAGTATTTTAATCCTTATTAAATCTATATAATAATGTTTTCTTAGCCATGTTCACGAAATACCGTATAACATTAAAAAAACATCTTAACTAGATGAAATGCTGGAAAAGGTAAAACTACAGAGACAGTAAAGAAATCTTTGGTTGCCAAGGGGTGCTACAGGGGAGGGAGGGATGACTAGGTGAAGCACAGAGGGTTTTTAGGACAGTGAAACTATTCTGTGTGATAGTACATGTTCTTACACATTTGTCCAAACCCATAGAATGTACAACATTAGAGTGACCCCTAATGTAAACTATGGAGTTTGGGTGATAATGATGTGTCAGGGTAGGTTCATCAGCTATAACAAATGCACCACTCCGGTGGGGGATGTTGATAGTGGGGGAGGCTGTGCATGTGGAGGCACGTAAATGAGAACTCTGTAGTTCCTGTTCAATTTGCCGTGAACATAAAAACAAAGACTACTGAAAAAAAAGCATGCATCTTACTATCTTTACTGTGTTTTTTCCTGAATTGCTCAAATGTTTAATAACTCTGTAGACTATAGAATATCTTCTATTGTTTAGTACAGGGGTGGGCAAACTTTTTGACTCGAGGGCCACAATGGGTTCTTAAACTGGACCGGAGGGCCAGAACAAAAGCATGGATGGAGTGTTTGTGTGAACTAATATAAATTCAAAGTAAACATCATTACATAAAAGGGTTCGGTCTTTTTTTTTTATTTCAATAGTTTTATTCATTTCAAACATTTTAACAAGAGGAATGTAAACACTAATTATTATAATTTGAAACTTCAAAAAATGGAGGAATCATAGCACAATAACATACCTTATATTGAAGATGGCAAAGGCAAAATAAAATTGCCTAATGAAGGAAAGGTACAAAAGCCTTTCAAATTAAACTTAAATATAATAAAATAATTTAAAACTAAAACAAATAGAAAAGAACAAAATGTGTAAACAGTAAATTAAACATTTTCTTTAGTGCAACTTCCAAATTATGCCCGGGACGTAGATGTAGATGGCAATGTAGACTGGGTTGAAAGGTTTTTGGTCTTTAAAACATCAACTTCAGTGGGAACAGTGTTGTTGGTCTCCTTTTTAGCTAATGCTCTGATACTGTGCTCTCCAGGGGCATGTCTCCCTACATCACCACGATAATGTGTCTACGCATTCCCAGGGTGATGTTGGGGGATGCGTCCTTGGGCATTACAAGGAGCCTCTGGAAGATTGAGTGGTTGTTCCTTCTACTAAATGGGCGGATATAAGTGTTTCCCGACGTTGCCATGTTAACACTGCTGCTGGTGAAGGAGCGGAGGGGAGAGCAAGAGAACCCTCCGCTCTTTCGGCTCCGCGGGCCAGATAGAACAGCCGAACGGGCCGGATCCGGCCCACGGGCCATAGTTTGCCCACGGCTGGTTTAGTATGTCCTCACCATCAAAGTATAGTTATATATGAAAAAGTTATTCGAATCTTTCACATTTCCAAAATTTGAGTTGGAATTTTCTTTTTATTTCTACCATGTTTGCTTTTTTAGTTTATTATTCCTGCTCATATTATTTTCTTACTTATATATTGTGGTTGTTAATTACTTGATTTCTTTGATCAAGTTCTTAAGTCATTTATATTTCCAGGCTTCTTGTTTTCCAATAGATGCAGAGCTAATAAAGGCTGTAGACTTCGTTCTGAGACCTGCTTTGGCTATGTCTAATAAGTTTGGATATAGTGCTCTCATTGTTAGTCATTTCTTTTTTCTTTCCTTAATCATGTGGTTCAGTTTTGATTAATATTATTTTCATCCTGGAGTTATTTATGGAGTGTTTTATTTTATTTTTATATTTTATTTTTATTGCTTTCAGAAAGGAAGGGAGTGGGAGAGAGAGAGAGAAAGAAACATCAATATGAGAGAGAATCATCAATCAGCTGCCTCCTGCACGCCCCAGTGGGGATCGAGCCTGCAACCCAGGCATGTGCCCTTGACCAGGAATCAAACCCGGAACCCTTTAGTCCTTAGGCCGACGCTCTATCCACTGAGCCAAACTGTCCAGGGCTATGGAGTGTTTTAAATTTCCAGGTATTTAGTGTTTGTTTTAATGGTTTTGTTACAGCTTTTATTGAATTGTGATTAGAGTTTCTAATCTTGTACATGATCTATTTTGTAAATGTTCGTACACATTTAAAAATGTGTATGCCATCTATACCAGATGCAACATTTACATGTGTGCCTGTGTATGCATTTATAAATAAAACATCTTAGATCCTTTTGAAACACCTAGAAACATTAGGTCTGTAATTCCTTTGGCAGTTAAGTGTCTGGAGTTGAGTAGGAAGTCATACACTTTGGGAGTCATTTGCCTCTCAGCCCCAGTCAATTGCCTATATATGTACACATACATATAAATATCTATAGATAGTTCACCTTGTTCGTTATTCAGAACCTCAGTCCCCTTACTTATAGTTTGTTGACTGAATTGTAAAATGTGTATTATAGCTTCCACTTTGATAATGGCTTCTCAAAATCTTCTTTCTAAATGATTTGTTTTCTGTATTTTGATACTTTACTGTTCTGTGCATAAATATTCACAATTTGCTGCATCCCAGTAGAGTCTACCTTTTATTAATGTGCTGTCTGATTATTTTAAACTTGAATTCTTTTATATGAGATTAATATTGTAACCTTTTTTAAACATGTTTTTATTGATTTCAGAGAGAGAGAGAGAGAGAGAGAGAGAGAGAGAAACACCAGTGATGAGAGTGAATCATCAATTGGCTGCCTCCTGCACACTTTCTACTGGAGATTGAACCCACACCCAGGCATGTGCCCTGACCAGGATTTGAACCATGATCTCCTGGTTCATGGGTTGACACTCAACCACAGAGCCACACCAGCCAAGCTCTTTTTGCTAGCCTTTACCTAGAATATTGTTATTCATATTTTTATTGTCTTTTTCCCTCTATCATTTTATTTTAGTTGAATTATTATTATTATTATTATTATTATTATTATTATTAATTCTGGGCATCTATATCTTATGCTAGCTAACTATATCATTTACTATGATTGGTCTTATTTAAGTCATCTATCTTTTTTATTTATGGGTTATAGTGTCTTACTATGTTTAGTTTTCTCCTTTTCTGAGTTTTGCTAGATTGATCACATTTTCTTGCCCTCCTCCCCACCTTTTCACTTTTGTTTTGGCGCGCGCACCAAACTCCTGAGAGATGTACTGCTATCTGTGAACCTATGCTGACAAACTAGGCCTTCTTCACTCACACACACACACACATACACACACACACACACACACACACACATACACACACACACAGAAGAGCCTTTTTCATATGTGCTTTCCCTACACTCTTGTGTAGCTCTCTCTGTTTTAGGGCTTATCACAATGTATTACAATGGTCTGTTTACCTGCTTGTTCCTGTGTACTGCCTTTCTCACACTTTGAGATGACCAAGGATAGTGACTGTATGATATTCATCGTTTGTGACTGCCTGGTTCATGGTAGAAGTAAAATAAGCTTTTATGGAATACGTTTCATATAGGAGCAAGAGAGATTAACAATTGAAATGGGTTTCACAGAAGGTTGTAAATCCTCTTTTGTGACCTTATATAAAAATTTATAAATACTACTTAAACGCAGTTTTGCTTGGTGTCACTAAGATTTCTTGGGGACATTTCTAGGTTTTAAGAAACTTCAGTTTGAAATTTTTTCTAGGTACAAGCATGAAGAAAAAAAGTTGATATCATTTTTACTCATAAAGTAATGATTTTATAAATTCACATGACACAAAATGCTAAAGTATTTTAAATTATTCTGCATAAAAGCAAAGTGTGGAAAGGAATATTAAAAAATTATGTCAGTTGCTATTGATACATAAGTTTCCCATTAAATATCATTAATTCCATTTTTCATGGTAGTTGTGTTCTATTAAATCACTGAGAACACTGACTTGGCAAGTACTGCCCCTTTACTCCTAGGGAAATATAGGATCAGTTCCAGCGAGACTCTGGTGACATTTTTGACAATTGATCAATGCTAACTTTATGATGTCTGTGTTTAAAGACACCTTATTGAATATATCTTGTTGATTCACTATCATTAACTCACAGCAATCAGCATAGTAATCCACATTTGAACAAAACTTATCTAACACACCACAAGTGTTGATTTATTGATGATAGCCACTAACACAAGCTTATCTTATTTCTACAAGGCACATCACGACCTTCTTGCACTTAGGAACACTGGACAGCACTTCTAAACAATATGCTTGGCAGCCATTTTAAACAGCAAAATCGCCAACAAAAAGACACAAAACTATGAAAAAGTCTGGCATTAAATAGACCATAAGAAGAACACTTGTTTATAGTGTGCGAGCTAAACAGGAAGGCCAAGTATGGCCTTGTTTAACCTCAGCGGGGAACAAGTGTGTCAGGCCACTCATAGTTTTTGCTGTTCTGTGCATGTCCACAAATGACTACAAAAATACCACCAGTATTGATTTTGAGGTTACAAATATGCTTTAGTGAATAAGGAAATGTGTAAATACAGAATTTGTAAATAATGAGGATTGACTATTTCATTTTTCCTTCTCTCAGTCTTAGAGATATCAAGATGAATGAGTGCAAGCCTTGTTAAATGAATTGGGTTAGGATTTTTTGATAAAGGGATAAAAGGTGGGGTTTTTTCTTCTTTGAAATTTCTATTTTTAAAATATATTTTTATTGATTTCAGAGAGGAAGAGAGAGAGAGATAGAAACATCAATGATGAGAGAAACATTGATTGGCTACTTCCTGCACCATCCGGGATTGAGCCCTTAACCTAGGCCAGTGGTTGGCAAACTCATTAGTCAACAGAGCCAAATATCAATAGTACAAGGATTGAAATTTCTTTTGAGAGCCGAAAACCGACTTCTGCACATAGGCCACGAAGTTTCAATTGCACTGTATGTGTGCGCCCGCACGTGGTATTTTGTGGAAGAGCCACACTCAAGGGGCCAAAGAGCCGCATGTGGTTCGCGAGCCGCGGTTTGCCGACCACTGACCTAGGCATGTGCCCTGACCAGGAATCGAACTGTATGACCTCTTAGTTCATAGGTTGACACTCAACCACTAAGCCATGTTGGCTGGGCTGAAATTTCTTTAATGTAATAAAATAACAAAATGATAGATTAAGATTCTAATTTTATAAAATTGAATTAAGAATTAAATAGTTATCTGTGGACTTCTGTATGAAGTTCATCAATATAATATTTGATTCACCCTTTTGCTGTAGTGAGCCTACCATAGTCTCTGATTTTTTTTTAAACAAAGAGAAAAATGGGTAATTATGTTGGGAATAAAAATTTTAAGTAAATAAAATTCAAAGTAAGCTTTTGATGTCAGATTTAGAAAGGCTGTCCACACCAAGATTACATAAAACTAGCTATCACGTTTTTGTACTAATTTACATTTTAAATTTTTTCCATCACTATTTATTCCCTCTATGCCCTCTTCCACCTCCCTTCCACCCCCACAATGACCACACTATTGTCCATGTCCATAAGTTCTTTTTATTTTCTTTCTTGCTCAAACCCTCCATGCCAGCCCTTCCCCTCCCCCCCACCCAGCTGTCTTCCTGCTCTCTATCTATGAGTCTGTCTCTATTGTGCTTGGTAGTTCAGTTTGTTCATTAAATTCCACATATAAGTGAAATCATATGATACTTGTCTTTCTCTTACTGGCTTATTTCACTTAGTATAATGTTCTTCAGGTCCATCCATGCTGTCGAAAGGGTAAAATTTTCTTTGTTTTTATGGCTGAGTAGTATTCCATTGTGTAAACGTACCACAGTTTTTTTACCTACTCATCTACTGATGGACACTTGGGCTGCTTCCAATCTTGGCTACTGTAAATAATGTTGCAATGAATATAGGGGTGCATATATTCTGTTAAATTAGTGTTTAGAGTTTCCTCATAAATGTCCAGAAGTGGAATTGCTGGGTTATAAGTTCCATTTTTAATTTTTTGAAGAAACTCCATGCTGTCTTCCACAGTGGCTGCACCATTCTGCATTCCCACCAGCAGTGCAGGAGGGTTCCCTTTTCTCCACATCCTCACCACCACTTTGTGAGCCACGTCCCATATGGTTTTGGGTTCAGGATCTGGAGAAGGGCTGCGCGCAAATGACAGAGACGAGACAAGAAATAATAATTTGGAAATTGGGGGCCAGGCGAAAGTCCAAATCAAGGGGAAGGACTTCACTAGTGCCGAGGTCTTGCCAACCTTTTATTCAGTTTTGGATACACATATAGCCCTTACGCAGGCAAATCCGGTAACAGACAGCCTATCTTAAAGGCCAGTAACTATTAGTAAAGATTTACTCTGAGACTATTTGGTCAGAAAATTGCTTGAGCTACATTGTCTCAATTAAACAATCAGTGCATAGCTCTGGCCCTTGCCAGGGCTCAAGGTTCACCAGCATTCCGGGCTCCTTGTTTACACTTCTCTGATATTAAAGACAATGGGTAGCTTCCAACACTACTTGTTTGTTGATTTATTGATGATAGCCACTCTGACAGGTGTGAGGTGATATCTCATTGTGGTTTTCATTTGCATCTCTCTGAGGATTAGTGACGTTGAGCATCTTCTTATATGTCTATTGGCCATCTGTATATCCTATGTTTACTTACTTTCTTTTTAAAACATTCTCTTCCATGAGCCATTCCATGGGTGCTTATAAAGCCAAATTAATGAAGTCTGACAGACATGGTTTCTGGCCCCTCTTTTTTGTACTTACTAGCTGTGTGACTTCAGGCAAATTAATAACTTTTCTGAACATACTATTTTCTCAATTGTAAAATGGAGATAATGAAGGATATAATTTTCTCCATTGTAAACGGCTAATTAATGTTATGAGGATGAAATGAGAAAATATATAAGCACTATACAGACTAGCACGAGCCTGGCATATAATGATATTGTTTGCTTTGTTTCTTCATTTCCCCACATAGGGGGAGAATATAGTCTAAATACTTGAATATTAGAGATGATGTTTCTATTATCTTCATGGGTAAAGTAGCTGTGTAAAGAATTGTTAAGCCACAACTGCCTTCTGTTAAAACTCTTTAAATATTATAACTAGATAGCCAGTTAACTTGCCTTTATGCCATAATACTTGAAGTGCTTTACCTGATCAAATTCTGTGTATTTAAGTTCATTTCCCCACCCCACCCCCCAGGAAAGGCAGTAGTCTTTTCATTAATTTTGCCATAGCAGGTGAGTTATTCAAATATAATTTATGTCTATTTTCTGTCTAGAAAAGTTTTGTTCCCTCAAGACAATATTTCTTGGGATAAAATTTTCCTTCCATTTATTCTGGTTATCTTCTCTTTGGAAGCACTGGTTATCCTAAATGGACTTTTCATTGTCTTTTCACCACATTCTTCATATTTCTCTTTTTTAAAATTCTTTTTCTTTGCTCTTCTTTTTTCATTTGAGAAGTTTTCTTAAGTCATAATTCAGTTTTTCTGCAGTAGTAATCCTTTTTCTTAACACCATATCTAATAATAGACAAAAATGTAAGTTGACCATACCTCCGCTATGCCCTCAGCCAATCAGAGTGAGCATGCAAATTAACCTCCATCTTTGTTGGATTAATTTGCATATATAGGCACCCAGCAGCCTGGGTCCCGGGAACTTTCTCAGCACCCAGGTCACTCTGAGGTAGGCCCCCCGTGAGTCCTGAGCAACCTGGGAAGGGCCTGAACCAGGGTTCTCCTGGGCAGGGGTGGAGCCGGTTAATGGAGG
This sequence comes from Plecotus auritus, assembly GCF_963455305.1. NCBI lineage: Eukaryota > Metazoa > Chordata > Mammalia > Chiroptera > Vespertilionidae > Plecotus > Plecotus auritus. Next base: position 172,286,625 of record NC_137770.1, on the reverse strand, counting down.
GAGCTGGGGTCCCCTGCCCAGGCCCCGAGGCTTTAGGCCTTGGCAGGGGTAGAGCTGGCAGTCGGAGGGAGCTGGGGGGCCCCTGCCGAGGCCCGGAGGCTTTAGGCCTTGGCAGGGGCGGAGCCAGAAATCAGAGGCCATCAGTGTGAACTACAGAGGAAACACCTTTTCTGACCACTCATTGGCTAAGCTCCCTGTATGCCACTGGTAATATTCTTAGTAACTTGGGTATAAGAATCCAAAAAGGTGATCTAGGGTTTTTCCACCACACTTCTGGAGAAAAAAACGAAGGTCCGCTGCTGGAGGGCTAAGAAATGTCATATCCTGCCCTAGCCAGTTTGGTTCAGTGGATAATGCCTAGGCTTGCCAACCGCAGGGTCCGGGTTCGATTCTGATCAAGAGCATGTACCTAGGTTGCAGGCTCCTCCCTGGCTGGGGCCCAGGTCAGGGCTCATGCAGGAGACAACCAATCAAAGTGTCTCTCTCACATTGATGTTTCTCTCTGTCTTTCCCTCTCTCTTCCACACTCTCTAAAAATCAATGGAAACATATCCTCAGGTGAGGATAAAAAAAAGAAAGAAAGAAAGAAATGTCATATCCTATGAAAGACACATCTTGAAAATGCCTAAAGAAAGTTGTCATTTTTTCATGGTGAAGGGACTGGAGTCCGTGTTGATGAAAACACCTTGGTGGCTGCAGTGACTGGCAGTGGCTGCAGCAGCGGGGTGATGGGGCTGGTGCCTTCCCATGATCAGCCCGGTCACCTCAGTAGGACATCCCCTAAGGGCTCCCAGTATGTGAGAGGGGGCAGGCTGGGCTGAGGGACCCGCCCCCCCCCGGTGCACAAATTTCATGCACCGGGCCCCTAGTCTATAATAATCTTCTATAATAATAAAAGGATAATATGCTGATTAGACCTTCTGGGCATCATTCCGGACAAAGCTGGGGCCAGAGGGAAGCAGCCCAGATCCTGGGTGCCTGCCAGCAGCCGGAGGGGAGCTGGTGCCAGAGCTGGGGGAAGGAAGGCCTACTCTTGCACAAATTTTTGTGCATCGGGCCTCTAGTTGATATATAACGAGGTACTTGCTTAAAGCTATAATAATACCTCCCCTCCATGAAAGTCGTGTGTCTGGAACTATGTGGAACACATCTGTGAACCAGGATGTTAACCAAAAGGTCTCTGGTCTCTTGAAGTAGTTGGGCAAATACCATCCTCCAATGTGTACTGTGCAGATACAAAGATGAAACAGCCTCCATGTACTGAAGGCCAATGGCTTAGCTTGGACTCTGCTACTGTGCTATTTTAGTTCTCACAATTGCCTATCAGATAGGTTTATTATGTGCATTTTACAGACAAGAAAGTAAATACTCAAAAAGATTGGATAACTTGACGAGGTCAGACAGCTAATAAATGCCCAAGACAGACTTGAAATACCAGAAAAATCTTTGCTTCTTCCATAATACCATTTTATCTCATGGTAGTACACATTCCCCTTAGAAAAGCTTCCATTTGGTCTCTCAGTCATAATCTATTTTTTCTCCTTGTTGGCACTATACTCAAATTTCATTGGCTGGCCTCCAGGTCTACAGAGAAGAAATTGAAAATAGAGGATGTTAGAATAAACATAGTAGCAGCAAGAAGTTTCTTGCCAATAGTTGGAAAGTGAGAGAGAATTATAAAAAGCAGACAAAACTTACTAATTCCAGTAAAAATAGAATATACATCTCTATAACCTCTGAATGCATTATTACAATGCTTTATTACATATAATTGATATTCATAAATATGCTTTGGATTCATTAAGAATGGGAATGATTAAATTGTATTCATTTTTTTAAAAGAAGGTTAATAAATATGCAACCAACTTAAGAAATTTCAAAATTATAGAAATGTTTTTATTGTAATTGCAAAAACAATTGAAGCATTCCAAATGACTATAAACAGGAAAATCATTAAATTATAGCTCAACAATGAAATACAGTAGTGAAAATAGAGATTCATATATCTACATGGATGAATCTTACAAACAGTGAAAAATGCAATTGCAAACAATGTGTACAATATAACTCCATTTATATAAAGTTTAGAAATATTCCAAACTAAATAATATAGTATTAGAGTTATATAACTATGTGGTAAAACTATAAAGAAAAGCAATATAATGGTAGACACAAAATTCAGAATTGTACTTGTCTCAGTGCAGGGAAAATTGAAGGTGGAACCATTGGGTAAGGATACATACACAGGACTTCAAAAGTATTGGTAATGTTCTAATTATTAAGCTGGGTATTGGATACCATGTATTCATTTTATCAATATTATTATTTATAATATAAATAACAAATTTGGATATATGAAATACTTAACAAAAAATTTTGGTTCTTAAGATGATTATTTTAGTTATCTAGAAATTTTTAGTTATGACAGGTATCAGACAGATGGTTCATTATTGTTACTATTACAAAAGAATCATAAAAATAATAAGATGACTACATCAGGGAGCTCATTTTTAAACAATATTTGTTTACCTAAAGAAATACCTTTATATTGGAATGTTTGGTACTAGTTGTACATAAGATGGTTTTTATAATGGAGAATTTTTGAAATTGAAGTCAAATCCCCTAAATTATTATATGCTCTGTGAAAACCTATCTTCTAAAGTTTATCGTACTTTGTGGGTTAATAAAGAGCGAAATTCCAGTAATAAAACATCTCATTAAATTCTAGAGAGAATGTCACCTAAATCAGAAAATTTACATGCCATAATATTTAATGGCATACCCTAAAGATGTTTTAAGAAATTGGTGGCGGGGGGGTGCATTTTGATTCTGTAGTAGTCGTGACTAGTGTCTATATCACACTACTCTTCTGTTATAAAGTATTTATTTTATTTTTTAATATTATAGCTGATTATTTTTATTTAGAATATGTAGGTAAGTAAGCTGTATTATCTTTGAACTTCATTTCAATATAGTTAAGAAGACTATTACAAAACATTGGTTATAACAGAGATGTTAGAACTATTGGGGCTGAAAAAAAATTCTGTACCCACTTGGAATGAATGGACAAATTTTTCTGAAGGATTAAGTTCAAGCCAGAAGTCTCTAAGAAAAATTAAATTAAGTGAAGATTTAAGAAGCTTGATGTATTTGCCCATTGTGTTTGTATTTAAATTGCATTATAATCCATAATTAATAATCTAATATAGATTGACATCTATGATCAAGAAGAAAAATCTATTAATTTTTATTTCTTGCTTATTGGTAAATGGATTTAGCTTCCCTCTGGTTAAAAACTCTAGGAGGCAAATATTTCTCATTGAGAAATATTTTTATATGAAATAATTTTTAATTTCATTGGTAATTTTGGGAGGGAATGAATATTGGATTTTGTTCTTGTTTTCTACTTCTTTTTAGCAGGTGGTTTGGTAGCACAGGACACTCTGATGCCTTGTATGAGGGTCCCTCTTTATATTCGAAATGCTTTACTTTTCCTGGAAACTAATCTCCTTAAAAGCTAATACCCAAATCAAACAATGTGCCCTTTTCAGTGCTGAATAAAAATAGGTCAGGAAGGGATTAAAAGACTGGCACTGTACTAAAGTGAAGCAATGCAAGTTTTACTCTTTAAGCTCTCCCTTGTTATGTGAGAATTTATAAAATACCAGTTAATTCAGACCTTTTTCTTCTGCCTCTCAGTATGTAAAAGCCCTTATTGTTCATATATCTATGGAACATTGTTTTCTTAGAAATTTTCCCATTGCATCTGCTTCACTGCGTATTTAATCAATGAAGAAACTTAGGTTGATTTTGCATACTGTTCATTTCCTCAGTTTCTGCTGCTGTTCTTCCTTCTTCACTCACCTCTCCTTTTCCCTTCAATATCTGATGATCAGCACTATGCCCTGAATAATTTTAGGGTTCTTAATAGGCTTCACATTACTGAAGTGTTTGATTCAATAAACATATTTAAAAATGTACTAGGTACAAGGAACTATAGAGTCAGTTACAGACTTGGATAAGACACAAGAGTTTGAAGTCTCATTGAGAATTCCTTAATATAAGTCTGTAATAACGGCAGTACAAGTGTAAATTTTGCCCATTCATGAAAATAGCTATGTGACTTTGGGGATGGTATCTAAATTTTGAGAATCTCATTTATTCATATGAAAAATAAAAGATAAATTGTATACCTTTAAATAATTTTATATAAGTAGTTTTAATATAGGCAATAAAATATACAGAGTACATGGCATGGTATTGCCAGTAGGAGGCTTCCAATAAGTGGTTTATATTCTCATACTATTGTATTTGGTCAGTTAAGCATGTTCATTATCTCCACATTATATGTTTTTCCTACTCTCAATTCTCAATTACAATAGGATATCCAAGTCTCTATTCTTTCAACTATAAAATGGCTGGATTAGATGAAGACTTATAGGATGTCTTACAGCTTTATAATTATACTAGTGGCCCGGTGCATGAAATTCATGCACGGGGGGGGGCGGGGGGTGTGTTCCTCAGCTCAGCCTGCATCCTCTCCAATCTGGGACCCCTCGAAGGATGTCCAAATGCCTATTTACAGGGATCGGGCCAAAACCGGCAGTCGGACATCCCTCTCGCAGTCTGGGACTGCTGGCTCCTAACTGCTCACCTGCCTGCCTGCCTGCCTGATTGCCCCTAACCACTCTGCCTGCCAGCCTGCTCGCCCCCAACTGCCCCTGCCGCCGGCCTTCTCGTCCCCAACTGCCCCCCGCCGCCAGCCTGCTCACCCCCAACTGCCCCCTGCCGCCAGCCTGCTCACCCCCAACTGCCCCCCTGCTGGCCTGCTCACTCCAAACTGCCCCCCCTGTTGTCCTGATCACCTCCAACTGATGCCCACTGATGTCCTGCTCACCCCCAACTGGCCCCCATGCTGGTCTGCTTACCCCCAACGGCCCCTTCCCCCACCAGCCTGATCACCCACAACTGCCATCCCATCCTGTCCTGATCACCCACAACTGCCCTCCCCTCTTGGCCTCTAACTGCCTCTACCTTGGCCCCGCCACCATGGCTTTGTCCAGAAGAACATCCGGAAGGTCTCCTGGAAGGTCTCTCAGTCTAATTAGCATATTACCCTTTTATTAGTATAGATCAGGGGTCCTCAAACTTTTTAAACAGGGGGCCAGTTCACTGTCCCTCAGACCGTTGGAGGGACGGACTATAGTTTAAAAAAAAAAACTATGAACAAATTCCTATGTGCACTGTGGGCCCGGGACAAGTCGGCTGCTAAGCAGGACAGGCAGCGGCACCCGGCGGGCCGGATAAATGTCCTCAGCGGGTCACATGTGGCCCGTGGGCCGTAGTTTGAGGATGCCTGGTATAGATTGAGGCCTGGTGCACCGGTGGGGGCCAGCTGGTTTGCCCTGAAGGGGGTCCCGCTGGGGTGCCTGGCCAGCCTGGGTGAGGGGCCGATGGCTGTTAGCTCGCTGGCCACGGCCCCTGGTGACCCAAGCTCCCAGCCCTTCCTTTTTTTCTTTTTTTTTTTCCAGCGCCTCCTTGAGCGGAGGCCAGGGCCGGCTGGAAGCAGGTATCTGGTATTTATTTATCTTCTATAATTGAAACTTTGTAGCCTTGAGCAGAGGCCAGGGCCGGCCAGGCGGGCGGGAAGCTTGGCTTCCTCCATTGCCGGGGGCAACCCAAGCCTCCTGCTCGCTCCAGCTCCGTGGCCGCTGCCATCTTGGTTGAGTTAATTTGCATACTCGCTCTGATTGGCTGGTGGGTGTAGCAGAGGTACAGTCAATTTGCATGTTTCTCTTTTATTAGATAGGACTAGAGGCCTGGTGCACAAATTCGTGCACCAGTGGGATCCCTTGGCCTGGCCTGTGGGATTGGGCCAAAACCGGCTCTCCGACATCCCCTGAGGGGGTCCAAGATTGCAAGAGGGTACAGGCCAGGCCAAGGGAACCCACCAGTGCACGATCAGGGCTGGGGAGGAATGCGGGAGGTTGGCCAGCAGGGTAGGGCCCATGAGAAGGCTCCAGGGGGTGTCCGGCCCATCTCACTAAGTCCCGATCAGCTGGACCCCAGCAGCAAGCTAACCTGCCAGTTGGAGCGTCTGCCCCCTGGTGGTCAGTGCACGTCATAGCAAGCAGTTGAGTGGCCTTAGCATATCATTAGCATATTATGCTTTGATTGGTTGAACGGATGACCAGACGCCCGGACACTTAGCATATTAGGCTTTTATTATATAGGATAGATTTTACTAATGAAGTGGGTCCTTAGTGCTACTAGTCCTTATATAACATTTTCAGAGTCAACTAAGTATATGTAACTATTTCATATCATCTTTTCTCTTCAAACTTTCAATACTTTTTCCAATAACTCATGGATTAAAAATGAAAACAATCAAAAGAGTTTCTACATGCTTCCATCAACAAATGTACCAACATACCATCTTCTGTTTCGCCACATTACAGGTCCTCCTGCCATATTTCCATTTAAGCCCAAACCTTTCACTGTGCACTGTATTTCATCCCCCTCATGCCCCCAATAGTTTTTCTGTTTCTCCTGGATCATGTCTATCAGATAACAAAAATGCTAAAATACCTTTCATTTTTTAAAAATTGTTTCTTACCTTACTTAGTCTTACAGCTGCCATTCCATTAACCTGCTCCCTTTTGGATCAGTATGTCTTAAAAGTCTATGCTTTCATCTTCTCTTTCTCCACTCTCTGCCCAATCTTTTGTTAAAATTTACAAACCTATTTTTCAAGTTGCATAATATTCAACGAATGCCCATGTAGCTTTCATATAGATTCACCAAATTTTAATAATTTGTTTTACTTACTTTATCTCTTTAATACTAAGTAATTTTATCTCTTTAGTATTTAATGTTATAAATATTTATTTTCCTGAGTCATATGAGAGTTCCTTATAGAAATTGTGACATTTTACCCCAACATACTTTCTCATATATGTCCTAAAAACAAGGGCATTCGCCTATAAACCACAACCCAATAATTACAGGGAATTTGACATTAATATGATACTGTTATTAAATTTACTGACCATACTCAATTTCTCCCAATTGTTCAATACTGCTCTCTCTTTTAATATCCAGTTTCTATTAAGGATGATGCATTGCTTTTATTTATCATATATCTTTAGCCTCCTTTAATTTAGAATCCTGGCCTTTAAGTATTTTTTATTTTATAACATTGACTTTTTTTTTTAAAGAATCTAGGCTGAATGTTTGGCAGAATGTCCTCCATTTGGATTTATCTGTTTCTTCTATTAGATAGAGGTTAAACTATTGGCAAGTCTATAATAAAATGACCCCAAAACATTTTTGGCAAGCATACTGTGGAGTTGATATTGTATACCTCTGAGTACACCTTAGAGGCTACCATAAGATATCAGTTTGACACATTATTTGTGATAAGTTTGATCACTTGATTAAGATGGTGTCTCTCAAATTTCTCCATTTTAAAGATACTGATTTCCCTTTGTAATAATAAATAGTCTCTGGTAAGCTATTTTTTAAAAAATATTTTTATTGATTTCAGAAAAGAAGGGAGAGGGAGAGAAAGAAACATCAATGATGAGAGAGAATAATTGATTGGCTTCCTCCTGCATGCCCCTGGCTGGGGATCGAGCCACAACCCGGGCATGTGCCCTTGACTGGAATCGAACCTGGGACCCTTCAGTCCTCAGGCTGACGCTCTATCCACTGAGCCAAACCAGCTAGGGCTCTGGTAAGCTATTTTGAAACTGTTTTGTTCCCTAATAGTTTTTTCACCAAAGGTTTTAGTATCCATTGATACTAAATGGATTGTGACATTTCACCCCAACATACTTACATTGATGATTCTTACCCAAACCAATTATTACTATCCTATCTAATAAAAGAGTAATATGCAAATTGACCATCACTCCAACACACAAGATAGCTGTCCCCATGTGGTCAAAGATGGCTGCCCCCATGTGGACACAAGATGGCCGCCACAAGATGGCCTGCAGGGAAGGGCAGTTGGGAGGGACCAGGCCTGCAAGGGAAGGCAGTTGTGGGTGATCAGGCCAGCAGGGGAGGGCAGTTGGGAGCAATCAAGCCTGCAGGGGAGGGCAGTTAGGGGTGACCAGGCCTGCAGGGGAGGGCAGTTAGGGGCAAACAGGCTGGCAGGGGAGCAGTTAGACATCAGTCAGGCTGGCAGGGGAGGGGGTGATCAGGCTGGCAGGCAGAAGCGGTTAGGGGCAATCAGGAAGGCAGGCAGGCGAGCAGTTGGGAGCCAGCAGTCCTGGATTGTGAGAGGGATGTCCGACTGCCTGTTTAGTCCCAATCCTACTGGGATCAGGCAGTTGGACATCCCTTGAGGGGTCCCATATTGGAAGGGTGCAGGCTGGGCTGAGGGACACACACACCTGTGCACGAATTTCGTGCACCGGGCCTCTAGTTTTAAATAATTTGAAATAAGGTTTATTTTTTAACTTCACTTGTAAACTTCTACAATTAGTCTTTAAATAACTTTAACATAAACTTTATCAGGGAGGCAAAAACACAAATTATTTACTTCAGTTTATAAGGCCAAATATATTGACTTTCAATTACAATCCTTATTATATTTGAAGGAAATCTCTTTATTTCCTTTCAGAATAATTTTCAGGCTACAGAGTGTTTCACTTAAGAATCTTTGTCTTTCTTTACACCAATAATAAGTACTGGGTCATACCTCGGAGTAGCCATCTCACAAGCACTTTTACGTTAAAGTTGACTACTAATTTACTGTCAGATTTAATACTTAAACAACAATCTTAGTTTACACTGTAAATATTAGTGGAAGAGATTTCAAAATTTTAAAATTTCTCCTTTTTGTTAAATTTAGAATTTTATTTTTTAAGGATATCCCCTTAGGCTTCTTTGCATATACAGAGGGATCATGGGAGATCTCCGTAACTTTCTTAGAAGACTTAATTAAATTGCTTACAAAGACATTGGCTTATTCAAAGGAAGGGGGTTGGCCTTTGTTGATTCAAGATGGCGGCCCCCATGGGAGCGGCAAGTCGTGCAACCAAGATGACAGCTGCCAAGCAGGCAGTCCAAAATGGTGGCTTTATTAGAATTTAATTATTTATAAAAATATTGTCTTTTCATATAACTTCATTTATGAGACCTTGATTATATTTTAAAAAGTTAATTTATAAAGTAATTTAAGTAGGTATTTTTATTAAAAAAGCAAAGCAAGCAAATTTAGTAAACTTATAGGTCTGATTCACAAAGCACAAAAGCTGCCCCACAACCAACCTATTTAAAGCGCAGGCGGCTATGGGCTTTTTGTTACTTTAAATTCCGTCTTAAAATTTTGCTATTGGATTTTAAGAAATATTTTGCCCTCCTTAGAGGCCACCTTCATAACATTTAATATATATGTATATAAGTAAAATATATTGATTAATTTTTATTTGATAAAGCTTTCCATGTGATTTCAAGTATCAATCGGTTTAATTAAAAAAATATTTCTTTTAAGAGAGAACAGACTTTTGAAAACATTTCAGGGCCCATGAAATGTCCAAAAGTTATTCTCAAAGTCTTGAAATAACTTGGAAAGATAAAATATACATATATATGTGTGTGTGTGTGTGTGTATACACACACACACACACACACACACACACACACATATATATGTTTTAAAGATTATATACTTAAATTATCTTAAAGAATAATTATTTTAAAGCATTTACTTTGGATAAATTCTATAACAGAGACAAATTTACTTATTTTCTTGAAGGCCTTAAAAGTTAACTTTGAGCCAAAACCGGTTTGGCTCAGTGGATAGAGCGTCAGCCTGTGGACTGAAAGGTCCCAGGTTCGATTCCGGTCAAGGGCATGTAACCTGGTTGCGGGCACATTCCCAGTAGGAGGTGTGCAAGAGGCAGCTGATCGATGTTTCTCTCTCATCGATGTTTCTGACTATCTATCCCTCTTCCTTCCTCTCTGTAAAAAATCAATAAAATATATTAAAAAAAAAAAAGGAAGAATGTTCACTCCCTGCTCCTTTAAAAAAAAAAAAAAAAGTTAACTTTGACCAAGGTTCATTACCATTTTAAAAACTACTCTTTATTATGGAAATGCGAATCCTGTTGCTGGAATTAGCTTTAATTTCTTTTGAGAAGACTTTTTCGCTATTTTTTCTTAGGAAAAAAAAAACAGTTCTGGGTTTTTCTTTTTTCTGCAGCTTTTGCAGAGAGACTTCAGCTTAAAACCCTATCTAATATGTCCAAAAAGTGGACAGTTGTGCGCATTTGTTTTTAAGCCAGGCTTGTCTCCCCACGAGCACAGAAATTCCAGACACATTTCTAAATTTTTAAGGCTAGAAGACTTTTTCATGGCAAGAAAGGAAACTTTAAATTAGCATACTGGGAGAGTGGGCATCCATATTGGATCACCCCCACCTCCTTCTTGCTTTGGGGGAAAATTCAGTGATGGTCTGGCATCTACTGTTTTTATTTTCATTATTATTTCAATATTTATTTTTATTTTTTAAGGTAAGAAAAGATTTTTTAAGATAAAGAATCATTGGCAGTTGCTAAGAAATTCCTTTAATCCTTTCTACTTGGTTCAGCCTAATACAAGTAGTTTGAGCCTCCAACAAAATGAAATACGAAGTCACTTTCGGCCAAGTGCCTGCATCCAGCCATAAAGGCTGGGCAGCTTCGAGCAAAACCTTTCTTATCCCACTCACAGTGATGCTTGTTCCACTCTGCCTCAAACTCTAGCTCTTGCTCATAATTACGAGATAAATCTTTATCAGGTGGGCTTTTGACTGGGGTTGCAGGAGCAACACGTGGAGGCGGAGGAGGCGCAGAATGGTATTCTTAGAGATTCGCACCCCTCCACTGCAGGCTGTAAGGCCATGCCACATCCCGCTTAGACATTCTTAAACTCTCCTGTGCTGGATCAAGGCCATCACGAATTAAAGTAGGAATAAGAATCTTCTCTGGACCTTCTGCTGTGTATCAATCACACAGCTGCTTTCTGACCATTTCCCACGTTTCATCAACAAAACTTAAGAAATCAAGAATCTGACTATGCTTAACAGAGCATCCTTGAGCTTTGAGCATAGTTTTAAGCATTTGAGAGTAGAAATCTCTTTCCCGAGACCCTGAATTACCCATATTTTACACCCAGTTAATACAATTCACAACAATCCGCTCCTTACCTTCTTTAAATCTGTGGCATGCTCAGTTCTTGGAGCGATCCCCTCGCCTGACTTTTACTTTTGTGAGTACCCCTGTACTCAGTCCCTGTTCCGGGGCACCAGATGTAGGTATTTCTCTCTTTCCATGTCCAGTGTGGCTAGAGAGCGGGTCCAGTTCCTGAGTAGGGGCGGCTGGGGATTGAGAAATAAAAGAAAGAGACAAGACACAGAGATGGAAGGAAAAAGCTGGGACTGGGTGGGACCACCATCCTCTTCTGATGGAGAGACAGTGACAGGGACCCAGAGCCAATCCAGCGAGTTTATTTTATATCCCAAATACCAGGAAGTTTCACCAAAAAGTTAAGACAAAAGGAGATTATTTGCATTCTTAAGTAGGCCCTGAGCATTCCTGGTGCTAGGCTGGATTTAGTTATCAAAACCACTTCCCCACACCATGGGCTGAAATGAAGGTCAAGCTGACAACACCCTTGTCCTTTTGGCTTTGCCTGTCGCCTTGGGTTCAGCTGACAATAATTAAAGAATGCCCATGTGCCTTCCCAGGCGCTGTTTATAGTTATTCTTTCTTGAACCCACAATAATCAGGCTTCTCCATCATTCCAACAAAACTGCTGTTGTCGCCTGGCCAGCTTGGGTCAGGTTTGAGTGTCAACCTATGAACCAGGAGGTCATGGTTCAATTCCCGGTCAGGGCACATGCAGGGATTGTGGGCTCGATCCCTAGTGTGGGGGCATGCAGGAGGCAACCTATCAGTGATTCTCTCATCATTAATGTTTCTATCTCTCTCCCCCTCTCCCTTCCTCTCTGAAATCAATAAAATATATTTTTAAAAAAAAAACAAAAAACCTACTGTTGTCAAGGTCGTCAATGACTTCTATTTACTAAATCTAATGGGCAAGTCTCAGTCCTTAGTTTCCTACTAGACACCCGGTGCCCTTGGCCTGGCCTGCACCCTTTCACAATCTGGGATCCCTTGGGGGATGTCAGAGAGCCGAGTTTGGCCCACTCCCCGCAGGCCAGGCCAAGGGACCCCACCAGTGCACAAATCCATGCACCGGGCCTCTAGTATGCATATAAGATCTTTGGTTAATCTCTTCCCGCCCTCCCCTCTCCCCCCTTCCCTCTGAGATTCATCTATCTGTTCCTTCCATGCCTGTGCTTTGAGTGTCTGCCCCCTGGTGGTCAGTGCACATCATAGCTACTGGTCGAACAGTTACTTAGGCTTTTATATGTATAGACTAGTGGCCTGGTGCACGAAATTTGTGCACATTAAAAGGGAATTAATTAGAGGAAATATTTTAATATTGTTATTTGCCCTTTCTCTATAATAGAAGTGTCAAAGATGAAAGAAAGTTAGTAAAATGTATATGAAAACCTTCCTCCTGTCAGAGTCTGGGGCACACCGCAGGACCCAGAGTCAAGTCCCCGCCCACCCGCGCGCACCTCAAAATCGCATGAGACCCAGACCCGGCCAGCCCCACCCCATTGGGCGAGATCCAGACCCAGCTGGCCCCACCCCCATCAAGCCCTGCCAGGCAGGAGGTGCAACCTCAGGTCCCCCGGCCCAGCGCCAAGCAGGGGGCGCAACCTCAGGTCCCCTGTAAAGCCCCACTGGGTGCGGGGGCACAGCCTCCGGTCCCCCATCAAGCCCCACCAGGCAAGGGATTTAGCCTCAGGTCCCCCGGTGCACGCCAGATGGGGGGTGCAGCCTCTGGTCCCCTGGCGCACCCTCAGGTCCCCCGCCCAGCGCCAGGGTGGAGGGCACAGCCTGAGGTCCCCGGCTTGGCGCCAGGGCGGAGGGCACAGCCTGAGGTGCCCTGGCACCAGGGCAGGGGGCACGCCTTGAGGTCCCCTGTCAAGCCCCACCAGGCAGGGGGTGCGGCCTGAGGTCCCCCAGTACGGCGCTGGGGCAGGGGGCGCAGCCTGAGGTCCCTTGGCCCGGGCTGGGGCAGGGGGCCATGCCTTGAGGTCCCCTGTTAAGCCTGCCAGGTGGAGGGCACGGCCTGAGGTCCCCCATCAAGCCCTGCCAGGCAGGGTGCGTGACCTGAGGTCCCCCAGTGCTGGGGCAGGGGGCGCAGCCTGAGGTCCCCTGGCCAGGCTCCGGGGCGGGGGGCATGTCCTCATCATAGGTATGTATGTATAGTAAAAAAATGTATATATAGGTTCCGGTATTTTCTGAGGTTTTAGCTTCCACTGGGGGTCTTGGAACATATCCCCCATGGATAATGGAGGACTAATGCAATATTCAAGAAGAAATATAATGATAGCTAATGTCTTTGAATTTCTAAGCATAGCTTTTATAACTCACTGTCAAGAAACAAATGTTTTTGGTGCCTCTTGTTTCTTTTTATTGCTGACTCAGTGACTTGAGCCTAACCAAGCATGTCACTAGGTTTTATGTTAAGTACTTTCTGGAGGTCCCTGGGAAATACAGTTGTCCTGAGGTGAAATGGTTGTAGTCTAGAGAATCTGGTCTGTGTCTTTGTTAACTCACTTCATTCATTGGAACTGAATTTGAAGGATAAGTAGGAATTTTTAGGATAGGACAAAGCAATGTTTTCTAAAGTGAGTTCCTACAATATTTCAAAAAGAAAATTAGTAACAGCATGTAGTTGTCACGCAATTTTGGGAAACACTTTGTTTCTACACTGATTCTTTTTCCCCCTCTCAATTTCTCTTAATATTTAGAGGGACTAGTGTTCCACAAACAATTTGGAATTTCTGGGATAGTGGTATTCAGGACAAAGCAATGTTTATAATATCAGAAAGATGATAGAGCTTGGTGTATTTGGAGAATAACTGATGGTTATTCTGGCCAGGGGATGGTGAGAATGTGGGAGTAGAGGGTTGGCAGGAAGCGAGCTGGGCCAGACAATGAAGTCTCAGTTTTTAAAATCTATTCTCTCAGAAGTGGGGAGCCATTGAAGACTTTGAAGAAGAGAAGTGGCACAAACACATTTGCATTTTTAAAGAATGGGCATGCAAGGCTGAGACTATCATGCAAAGTGATTAATTCAAAGACTATTACAGTAATAAAAGTGAGAAATAAGAGTGTGAGCTGAGGCTATAGCTTTGGGTGGAGAATGATGACTAGATACCAAATAGAGAAGATGCCAAAAAAGAAATGTTTCATGATGGAAGACAAATGAGTTTGTGGTTTTTTGGACATGTTGGGTTAGAGGTCCCTGAATGGCACAGGGATATTAAGGATGCAATTGGAAAAACCTGATTCATCTGGCAGAGTCTGAGGTAAAGTTCCTGAGAGCAGTGTTAGCTAAATTTTAGATTTGGTAGATATGGTATTCAAATTGTAAGAGGGGGATAAAGGGGAGTGGGGATAAGATACATCTTTCTAATAAGAAAAGTTTACCCATGCTAACTTACTTCAATTTTACTTCAAGGTTCTTCTGTTCTGAGTTTCTGAAAACTCTTTTTAATAATTATCTGAATGTGGGAAGCATTCCTTTAACATGTAAATGTCAAGAGTGCTGTGATTAATTTGGTTATTGGTTGGTTGGTTGTGCATATGTAATCAGCTATTGGCCATTACTTTTGCACTCTAAAGTCTAATCAGTGAAGACATAAGAATATTAGTATTAACTGAACTTTGGTTATGATCGAAAAGAGCACTTGCCCTGAATATATGATAACCACTAAGGTCAAAGGCATGCCTCAACTCCAGCACTCCTACCACATGACATTTCCCTGAAAATGTGACTTTAGCATGCCTTTCATGCTGATGCTGAGATCAGAATTAAGTATATTATCAAGACATAAAAGAATGATATTCAGTAATGATGAAATTTTCTCTGGTGTCAGAAATACAGATGAATCATACATCTTTGCCGTACAGGGAGGAACATAGTACATACTAAAATAGAAAAAAAGTTCTGTTTATTTTGTTCTAAAAAAGATAGTAAACTTTACTATTTAACAGACAAATTGGTAGTCCTATATATATTTGGGTCACATTTAAAATATTTTACTGCTAAGATTTTGTGATTCCTGGGGTGGTGGAGATGGTCGATAGGACCACAGGCCCTGGAGTAAGACTGGCAAGATTCAAACCCTGGCTCTACCATGGAGTAACCATGTGACTAAGGCAATTCATCTGACAGTGCCCATCTTGGGACAAAGCACTGAAATAATAAATAAACATGCTTAGTACATAGTGATCACTCAGTAGTGCTAGCGCCAGCAAATAAGGATATCCATTCAGTGACTTTATATATATTAGTGATGAGGATGAGGATATATAATTATAATTTTCTTCCTCATTCATCACTAGCTCCTCTCCACCTGAAGACGGCACAGGTAGTTCCCATTATACGGAGCCCTTTTTCTCTTGTTTCCTATGGCTACCTTCTTAATCAGATCTGAGTTTTGTTACCTGCTCAATGAGACTTTTTCTGACTACCTGATCTAAAATATTCACTATCAATTTCAACTATATCATTTTATTTTAACTTTCTCTATATAATTTATCACTTGATTTAATTTTTGCTGTTAAACTCCCTTCACTGGAATATAAGAATCTCCCTTGTTCTTCATTGTGTCTGGCACCTTGGTCAAGGCCAGACATGTAGTAAGTGCTCAAGAAATATTTGCTAAATTAAGGAATTACTTGGAAGAGGTTATAATGAAAGAATAAGAGAAAGGGAGGGAGATTCAAAATTCCAGTTCAGGAAAAAATGTCAGTTCCTGCCTTCGCCTGCCCTACCCAGCCCTGAACCTGAACCAATGTATCCATATGTCAAGACTCAGACCTCGGAACTGGTGGTTTCAAGGTAGCCTCTTGCTCTTTTAGAACTGTCATCTCTTGTGACTTAGGATAAGCCCTGGCCGCTGATCTCTCCCAGATGGCACAAGCTTTTTTTTTTAGTACTTTATATTTCTCCCTTTCCCTCAACCCTACTGATTGGGCCATGCTAAAGACTACAGTTACTAGACCTGTGTGGATATCAATACTTGCCCCAATTCAGTCCCTTTTGAATAGTTATTTGGATAAATGTCCCTGTCCCTACCCATGCCTATAGCTGGATTAGTTCCCACAGGCTTTTTTCTTGCCTTGTTGCTGAGATCCCACCATTCTTTAGTTATGCCCATAAGGTTAAGGGTCATTAAATAGAGAAAAGGAACAGTAGGACTGGAATTTGAGACTGCCTTTGAGGTTCATGCAATGCATATGTAACTTGTAATGAATACCACTACCTGGGAGTGTTAACTCTCAGGTGTAATACCATTCTCTATTTTGGTATTGTCATACTACCCAGCACCACTTCATATATAAGTGGGTGCCCCAGTAAATACTACTCTAGGATGGTAATCCTTAACAAGCCCAATGTTAGGATATCATTCTGATGATCTATTGCTGCGTAAGTAAGCTCTGCAAAGCTTAGTGCCCTTAAATTGCAACCTCTGATTTTATTCACAAATCTGCAAACTAGGTAGGGCTTGGTGGGGAAGCTTGTCTGCACAGCATCAGCTGGGAATCTTGGCTTCCTTACATGGTGCTATATTCTCAAAAGACAGGAAGTGGAAGCGGCCAGAAGCAGGCAGTGTCACTCTGTATACACTGGTCAAGTGGTCCTGGACCTCATGTCCAAGGGAGTAGGCACAGCTTTTGATGGATGTACCATATGTTAACTATTAATTTTACCAAAGAATTTGGAGCCATGTCACCTTCACCATTTTCATTTATTTAATTATAAGACACACACACAAAAAAACAAGAAACCTGTGGTTCAGATCATAGTAGGAATGATAATATTATGCACAAAGAAAGCTATTTTTAAAAATCATCTGACTCTGGAAAAGCTAGCACTGGCCACTTCGAGCTACTAGATGTGTCAATTAGCGTAAATACTGTGAAACCCACCACAGTGGAAGTCAAAACGGGGGACGAGGGGAGGGGCGGGGGGGAAGTACTTGAATGATCTTAAAAAGTTAATGAAACTACTAGAATACCTTAATGTTGTTAACTCAAGCCTCTGAAAAAGAGGAAGAAATAAATACCTAACCTATTTTTGTTGTAAAGCATTTTAATTTGGTCTTCTGGGCAACTTGGAAGATACTGTGAACTTCTTTAGAAAACAATTCCAAAGCAAACTAATGTTTACTTTGTGTGGTGTAAATAGTATTTGAATGAAATGAAAATATATGTATTCAATTAACTCTGGGATCTGGTATTTTGAAGTCAGAATGTTTAATTCATCTTGGTGGGGGAAAAATAGCAAGAAGAGGGAGGTTCTAAAATTCCCACTATCCACTGTAGCTAATCTCTTCTATAAACAAAACAGAGGTTTTGATCTGGCAAATACTGTGACTATACTTTCCTCAACTTTTGTCCCCCATTTGCATAAATATTTTTCGTTATCAGCTTTTTAAAAGGTGCTCTAAAAATAGATATTAGGGGTGAAGGTACATGGTATTTGTAGTCGGCATTTGCAGTACTGTAACATGCAAGATCTTCCCAGTCTTTCATTTCTTTCCTCCTGCATAATCTGATTTTGCAACAAATTGATTGCTTGCCCTCTCCATGTCACTTTTCTATAAAATAAAAAAGGTTGCTTATAGTCCCAAGGTGGGGAAATGGTCTCTTTCTGGAAAGGGTGACACTCAAAGGCCAGTCCAGTAAACAGAGTGACCTACGAGACCCCCAAATAATGCCTTAGTGATATATTCCAAAAGTTGAAGTTCAGAATTTAAATTGATCCTCTTTACTTACAGGCCTGCTCTTGGACATTTTATTTAAAGGGAAAACTGAAGTAAAATGCACTTTATGACTGACTCTGAAGGATTAATTTTTCCCCCCAAGATGTAATTACTAGGGAAATCCCTTTCTTCCCCTCTAGAAAGCATCTCATGTCCTTGAACTCTCACATACAAAAAAGTCACCAGCACTGAAATTATGAAGTCACAATCAGTCATCTGTTTAAGAATTAGCAGATCATGTTGGAAAGAAGACTGAACCTGAAGTTAGAATTCCTTGGTTAGAGTCCCCCGTTGGCCACCAGCTGCGTGTGTCTCCTAGCAAGTGCTGTTTGAGCAAACTTCTTTACTATTCAGTGTCCTCATTTGTAGAAAAAGGACAATATCATCCACTGTGGCAACCTGATAGAGTTCTGAGGATAGACAATGTATCAAATGTGCAAGCACTTCATAAATTTCAGAGCATCATGTAAACAGGAAGTATTATCAATCATTTTAGAAGCTTGATGAAAATATATGGGTTTTTGTAAGTTATGGTTATTAAAATATCTATATATAAAAGGCTAAGTGTCCATCCAGTAGCTATGACATGCACTGACCACCAGAAGGCAAACGTTCAACACAGGAGCTGCCATGACGCACACTGGCCATTTAAAAATAAACGGCATCACTCGGCTTCTCCTAAGTGGGACACAGGCCCCGCCACCACCCCGGAGTGACATCCCACCAAATCGCAGCCAATGCTGCCAAGACCACGTGACGCAAAATGCGGCCCACAGCCCAGCCCAGCCCGTAAAGGTCACTGTGGGGTCAGGTAATGACGTCACATAGCAACGCCTGGCTTCCTTTCCCTAGTGACTAGCCTCCTTGGACTTTCTTCAGTCCAGGAACACAACTTCCTTTATAGCCAGGTGCAAACATTTTACACTTTAACCAAATGTTTGTGATGTGTTTTCCCGTGTCTCATCTCATTTGATCCTCACAGAAGTCCTGGAGTCGGTAGATAGGAGACTCAGTGGAATCCAATTTTCTTTTCATTAGCTGGAAAACGGAGATTTAGAAAGTTTAGAAACTTGACCCAACTGAAAAGAAGTAAGAAATCGTGGACCTTGAAAATGACTTCAGGTTTTCTCACTATGCAGAATATAATCAAACACTGCTACAGTTAAATATTTTACCCTTTGTTCTCCCTGCGTGATATACAATAATAATCTGCTTTGTGTTGATATTTACTACTGTGTTGCTGAAAATTACCTGAAAGAGAATTTGGGGTGCTTTACTGGGCTGGAAAAACTTTAGTTAAATCAGAAAACAGGTCTAATTAAGCAAGTTTATTCTATATATATAAAAGGCTAAGTTGACTCGCACATGAGCAATACATATAAAGCTCTTGCTGGCGCCAATCGCACGCGTGTTTCAATCTATCATTGTTGATTGTGAATTTGGTTGACACTTCTATTATAGAGAAAGAGTGAATAGCAATATTAAAACATTTCTTCTAATTAACTTCCTTTCAATGTGCACAAATCCGTGCGCTGGGACACTAGTTTCATTGTAAATGCATTGTACAGTGTGGTTAAAAAGACATATTTTCTAACCTCAAAAAAAAGCACAGAAACTAAGGAATATACATCTTTGTGTCCCTAACATTGTCTAGGACAGTTCTGTGTAAATTAAGTTTATTGGTTGAATGATTGATTGAGAAAGATATTTGTGAAGTCATTATTCCTCAATTTACAGAGGAATAAATTGGCTTTTTTAACATTTTGAATTTCCGGTTAAAAATTACTGAATGGTCCTGGCTGGTGTGGCTCAATTGATTGGGCTGCACTGAAAGGTTGCCAGTTGGATTCCTGGTCAGGGCACATGCCCAGTTAGAGAGCTTGATCTTCACTAGGGGTTGTGCAGGAGGCAGCAGATGGATATTTCCCTCTCATATTGATGTTTCTCTCTCTCTCTCTCTCTCTCTCTCTCTCTCTCTCTCTCTCTCTCTCTCTCTCTTTCTCTCTCCCTCCCCCCCTTTCCCTCTCCCTCTTCCATCCCTTTCCCTCTCCCTCTCCCTCTCCCTCTCCCTTCCTCTCTCTAAAAATTAATTTTAAAATCTTTAAAAATTACTGAACGCTCAAATAGTATACATAACCAAACTACAAACTATCAGGGTAAAAATACTATCACACTATTATTCTGTTGTTGATTTTATAGACAGCACTGTGGGATGTGTGAATGGACTGAGGAGGGAGGAAGAGGAGAGATAAAATCAGATGTTTAGTATCTACTATTGCAAGAATATTGTCACTGTGACCGCAGTATCAGATTAATGATATTAGTCTGCAACTAGCTTTAAAAAGATAAATCGAAAGAACTATTGTAAATTGTTAGTATTTCCAACAACTCATCTCTAAAGTTTAAAATAAAGTTGCCCTAACCTAAAATGTAAACTTTACATTGCTGCTTAGTTTCATACATCTTCTCATAAATTTCTTTAGGAATTTTTTTCCTGCCTTTCTAGCTTTTGATATAGCTTTTAAAATGGCTGCTTTTGTATTTCCTCACAAAAGTTATCAGAACACTATTTCATAGTTGACTTTGTTTTTTTTTTTTTTTTTTACTATTTCAACAAATACTGGCATAGCATTGATATCTCCCTGTTTCATACTGAGTACCTGCACAAGTTAGCATACTGCCCTGAAATTCAGTTTGTCATAATTGCAGAGAAAATTCATTAAACTTCCACTGAACTCATGTTATGTCCCTGTCAGCCTCCTAATTCACTTTCCATTTAATTGGACCCAATTTTTTTGTAATTCCAGGAAAAATTATTTGTATCTATTTCAGGGAGACAGAAGCAATTTTAGCTTATGGTTTTATTTTTGGTATATTATAATTAATAGTGCCTAGATATTATTTTATATGTTCTTATTTTTTATTGAGATTTAATTGTCATACCTTATATTAGTTTCAGTTGTACCATATAATGATTGAATATCTGTATATATTTTTAAATGATTATCACAATAAGTCTAGTTAACATCTGTCACCATTTCCAGTCACAGAAAATCTACTTTCTCAGCAACTTTCATGTATACAATACAATATTATTACATCCCCATGACTTACAGATTTTATAACTGAAATTTTATACCTTTGACTCTCTTCACCCATTTCTCCTCCACCCCTCACCTCCTATCTGGCAACCTCCCATGTAAGTGAGATAATATGGTGTTTGTCTTTCTCTATCCATTACTCAGAAAGGCTAGAATATAAGGGATATTTAGATATGAAAGTAGCAGAAGACTGACAGGCTGGCAAACTGACAGGGTCCAAAGCATTAGAGGCCTGGTTTTTATGCCAAGAAATCAGAAGTTCTTTCTTAAAGAAGAGGGGAGCCTTTAGTATAGAATCTAATGTGTAAACAAGCACCCAACACTTTTCCTTTTCCTAGTAAGCTATAATATGCATAGTACTTTGGTGTTTCAGACTAGGAAACACAAAATTAAGAGCCTAATCTTGAGCATAATTTATTAGACTGAGCAGGTGTCCTGGTTGCATATGTGCACAATTTCCATCCATGGTTTTTGTTTTGTTTTGCCTTATTGAGTGATGAAAAATGCTAGTTTTCTAATAAGGCTCTTCCTTAGGCTTAAAAATTGGCTTCTTGCCCAGCCAGCATAGCTCATTGGTTGAGCATCGACCTATGAACCAGGAGGTCGTGGTCCAATTCCCCGTCAGAGCACATGCCTGTTTTGTGGGCTCGATCCCCAGTAGGGGGCTTGCAGGAGTCAGCCACAATAATTCTCTGTCATCATTGATGTTTCTATCTCTCTCCCTCTCCCTTCTTCTCTGAAATCATTAAAAATATTTTTTTTTTAATGGCTTCTTTACTTTTGTACTTTCTGGGCAATGTAGAGTGTTCAATCATCAGGTTCCTACTAACTTGAATAGACAAGGAAAAGACTTCAATGTGGGAGAATTACATCCTGGAACAAGTGAAATCACTTGTATCAAAACATTTGATTCTTGAGGGTTGCTGTTTTTTCCTGGTGACACCTAAAAAATCATGATTTTTAGTCAAGCTAAAAATACGTTATAATTTATGCTTGTAAACGGTGCCTTCGGCACAAGAATATCAGCTATAAATCAAATTTGATTTTTTAATTAATGCCTTATCTTAAAATACCACTTTCTTACTTCATTCATTGTATTTGAGATCCTGTTCATGTTTCTAGGAGCTTTACATTTGTAAAACTAGAATGGGAAAGAGTAATGCTTAATTAGAGTTTTCCATAAAGCCTCTGGACATAATTTGTAGCTTACTCTGTGAATAGTATGTGCAGCTTAACAGTCTCTCTATTTAAACACAACCCTGAAAAGTACTCTTTGCCTTCGACCTTCATTTCAGCCCAGATTCTGTATATGCAAAGATGCAATAGACACAGATCTTAATCAACATTTGCTCTTGGAACAGACCTAAGAAAGTTAGGTAATTCTAAATGAATAATAGAAATATGATACAGAACTTGCTATTAGGTATTCCACTAAATATATTTTCTCTTCTCATTTTTAACAAAAGATAATTCCCTTTCACTTTCTATTATGAAAAGCCTTTGGCAAAGAATTGTTAAGAAATCTACAAACACAACAGACTAAAATACTTGTGCTTATTCCTTGCTGTACAGTGGCTCCACTTAATAGCATTTGTGATTCTAACCCTCCCAAGGGGCTCAAAAATACTTTCCATTTTTGCATTCTGACCACCCGCTTTCTCATCCCCTTCCTTGTTCTTATTCTTCCTCCTCCAAATCAAGACTGCATTGCCATAAAAAAAATAAGTCAGACCTGTTTGGTGTGGCTCAGTTAATTGAGCATCATCTGTGCACTAAAAGGTCACCAGTTGGATTCCCAGTCAGGGCACATGCCCAGGTTGCGGGCTCCATCCCCAGTCTGGGCACATGTGGGAGGCAGCTGATTGACGTTTCTCTCTTTCACATGGAAGTCTCTCTCTCTCTCTCTCTCTCTCTCTCTCTCTCTCTCTCTCTCTCTCTCTCTCCCTCTTTCTCTCTTTTTCACTTCCTCTCTCTCTAAAATCAATAAAACTATTTTAAAAAATAAGTTAGACTTATGAATGGATGGGTAAAGAGATTAGAGAGATGGATAGATGAATACAAGTGTAATAAACCAAGTATGGAAAGTTGTTAATGGCAGAATTCAGGTAAAGTTTATAGAGGTATCCATTGTAAGATTCTTGCAACTTTGCTATGTGTTTGAAAATTGTCATAAAATCTCTGGTTATCCACAGAGGGTAAGATGACAGAGGCTTTCACTTACTCTGTGTTTAAATTTTTTTATAATTATATTTTTATTTTTTAATATATTTCTATTTATTTCAGAGAGGAAAGGAGAGATAGAAACATCATTGATGAGAGAGAATCATTGATCGGCTGCCTCCTGCACACCCCCCTCTGGGGATCGAGCCTGCAACCTGGGCATGTGCCCTGACCTTAAATCGAACTGTGACTTCCTGATTTATAGGTCAATGTTCAACCACTGAGCCACCACGGCCAGGCTATAATTATATTTTTAGAGAAAAATGAAAATAATTATTTTTATAGCTACATGAAATTGTCTTCACAAATAGAGTCACCAGACTTTTGATTTAAAAGCTCTTCATGCTTGAAATCTGGCCATGCTAAATAAGAATGTGTACAACTCATTACAATAGGAAACTGGCTACATAAGTAATGGATAAAATATTATGCAACTATTAAAACATATAGTAGAAAAATAAATGCACAGATGTGGAAAGATTTGTGATATTTTATGTGCTGTCTAGAAAATGATGGATTTATGGATATGACTAGAAAACACACACACACACACACACACACACACACACACACACACACACATATAAGGACGAAACCGGGGCTGCAAGGGAAGCCCAGGTCCCAGATGCCTGCTGGCAGCCAGAGGGAAGCCGGTGCCAGCAGCTGCGGGAAGGAAGACCTACTCTTGCATGATTTCCGTGCATCGAGCCTCTAGTAATCACATAAGAAAGAAGAAAAACAGAAAAGAGAACATACTATTTTTCTATGAAAATGGAGCAGGGAAACCTTGGTGTCTGTAAATAATATTTGATCAAGCAAAAAAGATTATCTGGGTTTTTAATCTGTATCACTGAAATATGCTCTTACATTTTCTTAATCTTGCTTTTATTTTCTTAAAAAGTACATTTGAAACATGTGAAAACAAGTAATTTCATTCATTATCCTGAAGATATATTCATGGGCTTGACTAATGGCTTTTGAAAGTTCAGTTGTTTTCATGCTGCTAGGCCCAAGCCATTTCATACTTGGAAATACCCTATCTCTAATCTCTAATTGCATTAAATTTCTGTGTCTGACTCATGAGGAAAACACTTCGAAGTAGAAAGGGGTAAATCCAGTTTCTCTCTAAATATAATAACCATTGACATATTTCAGGCAATGCGACACCTATGTTTCAAGAGTCCTAATCAGAAAAATCAAGTTTAAGGATGGGCCAGTTAAATAAAAAAAAAATGTTTTTATTTATTATTGTTCTCCTTTCTCCAAGGAGATTTAAGCAATGTGCTGAAATTAGGTAATTTTTACAATAGGTCTCTGTTGTTATTCATCCAGAAAGCATGTATTGAATTACTTTGTTTATGACCTGAACTTAATGTTTCACATGTTGTGTTCTTTCTTTAGAAGACATTTTTTTTCATAGATTTTCTGCCACTATGTATTGAAAGAAAAGTTGGATAAGACTAAAGTAAAAATAAGCAAAAATAGAGGTCATTTCTGGGTTCCATTTCTCTAGTCTTCTCCTAGTGGGTTATACAGAATTTGTTGTTCATTTATCTATTCACCCCTCTTCCTGCATGCTGGTAGTCTATTCTAGCGCCTTCTCAACCCCACAGAATACACATTTCATTTTCTTCATCTCTTGTCTTTCCCAGGTAAAATGTCCAGTGATCGAACGTTGAGAAAGCAGCAACAGTTAAACAACCTTGTGTATGTGGTGACAAATCAGGCCAAACCTGGTGACAGAATTGTGGATTTCTGCAGCGGTGGGGTATGGTATCTCTTCACGTATCTTTTTAGTCTTTCCAAGGCTATGTGACTTTATATTACATTCAAGGAAATGCTTTTATTTGGAAAGATTGTTATCTCAGGATGAGCAGAAGCCTTAGGGACTAACTTTAACTTGTCTCTTTTCCTGCCACTTTTAGGGTCACCTTGGGATTATGCTCGCTCATATGCTGCCATTATGCCAGGTAAAGTCTGAATAACAGATAAAAAAGAAAACATTGGAAAACGACATGATTCAGTTAGCTGAGCCTGGCTTATAACCTGCTCTTTGGGTTTATAATCATTCACCCGGGTCAAATGTGTGGCACAGGCATTTTCTTTTTTCTTTAAACTAAACTTCTGAGATTCAAAATCTTAAGGGAAAAGTAGGATCACAATAGCTTTTAACTGTATAAAAGAGTTATATATTAAATAATTTTAAAAATAAATATTCCAGTGCTAAATAAAATAATGATAAAACTAGTTTAATCGTCAACATAATTTTATTCTGGAAATACTAGCATCTGAAACTTGTTGGGGATATTCTTTTGGTAACTTGATTTTTACTCATTGTATCAAAATTGTAACAACAATAACAAAATTTTAAAGAAAAATAAAATCCAACCTCCCTGATCCATGAAATGATTTTTTACTCATGTTTTTAGTAAGACCTTGTCCTTAAGGATAATTATTGTTGCAAAATCTAAAAATGCAAATACAATTTTAGTTATGTTTTCACTCAATATTGTATCAAAAAAGTTTTTCCCTATTGCAAATAGTTGTAAATGTTTTCATCAAAACAGTACTAAAATGTGACTACATAATATGTGTTTAAGGAAATGTACCATTATATATGCAATCATTGCCACCATTTATTAGAAGTTTGCTATTTTTAGTCTTCTGCCATATTAAATAATTTCCTCACATTGATCATCTTTTAACATAAAAGTCTAGAAATTTATGTCATTTTCAAAAAATACAGTTAAACTGGGGCACACATTCTTTGCTTGTGGACTCTCTAGAAGGTACAAAATAATTACAATGATTACTGCACTCCCAGAAGAAAAAAAATGTGGAAGAACTCATAGACTGGTGTGAATGACGTATATCTGAATGATTGCAGTTGGAGGGCTAGTCTTATTCTTTTACTTTCTTAGTATATAAATAAG
The DNA here is from genome assembly GCF_963455305.1 of Plecotus auritus. Taxonomy (NCBI): domain Eukaryota; kingdom Metazoa; phylum Chordata; class Mammalia; order Chiroptera; family Vespertilionidae; genus Plecotus; species Plecotus auritus. Next base: position 172,260,463 of record NC_137770.1, on the reverse strand, counting down.
GAGTAAATAAATAAGGACTCCTGGGAGAAACAGGAAGGTGTCTGTTTTATTATTTTAAAAAGCAACAATTTCATGGTTGGAGTAAGAGGAAGAAAGCTCATACGTGAGAATCTTGTAGAAACAGAGTTCGGTACATGGCGTCTTCTTTCCTCCCTAACAGTTCTCCTGGGATCAGAGACTGGAAAGAGGGAAGCCTTTGACACGTAGGGTACTCTGACAGGTTTTATACAAAGGATCCAGGATTTTCCCATAAAGACAAGCATGAGGACAAAATTAGGGTAGAACTAGGAATGATCGTGATGAAAGTGATAATTCTGCCCACTTTTCTCCATTCAAACGATGATCCTCCCTGATCTTCGTTGGCCTGGATTACTGTGAGAGACTCCTAACTGGTGGCACTGCCTTCTGCCTCGCTCCACTAATCCATACTATTCATTGCAGCAGCTGAAACTTCTTTTATCACCCATGGTCTGGTTCCTGTTGCCTCTCCAGCCTGATTTCCACCCCCACATCCTGCTCCCCATGCCCACCATCACCATTACACATTGTGCCAGCTACACCAGTTTTCTCAGTTCTTCAAACACAGTGTATTTTTCACCTTGGGCCTTCATAAGGTGAAAAAATATGTTTCTCTGCCTGAAATACTACTTCCTTGCCCCAGCTAATTTCTATTAATTGTTCAAGCCTCAGTAAATATATTAGTTTTCCATATTTTTTTAAAAAATAGGTTTTTATTGATTTTGAGAAAGAGGAAGGGAGAGGGAGAGATAGAAACATCAATGATGAGAGAGAATCATTGATCGGCTGCCTCAAAACCCAGGCATGTGCCCTGACCGGGAATTGAACCATGACCTCCTGATTCATGTGCCCATGCTCAACCACTCAGCCATAGCGTCAGGGCTACTTTTCCATATTGATTGAATAAAACCTGCCATAATCATCAGGTTTAGGTGCTCTGATAACATATTTTGTCTTTTATTAAACACTTATCACTATGTTATAATTGCCTGTTTTATTTATATCGTTACAACTGTAAGCTTCAAGAGTTCAAAGACCTTGTTGATTTTTATAACATATTATCCGGCATACTTCCTGGCACAGGATAAAGATCTATATAATATATATTACATTATTAAGACTATGAAATACAGTAATAATACTTTGCCCTAATGTCTGAATTATGTTCCTAAATATACTTTGTTTCCTGGGTGAAATCTAGGTTACATTAATAGAAAACAAGGAATTATCATTAATTCGTGCTAAGAAGAGAAGTGACGAGCTAGGTCTAAGCAACATTTGGTTTATTCAAGCAAATATGGAGTATTTTACAGGAATGTTTAATATTGGGGTAAGTAATAAAACTATTTCAATTTCCTTAGTTTAAAAAGTGAGAAAAATGATATGCCTTAGTGTAAATATAAGAGAAACTTTTATATTCTTTGCTAAACTAAGAAATTTATAACTTTTATTTTCTATTATCTATATAATATAGCATACTAATGAATATTATTTTATTCATAACACTTCATTATTATATGATAGAGATAACATTTGTTCTTCAACCAGATAAGAACTTTATTTTCTTTACTGCAGAATCCCCAGTGCCTCAAAACAATGTTTGACTGTTAGCAAGTACTTAAAAATAGCTATTAATTGAATGTAATTAATGAATTCGAATGAAGATGACTTCCCTTGATATATTCTACATTTTTAGGAGTAATTAAAGAAAAGAAAAATAAAGATAATTGAAAAATATAGCTTGTTAGTAACCTGTAAATACTAGAGTTACCTTTAAGTAATATTTGCTTTAGCTAGGATTTGATATCTACCTGTATTTTTAACTTTCAAGAGACAGAAAATATGTTAATCATGTTTCTAAAACCCTAAGACCAAATTATTATCATTCAGTATTACTAAAAAGACTAAGATGTATGATTCTACTAGCTCTTTAAGCACAAGATTGTGTGCTCTGGTGGAATTTGAATTTCATTAAGATGTTAGTGTTGCTGCCATTCCTTGTATTTGTTTTCAATAAATTTTTCCTGATTTTTATAGGACTCTATGCTCCATAGAGAAAAATACATAATACTATTAAGATGAATCACCAGTACTTCTATTACTGAGAGATTAATACCTGCTAAAAAAAAACTTTGCTCTTTAGATATTTATGTAACCATACAAATGCATATCAACACATATGCTAATGTTGAAATTATACTTCATTGATCCTGCTTTAGTTAAATCTTTTCCCTATTAATTAATCATGTTTCTTTTTTATTCATGTTGTTATACTGTAATTATTATTATGATGAATATCTTATGCATGAAGATGTTTAAAACTTTTAATACATTTGCCACATCACTTTCCAGGAAGGTTGTGGTCGTGTGCATTTCCAGCTGTATGTGTTCACATGACAGACTCAGTGGGCTCGTCTAGGTGGAACTCTTGTCCAGGTTCAGATGCTCAGACCTTTGGTAGTGCTTCTGATGTTTTCCCAATGAAGGTCATTTCTTAAATATCAGCTACTGAAATTTGTGGGGTTTGTTGCTATTTTTTACAGCCTAAAAAATGTGTAATTTGTTTCCTTTGTAGATATAATCTAGATTGGTTCTCTCAAGCCAAGCCTATAAAAAGAGAAGTAAACTTTAAGAAAACTATTAATAAGGTAACTGTTCATAAGGAAATTCAGGAAAATGCTGACATCTGATCCAGTAAATTCATATTAAATATATATTTATGTGCAGCTTAAAATGCACATAAACATTGAGGAAAAGATTAAAGTTTCTTCCATGAAATGAATTATTGTGACAGTGCCCATGTTACTAGCACACCAGGCAGAATGTACCAAGTAGCGAGACATTGCTGCCCATTTATTCCCCTCTCATTTTACAAAATTTCCAGCCCATTGGCTATGTGTCTCTTTATCCTTCTACTAGAGGCCCGGTGCACAAAATTCGTGCACGGGGGGTGTCCCTCAGCCCAGCCTGCACCCTCTCCAATCAGACCCTCAAGGGATGTCCGACTGCCTGTTTAGGCCCGATCCTGGTAGGTTCAGGCCTAAACGGGCAGTCGGACATCCCACTCACAATCCAGGACTGCTGGCTCCCAACTGCTTGCCTGCCTGCCTTCCTGATTGCCCCTAACCGCTTCTGCCTGCAGGCCTGGTCCCCCCAACTGCTCTCCCCTGCAGACCTGGGTCCCCCCCAACTGCCTTTCCCTGCAGGCCCGGTCGCCCCCAACTTCCCTCCTCTGCCGGCCTGGTCACCCCTAACTGCCCTCCACTGCAGGCTTGATCACCCCCAACTGCCCTCCCTTGCAGGCCTGGTCCCTCCCAACTTCCCTCCCCTGCTGGCCATCTTGTGGTGACCATCTTGTGTCTACATGGGGGCAGCCATCTTGTGTGTTGGAGTGACAGTCAATTTGCATATTACTCTTTTATTAGATAGGATGGCTTATAGGACCTGAATAGACATTTTTCCAAAGAAAACATACAGATAACTAACAGGCATATGAGAAAGATGCTCAACATCACTAATCAGGGAAAGGAAATCAAAACCACAATGAGATATCACCTCATTCCTATTGGACTGGCTGTTATAAAAAAAGACACCAAGTAAGCAGTGTTGGTGAGGATGTGAGAAAAGGTAACACTAATGCACTTTGGTGGGAATGTACATTGGTAAAGCCACTGTGGAAAGCAGTAGGCAGATTCTTCAAAAAATTGAAAATAGAACCACCATACAATCCAGCAATCCCATGTCTGGGTATTTATTAAGAAATACAAAACACTAATTAGAAAAGATATATACACCCCTATGTTTATTGCAGCATTATTTACAATAGCCAAGTTATGGAAGTAACCTAAATATCCATTGATTGATAAAATGATAAAGAAGATGTGGAATGTGTATACAATGGAATATTATACAGCTATAAAAAGGAATCAAATCTTGCCATTTGTGACAACATAGTTGGAACTAGAGGGTATGCTAAGTGAAATAAGTCAGACAGAGAAAGGCAAATACTATATTATTTTACTTATATGTGGAATCTAAAAACAAAATAAATGAACAAACAAAACAGAAAGAGATTCATAGACACACATAGAACAAACTGATAGTTGCTAGAGGAGCAGAGGGTGGAGGGATAAAAAAGGTTTCTTATTGGCTTCTTGGCTAGTGTTGAATAAATAATCATTATCGTGAACTTTACTGGATTATACTTTTAAGAATTAATTTACTGTGTGTTGCAATACCTCTGCTCTCAGTATTACAGAAATGTTCTCAAACAATCCTATCTAATAAAAGAGCAATATGCAAATTGACCGGACCTCTGCTACACCCAAAAGCCACGCCCACCAGCCAATCAGGAGTGAGTATGCAAATTAACCCAACCAAGATGGCTGCAGCCACGAGCGAGCAGGAGGCTTGGGTTTCCCTGGCATTGAAGGAAGCCAAGCTTCCCGCACACCCTGGCCTGCCCTGGCCTCCACTCAAGGCTACAAAGTTTCAATTGTAGAAGATAAATAAATCCCAGATACCAGGGCCTCCGCTTGGGTTGCCGGGGGGCATGGCCGGCCTGCAAACCACCACAGGCCCCTCGCCCAGGCCACCCCATGTCCCAAGGGAACCCCCACCCTGATCTGGGACACCCTTCAGGGCAAACCATCTGGCCCCCACCCATGTACCAGGCCTCTATCCTATCTAATAAAAGAGTAGTATGCAAATTGACTGTCACTCCAACACACAAGATGGCTGCCCCCATGTGGACACAAGATGACCGCCACAAGATGGCCAGCAGGGGAGGGCAGTTGGGAGGGACCAGGCCTGCAAGGGAGGGCAGTTGTGGGCGATCAGGCCAGCAGGGGAGGGCAGTTGGGAGGGACCAGGCCTGCAAGGGAGGGCAGTTGGGGGCAATCAAGCCTGCAGGAGAGGCCAGTTAGGGGTGACCAGGCCTGCAGGGGAGGGCAGTTGGGGGTGACCAGGCCTGCATGGGAGGGCAGTTGGGGGTGACCAGGCCTGCAGGGGAGGGCAGTTAGGGGTGACCAGGCTGGCAGGGGAGCAGTTAGGTATCAATCAGGCTAGCAGGGGAGTGGTTAGGGGGTGATCAGGCTGGCAGGCAGAAGTGGTTAGGGGCAGGCAGGCGAGCAGTTGGGAGCCAGCAGTCCTGGATTGTAAGAGGGATCCCAGATTGGAGAGGATGCAGGCTGGGCTGAGGGACACACACCCCCATGCACAAATTTCATGCATCGGGCCTCTAGTCCATATATCTAAAAGGCTAAGTGACTGACCTTACGTACATCCAACCATCCAACTGACCAACCAGCCTAGTACATCTGACACGCACCGGCAATCTATATACTAGTATATAAAAGCCTAAGTGTCCGAGCAACCAGTCGCTATGATGCACACTGACCACCAGGGGGCAGACACTCAACGCAGGAGCTGCCCCCTGGTGGTCAGTGTGCTCCCACAGCGGGAGCGCCGCTCAGCTGACCAACAGGCGCCAAACGCCGGGCTCATGGTGGCAAGCACAGCTGCGGTGGCACAAACCTCTCCTGCCTCCGCAGCAGCACTACCAAGGAGTGGCGGAGGCAGGGGCAGCAGGGCCGGGATGAGCGGGAGCAGTACGGAGCTTGGGCTCGGGTTCATGCTGCTCCCCAGCTGCCTGGCACTTTGCACACTACTACATCCCTTGGGGGATGTCGGACTGCTGGTTTCGGCCCAGTGGGTCCCAGATTGTGAGAGGGTGCAGGCCAGGCTGAGGAACCCCCCACATGCACGATACATATAAAGCTCTCAGAATGGATATTATTGAAATCCCCCGTAAAATGATTTGTAACGAATCTATTATTGAAGCTACCTTTGGAAATAGTATGTCTATAGATAATATTAAAAATATATCTAAATGTGTGATTCTTTGTCCTAAAAATGAGCACGTTCGTAAATTAAGTGAAGAAATTTTGGATATACTCAGTGGGGATTTTCACACCTATTTGAGTGATGATTCCATCAATTCAATGGATGATACCAAAAAGGAAAATTTTCCATCGAATTTCTTAATAGTATTACTCCTCAGGAATGCCGGGTCATAAATTAAAATTGAAAGTGGGTGCAATCATCATGCTACTGAGAAATCTTAATAGTAAATGGGGTCTTTGTAACTGTACTAGATTTATTATCAAAAGATTGCGACCTAACATAATCGAAGCTGAAGTATTAACAGGATCTGCAGAAGGAGAGGTTGTTCTGATTCCAAGAATTGATTTGTCCCCATTGTCCCCGTCTGACACTGGCCTCCCATTTCAATTAATTTGAAGACAGTTTCCCATGATGCCAGCATTTTCAATGACTATTAATGAATCACAAGGACAAACTCTAGACAGAGTAGGAATATTCCTACCTGAATCGGTTTTCAGACATGGTCAGTTATATGTTGCTTTCTCTCGAGTTCGAAGAGCGTATGACGTTAAAATTGTAAATACTTCATCACAAGGGAAATTAGTCAAGCACTCTGAAAGTGTTTTTACTCTTAATGTGGTATACAGGGAGATATTAGAATAAGTTTAATCAATTTATCAGTCATTGTTTTTATCAATGTTGTTTTTATATCATGTTTTTGTTGTTTTTATATCATGTTTTGTTTTTGTTATATCATGTTATTTATTTATTAATCAATTTATATATTATTTTCATATACATTTTACTAATTTTCTTTAATCTCTGACATGTCTATGGCAGAGAAAGGGCGAATAGGAATATCAAAATATTTCTTCTAATTATTTTCCTTTCAATGTGCACGAATCCATACACCGGGCAACTAGTATTCCAGAAAAGGCCATTACTGTGGAAAAACACACACTTTACATTAGAAAACAAAAACTGTCAATGCTAAGCACCCTGCCCTCCAAAAGGCTATAGTTGAATAATTCCAGCAATAAAATACAGTCATCTCAGCCAGGGAATAAGGTATTGATTTTTTAAATTGTTTTATCTGTCAATACATATCCGAATCTCAGAACAGTTTATTTTCAAGTTATCTATTTAACTTTTCTATTTAACTCATAAATTTCAATATGATTATGATTAATCAGGGCTGAGTGCTTAATTACAAGCTCATTTCTAGTTATGTATGTTAATGTACAATTACAAGATGCTAATGCAATTATAGAATGTAATTCAGTAACACGTTCAGTGAGCAATTTATATAATCTTTTTTAAAGGATATGGAACTCGAGAAATTACATATTCTGCAAACACAATTTAGAAAAATCATTAAGGCCAAGTAGAGGACTTCCAGGTGAAGAGGGCAGGTAGAGGTATTTTAACCCTCTTTTCCCCAAGAAAAATCACACCTCCAAGAAACAAGAAACAGAAAAATCGTACTCCATCATTAATGAATTACGATCACCATTCTGTAACTTGAGCCACATTTTAGACAGAAATCAGATTGAAGGAAAATGGTATATTATTGAGCAGAGAAGAACTTAAATACATGAGGAGAGGGAATGGCAAGAGGTTATCGAAAAGTAAGTCTCTTTGCTCTCACAGAATCCCAGAAAATTTTAGGAATTCAGCTACCGGAAATGTCAGAGGAAGGGTATAGGGAAGGGCTGAAATCATATTTAATTAAAAATATTTAGGGACCCAGATTCCCACCCCCGTCTGTCTAAACATGTAATTATGTCTCCCTACTCCTGCAAGAGATTGGAGGTTTATTATATGAGGAAACTGAATCAGAGACGCTCCAAGTATAGGGATATGAGGCACAGAGGAGGGCAAGGGTGACGTGGACACTGAAAACAGGGACTAAGTGAGAATCTGCTTTCCAAATGATGGTAAACTTCTCCCCACCCCACCCTGCTATTTGCCCTTAATTCCAAAACTTCAGAAGCTGGAATCATCTCCTCAATCAAATGGATTAAAAGATCTTCTGCATAATGAACTGTTCCCAGAGAAAGAATTACAGATGCCATAGCTGAAATTCAAATAAACAAAAACCAGCTGGTCACCTGCTCACCCAGTCATTAGTGAAAGCCTCCAGTCTTCAAGCCTTCATTCAGAACTTCCAATCAACTTTTAGAGATTTGCTCTTTAATACAAACTGACAGCCAAGGAGTATCAAACTTGGAAAATTTCCACAATAGAAGATGGAAACCAAAGCAACAAATGTGACAAAGGATCTGATTCAGGGAGAGGTCAGAAAAGATAACACATTGATGAAACAAGGATAGAATAAAAAAAAGAAATGAAACATCAGAGGACTTCTTGGAAATTAAAAATATGTTAACTACCTAGTCCGTTTGGGCTTAGTGGTTAGAGTATCGGCCGGCAAACAAGGATTGTGGATTCAATTCCCGGTTAAGGGCACATATCTTGGTTGCAGGTTCAATCCCCAGCCCTGGTAGGGATGAGCCGGAGGCAACCAATTGATGTGTCTCTCTCACGTCTCTATCTCAGTATCTTTCTCTACCTCCTCCCTCTCTCTAAAAAAATCAATGGAAAAAATATCCTTGGGTAAGAATATTATATACATTGGTATATAGAGATGTATATATGTATATACACATACATACCAAAATAAAAGTAGAAATCTAAAAAATGTAATGTAGAACAGTACCTGAGAAAAATATAGAACAAAAGCCCAGCTGGTGTAGCTTGGTGGTTGAGTGTCGACCTATGAACCAGGAGGTCACTGTTAGATTCCTGGTCAGGGCACATACCCTGGTGTGGGCTCGATCTCCAGTAGGGGGCGTGCAGGAGGCAGCTGATTGATGATTCTCATCATTGATATTTCTCTCCCTCTCCCTTCCTCTCTGAAATCAATAAAAATATTTTTTTTAATTATGTAGAACAAAAAAAAGTCAAAGAAATAGGAACTGGAAAGAAGTTATGTTTTTTTTAAAAAATTAGAGATTCAGTCCTCAAAGTTCAATGCTTCAATAATAAGAGGACCAGAAAGAGAAACAGATAAAATGGCCAGGAGAAAAACACAAAGAACTAATAGAAGGAAATGTGTCAAAAATAATGTGTTTCTTTTTATTGAAAAGCTAACTTGAAAAATGACCTAAACCAAGATACATTGTTGTGAAATTTCCTAACAGTTTCTGGGCGGGGGGAGGGGGGGTGAGGGAGGAGGGAAGGAATGGGGGGAAGCCTAATACAAAAAAAAAAGTAATCAAAATGCTATCACACTTCTCAATAGCAACATGAAAGACAGTGAGGCAAAGGCTTTAAAATTCTAAAGAAAAAGGTCCAGTCTAAAATTCTATACCTAATCAATCCAGCCACCGTGTAGGAAGGAAATAGGAAATGTACTTCAGGAAACTACCTGAAGATTGGCTGTACCAAAACGAGAGTAAATAAGAAAAAAGAATAAGTGATATCCAATACAAGGGGGGGGGGGGGGGGGAGTCTCGGATGTTCAAAAATGTACAGCACACTTAACTCAGCAGTGAACAGTATATACAAAGCAGTAATAGTAAAAACACTGCATGAACACAAAGGGAAAGGGTGTATAAATATGCAAAAAAAAATCCTCATCTATTACGGAATATCAGATAATATCTAATATTTACAAAGCAAGAGAGAGCAATATACACTTATGGTAATAGAAAATGTATGGATTTCAGGAAATAAAACTAATGAGTTGAGAAGCATTAGCTTTGGTCGCCAGATTTTCTTTTTAAGGAGAGAAGAGTGTATACAGAGCAAGAGACTCTTTGTAATTGCATGCCTTTTAGTGTTATTTGAATTTTAAATCCAATTACCTATAATATAATTACATGAAAGTTTTTAAAGAGGGGGAACACGAGTGCACAGTTGGGACCGAGCCTGCTTTTGTCTGAGATATCTGGATGAGAACCCTTTGAGGAGCCAAGGCTCAGAGCATCATTGAGCTGGGCAAATTCAGAGGTCACTCAGTTCAATCTTCTTATGTTACAGATGGAGACTTGAGGCTCCAGGAGGGGAAGAGGAACATAGTTAATGTGAGAGCTGGCACTAGAGTCTAATCAGTGACTTTCTTGTTCACTCCTCACGTTTAAAAAAGGAGTAAATGGGAACATAAAGAACTAGAATAAAGGTTGGTGTCAGGCAAATTGAGTTTTAATCTTGGCTTCCTCGCTTGTGATCTTGGACCAACCACTTAGCTATTTTGTGAAATGGGGATTAATGACACCTATGTAGTAAATGTTAAATGAATCTAAAAGAAAAATTTAGTCATAAATACGTCTAACACAAACTTTGTTTTGGGGGTATGAATAAAGCATAGGCTTATTATTTAAAAATGTGTCTTATATTAAAAATTAGCATATACTCTTCATCAACATATATTCCCTAGAATATGTTGTTTAATATATATTATCTTAGAGAATAATCAACATATATTTTTTCATTCCCTAAGAATGAAAGGTAACAGTTTGTCTAGGGCAGGGGTGGGGAATTTTTTTCTGCCAAGGGCCATTTGGATATTTATAACATCATTTGCTTAATATAAATTTATGTTGCTATGAAAAAAGCTCCTAGATTTATTGAATTTCGAGTCCCACCTGCGGTTGCCTTGACAGGGCCAGACCAAATGATTTCTCGGGCCTTATACAGTCCAGGGGCCAGACGTTACCAAACCCTGGTTTAGAATCTTGCCTTGTCTAGAGGCTGCCAGTTGAAAGACATTATGAGAATGAGTGACAATTAATTTCATGTATTTACTACCACATATGACAAAGATGTGGATAGAAGTTTCTTGGCTATTCAGTTTTATTTTGCGAACTTATGTGATAGGATAAGTATTGTACTTACAACTTTAATGATGTACAGATTAATTGAAGTAAGAAAATATAAGAGAAAAGCCCTTAACTTACAGTCCATGAACTCTGCAGCATATATCTGTATAGAAAATATTAACATTTACTTTGGAATATGCATGACTTTGGCCAATAGATATGTTTACAACTTCAATTTTTATCTTTAAATTAGGATTTGGTGTATATACAAAGAAAGAGGTTGATATTAAGAAACTCATTATTTGAGGCCATAATTTTGAATTCTTTGGATCAGTCAGTGAAATAGTTGTTTGCTATGATATCAGCTAAACATTAATTCAATTTATTTTCCCCCAGCACATTAGCCTTCATCAGATACTCATAGTTGCTATTTTGATGTTCTTTCTACAGTTGTCAAATCTATCTGATGTGTCTTATATTAATAAATATATCCTTTATGTATTATATTACAAACTCTCTGGGTCAGATGCTTGAGATGTAATTAGAAATTAGATTTCATACAATACTGTGGATAAGAATGTTTTAAGAAAATAAGTGATGTATTTATCGTCATTTTTTCCTTTGCCTCTTCCTTTATTGTGGTCAGCACATACTCCATTTCTTTTCCACATAAGTCAGTGGGGGTCCTAAGACTGATATCCAGAAATCCTTCATTAAATAAAGATGGCCTCAAGGTTCCTTCCAGCTCCAAAGATGCTGGTCGAAAGCATGGCATGCATGCTATAATGGAAAGAGTGTGAGCTTTGGAGTCAGACTTGGATTCAGAGATCATCTGGAATGCTAGCTGGCTAGGTCAGTGGTCGGCAAACTCATTAGTCAACAGAGCCAAATATCAACAATACAGCGATTGAAATTTCTTTTGAGAGCCAAATTTTTTAAACTTAAACTTCTTCTAACGCCGCTTCTTCAAAATAGACTCGCCCAGGCTATGGTATTTTGTGGAAGAGCCACACTCAAGGGGCCAAAGAGCCACATGTGGCTCGCGAGCCGCAGTTTGCCGACCACGGGGCTAGGTGACCTTGGACATGTTATTGCAGATAGAGATAATAAGAGCTACTTAAAGTAGTAAATGAAGGGGACAAAATTAAATGATGAAATCAAGAAAAAAATCTATGTAAAATTTTGACATCTGACAGATCCTCAATAAATGCTCGTTCTCTATGGAGCTTTAATTTCAGAAGGAGTGTATTTGTAAAGAGTAGTTATCTAGGATGGAGGGCCCTCCCTGTCTTGAGTTAGAATCCTTAATTTATTGTGTGAGTTAGAAGAAGTTATGTAACCTCTGGGTCTCAATTTTCTCATCTTAAAATAGATATTTGCACATCCATGTTTATAGCAGTACTATTCACAATAGCCAAGATGTCCATGGACAGAGGAATGCATAAACAAAATGTGGCATACATATGTAGTGACAATGGAATATTATTCAACCTTTTAAAAAAAAGGAAATCCTGTCATGGGATACAACATGCATGAACCTTGCAGACGTTATGCTAAGTGAAATAATCCAGGCACAAAAAGACAAACATATGATTCCACTCATATGAGGTATCTAAGGCAGTCATACACATAGAAACAGAAAGGAGAATGGTGGCTCTAGCTTTATCATTCTGCCTTTGTTTACTTTTCTTTAGCAACTATTTGGTTACTCTGAAATGTCATTCACATAGGAAATGCCAGATAAAACTTGTTTCTTTTCTAATATTTTCCAGTTTTCAGAGTGAGTTGGTGATCGACCAAAAGTAATGTTAGTTTTTTTTCCAGTATGATTATTGATTCATCACTTTAATATTTGAAATACTTCAGTCCATTGCAGTTACTATTGTCACTGATGCTCAAATATTCCCATCGTAGTTCAGTGGGAGCTGCTTGGATTTGGCCCCTGAGTCTTTTTGATAAGACTTCAGTAGTATTGATAGCATCCATTCTTTCAGTATAACAAGCTGTTCCAACTCATCTTCTGAATTTCCTGCCTCATCAGCTATTTCTCCGTGGAGCTCTAAATTCGTTGAAAGGAAAATGATATTTAAATTACCACAATCTAGGTACTAGGAATGGTCATTGCTACTGGTTTGACCTTTGTTTCTAGGCTTCTTAGTGGTCTGAGCTAGGCAAAACTGGGTGTTTTTTTTAACAAGTATCATACTAATACTTCCAATTTAAATTCAGGATGATGGGATTTGAACTTAGCCTCATTTATTTATCATATATCGTCTTTCTTAAGCTAAAAGAAAATCTGTTTCCTAATGACATCAGCATAGTTCTTGTTTTATCCCACAATATACCCATTAAAGTTATAAAAAAGCATAGTTTGAGAATTTTGTAACATTGTTTTTCATTTAATAATATCTTCCACAGCCATGTATATATTCCTTATTTCTTTTTAGAGCTGCAGAATACTTCATTGTGTTTATTCATCAGTCCTCTATCTGTGGGAAATTGGCTAGTTTTTGTTTTGTTGTTATTTCAGATGTTGCCTCAATGAATAAATCTTTTTTTATGTCTTTTGCCAATGTGTCCCTTGAACAAATTTTTGGAAGTAAGATCACAAATTAAGCATGTAATTTTGTTTCCCCACAGCCTGGCCCATAGAGTGGCATCAATTTTTATGAATTTTGTTATTTTAATAGGTGATAAATAGTATCCTAAAAGTAGTTTAAATATTTGTTTCTCTTATTTTGAGCATTATTAAGTGATTTTGCTTTAAAACCTATTTGTAAATATTTTTTTGTGAACTGTCCAAATCTCTTACTCATTTTCTATCAGATTTTGGGCTTTTTCTTTGTTTCAGAAGCTTGTTATATATTAGGGATATTAACCCTTTGTTAATGCTATAAGTTGCAAATCTTTTCACTTTGTTGTTTGGCTTTTTACATACAGTTTTGGGGGGCTTTTTGCCATTTAAAAGGGCTCTTAAGATTTTTCACCCTGTCATATTAACCTTCCCCCTATTGCATGTGGATTTTCAGACATGGTTAGGAAAGTATTTCTCACTCCTCTACATTATGGAGGAATTCACTCGGGTTTTTTTATTTTTTTATTTTTAAATCGCTAATTTATTTGAAATTATGTGTGGTGAGAGAAAAGTATCTAATTTTATTTTACAGCTATCAAATTAACCTGACATCACTTTAGTGAAAAGCCCATCCTTTCCCTAGTGGTGGGAAGTGCCACCTTTGTTGCCTGCTAAAGGTCCCTGTTTACATGGTTTCATTGATCGGTATCTCATCATTATTTGCTTGTTATTCCTGACCTGCATTTGATGACAATGGAAATTAGAAGCATATAATGCAATAGAACCTTTTAGACCTGAAATCCATCCTATAAATAGTGCTTAGATTTAGTTGTTTTGTTTAAATGAGGGAAATAAACTCCTTTGCATGTAGCAATGGAAGTGAGAACAATAGTAAAGAGAGATGTATAAAAGTAAATTGTCTAAACTTTTCTGTAAGAGCCTTAAGAGGGCTTTGTGGGGAAGCAACCTGATGTAGTTAATGCCTGGGGTCAGGATCCTGCCCCTGAAGAGTTGCTTTGTTGTGGGCACTCTTAGTTTCCTCACTTCTAACATGCAGATAATAAAATCTTTCAGGGGTGTTGTGAGCATAGAAAGATTTGCATGCAGTGGCTCAGTATAGAGCCAGTACATAATGGGCCCTTAGTGAGTGTTGGTTCTCTTCTTTCTCCCTCCAGGGAAAAATGCATCTATAATTTTTACTCTGAGATTTTCTCCAACTACTCATGAAAATAAAAACTAGCTTTAATTTTGCTTTGCAAAGATGATTAAATAAAAAGGGCAGATGAGAAATCAAGTTTTTACTCTTCCAATAACCCTGTAGCTGCTGCCTTTCCTGGACAGCAGCCTTCCTGGGCTCAACTTTCAGAGTGAAACAAAAAGTGGGTTCACAGCAATCAGGGATTGTTGACGTCTATGTAGTTGAGGGAGGCTTAGAAGGAGGAGAGAATTCAGGAAAAGGACTGAGAACAGAGATTTTGCTTCTCTCTTCCCAGTACAGCATTGTTTTTGGTCTTCCAGTTCAAAAGGGGAATCTGGCTTATAACATTTCACATTCAGCAATTTCCAGAAAATCATCTCTTCACCCTGAACACCCTGCCTACCCTGAATTTGAGAGATCTGTCCATAGAAAGGACAATTATAATGCAATACAATTTGCTTCTGTCCAGAATGAATTGGAAATGTGAGCATTTTTTTTGACAAAACACTTTATCTTTCAAGATTCCTACATCTGATTTTCTTTTACTAGTATATAGTCCTATTTTGCTTTGTTTAGCCTAATAATTTTCAAAATTGTCTACTTTATTTTGTGTATATATATATATATATATATATATATATATACACACACACACACACACTGAGTGGCCAGATTATTATGATCTCTGAACACATAATAATCTGGCCACTCAGTATGTGTGTGTGTGTGTGTGTGTGTGTGTGTGTGTATGTGTATTAGAGGCCCGGTGCATGAATTCATGCATGGGTGGGGTCCGGCCAGCCTGGCCAGGGGGAGGGGACATGGGCGGTTGGCCTGCCTGCCTGCTGGTCAAACTCCTGGTCGAGGAGACAATTTGCATATTAGCCTTTTATTATATAGGATATACACTGAGTGGCCAGATTATTATGTGTTCAGAGATAATCTGGCCACTCAGTGTGTGTGTGTGTGTGTGTGTGTGTGTGTGTGTGTGTGTGTATTTTTTTTAAGGAATTTGTTTTCAAAAACATTTGAAAATCATTTTCACTTTTTTGATGGAAGGAAAATTTATTCAGGTGCTGACAACCTGAGAAGATGGCAATCTCATGCCTTAACAACCATCTTTTTGAAAATCATTTTAAGAGGGTGTTTTTTTTTCTGAATTATTGAAAGTCCTAATCATGACTTTAAGTTGTAATTTTATTTGTTTCTTTTTAAATAAACACATCTAAAGTAGTTTATGTAATTCATCATTCAGTGTTAAGAATTGTTATGAATATGAAAAGGTGCTATAAAATAGGATTTAATAAGTTTTTACACTGCACTGATTACGTAACATTTGAAAAAGTGAAAATATATTTTTATTAATTTTTGTATCAGTATTATGACATGTCATGTTAACCCTAGTTTTTAGTTGAGAACACTAAGGCCCAAAGAAACTGAATTTTAAGTGGACCAACTCGAGTTCTAGACTAGAAGAAATTCTTATTTCAACCTAGTTTTCTCACCACAATGCTACAACTGAACTAAATTTATAAAAGCAAGAGCACTAATTTAGACATGCATACATATTATATTTTCCATCACATCAGATTTTCTACTAAACGAATCTTATGCTTCATTTGCAATATTACACTTTTAATTTTTCAACTTCGCTTAATTTTCTTAATATGAATAGCTAGCTAGTTCTTTGGTGTGTCCACATGAGAACTATTATGGAATAATATTCTGGTAATTTGAAATCTCTTGAGGATCAGTCCTCACAAAAAGTATCTTTAAGAGGCACAAAAATAGCACTGTTAGAACTTGGTGCTAAGGTCTGGTTCTGTTTTCCAGGTGGCGTTGCATGCCTGTGGAGTGGCAACAGACATGGTGATTGAACACTGCATCCAAACACGGGCTGCTTTCGTCACGTGCCCTTGCTGTTATGGTTTCATTCAGAATACCTCCAAGTTTAATTTTCCAAAAAGGTGAAAGTCAGTGTTCTACTTAAGGCACCAATATGGGGATTAAACCAACGCACAAACTCTTTTGATATGAAGTTGTAATGAGACTTCAGTTTTGAACTCTTTTCCTCTTTCCACAATGGCAAGTACTGTTTACAAGTTTTACAAGGAAGAGAGAGTCTCCTCGATGTCTGCCCTTGATTTTTCTCCTGGTTCAAGCTCTTGCAGAAATTTAGAAGCAAGTCTGATTAGGAGTCTGACAACCAGAAGTCTTACAGCTTCAGCACTTCTCTGTGTACTTCTGAATGGAACTCATTCCCTATGAGAGGCAGGAGGTGTGGTGGTTAAGTGCTTAGGGCCTGGAAATATTTCTCCTGGTGCAAATATTGGCTCCTCATTCTTTTATAAGTTGTTTCACCTCAAGCAATTTACTTAAACTCTGTTTGCCTACATTTTCTCATCTACAAAATGGAGGTTATAATAGTAAATTACCTCAAGGTTTTTGTGGGAATTAAAAGAGATATATATAAAGCCCTTAGAAGCCACTGTGGAATTAATACTCAATAAATATAAGCTGTTGCTAGTTACAGTAGTGGTGATGGTTAGTCTGCAGGTTCGACAGCCATTTTTGCAGTGCTTCTTATCCCACACTAGAGGCCCGGTGCATGAAAATTTGTGCACTTGGGGGGGTCCCTCAGCCCGGGCCTGCGCCCTCTCACAGTCCAGGACCCCTCAGGGGATGTTCACCTGCTGGCTTTGGCCTGCTCCCCCAGGGATCGGGCCTAAGCTGGCAGTCAGACATCCCTCTGGCAGCCCTGGAGCCCTCGGGGGATGTCTGACTGACAGCTTAGGCCAGCCGTGGGCAAACTACAGCCCACGGGCCGGATCCGGCTGTTCTATCCGGTTCTCTTGCTCTCCCCTCCACTCCTTTACTTTGAATTTATATTAGTTCACACAAACACTCCATCCATGCTTTTGTTCCGGCCCTCCGGTCCAGTTTAAGAACCCATTGTGGCCCTCGAGTCAAAAAGTTTGCCCACCCCTGGTAGGCCCACTCAGGCCTAAGCCATCAGTCGAACATCCTTAGTGCTGCTGAGGAGGCAGGAGAGGCTCCTGCCACCGCCGTTGCACTCACAGCCATCAGCCTGGCTTGTGGCTGAAGGGAGCTCCCACTATGGGAGTGCACTGACCACCAGGGGGCAGCTCCTGCATTGATCGTCTGCCCCCTGGTGGTCAGTGCGCATCATGGCGGCTGGTCATACTGCCGTTAGGGTCAATTTCCATATTACTCTTTTATTATATAGGATAGTTAGGGTGACATTCTAATTCTCATCACTTTAACTCAGCCTAATGGAGGGCCACTCCTTTGGTGTTGATGACATTTCACTCTCTGAGCCATAGTTACTGAGAATCATGCCAATCATTTTAACTATAGGACAGATTCAATATGTTAGTTTTGGAAGTTTATCCTATAATGTGTCAAAAATGATTTCTTGACCATTTGCATCATTACTTTTAAGAAATCTTATAATTTAATTTTATTAGTATTTATACTTAAAAGCTTCTTATCTACATAATTTAGAGTTAAAAGTACAAACAATAGCCTTATTTTTATCTTCCATTGTTTTGTTCTTTACTACAATTTGCAAGTAATTGAGAAAAAAAATAAAAGAACTCTGGACAAGCCAATAATAGACTATAACTTGCAGCTTGTTCAATAGCTGAAATTTCATTTTATTCTAAATCTACTTAAATAAAATGCGTATTTTATAACCCACCAAGAAATTTAAGGCTAGCAATAAAAAGATTCTTAAAAATGCTAATTTGAATTGCTCAGCCTGCAGTCTCAACTGATTTTAAAGTCTCAGATTAATATCTGCCAATCACATGTCTGTAGATATAGTGATATTTGCCCCCTTTGTCATTGGAGAACCACTTCAGGGTCACTATCCCCCTGCCCTAATCACTCCTGGGCCCGGTAGCAGACAACTAGGGACAGCCCGTATGCCCCAGAGACTGCTCACATTGTTCACACTAGCCAATCCTAAACTTGTGCACCCTGCCTTCTCATGCCTTCCCAGGGAATCTGCTCATTACCTCTGCCTCCTCACCCCTAGTGCTTCCCCTGTGGTCCTGCATCATTACATGTCATCCCCTCCTCCTGGGAACTGTGAGGAATAAACTGTCTTTTTAATGGCAGCCCCCTCCTGATCTGTTGGACCCTCTGCACCTGACTAACAATAAAAGTTACATTTTAAAACAGATTAAATCTGTGGGCACTCATGCGGGGAAGAGAAAAAAAAATGACTGTGCTTCTCTAATAGTGTAAACAATCTTTGAAATAATTTGTAATTAATAACAGACTGATGATGTTTTTGCCTTTATATAAAGTCATTTCAAACTGGCATAGTTTTTAGTTCAGGATAGCATTACATACACTTCAGATAATATATATATATATATATATATATATATATATATATTTATAATTTAAATAAAATTTTAGTTCCTTTAAGCCTATTTCTACTCTTAATAGTTGGTATTTAAATTACTAATTTCTTTTTCTTTTCTATTTCAGTGAACAATTTAAGAAAACTTTATCATACAAGGTAACCTTTGAAGATCTAGATGTATTCTTAATATACTTTTTATCTTTTTTATATATTTTCCTCTCAGATTTCTAATAGAGTATATAATCTATAGTTATATTTTAATTACTCAAGAACATCTAATGTGAATTTTCTTTTTGAAATCAAGGTTAATCTTTACATAGTTGACAAGTTTTTGTAAATTGTCTAAGCATTTATCCTGGTTGCAAGCCAACTAGTTAGCCAGCCATAGTCTCATGGATACTGAGAGAAGACAGGAGACTCCTGTGTCAACGACAAACACAGCTATTGCTCACAGTGATAGGGGTAGCCAGACTATCATTTTTGCACTGACTTCCTGAGGCTCAATGCCTACAGGGCAGCACAAAAAGAGCCAGTAACACTTATACACACACAGTGAGTTGCATTATAGGAAAAGAAACCTGAGCTTAGGAAACCCAAATGTTTTAAGATGTAATCTTTAAGGAAGAATGCCTGCCCTTTACTCTGAAAGGAGACATTATATAGTTTCTAAGGCCTTTTCCTATACAAACATCTTTAAAAGGATAATCTGGAAGAGAGACAAAATTATCGGTAAAAGTAAATATTTTAGGTTTTGCCAGCCACTTACAAACCTCCCACATATTCTACATTGTCCTTGTTTTTGTTTTAAGTTTATAACCCTTTAAAAATGTAAAAAATAATCTTAACTTTTGAGCCACACAAAATCAGGTCATAGGCTGGATTTGGCCTGTGGGCCATAGTTTGCCAACCCCTGATCTGAAACAAAGGCAGTGCCTCTGCTCACAGCCATGAAGAAACACAGGAGCCCCACAGAGAATTGTTTCCCAATGGTAGTCAGCACATTACATAGTTCTGAGTTGCCAACCTGAGCAGAACAGTTTCCAGCTTGCTTTCTTTTTTTTAATAAATTTTTTATTTTTCAATTATAGTTGACATATCATACTAGTTTCAGGTGTTCAACCTGTGATTAGATATTATATAACTTACTAAGTAATCATCTTGATAAATCTTGTACCCATCTGACACCAGGCATAGTTATTAGAATATTACTGACCATATTCCCTGTGCTGTACTTTACATCCCCATGACTATTCTGTTACTACCAATTTGTACTCCTTAATCCCGTCATATTTTTCACCCAACCCCCCTCCCATCTGTTGACCATCAAAATGTTCTTTGTATCTATGAGTCTGTTTTTGTTCTGCTTGTTTGTTTTTTACATTCAATTATTGATAGTCTTTATTGCCATTTTATTGTTCATGTTTCTCTCCTCCTCCTCCTCCTCCTCCTCCTCCTCCTCCTCCTCCTCCTTCTTCTACTACTACTACTACTGCTACTACTTGTCTAAGAAGCTCTTTATATGTCCTTCAATTCTAAATGATAGCTTTGCTGGGTAGGGTAATCTTGGTTGTAGATCCTTAGTTTTTATCACTTTGAATATTTTTTGCCACTCCCTTCTGACTGCAAAGTTTCTGTTGAGAAATCAGTCTTATGGGAGCTCACTTATAGGTAACTAACTGCTTTTCTCTTAAGATTTGCTCTTTGTCTTTAACCTGTGGCATTTTAATTATGATGCGTCTTGGTGTGGGCCTCTTTAGGTTCATCTAACTTGAGACTCTCTGTGCTTCCTGGACTTGTGTGTCTATTTCCTTCACCAGGTTAGGAAAATTTTCTGTCTTAATTGTTTTAAATGGGTTTTCTATTTCTTCCCCTCCCTTTTCTCCCTCCTGCACCCCCATGATGCAAATGTTTGTACATTTGAAGTTGTCCCAGAGACCCCTTATACTATCTTCTTTTTTTTTTTTTTTAATTATTTTTGCTGTTCTGATTTTGTGGTGTGTTTTTTTGTGTGTGTTTTTTGTTTGTTTTTTTTTTGTTTTTGTTTTTGTTTTTTTTTTTTGCTTCTTTATATTCCAAATCACTGTTTTGATTCTCAGCTTTATCTGCCTTCCTGTTGATTTCTTAAAAATTACTTTTCATTTCAGTTAGTGTATCCATCATTTCTGGTTCTTTTTTATTGTTTCCATGTCCTTTTTATGCAATTTAATATCTCTCTAAGTTCATCTACTCTTCCCTTAAATTCATCGAGCATCCTAATAACCAGTATTTTGAACTCTGCATCTAGTAGATTGCTAGTTTCTATTTTGTGTAGTTCTTTTTGGAATTTTGTTCTGTTCTTTCATTTGGGACACATTTCTTTGTCTCCTCATTTTGGCCACCTCCCTGTGTTTGTTTTTATGTATTAGGTAGAGCTTCTGTATCTCCTGAGCTTGGTGGAGTAGCCTAATGTAGTAGGTATCCTGTAGGGTCCAGTGGTACAGCCTTCCCATTCACTGGCACTGGGCACTCCAGGTGCACCTCCAACCACCATGTGGACTGTGTACACACTCCTATTGTTGAGTTTGGATTTCTGTTAGCACATCAGTGGGAGGGATTTACCCCCAGGATGATCAGCTACAAGGACTGGTTGTGACCACCATAGAGGATCAACTGTACAGGGGCCTGCTGAGCCAACCCCTTGAGTTTGTCACTTGTGGAGATGGTTGGGTGGTACTTCAATGTGATCTGAAGCTGTCCACCTGGTATGCGGGCTCTGGGGCCTCCCAGGAGGTGTAGTCCAAGGTCAGCCACCACCTGTGTTCTTCCCAGAGCCACCCGGCATGAGCTACAAAGCGATCTGCAGATGGCTGCTTCTTGTGCTGGGCTTGGAGGTTGGAGGTGTCCAGGAGAGGCCAAGCTGAAAACCAAAGCCAGCTGCTGCTAGTGCTAGGCCAGGAGCCATTTAACAAGAGGTACAGGGCATGCTGAGGCCAGATGCTGTGTTTTAAAAAGATTTTAGGAAAGTCTGAGGCATGAGCCAAGACATGCTATTCATATGGGAAAGCCACTGGAAACAGCATGGGTGGGCCTACAAGTTGGTGAGGTGGTGTATCAGGGAATCACTAGGCCAGGGTGAACAGTGAGAGCCAGTTTGATGGAGATTCAGATATAGTGCCCTCCTCCCAATTTTTATCCACCACACATGGGTATAGAACCAGCCCATTTTGAGTCTCCAACCATCCTACCAATCTTGATTTGGCTTCTTTATATCTTTAGTTGTAGGACTTTCATTCAGGGAGATTTCAGGCGGTTCTGAATGATAGCTGTTCTGTAGTTTATTTGTATTTTGATGTGGTTATTGGAGGATGCAAGTACAGCACTTAACTATGCCACCTTCTTGACCAGAAGCCCCAGTTTCTAGCTTTGTGAACATCACTATAACTAATTAAATGATCAATAGCATGACATAATACAATCTAAGAAATCATCATATTTGAGAGAAATACATAAATAATACTATTAAAAGTTGGTGAATTAGGTTGTATTTTTAGTTTAGTTATTTTGACTTCTGGCAAAAACTCACTAAAATATATAGTATCATTTTATATATCAGACTTGCCTTTTAGGAATTTTACCTTCTTCTCAACAGTGAAATAGGTGCAGTGACCTAAAAATGTTCATTCTATCACCTTGGCACCTATATCTCCTTCACCTCTACCTCTTAAATGCCCAGCTCCAACTCTGTCTCCTACCTCTCACCTCTCCCCAACCCCTCACTCTGTCCACCCATATACACAGAACCTGTGGAGAAGAGAGAAACTTCGTGTTCATGTTTTTATTCAGAGCCGGCACTTTTCTCATCTTTGCCTACTGGATTTAGGTTTTCATATCCTGGGGAACTATAAGATTTGGGGCAAAATTAGTATCCCAGGAACTTTATTTTCATAAGATTCAAAATACCTCACCTTTCTCTCCCAAGACCCTGCTAATACAGTAGAAAATGCATTGAAAAATAAAAACTAGAGCCTTGTTCTAATCCCTCCTTAAGTGATGCTAGGTAAAGCAAACTCAGAGAATGTATAGCAAAAGCCTAGGGAAGTGAAGTCTGGTGCCACAATCTTACTGCCTAGAAAGGAAAGAAAAATTCCTAGAGGTAAAAGAGACGGGGCACCCAGGCTCTTCCAGAGAGCAAAAAACTCTCTGGTGCCCAATTCGTCTTTATCACCTCTTCCTCCCACACCCCACAAAGCTGCTTGGCCACCAGCCTTTATGAGGGAAGGTCTCAGATGTAAATGCTCTATAGAGAAGGATTCATGAATACTATGGCAAGATGGTATCTCAGTATTTCCTAACTTAACCATGATGAGTGGGCTGGCAGACAGAACTACATGGACTTAGTGCCCCAATCTCTTGAGAGTCACTTTAGAAATGTTCTCCATGTTCAATTAGCCAACAGAGTAGGTGAGTACCTACTGTGTGCCTCACCCTTTCAGACTTTAACTTCTACAGGGGAGAACACATACACAGATAATTCTAATATTTGTGTATGGGTGGGACTTATCAGGACAAGAAAAACAAACCTCATCTGAGGTTGTGATTGCCTCAGTATTACCTATATACCTATATTTAAAATGAATCTTAATTTACCAACATCGTGAGGACAAAGGGCATGCTTTTTCTTGCCATTCATCATGTTATATAGTTCTAAATTCTTCTGCCCCTTTTTGACTTATGGAAACTTAATAAAAGTTACTTATTTAAACCATCTTATTAGTACTCTAGACATTGCCACTAAATCTTACAGTGAGCATTGAAATGTTTTTTCAAATGCATTAAAGTTGAGAAAAAGTTAAACCTTCTAAAGGACCTAGCATTGCACTCATTTCAATTACCGTATTTAAAAATGGAGGCTGCAAATTGAATGTACAGAAGACCAAGGAGACAGATGATGAAGCTGAGTTCCACCCGTTGGCTAAGCTGACAGGTGAGATCATTCACACACTAAGAAAGTGCAGCTGTTCTGAACCAACAGTCATCTTGACTGCAACGAATCACTCACCTTTGGCTACTTGCGAGTTTAAGAGTGCTGTGCAGACTCATCAGCTCTCATCCCTTTAAAGCCTTCTTCTCTTTTTATTAATGCACCTTTCCTAACATTGTTAAGCAGAAGCAATAATTTCCCTCCCGTTCCTTCAGATCCACTTTATGGTTCCTCTTAAAGCAGAAATAGGTACACCTCATGCAGCATTTGGAGTGAGAGGAGAGTGAGTGAGCCAGGGAAGAGTGGGGAACTGAGCAAAGGGTAGAGAGAGGGAGAGGGCGGGAAAGTAGCCAGCACTCCGCTGGGTATCTGGAGAAATACAGAAGCCACAAACAGTGATCCTCTGCAGAACTTCCTTTCCCTCTGGTAGTAGGAAGAAACGCCACTTAGAATGTGTTCTTGGAGCCATGTTTCTGAGATTCAAATTTTATTAAAGGAAAAATTTAAATGAATTTTAGGTCTTCTAGTTTAACATTCTATAATCACCATTTGTCAGTATATTTCTGCTAAAAGCAGCTGTTCAATGGCCCTGAGCATCTTCCGTGCCTCTGTTCCTGAGACAGCTCTTCAGATATAGAGCTGTCTGCCTGAAGGGAAACAAGGTTCTGAGCACTGTTTTCTGACAATGTGCTTATTTCAAAAGTACTATTTGTGCAGCGCTTTATTCAGTTAATGTAGAACTCTACAAAAATGAGGTAGTTTTTAAAAATATGTTTAATTTTGAAGCAAAAGGTTAAAACAAACCCACATTCTATTGCTTTTTCTTTTAGGAACACATGATCCTGTGCCGATTTGCAGATCAGACAGCTGTCCAGCTTCCACCCCAACGAAGGCTTGTAGGTATGTGTTTTCACCACAGCTGCTGAGTAGATTACGTACCGCAGGCCTAGGAATGAATGGAGCGACTCTATACGGGGAAAATTGGTTCATTTATCAACAAGAAACTAAAGATTATTTCCCCCAGAAAACTTAATCCATATTGAAAAAGGCTTTGTAACAATAACAACACTTTATCCCATTTTTGTTAATAATACTTTTAAATTAAATACATTTTTAATGTTTGTACATTGAGTAGAATTATTATGTTAGATCTTTCTTACTGTTATGAACAAACTGAAGGACCTACCAAAAGCCCCATAAGAAAATAAAAAAAGATCAACTATGCACACCAAAATTGATGGATTAAAAACGTATAAACAAGGATGATAATGTTGTCCTTCTCATAAAAAAAGATATGCTTGTATATTATTAATCATAGACCAATATGTTTGACATTTATAATGTTAAATATTGCCTAAATGGAAACGCCTACAATGGCATTTCAAGTTTAAGTGATAAATTTATCCAAGACTTTGCTTTAGAAAAAGAAATGACATTTAGAAGGACAATAACAGCTAACAATTATTGAACATTTAAGCACTATGCTGAGTGCCCTTCACCCATTATCTTAGTAAATTCTTATAAAAATACCTATGGAGTGTGTACATACTATTATTTATAATTTAGAGACAAGAGAACTGAGATAAAAACTTGTCCAGGCTCCTTCATCTGATAGATGTCAGAGACACCCTATGAACCCAAATTATTTGATTCTAGACATGAAGCTCTTGTCCATTTTTGCCCACCAGTGATGGAGTCCAAAGTTAGGCTTACAATGATTGAGTAGATCCAAACTAGTCTTAAAAATTATTTAGAAAAGCCCCAAGTTGGAGACCATGCTGGTCTGGAAAACAGATTACTGTTTCTTCGGCAGAATGCCAGATGTAGTCATTAGCTTTCATTCAGGGGCCATGTTATATGAGAACTAGTTGCCATTAAACTCTACAGTCAAAGTCAGCATAGCAAGATATGGAGAGGCATTTGAGACCTGAAGCTGAAGGAACAAGTGATTTCCTTCTCTTTCTCACATTCTGGCGCATAAACATATGGAAAAAGCTTGCTCCTTCCTGCCTGCCACCTCTCTCTCTCTTTCTCTTCCCCTCTTCCTCATCCTTTTCCCATTCCAACACTTTGAGTTAGTTGAATGTACATTTGATGTACAGTCCAATATATATACTGAGGTGTAATTTACATATATATATATATAGAATTACATATTATATAACTTCACTAGACTCAGTGACAACATCACTGGTGTGGTGGATGGGGGTGCACATGGTGATGTTTCAGGCATTAAACCGGAAGGGACTGGCTGGAAGGGAAGCTGCTAGTTAAGGACGAGAAGCATTTGGCATGATCACTGGCATGAAGGGCGGGAAAGTCAGGTTCAAAGTCAGACTCCATCAAATGTCTACATCTGTACTTTGCCCAACTAATACTTTTGTTCTGTGAACATTTTAGGAAGCTTCCCAGACCCTAAAAGGTAGACTTCCAACAACTAGATTTCAGTTGTAAAGATACTGCCTCAACATGTGAACACATGAGATTCTTCTCTGTAATGGAAAAGGAAAAATTAACTGGACAGGGATCAAAGCCAAGGCTAAATGAGCTGCGGTGTAAACCCAGGGTGGGTACTGAAGGAATGTAGAACATCCCATCTGACAGAGAATGTTTCATTTAAATTGAAAAGTAGATGGAGGTGGGAGGGGGCATTTACAGAAGTCTTAGAGGAGGAACCATAGTTTAAGGGGGAAAAGAGTTAGCCATATGGCTGTTGATAAAGAGGGGGTGACTTAGCTTAAATGGAATTATAGACATCTTTTTTTATATATCACTCTAACACAGTTAATCTTTTTTTGGCATGAGCCTTTTAAGGAAAATATACAAAATATTTTAAAATATATTTTTTATTGATTTTTTACAGAGAGGAAGGAAGAAGGATAGATAGTCAGAAACATCGATGAGAAAGAAACATCGATCAGCTGCCTCTTGCACACCTCCTACTGGGGATGTGCCCGCAACCAAGTTACATGCCCTTGACCGGAATCGAACCCGGGACCTTTCAGTCCACAGGCCGACGCTCTATCCACTGAGCCAAACCGGTTTTGGCACAAAATATTTTAAAATGGAATCTCTGGTTGCCAATTCTTCCCTACTGATTTCACCTTCCAGTTTTTCTGTGAGGCTTCTTCTGTCTTCCACAGAAGAGCTGTTCTATTTCAGTTTTCTGTCTTCACTTCTGAAGCTTTCGTTTAGCAGAATCAGCCATCTTTTAAATACATCCCTTAGAAATAATGCTTAGGTATTATTATAATTATTGAGGAAAAATGGAATGAAATTCTACAGAGTCAGTAACCTTTTTCTAAGAGGATGAAGAAGTTTATGTATTGAATTTAAAGAACTTGAAAGTGTAAAAGCCGTAACTTTTAATATATTCAACCCAAATCAGTTTTATTCCTGGGCTACTTTTGAAATAGAAGTTTGCCAAGTGAACACAAATTCACTGCTTTACTTGCCAGTCAGGTTTCCTCTTGTTTTCCAAAGGTTACAAAGAAAGTTGAATACCACTATTTCATATGAGTACAGGAGCTCTGAAAATTAACACCATATTACACTCGGCATTACACAGCTACCTGGAATAATCAGCACACAATTGAGAATCTTCACAAATATCTTCTATTTCTCACTTCTTTATTGTCCTAAAAACTCCATTTGCAAACTGCAACATTCTTTCAGATGGCCCTCTGTTTGCATGTCATTTTAGATATGAAAAACAGATATTATTTGTTTCACAGTATGACAGATAACGTGTTTTTATAGGTTATGAAGAGTAAAGGTCTTTACATGGATTTTTAATCAAAGTGGGAAATAATCTGTAGTTTTTATTTGAGATTTACTTATAAACATATTTTAGAAGGTTAACATTTAAATTACTAGTAGAACAGATCTTTGAAATGTCATATATTTGTAATTGTTTTCTCTCCATACTGATCAAGAATTAAATTGAAAGAGACACTAAACAGGACTTGGGGGCAAACAGCATTCTCCATACACCTATAGATTTTTGTCACTGTATAGAGTCCCTTAAATGCATTGACATGACACTGTTAGCTGGACAGGATCTCATGATCCCATGGGTTGTATTTCAGGAAAGCAGTGCATGTGCCTGGTGGATCTGGACCGAGCAAGAGCTGCAGAAGAACGTGGCTACTCCGTTCAAGTGATATCCATGGAGCCAGAGAGCTGCTCTCCCAAAAATAACATGATCGTAGGAGTCCCCATTTAGAATGAGATATTCCCATTTGATGTTTTGCCATTTGTCTTCATGATGAAAGCCCAGTGGCATTCAGGAGGTTCTTGGCACAACTAGGAAACAGCATTAGCCATCTTGAACCTATTGTGCTCAGGAAGGAAAGCAGCAGGAAAATCTTTGAAGAAAGGCAGTCTGCAAAGCATCGCAAATGCTTTTATAATGTGTGATTAAAAGAGCACTGGTTTTCATAGTGAGAATCCCCTGAAGTCTCGGCTGCCAGCAGAATCATTCTCTCTGGTGTCTAGTTGCGGTTCCATAGCTGGAATAACATTTCCTTCTCAGTTCACAGCTTTTCTGATCTGGCTAATGTGGTGTTCAGTTCAAAACAATGCACTTGTAGCCTTTATAATCATGTAGATACCCCAGTGGAGGCCAAAATTAGACTCAGTGGGATTTGTTTCTTGTGTGTTTGTTTTATATTTCTAACAATAGTACTTTTTCTATCATTGTTTTAAAAATCTAGTCAGGTAATTACAGTATGATTAAACTTTTAAGCTGGGGTGAGTTGGATTTGTACATTATCCTATCTAATAAAAGAGTAATATGCAAATTAACCGTCACTCTGCTACAAACTGGCAGCGCCCATAGCCACAAGATGGCGGCGGCCAGTCCTCTCAGCCCCTCCGGAGTCCCCCAGTCCGCCCCTCAGCGGCAGTCCAGGGTGTCAGCTGGGAGGCACCAGCGCCCAGCACGATCCCCGGCCACAGCCTGGGGTCTCAGGCCGGCAGGGCCTCGCACTCAAACCGCGCAATCCCCCGCCATGGCAGCAGCCTGGGCTGGGGTCTCAGCCTGGCCGGGGAGTGCACCCCCTTGACGCCATCCCTGGCCAGGCTCATATGGCAGCCTCGGCTGGGGTCTCAGCTTGGCTGGGCTGAGGCGGCAGCCTAGGCTGAGGTCTCAGCCTGGTCGGGGCGCCATCCCCGGGCAGGCGTGGCAGCCTGGGGTCTCAACCACTGAGTCACACCAGCCAGGCAGATATGGAGGAATCTTAAATGTTTCTTTTTTAAAAATATATATTTTATTGATTTTTTACAGAGAGGAAGGGAAAGGGATAGAGAGCTAGAAACATCTATGAGAGAGAAATATCGATCAGCTGCCTCCTGCACACTCCCCACTAGGTATGTGCCCCCAACCAAGGTATATGCCCTTGACCAGAATCGAACCTGGGACCCTTGAGTCTGCAGGCCGATGCTCCATCCACTGAGCCAAACCAGTTAGGGCTGTCCAATATGCTAAAGAAAAAACCCTATCTAATAAAGAGGGAATATTCAAGAGAGGCATTTGGGGGTGACCGGGTTGTCAGGGGAGGGCAGTTGGGGATGATCAGGCTGGCAGGAGAGCAGTTAGGCATCGATCAGGCTGACAGGGGAGTGGTTAGGGGGTGATCAGGCTGGCAGGCAGAAGTGGTTAGGGGCAATCAGGCAGGCAGGCGAGCAGTTGGGAGCCAGCAGTCCTAGATTGTGAAAGGGATGTCCGACTGCCTGGATTGGGCCTAAACAAGCAGTCAGACATCTCCCGAGGGGTCCCAGATTGAAGAGGGTGCAGGTTGGGCTGAGGGACGCCCCCCCTGCAGTGCATGAAATTCGTGCACCGGGCCTCTAGTTTTATATACTCAATTTAAATATACTTCCTATAAATCACCTAATGAAATCATCTCTGGTTCAAACATTTTATATGAAGACATTATAATGTAATTGCAGTATATTTTCCATTATGGGCATATGTAATTTGGACATAAATTCTAACTAATCAGTAAGTACATTAATTAAATAATTATTGAGGATCCATTATTTTCAAGACTGAAAAAGATTACTGAATTAGTTAAGTTCTTTATATCATAATGGTCACAGGATTTGTTTTTCAGATATCAGTTATATTTGGGGGTATAGCTTATTGAGTATAAATCAGAGGTGGATAAGTATAGCATATATAAGCTTATTTGAATAGTTCTCTCTACCCAAATTCTTATTCCACCAGCCAAAGTTTTTAAGGACAGATGGCATGTCCTTTCTCACGATCTGCTTTTTTTTTTTTTAACATGTCCTAGGCCAGTGGTCAGCAAACCGTGGCTCACGAGCCCCCGTTTGCCGCTCTGTTAACTAATGAGTTTGCCGACCACTGGACTAGACTAAATGTTACCGTGTAGTTGGAAGCTGTGAGGATTAGGCAATTGTGGCATATTGTGTGCAAAGAGGTAAAGGGTAGTGTATGACAGTGGTCAGCAAACTCATTAGTCAACAGAGCGGCAAACGGCTGTCCTAGGCTATTCCATTTCAGATAAGATTTATTTCATTATTGTTGACTAGTAGCCCTGTGCATGAATCTGTGTGCCAGTAGCTCTCTGCAGGGCCTGACCTCTCTGAGAGAGTATTTATTTCATTATATAAATACTCTCTGCGCCCGCTGCCCAGAGGCTCTCCGCTGCCCAGAGGCTCTCCGCGGCCCAGAGGCTCTCTGCGGCCCAGAGGCCCATCTGCACTGCGGCCTGGCCAGGGGCTCATCCGTGGCTGGGCGCCGCAGCGATGAAGCAAGCATTCCACCAGGCCGCTCATGCTGCCCGCTCTCAGCGGCCTCCCCTGCCCCGCCCCCGGGACTGGGGGACTCTGGCAGGGCTGAGAGGACTGGGCGCCTCCATCTTGTGGCTATGTGTGCCACCATCCTTGTGGTGGAGTGACGGTTAATTTGCATATTACCCTTTTATTAGATAGGATGGTTTCAACTCTCTTATGACATACCATGAGGAGAAAGGTCTTTAATAAATAACTCTTTTATCACTGTGGGTTAAAATACAGGGAAAAATTTATGAAAGTGGGGGGTGTACTCTTGTTTTCTGGGATGAAATTTGAGAAAAGAATTAATCATCATTTGCACCTATAAACACACTATGCTCTTATCCTGAGCTTTTTAAAAATTAAGGTATAATTTACAGACAGCAAAATAACAGATTCTAAGTGTTCCATTTGAGAGGTTTTGACAGCTGTGTACACCGGCACAACCACCACCAATAAGCTATAGAATATTTCCATCAGCCTAGAAAGTTCTCGCGCATCCCTTTCAATTCAATATCCTTCACCCTAACTGCAACCACTCTCTGATCCTATCACCCTTCATATGTTCGGCCTATTTTTGTCCTTCGAAATAAATCAAGTCATTTAGTATGTAGTCTTTTGTATCTGACTTCTTTTACTCAAAAGTATTTTTGAAAAATATTCACATTAGTGATATATTTATATAATGGAATACTATGTAGCTATAAGAAGAATAATTCACTTCTTATAGCTACATAGTATTCCATTATATAAATACTAGAGGCCCAGTGCACAAAATTCGTGCACTGGTAGGGTCCCTAGGCCTAGCCAGTGATCAGGGTCAATCTGTGGGACAACCAGCAGGGTGATCAGGGCCCCTGCTCGCACCCGCCTTGGCTAGCTGCTGCTGCCGGTCTGGGCCTGCGGGCTGGGAACAGCTCCTCCATTGAGCGTCTGCCCCCTGGTGGTCAGTGCGCGTCATAGCAACTGGTCATTCTGCCAGTAGTTCTGCCGTTCAGTAGATTTGCATATTAGGGTTTTATATACATAGATAACCAAAATGTGTTTACCCATTCTCCTGTTTGTATTTATTTGGATTGTTTCCATTTTGAGGATATTATGAATGAAGCCTGTGAATGTTCTTGTACAAGTCCTTTTGTGGATATATATTTTTATCTCTCTTGAATACATACCTAGTAGTGGAACTGCTGGGTCATTAAATAAATGAATGTCAGTTGCCAAACAATTTTCCAAAGTGGTTTTACCATTTTATATTCCCACCAGCAACATAAGAAAGTTCTAGTTCTCTAAGCCCTCTCCAACATTTGATATTGTCAGTGTTTTTTATTTTAACCATTCTGGTGGATGTGGAATGGTATTCCATCATGGTTTCAATTTTTATTTCTCTGATGACTAGTGATGTTAAGCATCATTTGAAACGTGTCTATTCAAGTGTTTTGCTAATATGTAAAATTAGGTCAATTGGGATTTTCATTGTTGATTTATAAGAGTTCTTTATATGTTCTAGATATGAGTCTTATCAGATATATGTATTGAGAATATTTTTCCCAGTCTGTGGCTTACCTACTCATTTTCATGATGAATGTTTTAATTTTCATAAAGCCTAATTTATATCATTTTTATAATCAAATATTTTGTGTGTCTTCTCTAATAAATCTTTACCTACTCTAAGGTTATGAAGATTCTTCCTGGTTTCTTATAGAAACTTTATGGTTCTAGATTGTTACATTTAGTAAATGTAACAATATTGAGTTTTTACAGCCAGGAACATAATACATCTTATCATGTGTTTATTTAATTCTTCTTTAATTACTCTCAGCAGATTTTATAATTTTCAATGTAACTACTTTATGATTATTTGACCAGTGGCCCAGTGCACAGATTCGTGCACATTGAAAGGAAATTAATTAGAAGAAATATTTCAGATACATTCTGTAACGACACTGGCTTCTTTTGGCTTCAGAGGTAAATTGTGCCAATAGTTGGTCTTCAGACATATTATTTCAACCATGCTGCTTTCTTTCAGCTTCAGAATGTCAACAAAAACAACCAAATTCATAATAAACAATGACAGATCGAAACACACGCGTGTGATTGGCACCGGCGAGAGCTTTATATGTATCGTGCATGCACGAGTCAGCATTTATTTTTAAATTGCCAGTGCACGTCATATATACTGGTTGGTCGGGCAGTCGGACGGACATAGGGTCAGTCACTCAGCCTTTTATATATATAGACTAGAGGCCCAAGTGCATGAAATTCATGCACAGGGTGGGGGAGACCCCTCAGTCCGGCCTGCACCCTCTCTAATCCGGGACCACTGGCTCCTAACCACTCACCTGCCTGCCTGCCTGATCGCCCCTAAACACTGCCTGCCTGCCTGATCACCCCTAACCACCTCTACCTACCCTAACTGCCTCTG
Source organism: Plecotus auritus (assembly GCF_963455305.1). Lineage (NCBI taxonomy): Eukaryota > Metazoa > Chordata > Mammalia > Chiroptera > Vespertilionidae > Plecotus > Plecotus auritus. The sequence continues at coordinate 172,227,387 of NC_137770.1, read as the reverse complement.
CCTGCCTGCCTGATTGCCCCTACCCCTCTGCCTGCCTGATTGCTCTTCTTTTTTTTTAATAAATCTTTATTCAGATTATTATAATTGTTTCTCCTTTTTCCCCCCATAGCTCCCCTCCACCCGGTTCCCACCCCACCTTCTGCCCTTACCTCCCCCCAACTGTCCTCATCCATGGGTGTATGATTTTTGTCCAGTTTCTTTCTGAACCCCCCCCATATCCCTTTCCCCCTGAGAATTATCAGTCCACTCCCTTTCTATGCCCCTGATTCTATTATATTCACCAGATTATTCTGTTCCTCAGGTTTTTAATTCACTTGATTTTTAGGTTCACTTATTGATAGATATGTATTTGTTGTTCATAATTTTTCTCTTTACATTTTTCTTCTTCCTCTTCTTTAAGAATACCCTTCAGCATTTCATATAATACTGGTTTGGTGGTGATGAACTCCTTTAGCTTTTTCTTATCTGTGAAGCTCTTTATCTGCCCTTCAATTCTGAATGATAGCTTTGCTGCGTAGAGTAATCTTGGTTGTAGGTTCTTGCTATTCATCACTTTGAATATTTCTTGCCACTCCCGTCTGGCCTGCATAGTTTCCGTTGAGAAATCAGCTGACAATCGTATGGGTGCTCCTTTGTAGGTAATTAACTGTTTTTCTCTTGCTGCTTTTAGTATTCTCTCTTTGTCTTTTGCTCTTGGCATTTTAATTATGATGTGTCTTGGTGTGGTCCTCTTTGGGCTCCTTTTGTTTGGGGTTCTGTGCGCTTCCTGGACTTGTAAGTCTATTTCTTTCACCAGGTCGGGGAAGTTTTCAGTCATTATTTCTTCCAATAGGTTTTCAGTATCTTGCTCTCTCTCTTCTTCTGGCACCCCCATAATTCTGATGTTGGTACGCTTGAAGTTGTCCCAGAGGCTTCTTACATTATCTTCAACTTTTTGGATTTTTTTTTGCTTTTTGCTTTTTCGGTTGAGTGTTTTTTGCTTCTTTGTATTTCAATTCTTTGACTTGATTCTTGTGTTCCTCTAGTCTGTTGTTGGGTCTCTGTATAATATTTTTTATTTCAGTCAGTGTATGTTTAATTTCTAGTTGGTCCTTTTTCATATCTTCGAGGGTCTCGTTATACTTATCAGCCTTTTCTAGGATATTCTTGAAAAGCCTTATAACCGTGGTTTTGAATTCTATATCCAGTCATTTGTTTTCCTCCATTTCTTTCGTTTGTGATCTGTTTCTTTGACGCCGCATTTTCACTACTTCCCTGAGTTGGTAGGGTAGATTTGTGTGCTAGGTTTCCTATATGGCCCAGTGGGTCGGCCTCCCCAGTTAACCTGAGGTGGACACTCTTGGTGCACCCCTTTGTGGACTGTGTGTACAGCCTTGTTGTAGTTAAGTCTTGATTGTTGTTGGTATCACTGGGAGGAATTGACCTCCAGGCCAGTTGGCTGTAAGGATCAGCTGTGTCTACGCTGGGAGAAGTTCGGTGCTGGAGACAGCCTTATAGGATTAGACTTGCCAAATTGCAATAGCCTCTGTGCTCAGCTTGGATGGGGTGGAGTCTCAGGGCGGAGCAGACAGTCTTGGCTTCCAGTCAGCCTTGCCCTTGCACGCGTGCGTGCCTGCAGACCTATGCCTTCCCCGGCTTCCGAGTCTCCGCCCGAGAGTCCAGATTCCCCCCACAAGAGTGTGGGTCCCCAGGGGCTTGCCTGGAACTGGGGTTCAGTGCAGTCAGAACTGGGGCTCAGTGCAGTCAGGAGCTTCTGACTCCCTTCCACTAGGGAAAGCCTGTGGCAACCTCCGCAGCCTTTGTGCACACTGGCATGCGCGCGCCTGCAGACCTCTGCCTTCCCCGGCTCCCGAGTCTCTGCCCGAGAGTCCAGATTCCCCCCATAAGAGCGTGGGTCCCCAGGGGCTTGCCTGGAACTGGGGTTCAGTGCAGTCAGAATTGGGGTTCAGTGCAGTCAGGAGCTTCGGACTCCCTTCTGCTAGGGAAAGCCTGTGGCAACCTCCGCAGCCTTTGTGCACACTGGCGCGCACGCCTCCAGAACCCTGCCTGATGGGGCTCCCCCGGGTCTCCCCCGGGTCTCCGAATCTCCGGGTGCCTTTCTCTCTACCTGACAGTCCAGACTCCCCCTGTATGAGCCTGGGTCCACGGGGTTTCGCCTGGGACTGGGGTTCAGTGCAGTCAGAACTGGGGTTCAGTGCGGTCGGGGGCTTCCTTCCCCCTTCCGCCAGAGAAAGTCAGCCAGGCTCTCAGCCACCCTTCCTCTCTGCGCGCACAAAGACCCTTTGCCGTACCTCCAATTCTCTGTGAGCTTTTCTCTTTCCTTCTAGTTGTAGAATTTTCACTCAGCCAGCTTTTCTGTGGTTCTGGATGGTGTCCGCTCTGTCTTTTAGTTGCAGTTTTGAAATTTTTGTGCGAGGCAGCAGTTTAGGTGCTTACCTATGCCATCATCTTGGTTTCTCCCAACACTGGTCTGCCTGATTGCTCTTAACCACCTCTGCCTACCTACCTGATCACCCCTAACCCCTCTGCCTGCCTACCTGATCACCCCTAACCACCTCTGCCTGCCTGCCTGATTGCCCCTAACTCAGGGGTGGGCAAACTTTTTGACTCGAGGGCCACAATGGGTTCTTAAACTGGACCGGAGGGCTGGAACAAAAGCATGGATGGAGTGTTTGTGTGAACTAATATAAATTCAAAGTAAAGGAGCGGAGGGGAGAGCAAGAGAACCCTCCGCTCTTTCGGCTCCGCGAGCCGGATAGAACAGCCGAACGGTCCAGATCCGGCCCACGGGCCGTAGTTTGCCCACAGCTGCCCTAACTGCTCCCCTGCTGGCTTGATCGCCCCCTAACTGCTCACCTGCTGGCCTCATCACCCCCTATCCACTCTGCCTGCCTGCCTGATCGCCCCTAACTGCTCGCCGGCCTGCCTGATCACCCCTAACCACCTCTGCCTTGTCCCCCGCCAACGCTGCTTCGTCTGGAAGGATGTCCGGAATGACAGCTATTACTTTGAGTTTTTTACATACTGTTCCCACTCCCCAAAATATGCCTCTTCATATCCCTCCCACTAGCTTAATCTCATTCAGTCTTCAGTTTTTAGATTTTACCTCCTAGGGAAAGACTTTGCTGACTTCCCTGCAGTACCTGTTATAGAATGTACACCATCAGAGGAGTCTTCTGCATCCTCCCAGGTACTTGAAGAGCTTCCCCCACCAGAAGCCTATATGATGAATATCCTATCTAATAAAAGAGTAATATGCAAATTAACCATCATTCCACTACACCCGTAAGCCACGCCCACAAGCCAATCAGGAGCAAATATGCAAATAAACCCATCCAAGATGGATAAGGCCACAGAGAGCAGGAGGGAGGCTTGGGTTTCCCGGGCGATGGAGGAAGCCAAGCTTTCCACCTGCCCTTGTTGGCCTAGGCCTCCACTCAAGGCTACAAAGTTTCAATTATAGAAGATACATAAATCCCAACAGAAATGGCTGCTGCCACGGAGCAAGCAGAAGGCTTGGCTCCGCTCCAGGCTACAAAGTTTCATTTGTAGAAGATAAATAAACCCCAGATACCAGGGCCTCCGCTTGGGTCGCCGGGGGGTGTGGCCAGCCTGCAAACCACCACAGGCCCCTCACCCAGGCCGCCCCACACCCCAAGGGAACCCCCACCCTGATCCGGGACACCAGCTGGCCCCCAGCCGTGCACCAGGCCTCTATCCTATCTAATAAAAGAGTAATATGCAGATTGACCATCACTCCAACACACAAGATGGCTGCCCCCATGTGGTCAAAGATGGCTGCCCCCATGTGGACACAAGATGGCCACCACAAGATGGCCAGCAGGGGAGGGCAGTTGGGGGGGACCCAGGCCTGCAGGGGAGGGCAGTTAGGGGTGACCAGGCCTGCAGCGGAGGGCAGTTGGGGGGGACCCAGGCCTGCAGGGGAGAGCAGTTGGGGGGGACCAGGCCTGCAGGGGAGGGCAGTTAGGGGCAAACAGGCTGGCAGGGGAGCAGTTGGGCATCAATCAGGCTGGCAGGGGAGTGGTTAGGGGGTGATCAGGCTGGCAGGCAGAAGCGGTTAGGGGCAATCAGGAAAGCAGGCAGGCGAGCAGTTAGGGGCAATCAGGAAAGCAGGCAGGCGAGCAGTTTAGGTGATCCTACTGGGATCGGGCCTAAACGGGCAGTCCGACATCCCTCGAGGGGTCCCAGATTGGAGAGGGTGCAGGCTGGGCTGAGGGACACCCCCCCCACCATGCACGAGTTTCGTGCAACGGGCCTCTAGTAGAGAATAAATAGGGATGTGACCCCTCTGTTCTCCCATCCTTGTTCTCAGTCATGGGATTCTCTAGCTGTGGTGGCTGTAGCTAGGCAAAGACAAGGGTGTTAATGATTGCTCTTGGATCATGATTTTTGTGTGTAAATCCTTGCAAGGCTTTTTCTCAGCAGGGAAGATAAAAGGTGTTGGATATAGGCAGCAGAAAGTTTCTTGCAATGACAACAATCCCAGCAAATGACCCAATCGCACCCCTACCCTTATCCATAAAAAGCAAAGCTGCTCCTCACTGGTCTGCCTCAGTGTTGTAATATTAGAAGCTAGAGCTCATCTTTCATTGGCATCTGGGCCTGACTTAGAGAAGCAGGGTTATAATCGTTAATGACTCAACAAGTTTATTTTATTTAGGGAGACAAAGTTCAGTGATATTAGAAATCAAGACATTTTCAGAGCAAACATACAAAATATATGAATAATAATTAAACATTTCATCTTATTCTCAAGATTTTGGCTACAGATGTTACCTACTCTATTGTTCAAGAAAATTGCCATTAATAGAACTTCCACATACTGATACCTGTTTTACTGTTGACTTTTTATAATAAAACTGGTGGCCTGGTGCACAGATTCATGCACATTGAAAGGAACTTAATTAGAAGAAATATTTTAATATTGCTATTTGCCCGTTCTCTTTAATAGAAGTGTCAGAGATGAAAGAAAATTAGTAAAATGTATATGAAAATAGTATATAAACTGATGAATAAATAATAACAACATGATATAACAACAAAGAAATGATATAAAAACAACAAAAACGATATAAAAATAATGACTGATAAATTGATTAAACTTATTCTAATATCTCCCTGTATACCACATTTAAGAGTAAAAACACTTTCAGAGTGCTTGACTAATTTCCCTTGTGATGAAGTATTTACAATTTTACCTTTAACGTCACACACACTTCGAACTCGAGAGAAAGCAACATATAACTGATCGTATCCAAAAATGGGTTTGGGTAGGAATATTCCTACTCTGCCTAGAGTTTGTCCTTGTGATTTATTAATAGTCATCGCAAATGCTGGCATCATGAGAAACTGTCTTTGAATTAATTTAAATGGGAGGCCAGTGTCAGACGGTGAAATCAATTCTTGGAATCAGAATAACCTCTCCTACTGTAGATGCTGTTAATACTTCAGCTTTGATTATGTTAGGTCTTAATTTTTTGATTGCACCTACTTTCAATTTTAATTTATCACATGGCATTCCCAAAGGGTAATAGTGTTAATAAATTCGATGGGAAAGTTTTCCTCTTTGGCATCATCCATGGAATTGATGAAATCATCACTCAAATAGGTGTGAAATCTCCATCGAGTATATCCAAAGTTTCTTCATTTAATTTATGAACATGCTCATTTTTAGGACAAAGAATCACACATTTAGATATATTTTTAATATTATCTATAGATATACTATTTCCAAAAGTAGCTTCAATAATAGATCTGTTATAAATCATTTCACAGGGGATTTCAATAATATCTATCCCGAGAGCTTTATATGCATCGTGCATGCGCAAGTCAATGTTTATTTTTAAATTGCCAGTACATGTCATATGTACCGGCCTTTGGATGGATGGACAGTCACTTAGCCTTTTATATATATAGATCACATGTGTTTGTGGAAGTGACATAATGAAATCATAATAAAGGCAATCCTAATATATAAAAACCCTGGGTCCATAACATTTGCAATGACCAGGAAGCTCAACCATTCACCAGGCTGTGTGTGCAGCAGGCAAGCAGGCTGAACTGCTGACCTCTAGGAGAGAGAGAGAGGCAGGGCTGATCAGCAGCGGCAGCGGCTGCTGGTGAGGCACAGATAGAGAAGCAGGGTGATCAGACCCTGCTTCTCTCTCCCAGCCTCACCAGCAGCCAAGCCTCTCTCTCTCTCCCAGAGGTCAGCAGTTCAGCCCCTCGGCAGCAGCCTGGGGTGGCTGCTAATCAGCCCTGTCTCTATAATCAGGCCCAGAGATAGGCCCGGAGATGCAGACTGGCATAGAAACCGACCAATCAGAACCAAACCTGGGTGAATTGCAAGGAGCCAATGGCTGCCTAGGAGGCAGAGCTTTTGATGCTGACTGGCATAGAAACCGACCAATCAGAACTAAATCTGGGTCAACTGTGAGGAGCCAATGGCTGCCTAGGAAGTGGAGCTTTTGACGCTGACTGGCATAGAAACTGGCTAATCAGAACCAAATTGGCTGGCAGAGGATCAGTTGAGGGTGAGATTAGGCCTGCAGGGTAGGACAGTTAGGGGTGATCAGGCAGGCAGAGGCAATTAGGGGCAATCAGGCCGGCAGGGGAGGGCCATTGGGGGCGAGATCAGGCCCACAGGGGAGGGCAGTTGGGGGCCATCAGCCAGCAGGGGAGGGCAGTTGGGGGCGAGATAAGGCCGGCAGGGGAGGGCAGTTGGGGGCAATCGGGCCAGCCGGGTAGTGGTTAGGGGGTCATCAGGCTGGCAGGCAGAAGTGGTTAGGGGCAATCAGGAAGGCAGGCAGGCAGGAAAGCGGTTAGGAGCCAGCAGTCCCGGATTGTGAGGGGGATGTCCAACTGCCGGTTTAGGCCCTGTGGGATTAGGCCTAAACCGGCAGTCGGATATCCCCCAAGGGGTCCCAGATTGGAGAGGGTGCAGGCTGGGCTGAGGGACACCCCCCCCCACTCACTGCTCAAATTTTGTGCACCAGGCCTCTAGTACAATTATAATTACTTTGTTTAGACAGACTCTCAATGCAAAGTACTTGAGAGTTTTTTAATAGATTTTTTTTAAATTTACACCAGAAATACATATCATTGAAGAAAAACTAGAAGATGTAGCTAAACAAAAGGTGGAAAAAAATTTTAAGTCACTATTAATACTTCCTTGTATACCTTCCTAGACTTTGTTCTACACACATATACACAAAAAAAAAAAAACATGAATTTAACAAACACTAATAGTTTTTAATACTTGCTAGGCACTACTCTAATCCCTTTATAATTAATAACCCAGTTAGCCCTTTTAAGCCATTTAATCCTCATAAGGTCCCTAAAAGCTGGATACCATTAGTAATCCCATTTTATAGATACTAGAGCCAATATTTCATAGTAAGAGCAGACTCAGATTTGAACCCAGCCAGAAATTGACACAGCTACTATTTGAATTCAGGATCTGTAGCAAAACTTGCTGTGATATGCTATGGTAATAAAATACCTGTGCCTTTTGAAGTTCTACACAGAAAGATGCATTTTTCTCACTTGTACTATATCTATCTACCTAAGTTAGTGCTGACTCTACTCCACATGCTCTTCACACCTGACTGAACAGCCCCTATCAGGAACATAGCTGGTCTCACTGCAAAGGAAAAACAGGCAAGGCAAACTTCCAGCTAGTAGAGATTCTGCTCAGATGTGATGCACTTCACCTCCCCTGTTTTGTTGACAAACTAATTACATACCGCCCCCCCCAAGTATAATGGTGGGATGTATAACATTGGTGGAGGAGGGGTTGCAGATAATTACAAAACATAATAAAATATGCCACCAGCAATGTTGTTAGAAATGAAAGATGAGGAAAGAGAAAAAAGGATGAAGAAGGCAGAAAGAAACTGCCTCTTCCAGTTTAGAAATAGAGACTCTGAATGCCAGTGCCCTAGTGTAGGGCATTTTATCAGATCTATCAAAGCATTTCCTGTCATTGCTCTGTGGAATTTTCACACTTTCAGAAAAACATTTTCCAGAAAAACAAAGGATTTATTTTTGTTATTATAGAAGGTTGGAGAAACTTCCATTAAGTGGAGTTTCAAAGTTGCAAATGTTGCCTCATATTGTTATCGGAGCATTTCATGGGCAGAATTTTTCCAATACTAGTGGGAGTGGGGTTTGGGGGGCACCACTGGAATAAGCAGTCGTAATCTGTCAGTCCGTTGTGTGTGGGCTCCACATGCCCTACAATGCTGAGCGAGAGAGCCCACACCCTGCACAAGAGTCCCAAGAGAGGGAACTCCCTTTGTTCAGGAGCTAATGTATTTTAGATTCCGTGCCCGTATAGTGGCCATGCCTATTCTGGCCAATGCCCTGTTCCCAGGTTTGACTGACAGCAAACACTCCATGTCATTTAGACTTTCCTGGCATGTATCCATTCTCTCTTTGTCCAGTCCCTTCCCCCAGAATCTGCAGAGAACAGACCTGGAGAGTGTTAAAATGCAGCTTTCTGGCATGCCTGTTAATTAATTAATAACCGGGTTAGTTATAATGTTATCAATATTATTAAAGTGCTTGACATATAATGTCAAATATTCCTTTAGGAAAGTATGAGTTTACACGCAGGTGTGTATAATTATTTATGTCCCCATACCCTTAACCAATACAGGTATTTCCAGATTTTTGTTTTAATCTTGACCATAATGGGCAAAAATTCTATTTTGTTTTGATATTTATTCTGAGCTTAGGCATATGATTACATACTTTTTATATATTTGCTACAGGCCTGATGCACGAAATTCGTGCAAGGGGCTTGGCCCTCGCAGCCCCGGCTTCATCCGAAAGGTCAGGGACATCTGGCTGTCCGGTCTGATTAGCATTTGTGCTTTTATTATTATAGATTGGCTATTTATATTATGTGTATTACCTATCAATTTATTCCTTTAATGAATACTAGTACGTCTTTTGAGCTCTTGCTTTGAGATTAAGTTATTGTGTTCACACTTCTTGCTCATTTTTATCTGGTAATTTCACCTTTTATGTAAAGACTAGAGACCCAATGCATGAAATTCGTGCAAGGGGCTCGGCCCTCTCAGTCCCGGCTGGCTCTTGCAGCCCCGCTTCATCCGGAGGGTCGTCCGGATGGTCATTCAAATGACTATCTGGACGGTTGTTCTGCTGTTTGGTCTAATCAGCATATTAGCTCTTTATTATATAGGATAAGTAAAAATTTATTTATGGGTTGAAGAGTTTTTTGTTAATTACATTATAATTTTTTTAGGTTGGCCTTTATGGAGAAAGGTATTAATTTTGTTTTGCTATTATAAACTTTAAATACACATTTGGTTATACATGTTACTATTTTCTTTGTGATTTCTGCTTAGAAAGGTTTTTCCCACCCAGTGAGTAAAAACTTTTTTCACCTATAGTTTTGGTATTCTAATTCTTTAATAGTTTAAGTTTTTACATTTATATCTTTAACCCAGCACAATTTTTTTTTTCTGGTAAGTGGTTTGAGGTAGAAATCTAAAAATTTCTTTTCACATAATTGTTTTCACCATAACATTATAAAAATTCAACTTTTCCCCATTGATTTGAGATTGATTGCGACTGCCAGCCCCAATTGCCCCCTCAGAGCTTCTCCACATCCCCCCGATCCTGAGGGGTGATTGGGGCTGGCAGCCACCACTCACACCCACAGCCAGTGCTGGAGCCACTGCTCACACCCGCTGCCAGTGCCGGCCCCGCTCACACCTGCTGCCAGTGCCGGCCCCGCTCACACCCACAGCCAGTGCTGGAGCCACCGCTCACACCTGCTGCCAGTGCTGGAGCCACCACTCACACCCGCTGCCAGTGCCAGCCCCACTCACACCCACAGCCAGTGCTGGAGCCACCGCTCACACCCGCTGCCAGTGCCGGCCCCGCTCACACCCACAGCCAGTGCTGGAGCCACCGCTCACACCCGCTGCCAGTGCCGGCCCTGCTCACACCCACAGCCAGTGCTGGAGCCACCGCTCACACCCACTGCCAGTGCTGGAGCCACCACTCACACCTGCTGCCAGCACCCGGCACTGGTCCTGATCGCTCAGTACTGTCAGCAGGTGCGAGTGGCAGCTGCTGAATTATGGTAGCAATTATCTCAGGTAGAAACTGCAGTTTTTAATCTTAACCTACTATTTGGCTTCTGTATACATTTGCTTGCTAAAACAATAGAAGAGTTATTTTGATTTTCTGAACTTATGTGTGATTGAATACTCCCTTGATGGCGGTTTGAATATCCCATTGATTGTGATCTTACTGGTCATCAAAGCACATTCTTCTGGGACCCAGGCTACAGATAACTGAGTTTCCGTTGACTCAGTGGTCCCGGAATCAGAACAGACCCTAAATTGCCTCAGTAGCTACAGATGATGCATTCCAGTTGACTCAGTGGTCCCGGAATCTGGACAGCACAATTATTCTAAATTGCCCCAGTGCTCCCAGTTAATGTGTTTCTGTTGATTCAGTGATTCGTAGATACTTTAGATAACTAACTTGCTCAATTTCGCTTCTGTAATTGCTTTGTGCAAACAGGTTCCTCATTCCAGACCCAAAGATGTAATCGATACCTTTGTGATATCCTGCCAATATAAGCCAGATGTGGCAAGCTGTTCGGGGCTGCGAGGTTTGGAGTGCTGAATGGCACCCTTGTATGCCACTGGCTTTTAATAAATGACTCCATAATTCGACTTCTTGAGGTGTCCTTTGTAAGATGGGGCTACAATGCAACACTGCCAGCCCTGATTGCCCCTGAGGGCTTTCCCACCTCCTCCTGCTTCTGCGGGGCGATCGGGGCAGCAGCCGCTGCTCGCACCCGCTGACGGCGTTGACCCCAATCGCTCTGCACCGTCAATGGGTGCGAGCGTGGCCGGCGCCATCAGCACATGGGAGTGGGGCTGCAGGCAGATGGGACCAGGAGCCGCGGCGGGAGGGGCCAGGCAGAGGCACAGAGGATGGGCCGAAACCCGCCCCTGTGCCCACTGCAGCCTCGCAGCCCACATTTCCTTTCAAGGTACACAATTTTGTGCACTGGGCCCCTAGTATCATTATAAAAATTCAACTTTTCCCCATTGATTTGAGATGTCTAGTACACTAGGTACACCTGAGACTTTCTTCATTTTTACTCTGTTCTGTTAATTTCGTACCAGAATCACATTCACTAAATTATTGCAGATTTAAAATAAATTTTGACATCTAACAGGGTAAGTTTCATGTTTGGTAATAATCTAAATGGTCTGTGATTTGAGACAGAAAATGTGTAACCTTCCCTGAAATTGTACCCTCTACTTCCTACAGACATGCATTTTTCGAGATACCATAGTATTAATTAGATTCTCAAAAGAATCCATGGCCCCAAATAACATTAAGTATCATTGATCTAAAGGAAGTGAAAATATTATAGTAATAATCAATGTTCTGCACTAAAGAATTATCCAAACACTAGCATCTTTTTTTCCAATATTTACAATAAAAGAATATTTGCTTTTGCAGGACTCCTTTTTCACAGCTCAGTGAAGAAGCCAGGTTTTGTTCATTTGCTTTAAGGTCTACTTTATCTGAACCAAATAACAACAGTATATAATCAAGCAAGAAAACAAAATTCAGCAGCAAACAGGAGAACATTTCCTGGATGACTGACTTGCAGTCCTGACAGTTTTCATAATGTGCTTGCTGTCACCTCCTGGAAGAAGGCTTTCTGCCCAACTAAAGTGGCCCCTCCCACTTCCCCTCTCCCACAATTCATTTGTGTATGTTTCTTATGTGTTCCTCAGCAGAATTTAAGCTCCAAGCAGGCTGTTATCCACCATTACACTTTCAGTGCTTAATCCAGTCAGGCACATAGTAGGAACTCAAAAAAAAACAAAATTATAGAATAATATATTTTAACACTTCCCAAGTGGGGAAAAATACATATGAGGTTTTCCCTTCCCCTCTGTAGACATATATTCAGGTACCAAACATGTGGGATTTTTGCACTGTCTTGGTTTATTTTGTTTTTATTTTGTTTAATGTTCTTAAAATATATCTGGCAAATCCAATGCTGGAGAAGACTAACAAGTGACAGGTACTGTCTGTGTCATCTGACTAGTTTTTATGAAGATGATAATGGCAAATGATTGTCCCTTTCCATGGAGGAAAGAGCAAAATGCTTAAGCCAAAGTAAGAAAAAAAAGGTACTCAACAAATGTTAGTTCGATATTTACCATCGTAAACTTGTCCCAGGGTAGAGCCTGGCTCAAGCAAGGTGCTTAATAAATATCTGTTGCAGGGGTCCTCAAACTTTTTAAACAGGGGGCCAGTTCACTGTCCCTCAGACCATTGGAGGGCCGGACTATAGTTTAAAAAAAAAAACTATGAACAAATTCCTATGTGCACTGAGGGCCCGGGACAAGTAGGCTGCTAAGCAGGACAGGCAGCAGCGGCAAAAACACCCAGAGGGCCAAATAAATGTCCTCAGCGGGCCGCATGTGGCCCACGGGCCGTAGTTTGAGGACCCCTGATTGTTGAATAAGTGATACTGAATGAGCATTAAAGAAATAAGACTGTAGTCCTGGCTGGTGTGGCTCAGAAGGTTGGGCACTGTCCCATGCACCGAAAGGTCACTGATTCCATCCCTGGTCAGGGCACATGCCTGGGTTGTGGGTTCAGTCCCAGGTTGAAGGTGTGTAGGGGAGGCAACCAATCAATGTTTCTCTCTCCCTCTCCCTCTCTCTCTAAAATCAATTTTTTTTAAAAAAGGAGTAAGACTGTAGAAGGTGCAGTCATAGGGAGCTGCCATTTCTCTGTCACTAGAGCTGCTTCAGTAGGAAAAGAGAAGCTTGCTCTCCACGTGGCTGACAACTGGGCTCAGCCACAGATCATTCCTCACCATCTGCCTGCATTTCCGTCAGAAAGGGAGCATGTGTGGAGCCTCTGAGTCCCACAGACTGTTTTTCCTGTGTGTTGCTTTCTTCTTTGCATAAACTAGCTGGATCGACTGTCTGAGAATAATAATAGAAAACCCAGTATAATTTTGGGATGCAGCACACATTTCATTGAGAAAAAGTCATATCCTCTAAGCTGTTCTCAGTAAATTAGAAAAAAAAAACAAAACAAAACATGGTTTTATATACATAACCAAGTAGGCGGAGACTAAGTACCTATAGTATAAAGGTGAATTTTATGCATAACAAAATTGACTTCACCACAAATTTTACATGGTCATCTCAGTTATATCTTATTTAACCCCATCACTTATATTAGATCCTTCATAAATCATCCCATAATTTACTCTGAATTTAATGAGACTAAAAATACATAAGTACATTCCTGGCAAATGGCAACTGTTCGTCCCTTGTTATATTTTGAGTTTAGAATTGCCACAACCCAGAGTGATGACAAGGGTCCTCTTTGAATAGACTTTTAACCGACTACGTGGTTGGCGTGTTTGCTGCTGAATTAAGAGCAGATAGTTACTTAGGCACAGCATCTGCGTGTATATTTGTGGAAGTAAAAGATGGTCGTGCGGAGAGAGATAACAATGCATATAAATTAATGTAGCCTGATTGCCCCCTCAGTCTCACCATAAGAGAGCATCTTCACATTATTTCTAGAATTTGTCAATGTAAGAAATATTTAAACCTGTAAAGAATTTTTGTGAGTTTATTTGAGCCAAACTGAGGACAATTGCTGGGAAGGAAAATCTCAACAGAGATTGGCAGTTTGCACCTTATTTTATACATTACAATCAAAAGAGAAGACATAAGGGAGGCGGGGCGGGGGGAGCGGGGAGCGAAGCTGGGAAATCTCCGGGGTTGGCTAAAGAGTAAAACAAACACATACTTCTTTTACATTTATGGGTATAGAATAGTTAGCAGTTAATAACACAATAACAATAGCAATCAAGGGTTTTGTGGTCTCTGCTCTCCTGCAGTGAGGATTTTGGGGGGCTGGGGAGGAAATTACCCTGACATTCCAAAGGTATGTTATCACAGATACAAAAAGACAATAGAAAAAAAAAAATAGAGAGGCTCAGTTAAGGTAAAAATTGGCTTTTGTATGGGAAGATACTAGCCTAGGACATGGCTATGGGCCATGACTCACTTTTAGTTAGAAACAGACCATTCTACGGTATGTGGTTACATTAGGTCTCTGAGTTGGTAAGGCCACCACATAGGCCTCCTCTGAACTTGTCAGGTTTAGTATGTGGCCCCTTTTTCGTGCACAAATTACACAACTAGAAATAGTTTCTGTAGCCAAATTATGAATTTCAACACCTTTATTAAATTAAACTCCCAATTTTTTTACAAAGTCAATATGAATTTTTAAGACATCCAGAGTAAGAGATTTTACTTTCTCAGTAAACCTTCAGTGTATTTTTCATATTGCATCTCAAAGAAATTCTCTTTTAGCCACATTCTTCATGCTACATTTAAAATGCATCTCAGGCCAAAACCGGTTTGGCTCAGTGGATAGAGCGTCGGCCTGCGGACTCAAGGGTCCCAGGTTCGATTCCGATCAAGGGCATGTACCTTGGTTGCGGGCACATCCCCAGTGGGGGGCGTGCAGGAGGCAGCTGATCGATGTTTCTCTCTCATCGATGTTTCTAACTCTCTATCCCTCTCCCTTCCTCTCTTCCTCTCTGTAAAAAATCAATAAAATATATTTTAAAATGTATCTCAGGTGCTTATGTCGGGGGAAGAGAGCAACAGCTATGAGTTGACTTTTCTTGCTTTAAATTTGAATATACTGCAAAAGTATTACTTTTAATCAGTGTTTTCTTTATTATTGTTTGTATAGCATTGTTAGAATTATCATCAGACTGGAGGCTTCTAATTTTAGCCTTTGAGTCTTATTTCCTAAATCTTTCTATACTTCTAAGGCTCCTTTCCAAACCTAGCCCATTTTCCACCTCCTCCTGGGCTGTGCCTCATGGATGTATTACAGCAGCGAGTGATCCGGACAGAACCATTAATGCCAATTACTCTCTTAATTACCTAAGCTTTCTAAGTTCCGATGTCTGGCAGAGAGAACACTGCCTTGTTCTCCTCCCTCAAAATAGTCTGGGCTGCTCCTGCCCTTTGCTCTTCCATCTAAAATTGAAGATCTGCTGGTCATGTTCCATGGAAAAGCCCTCATTGGAGCCGCATTGACGTTAGAGGTCAATTTTGGAAGCAGTTAGGGAAGAAGTAGCATTTTCACTGTGCCCCAGTCCTTTTGAAACAGGAATTTTAGGGGGATATAGGCAGGTTTCGGGATTTTTTAGAATTGGGGTCCATGGGAAAATGCACGGAGCTGCAGGCTGCAGCCTGGGAGAAGGTACATTTCCATAACACAAGGAAGCCAGGTGCAGTTACATTTCCCTAAGACAAGGAGACAGCAACAGGTGTATTTCCATAAGACAAGGGAACTGGAAGTAGCCAAGAAAGGTCTATATTTACAAAATAAAGAGAAGGAAGCCCTTCATTCAGAGGGAGAGGAAGAAAGCCCAAAGGGAATAGGGGAACAATAAGGGAAGGAGGGGGGAACTTCACCTGCCCCATGTGCGGTTAGACCTTTGAGACCAGGAATTACCATAGTGACCAGTCTAAGGGAATAGTGACCAATCAGAGGGGATATCAAGGCACCAGGATTTGCAGCCTTTATAAGCTGTAGGGAAGAAGAACCCAGTGGGACTCTTCCCCTTCCCCACGTGGGAGTCAGTTCAGGGACTCTTCCCCCTCCCTACTTGGGAGTCCATTCTGTGGGACTCCTCCTCCCCACATGGGAGTCTGTACTTGTTCTTCAATAAATCTCCACCTTTGCTATACCACTTTCTGTCCGTGGATTCATTCTTCCATTCTGGCGGACAAAGAATCCGGGGTCCAGTCCAAAAAATAATACAAGGTCCAGGTCAAAAAAATAATACAAGGTGTTTTTCAAAGTCAGCTGGGAGCCTAGATTTTTTAAAAAGTTTTCATCACCAACTTGAAGAAATAAAGAAGTCAACTCAGACAACGCCTTAGAAAAACACACCTTACGAAAGCAATTCAAGAAGAAATGGAAATTCTGAATCTACCAGTAATCATCAAAGAAATTGAATAAGCAGCTTAAAATTGAACCCCTATTATCCTGTCCCCAAATACACTACATGGTTTTACAGGCCAGTGAACCAAGCATTTGAGAAAGTCCCTATCTTATAAAAAAAGTTCTAGAGAATAGAAAAAATAGTTTTCATATTGTCAGCATAGACAGATATCACTTTTATTCCTGAACATAGCGTGTGTGAATGAGGTAGTTCCCTGCAACTCCAACTTTATCATGTATAGGTTGCTGACATTAGTAAATGCTTTTTCTATATTCACTGAGGTGATCATCTAGTTTTTCTCTTTTTATATTTTGAGGGGCTAATTCCATTAACATTTTCTAATGTTAAAATGTCCTTATATGCCTGAGGAAACCTTAAAGTGCTCAAGATACGTTTTTTCTAGATAATGTTTTATTCTTAGTTTTATTATTTTTGCTCATAATTGTTATGTCTCGTTGATACCGTTGCAATAATCTGGTTATTATTTAACAGTAAAGGAGTAAATAATAAAAGGGAGGACTAGATAGTATAGGCATGCCATTAATGCAGCTTTGCTAATTTAACACTCTCCAACTCTGTTCCCTGCTGATCCATGGGGAAAAGGACTGGACAAAGGCAATTTGGACGCATGCCCAGCAAGGTCTGAGTGACATGGGAAGGTGCCTACCTGTTGGTCAGTCACACCTGGGAGCAAGTCAGTGGCCACTGAAAGGACGCAAAACCTGAGTATGTAAACTTCTGAACAACAGAAGTACCCTCTCTCTCACACAGGGCTCTTGGCTCGTCACTCTCCTGCTTGCCTGTGCTCCTGTGACTCCTGCTGCAGGGGGCACGCTCCCTGCACTCGCCCATGTGGCTCGTGGCCATGTGGGACCCACACATGGACTGATGGACTGAATTTGGACCGAACTGGACTCAGAACAATGGAACGGAAGCTGTGGACACTGGCTCTTTTGGCTCTGCTGGCCCAGCTGCCCCTCTTTCAGGACTGGGTTAAGGGAAGTGGGACACTGGAAACAGGAAGGTAAGTCCATGCAAATAAAGCCTTTTACCACACCTCCTTCCCCCTGGGGGCTTCTGAAAGTGCTCCTTTCAGCAGTAGCCCCGGAACCTCCACCCCACTCCCATGAGCAAGGGAGGAATTTATTCTCCAATCAGAATGTGATTGTCACTTTCTGATCTTACCCTGAGATGGTTTAGGTATCAAGATTAGGCTATTCTAGCACCTTTAACTGATGATGTAGCCAGTGGAAATGGGGTTCTTCCATGGAGTCACAAGAAAAGCATTTCCGGGGACCCACACATGGGAGGATGAGGTATAGTGGTAAGATTTGTTGGGGTAGAAATAAATGACTGCACCTAGGTGCCCAGTATTTCATCCATGACCAGATGACTCAGTTCTTTACTGCTGGGGAAGAAGTGCAGTCTTGTCTTCACCAAGCCCAGAAGGAGGGCCAGAGTCCAGAAATTCTGTGCCATTGGCCCGGCATCGAGGGTGTAGTTCAGTTCAGTCCATGCCAAGACTTAGTCTAGCTCAGTCTCTGTCCCCATTGGCTAGCTTGGTCTCTGTACTCGGCTGCGCTCTGGCCTGCTGCATTGCCATACCCAGGCCTGCACTTGGGCCCCCAGAGGTGCAACGGAGAATACACGGGAATAGGAGAAGGATGGGCGGACGTGTGCTACCGAGAGGGGCCTCTGTTAAACTTTGATATTACCGTGGGCTTTCAGACTAACCATTCTCTTTTCCAGTCCTCTGTGGGTTTGTGCTGGGCCCTCCCCCAATCTATCCATTTCTTAGATCTTCTAGGGTTCTTTGCCCCTTATCCAATTAGATCCTTTTCCCAGATTAGGTACCTCCCTATATGGTTGTCATTTTAGCTCCTACTGTCCATGCCTCAGCAGAAGAATTTCCCCTGCTGTTTTATTGGAGGAACATTCCCTCCATAATCCCATAATCCTGGCCAATGGGGACCAATTCTTCTTACTCACTTAGGGGATTAGGCCCCTCAGTGGAGGATGCAGCTGCCCACCTGGGGAGCCTGTGGATGCCTTAATGTCCAATTCCATTTGCTCCCTTTCTTTATATCTGTCTATGCTGACAATATGAAAACTATTTTTTCTATTCTCTAGAACTTTTTTTATAAGATAGGGACTTTCTCAAATGCTTGGTTCACTGGCCTGTAAAACCATGTAGTGTATTGGGGGACAGGATAATAGGAGTTCAATTTTAAGCTGCTTATTCAATTTCTTTGATGATTACTGGTAGATTCAGAATTTCCATTTCTTCTTGAATTGCTTTCGTAAGGTGTGTTTTTCTAAGGCGTTGTCTGAGTTGACTTCTTTATTTCTTTAAGTTGGTGATGAAAACTTTTTAAAAAATCTAGGCTCCCAGCTGACTTTGAAAAACACCTTGTATTATTTTTTTGACCTTCTGGCAATTTGTATTCTCACCTAAAAATTATGCTGTCTCGTCCAGGTTTTCTGAATTTATTGCCTCATATAACGGAATCACCTAACCTCCCCAGAGCCCAGATAAATTAGAACTATCTCTTCTTCTTGATCTACCTGGGACTTGAACCCTAATAGATCAAGTTAGTCTGACAGTGTTTGTTCTTCATGGAAACTTGCTGGCAGCCATCAGCAAGGCGCTTGAAAGTTGTTTTCTTTCCAATGATGTTTAAATGTACAGACATTTACTACATAGAATTTATGCTCACATTGCTATAGTTTTGGGAATTTTTACCGTGAATACCATCGAGTGTGCTCCCCAAGAACAAATTTTGGAAACACAGTAACAGAATATAAACCATAGATGGAACCTTGAGCAGGTTCTTTAAGGTGGCATGTTGTTCTGAGGAAGACGTGGTAGAATGTAGGTACAGAGAAATGCCTACTATACCCTCAGCATTTTCCTCTCTCCCTCGTCATAAACTAAAATGCACTATAATCTTATGTCACTGGTAAGAAGCACTAATGAATGATGTTCCAAAGCAACTGAAGTAAGACATCAGATGCAAATTAAAAGATTATTAGCAAATGTGAAGATCATCTCCATGGTTTCTCATCTTAGGTATTCCAGGAAAGGAGATCTAGCAGCTGCTACTCCTTTACAGTGTGTTTGTATGGCCTTCATAGTGTGCGTGCGCGTTTGTGTGTTCAAGAGTTTCCCAGTTCCTAACTACTGCAATCCACTTAGTTCTTTTGAAAGAATTAATTAATGGATTACTAAACTATAGCCCAAGGGCCAAAGCCAGCCTACAGCTGTTTTTTGCAAATAAAGTTTTATTGGAACGCAGTCATGCTCATTTTTTTAAAATGTACTTTCTATGGCTGTTTTTTGTACTACAAATGCAGGATTGAGTGGTTTTGATAGAGATGGCCCACAGAATGAAAATATGTGCTATCTTGCTTTTTATAAAAAAGCTTGTCAATCTTTAAATCAGTATGTGTCAAGAATAGCTTAATCTAAGGAAGTAATCTTAAACTGGGGTTTGCAAATAGGTTATATAGGGCCCTTTATTCTAAGAAACAAATTGCATTATTTATTTTGTGTGTGAATTTTACTGGTAGGAGGGTCCCATGGCTTTCATTAGATTCTCCAAGGGGTCTTGTGACCCCAAACTATATTAAGAACTTATGTTTTAGGTGAATATTGTTTATTTGCTCTTTTGTAAAAATATTTTTTTATTGATTTCAGAGAGAGAGGGAGAGGAAGAGATAGAAACATCAATAATGAGAGAGAATCATTGGTTGGCTGCCTTCTGCACACCTAAACCTGGGCATGTGCCCTGACCGGGAATCAAACTGTGACCTCCTGGTTCATAGGTCGATGTTCAACCACTGAACAACACCGACGGGGCTCTTTATTTGCTCTTTTAAAACCAGAAGATGTGGAAAAATTGAAACCCTTGTATACTATTGGTGGGAATGTAAAATGATCTAGCCCCTATGGGAAAAGTACAGTGGTTCCTCAGAAAATTAAAATAGAACTACCATAGGTTCCAGCAATCCCACTCTGGGTATATATCTGAAGGAAATGAAATCAGTACCTGGAAGAGCTCTATGCACTCCCACATTCACTGCATCATTGTTCACATAACATCATTATTCAAGAAACACCTAAATGTCCATCAATGGATGAGTGAATATAGAAAATGTAGTGTGTATATAGTATATGCAATGGCATATAATTCAGCCTTAAAAAAGAAAGAAAATTGTGATTTGTGACAACATGGATGAACCTGAAGACACTGTGCTAAGTGGAAATAGGATAGTCCCAGAAGGAAAAATACTATAAGATTCCACTTATATGAGGTATCTAAAATAGTCAAACTCACAGAAACAGAGAGCAGAATGGTTTTGCAGGGGCTGGAGGAAGGAGGGGAGGAGGAGTTACTGTTCACAGGTGTAAAGTTTCAGTTATACAGGATAGTAAGTATAATGGAGATCTGCTGTGGAATATTGTGCCTATAGATAACAATATTGTTTAGTGCACTTAAACATTTGTTATAGGGCAGATTTTAGTTACATGTTCTTATCATAAATTAAAAGCAAGACAAATAAACAAACAAAAAATTGACCCAAAGGGTTGTTGTTTTTTTTTAGAGGATGGGAAAGTTGGTAAATACTGTTGCTAAGGGATTTTTTTGAGTGTGAAAAAATTGTATAACTCTCCAGAGTTAACTCTAAGTCATTAATTTCTATTGACTGTGTGTCACATACTGTTCATCATGTCTTATTTTTACAACACTGCCTAATTAGGGTATTAATCCCTAATTTTATAGGGATTATGACATAAGGCTCATTGAGGAGTCATCATTTATTCTAAACAATCTATATATATATAAAAGGTTAAGTGACCAGCAGACCAGTTGGTAGGTATGATGCGCACTGACCACCAGGGGCCAGACGCTCAACGCAGGAGCTGCTGAGCAACAGCAACTTTGCAGAGTGCCCTCTCACACTCCGGGACCCCTCAGGGGATGTCAGACTGCCAGTTTCCGCCGGATCCCCACAGGCCAGGTCAAAGAACCCCACCTGCTGGAGGGACCCCGCTCACTCCACAGATGCCCTTCGAGCCCCCCAGCCACCCCAGGTGCTGCAGGCCGGGGAGGGACCACTGGAGATTGGCTCCAGGGAGTGTCCGGCCCTGTCTCACCCAGTCCTGCCCCGCTGGCCACCTTCTAATTAATTTCCTTTCAATGTGCACGAATCCGTGCAACAGGCCTCTAGTAGCTAATAATAGTAAGATCTGAAATGGAGTGTGATTTTTAAGACTGTATCACACATCCTCCTCACCAGAGTCATATATTATCAGAAGTTGACTTTGACATGTAATAAGGAATTTAAAGTCAGTTTTAAATTGAGTAAAAATCTTCTATTGCTGCTCACTGGAACCGCAAAGCTCAAGGTCCCTTCACCCTCGGTATTCTCTGCAGCTCTTTCCTCTGAACTCATCACTCCACAGAGTGGAGGACAGGGCTCCTCTCTTCTCAGAATCTACCCCTTCCACAGCCAGAGGAACATTTTCTCTCACCTGTGGCCTTCCTCAAGGCCCTCCTTCTCTCTCTCCTTCCTGTCCTTGATAAAGAGCCTTGTCTTAGCAAAGACTTCAGACTTTCAAAAAACATATTTGTTTTCAAGTTGCTTCTATGTTAGACCACAGATAGAACCTTATGCCAAAAAAAATAAATAAATAAAAGCTCAGGTGGGAGTGAGGGCATTATGTGGAGGTGGGTACAGAGAACCAAACCACAGATGAATTTCTAAATATATTATCTTGTGATGGTCTTATTGGCCATGAGAAACCATTCAGATCTTTGTGGAGGAGAGTGATGATGGAAGCTTTGTTTCAACAAATGGGAAACTGCTGTGTCTTTGCTGTAAACTAAGAGTCAATACTTGGCCATCTCACAACAGAATAAGCATAGCCTACCTCACACAGGGCAGCATCTGGTACTTCCAGAGATCTTGCTATTTGTGGCTGGAATAAGTGGGTGGAAGCAAATTTAAACAAGTAAAACAGATTAGATAATAAACAGTCATACTTGGACCTGGGACTTTATTAGGCATCAGGGTGTAAAGGCAAAGGAGGAACCTAATGGGGCATATTTTGCACTCAGATTGAATCAACAATCTCTTCTTAATCTTCAGACTACCCAAACTTAATGCTGAAGTTATTATGAAAGAAAGTTTACTTTGATTGCTTGAAAATAATTGCAAATGGCTAACATTTACCTTAAATTGTAACTTGCAAATGCAATGGAATTGAATGGGATTTCCTGCTAACCATCCCTTACTTATACCTTTGTTGACTTTCACACATAAGAAAAAGAAATAAGAATTAGAAAATTTAGCGTTCCCACATAACATTACTCATTTTTTAAGCACTCTTTGAAAACTAGACACTAGTGTATTTCTTTCTGCTTTAAATGTTCCACGGTTCTCTTCTTCAAGTGTTTTCTTAGGAAAGGCATCCTGCTTTCTGGATGTACAAATCATTTACACGATGCTCAATCTATCATTCTGGATCAAATTGCCTTTGGTCTGCATTTGAAAAATATAAGGTCCTGGCAACAACATGTGTGCTCCTTGCAGTGGGTGACATCCCTTCTGGGCAACCTTTTGTGAAATCACATGGATGGCAACCAGCCTAGCATTGGTTGTCCTCGTTTAGGCAATGGCATTTGAGCTGCTGTCGCCTTCATCTTGCAGCATCTCAGAGCCAGCTATCCATCCAGGTTTTCAGCAGCATCAACGATGGTTATTCTTTTTCTTGCTGAATTTATAAAATGTACTATGGCATTTTCAATAATCCAAGTATTCAAGAAGACAAGCTTATTTATTTATTTATTTATTTATTTATTTATTTATTTATTTTTAAATAAATCTTTATTGTTCAGATTATTACAGTGTTCCTCTTTTTTTTCCCCCCATAGCTCCCCTCCACCTGATTTCCCACCTCACCCCATGCCCTTACCCCACGCCCCGCCACTGTCTTCATCCATAGGTGTAAGATTTTTGTCCAATCTCTTCCCGCAACCCTCACGCCCCCTTCCCCCTGAGAATTGTCAGTCCACTCCCTTTCTATGTCCCTGATTCTGTTATATTCACCAGTCCATTCTGTTCTCCAGTTTTTATTCACTTGATTTTTAGATTTACTTGTTGGTAGGTATGTATTTGATGTCATTTTGTTGTTCATAATTTTTATTTTTACCTTTTTCTTCTTCCTCCTCTTCTTAAAGAATACCCTTCAGCATTTCATGTAATCCTGGTTTGGTGGTGATGAACTCCTTTAGCTTTTTCTTGTCTGTGAAGCTCTTTATCTGACCTTCAACTCTGAATGATAGCTTTGCTGGGTAGAGTAATCTTGGTTGTAGGTTCTTGCTGTTCACCACTTTGAATATTTCTTGCCACTCCCTTCTGGCCTGCATAGTTTCTGTTGAGAAATCAGCTGACAGTCATATGGGTACTTCCTTGTAGGTAACTAACCGTTTTTCTCTTGCTGTTTTCAAGATTGTCTCTTTGTCTTTTGCTCTTGGCATTTTAATTATGATGTGTCTTGGTGTGGTCCTCTTTGGATTCCTCTTTATGGGGTTCTGTGCGCTTCCTGAACAGGTAAGTCTATTTCTTTCACCAGGTAGGGAAAGTTTTCTGTCATTATTTCTTCTAATAGGTTTACAATATTTTGCTCTCTCTCTTCTTCTGGCACCCCAAAAATTCGGATGTTGGTACGCTTAAAGTTGTCCCAGAGGCTCCTTACACTATCTTCATATTTTTGGATTCTTTTTTCTTTTTGTTTTTCTGGTTGGGTGTTTTTTGTTTCCTCATATTTCAGATCTTTGGTTTGATTCTTGGGGTACGTTGATCTACAGTTGAGTTTCTGTATATTCTTTATTTTAGACAGTGTATGCTTAATTTCTGACTGGTCCTTTTCCATTTTTTTGGCATTCTCAGTAAGATCCTTAAAGGTCTCACTAAGTTCCTCGGCAGTTTTTAGAAGATTCTTGAGTAACCTTATAAATGTGGTTCTGAACTCTATGTCATCCAGTAGTTTGCTTTCCTCCATTTCTCTCATTCGTGACATGTTTCTTTGTCTCCGCATTTTGCTGCTTCCCTGTGTTGATAGAGTGGCTTTGTGTGGTAGGTGACCTATAGGGGCCAGTAGCTCAGCCTCCCCAATCACCTGAGGTGGACGCTCTTGGTACACCCCTTTGTGGGCTGAGTGCAAAGTCTTGGTGTAGTTAAGCCTTGATTGCTGTCGGTACACTGGGAGGAATTGACCTCCAGGCCAATTGGCTGTGAGGACCCGCTGTGTCTATAATGGAAGAACTGCTGTGCTGGAGACACGCTTATGGTGCAGGACTTGTTTCAGTGGGTCTTTGGTGCTCACTGAGTCTGCCTCTTGAATGTGTCACTTATGGATGTGAGGAGTTGAAATCTGGTGTCTCACACTGACCACTAGGTACACTGGCTTCTGGATCTCCAATGGGGTGCAGGTCAGCTACTGTCTGAGGCCACCCAGCAGTAGCTACAGCGAGAACTACACTTTTCTCCTCTTTGCTTGGGGTTTGGAGGTTTTGGAGCTGTCTGACCCAGGCTGCAAGTTTGCTAGGTTAAGCTGCGATAGGGCAGGCCATTCATATGCTAAAGCCGCTGCTGGAGCTTGGGTGGGTTTGTAGATTGTGCAGGGCGGGGGTCTCAGGGCGTGACTAGGTTAGGACGTGGCAAACAGTGATGGCTGCCAGTTAGCTGGCTCTGCGTCTCTGACTGCATCCCCGCATCCCACGCCCCAGCACAGTAAACAATTATTCCTGCGCTCAGCCCTGCAAGCAAGCCACCCTCACTTTCCGACCGGATGGCAGACAGTCCAGCTTCTCCCCGTAGGAGTTCGGGTCCCCCTTGTCTCCCCAGAAACTGGAGTTTGGAGTAATCGGGAGCTTTTCTCCCTTCGGGTTGAAAAAAGCAGCGCTCCCAGTCGCCTTCCGCCAGCCCGATTCATGCGCCTCCGTACCTCAGCTTTTCAGCGCTTGTGCACATCTCAATGCTCTTTTCTCTTTCCTTCTAGTTGTAGAACTTCCACTCAGCCAGCTTTCCCGTGGTTCTGGGTGATAGACGTTTTGTCTTTTAGTTGTAGTTTTGAAATTGTTGTGCGAGGCAGCAGTTTAGGTGTTTACCTACGCCGCCATCTTGGATCTCGAAAGCAAGAAGACAAGCTTTTGTGTGATGGTTGATTCAGGCCCACACCCACATTAAAGATAGAGGTCTTGTAACTATACAGCCAACTCCTATAAGAAGAGGGAATGCACAAATAAGCTGAATCATCTTTTAATCCTATTATTTTAATCACCAAAGTAAAATTCGGGATTATCCTTGCTAAAGTAGAGGAGCAATTACAGCTAATCCCAAATATTGTTTTTGTATTAGATTTGGCTCCTTGCTTACCATTTACTATTCATAATATAATAACTGATTAGAGGAGGAGGCAACATAAAAACAAATAATTCTTGCCCAGCTGGTGTTCAGTTTGATTTCTGGTCAGGGCATATGCCTGGGTTTTGGGCTTGATCCCCAGTGTGGGGCATGCAGGAGGCAGCTGATCAATGATTCTCTCTTATTCTTGATGTTTCTATCTCTCTCTCCCTCTCCCTTCCTCTCTGAAATCAATAAAAATATATATATTTTAAAAACACACATAATTCTTGCAGCTAGAATTGAGTAAAAACATAGAAAATAAAAACTTTTTTGAAATAAAATACTGAGTTTAGATTTGAAAATAGTCATGGGTCCACAAAGTAAATAGTCTATAAAGAATGGAGCATAATTTTAAACTCCCACTACAAATGATCTTTTGAGAGAGTCTCTGGTTTAGAGAGTCTGAGGTTTTCCTTAAACTGTCCATGCATCCCTGACACACTTTCTTGCCCTGACCCCAGGAAACTTGGCACTGGGAAAGCATGCTTAGGTAGAAAGAAAGGGAACGAGAGGTAAGAGTAGTACTTACTCCCTGTGGCCTGCCAGAAGGGATTTCTGGTAATCGGTGCCTTAACAACCACAGCAGCCCTTCCTTCATGGTTTTATTCTGGCCTATAGCATCCTCTTCTTGTCCTTTTCCACCCAAGACTGTTTACCTGCTTCCCATTCTGGCTAGGCTCTTAGCTTCTCACATTACTCTTTCACTCCCTGCCCCCAGCCTATACCTGCTTGTGGTCCCTGCAGTTAATAAAGTCTCTTCGTTTGAACCACCTGAAGGAGCCCTGATGGACACAGGGAGACTGCAAGTGAATAGACCGGGGATGCTTTGAATGGCATCTTTTTATTTTCCACTGGCCCAATTGAAATGTAGGTGTTGATTCAGGGGGAGAGGGAGGACTCTTGTGATAAAGAGTCTGACTAACTTACACATCAAACAATTAAGGGTTGGCCATTCATAGTCCCTTTGTTAGCATCTACCCTTTTGGTCTCCCAGAGGTACACTTCCAGCAGTGAGGTCAAATTGTCTTTGTGTTTATAATTTGGTGGTATCAAAACTGAAACGGGAATTCTTTCATTTATTTCATTTTGGTGACTTCTCAGTCTGGTATTATTTAGAGAAAAAGAACCCTAGCAAGCATAAAATGTCTGTTTGTAAATCTCAGCTAGTTTCAAAGTGTTGAACATTAAAGTAGGTGAGGCTTTAAAATTCCTCAAAGAGAAATCACAGTGAGTAGCATAATTCAAAACAAGTAACTCACTTATTTGCATAAGCAATCTGAACTTTCTCAGCCTTTCAAATCCAATATAATTTTCTTTTAACTTGTGCAGATGTCCATAGTTAATGTATCAACCAACAATGTTAATTTGTTAAAAACTCACCCAATACCAGCATATTCTGACTACATCTGTTAAGTGTGTGCTTTCTTCTTCTTAACATTTATGTATCCATCTAAGATATGCATATATCTTTTACATATACAAGAATGTTTATATATATACATGTGCACATATATACAGGGTGAAGCAAAAGTAGGTTTAACAGTTGGGAAACAGTGTATTCTTGTATTATTATTTATTAATTATTGTACTATTTTCCATACAAACAAGTGTAAACCTACTTTTGTCTTGTCATGTATATATTCTAGAGAAGCTAAAATATTTAAATATTTTTCAGTGAAAAATGGATGCATTCCTAGAGTGTAAAGCTGGGTTCATCCCAAATAAAATTAAAACAGCCCCTCAGAAATGTCTCTTGTTCACATTTGGTCTAAAACATTGTTTCTCTGAACTATCTAGTTACCAAAATTACCTGG
The DNA here is from genome assembly GCF_963455305.1 of Plecotus auritus. Classification (NCBI taxonomy): domain Eukaryota; kingdom Metazoa; phylum Chordata; class Mammalia; order Chiroptera; family Vespertilionidae; genus Plecotus; species Plecotus auritus. Next base: position 172,200,003 of record NC_137770.1, on the reverse strand, counting down.
AGAGTAATGTTTTAAGAACACATCACTGGGTTCATGCTCGGTCCTTCTGCAGTGACTGGGACAGGATGTGACTATGTCTGTTTTGGTCCATCTTGTATCCAGACTTCAACGCAAGGCCCTCAGTAACCATTAGTTGAATGAATGAATCAGAATATCTGAAGATAGGGTTCAGGAAAGTATTTTTAGAAGTGTTTTCAGGTCATTTGGTGACTAATCCCTTCTGAAAACACTGATCTTTAATTTAGACTTTTAAATCTAGACACCTGAGCCATCATCTAATTCAACCCACTTATGTTAAAAATGGAAGAATGTGAAGTCTGAGAGGTTAAATAACTTGTTTAGTTAAAAACAACTAATATGTTTACCTTTAGCAACATATTTTAGGGCAAATGATGAGAAACAATAGAAAGGGGGACTAAAGGATAGAGTTTTTACCTTAAAGACAAGCCATTTTACAAGTTGGCCTTAAGGACTATGAGAGGTCAGCTCGTGGAGGCTGCAAGGCAATCTGAGGCTGAACTCACCGCACACTCACTTACTTAGACCCTTGTTAGGTTCCTATTTCAGGGATAACTAAGGAGACTTCCCTCCTCTGCTCCCTTTCCCTCCCACAGGCTCTAATCCAATTATGTCAAATACTTGAAGAAAAGTGCTTTCTTTTACTTGAAAGATCTTTATTGGCCTTCTCTTCCCTGAGAACTTCTCAAACAACTCTCATCTTCTCTGTGCAACATAAATTAGGCAAATAGTAGTGAAGTTATTTTTTCTTCCAAAAAGTCTGTCAATAATATAAATTTCTCTTGCTAACATGATATTTTGTGCAAATACACCAAAAATGTGAATACCTAACCTTCTTCATTCTGCCTGCATATTAACATGATCAGAAAATATTTGTGGCTAGATAGTCATCAGAAAGTAAACATTTAGTCACCTAGCTATTATTCACAAAACTAGTTCACTATGTTTAAATGGAATTTACTGCTGACCATGGTAATTCTTATCTCTCTTTAAAGGAGTTTTGCAGCCAATATCTTCAAGAATATTCAATAGCCCAATATAAAACTGCTGGCAGAATTTCTTAAAGTATGGGTAAAGTATCTGCTAGAAAATAATCCTCATTTGGGGAGAGTGGCTATAGTGTTCGGAAAGGTTCAAGCCTCAGACTGACTTGTGGCAAAGCCACATACAAGTCCCAGCTTGAAGGGCAAAGCCCTCCCAGCACAATTATAGCCAAAAGTCTATGGCTGTAAGCTTGACCTTATAGTCCGACCCTGCAGTCTTAGGTTGCTAAGGGATGTGGACTGTGGCGGGGTGCAGCAAGTGCTGCCTAAACAAAGCTTGATAGAGTTCAGAGAATGGCAACAACAGGAAAGAAGCAGATTTGAAATTCGCAAGAACATTTAAACATCTTGTCCTTGTTTTACTTTGTGTGATCTGACTATAAAATAAAGCTTCGGCTTACAGGCTGTGTCACTGTTTCCTCATCCAGGCACAGTGATCAACCTGGTCCCAACTGTATTCTCTTGTCTGCCTTCTTTAATCCTTCATGGCTCCTCCTCAGGTTCACCCCTGGCCATGCTAGATGCGGTTCACTCATTCTTTTTTAAAAAATGGTATATGTTGTCTCCAAACTATAAGTAATAATGACAACAAAATAATAATAGTAATTAGTATCAATAAAGAACTTACTTTGTGGTAGTTATTTGCTAAGCATTATGCATACAGTACTTCATTTATCTAAAAACTAGAGACCTGGTGCACAAAATTTGTGCACGAGGGGGGGGGGTGGTGTCCCTCAGCCTGACCTGCACCCTCTCCAATCTGGGACCCCTCGAAGGATGTCCTACTGCTGGTTTACAGGGATCAGGCCTAAACCGGCAGTTGGACATCCCTCTCGCAATCCAGGACTGCTGGCTCCTAACTGCTCACCTGCCTGCCGGCCTGCTCACCCTCAACTGCCCCTCGCTGCTGGCCTGCTCGCCCCCAAATTCGCCCCCCCCCCACCAGCCTGATCATCCCCAACTGCCCCCCATGCATTAGATACATTAGATAGCATTTATTTACTTAGAAAATTTCTGGGCAAAATTAAGACTCAGTTAATCCTTTTTATTGTAGCCATCACTGGCGGTTGCCTACCTAATAGCCACTCCCCTTGGTTCTTGCCAACAAAACCCTGGTTTTGTTCAGGCAGCCACCTGTCTGGTCCCAGGGAATGAGTTATGATCTACCTAAACCAGTCATGGAAGTTTCATTCTCTTTTGCTCATGGTGGGGCTAGCGATAGGATTCAGTTTTTGCCTGGGGAATGAGAAATCAGGGAAGTTTGCTTAGGACTCTGGGAAGCTTTCCCTTCTCAGAAAATAAAGATGTGCATGAGGAGAAAGCTCTTTTTGCTTCTACCCCTTTCCTTCCTGCTTAGGAACCTTTTATTTGAAAAAATGTACTGCCTAGAGATGTGTTGGTCACCTTGTGGATATGAGGTGTGATATTGCTGGCATACTGTGAATAGAGGGTGGTTTCTTGATTATGTCACAAACTACAGAACCAACTCAGACACCACCTACCTTTGAACTTCATGTAAATTAACAATTGTCACTATTAGTGGGGGTTCTTGATAACTTGTAGGCAAAGCATTCCTGACCGATATAGTTACTTCAGGGGAGTGGACTGAGGGCACAGGAAGGGAGAAGAGTGTCTTATTTTTCATTGTGTATCTTTCTGAACTGCTTTAATTTGTTTTTACCAAGTATGGCCAATACTTTCAAAATTATAAAGCAACTAATTTGATTTTAAGTTGCATTTCTGAATAACTGGTATGTTCACGTGGGGAAAGCTAAGAGCCATCATGTTTCCAATAGTACTCCAACTCATTGGCCCACAATCTATACCCAGGTGCTCTTTCCACCGATATATATTTATATATATATAAATAAATACACACACACACACACACACACACACACACACACACACACACAATCCCTTGAAATATTTGAGCAGTTACATAGTTTTGAATTTTAACGTCAATTTTTTCTTCTTTCCAAACTATTTGTGAGCATTGTGTGCCTCCCAAACAATGTAAGTATCAGATGAATCTCCTTAGCATGAGTTTGTAGGGGAGGAGCTCAGTGTGCCCACTGAGATTTACTGCAGTCCCCACAGTTTTGTTCTGAAGCAACTGGGTGGGAATGAAGAGTTGCTTCCACTAGCTGAGGCTAGCAGCACTCAGTAGATACTTCTACCGGGTGAATATGTTGACCCAGAAGAGGTAGAAGGCTGAAGCATCAGAGAACATCAGCTAATGTGCTCACCAGAGTTTCTCCAGAAAAAGGACCTTTTATCTTTATACAACCCAATTGATGCTGACATCCATTTAACACTATCAGCCAATGAGAAAGATTATATTCCTTGTTTGGGGTGCACTTGTGCAGGATTTCTAGAGCCGATGCTTGCCGGGGAATCCATTATTTTCTTCCCATTTCTCCTTTGAGCTCTAATGTCTCAGGCTTCTTGGCTCCCTAAGTGAGGGTAAAGGAATGAAGCTGAAGCTGGTACTTGTGACACCACTGCATGGAGAAATGACAAGCTACTGCACCATGAGCAGCTGACATCCCCGTGCTCATCAGCGATGTTCAATTAGATGGGCAGAGTGAAGAATCAGGTTCAAGAGAATGAGACCTAGGTCAGTCTGCATACTTCCTCTACTGTGAACCTTCCCAAGTAGCAAACCTCTAATTCAGGGTCACATTTTCTTTCTTTTTTTAAAAAAAATATGTTTTTATTGATTTCAGAGAGGAAGGGAGAGGGAGAAGAGATAGAAACATCAAGGATGAAAGAGAATAATTTATTGGCTGCCTCCTGCACACCCTACACTGGGGATTGAGCCTGCAACCTGGGCCTCCTGGTTTATAGGTTGACACTCAATCACTGAGCCACGCCAGTCGGGCGACAACATTTTCTCCACGTATTTATAATGCCACTCTCTATACCTGTTTCATCACCAAGACCCTAAGGTTACTGAGAGATAGAAACAAACATTTGAACAAATGGAGAAATTAAAAAATCAATCATTTAATGACAAATGATGGAATCCCATGTCTCCATGAGATATTTTTTCTCCAAATTTTTTGTCCACTTGTACAAACTTCTAGGGATTTAGATGAAATAGCTATGAATATATTTAGGATATTTGATTTACTCATTTAGATACCCTCATCACTTAAAATTAAAAATCTAAAAGTATAGATTAACTTTAAAATATTTATTTTTGTCAACATTGAAGGAAAAAGAATTATTTAAACTCTTCCAGCACAGCTTCTACATCAGTGTCTTTGTCATCTTCAAAGCTAATGTTTGTCATCTAACAAAAGCAGGCATGCACGTGCTTGAACCGCATCCAACATGGCCAGGGGTGAACCTGAGGAGGGACGGTGAATGATTAAAGAAGACAGGCAAGAGAATACAGCTGGGGCTAGGTGGATCTCTTGTGCCTGGATGAGGATACAGAGAGACCCAGCCTGCAAGCTGAAGCTTTATTTTATAGTTAGAACACACAAAGCAAAACAAGGGACATGGTCAACATGTTTACAATGTTCTTGTGAGTTTCCCCTTGTTTTGGCAGCACTTGCTGCACCTCCGACAGCCCATTAGCTACCTAGGAAGGAATTAGGGAGGACTATAAGGTCAAGCTTAATTATTCTAGGAGGGCTCTGCCCTCCAAGCTGGGACTTCTTTGTGTCCCTGCCACAGGTCAGTCCAAGGCTTGACCCTATGGCCGCTCCCTACACGTGTTTTCTCTGTAGGGGGTTTTACTTAAGAGGAATAAGGTAACTGAGACCCTGGCACTGGGCTCTGAGGAGAGATTAGGAGGAAGAAGCTGGTTCCCTAGCTCACATACCTTTGGGTAAGGCACTTCCTGACATCAGCGCCCTGGATCGGACACACACTCCAGTTGTCCCTTGGTTGAGAGGCCATTTGAATGTCCTGATTTTACCTAGTTCTAGCCAGGACTCTTTACTTTTACCTATAGAAGATGCTATAACATATTTATTCTTAGCTTCAGACTTTACCCAGCCAGCTGAGTATTAATGACTTTGAGACCTTGTCCTGATAAAATCTTCAGAATCCCCAAATATAAAACAGCATTTCTTTTACCATAACTTTAATACTACTAACCTTAGAGCACTCAGAAGTAGAATAGTCTTTATGTTGCTACAGCTGTGTAATCACCCTACCTCATCTATGCATCTCCTTTAGCTAAAAAAACAAAGTAAAATAAAATGAGAGTTTAGTGCACAAGGCTCTGTAGCCCATATATTATCAGCTACTTTCTCCTCTTTTACAGGAGAAAGTGGGTTGTCATATGGTAACAGAGGGTATAATTTAGTAATGATGGGGTGAGATAATCTCTTTCCCCACCCAGCATCCCAGCATGCTCCTAAAAATGTTGCTATTAAGTTGAATTGCACTATCATGAATTCAAACAGACAATTTCTTCTGCCCTGGTAATATGGGGTGTGACAAACAGCGTGGATTTGGGAATCAGCCATATCTGACCTAGAAGCCAGACTCTGCCCCCCTACCAGATTAGGTGTGACCTTGGATGAGGTACTTAACCTTCCTAGATCTTGGGTTCCTCATCTGAAACCAGAAATAATACTGACTTTCCAGGGTTGATTTTTTTCTGAAAAAGTAAATGAAAAATTCTGCTTATTTGTCCAACTTTCTTGCCCTCTGCAAATAAAAGCCAAAGAATGAGTTTATGCTAAGTGTTAATGTCCAGTCAATAAGATACATTTTCTTTCCCCTCTTGAAAAATGTTGCCTTTAATTAAAAAACTATAATTGATTTAAAGAAAGATAACCTCAAGTGTTATGACCATATAAAATATCTATTTTCTTAGCATTTCTCTAAAAATGACAATCACTGCTTAGCCAGTGTGCCTTAGTTGGTTGAGCATTGTCTCATGCACCAGGAGGTCTTAGGTTTGGTTCCTGGTCAGGGGATATGCCTCCGGTTTCTGGCTCAGTCCCCAGTAGGGGGCATGCAGGAGGCAGCCAATTGATGTTTCTCTTTCATTGATGTTTCTATCTCTCTCACCCTCTTCCATCTTCTCTCTGAAATCAATAAAAAGCATTCAAAAAAATAAATATCACTCAGGTACACACAAAAGTTTAACGTTAAAGGATTCAAACTCAAAACAACAGTGACATAGTGACAAGGAAAATGAATTTCAAAAGAAAAAATATCAATCACAAATGCTTCAAACAAAATAAAAATAGACTAAAATTAAAATTTTAGTTTTAATTACACCTGAAAAACAAACAAAAATAATCCAAGTTTAAAAACCTTAAAAAATATTTGCAACTATGTAGTTCAGAGGTCCTCAAACTTTTTTTTTTTTAATATATTTTATTGATATTTTACAGAGAGGAAGGGAGAGGGATAGAGAGCTAGAAACATCGATGAGAGAGAAACATCCATCAGCTGCCTCCTGCACACCTCCCACTGGGGATGTGCCCGCAACCAAGGTACATGCCCTTGACCGGAATCGAACCCGGGACCCTTCAGTCCACAGGCCGACGCTCTATCCACTGAGCCAAACCGGTTTCGGCATGTCCTCAAACTTTTTAAACAGGGGGCCAGTTCACTGTCCCTCAGACCGTTGGAGGGCCAGACTATAGTTTAAAAAAAAAAACTATGAACAAATTCCTATGCACACTGCGGGCCCGGGACCAGTCGGCTGCTAAGCAGGACAGGCATCGGCACCCAGCGGGCTGGATAAATGTCCTCGGCGGGCCGCATGTGGCCCGCAGGCCGTAGTTTGAGGACCCCTGACGATTTTTTTCTTGAATTTTAAAAATTAGAGTAAATATCCCTGGCCAGTGTGGCTCAATTGGATGTTGCAGGTTTGATTTCCTGTCAGGACATAACTATGTTGCGGGTTCGATCCAAGGGTTTGATCCCAGTCCGGGTGTATATGGGAGGCAGCCTATCGATGTTTCTCTCTCACATTGATGCTCTGCATCTCTCTATCTTTCAAATCAATAAAAAAAACATGTCCTTGTGTGAGGATTAGAAAAAAAATTTGTAAACATTCTAATATTTAAAAGTTTGCATATTCTACATTTTAATTTAAAATTCATTAAAAATAATTCAATATTTTATTAAAATTAGGATATTTTGCAATTCAGCTATTCCACTGCCAGAGATCATTTCTAATCCCGAGAAGATGGCCCTCAGAGGTGAACGCAAAGCAGTTGATTACAATTCTTGACACCACCCTGGCTCCAAAATCTGAACAGGGCAAGGACTTGGCTCTAAGCTTTTATCTTGTTTGGGGAGATGGTGGCAGCAAAAGCTGTCTGTCTAGAAAATTCTTTTTATTATTATTATTTTTATTAAATGTATGGGGTGACATTAGTTAATAAAATTATATAGGTTTCAAGTGTACAAGTCTATAATACATCATCTGTATACTGTATTGTGTGTTCACCACCCAAAGTTAAGTCTTCTACTGTCACCATTTATCCCTCCTTTACCATCTTCTACCTCCCTCAACCCCCTTTCCATCTGGTAATCATCATACTATTGTCTCTGTTTATTAATTTTGGGCTTTTTTTTTTTCTTAATCCCTTCACCTTTTTTACCCAGCCCTCTACCCCTTCTCCCCTCTGACAGCTGTCAGTCAATTCTTTGTATTTATAAGTCTGTCTCTATTTTGTTTGTTAGTTTACTTTTTTCATCATATTCCACATATAAGTGAGATCAGATGGTACTTATCTTTCTCTGACTGCTTTATTTCACTTAACATAATACTTCCCAGGTACATCCATGCTGTCACATATATTTGGATATATCTCCAGAAGTGAAATTGCTGGGTCATAAAGCAGTTCCATTTTAATTTTTTTTTAGGAAACTCCATGCTGTTTTCCAAAGTGCCTACACCAATCTGCATTCCCACCAACAGTGCATGAGGGTCCACATCCTTGACAACACTTGTTGTTTTACTGATGGTAACCATTCTGACAGGTATAAACTGATATCTAATTGTGTTTTTAAATATATATTTATATTGATTTCAGAGAGGAAGGGAGAGGGAGAGAGAAAGAAACATCAATGGTGAGAAAGAATCATTAATTGGCTGCCTCCTGCACACCTTCTGGGGACCAACCTGCAACCTGGCATGTGCCCTCACCTGGAATCAAACTGTATCCTCCTGGTTCCTAGGTCAATGCTCAACCACTGAGCCACACAGCTGGGCTCATTGTGGTTTTAATTTGCATTTTACTGATGATTAGTGCTGGTGAGCATCTTTTCATATGTCTATTGGCCATCTGTATGTCCTCTTTGGAGAAGTGTCTATTAAAGTCTTTTGCCCATTTTTTAATGGTTTGCTTGTTTTTTTTGGTGTTGAATTTAATTTTTATTATTATAACTAGAGGCCTGGTGCACAAAATTTATGCACGGAGGGTGTGTGTGTGTGTGTGTGTGTGTGTGTGTGTGTCCCTCAGCCCAGCCTGAACTCTCTCCAATCTGGGACCCCTCGAGGGATGTCCGACTGCCCGTTTAGGCCCGGTCCCGGTGCAATTGGGCCTATATGGGCAGTCAGACATCCCTCTCACAATCCAGAACTGCTGGCTCCCAAACACTTGCCTGCCTGCCTGCCTAATTGCCCCTAATCACTTCTGCCTGCCAGCCTTATCACCCCCTAACCACTCCCCTGCCAGCCTGATTGACACCTAACTGCTCCCTTGCTGGCCCGATTGCCCCCAACTGCCCTCCCCTGCTGGCCCTGTCACCCCCAACTGTCCTCCTCTGCAGGCCTGGTCCCCCCTAACTGCCCTCCCCTGCAGGCTTGGTCCCCCCTAACTGCCCTCCCCTGCAGGCCCAGTCGCCCCCAACTGCCCTCTCTTGCAGGCCTGGTCCTTCCCAACTGCTCTCTCCTGCTGGCCTGATCACCCACAACTGCCCTCCCTGCCGGCCATCTTGTGGCAGCCATCTTTGACCACATGAGGGTGGCCATCTTGTGTGTTGGAGTGATGGTCAATTTGCATATTACCTCTTTATTAGATAGGATTCCTTATCTGATGTATAATTGGAGAATATGTTATCCCATTCAGTGGGTTGTCTTTTCATTATTTTTGATGGTTTCCTTTGCTGTGCAAAAACTTTTTAGTTTGATGTAGTGCCATTTTTTTTATTTTTTCTTTTGTTTTCCTTGCCCTAGGAGATATGTCAGAAAAAAATATTGCTATGAGAAATGTCTGAGATTTTACTCCTTTGTGTTCACCTAGGTTTTTTATCATTTCAAGTCTAACATTTCAGTCTTTAATCCATTTTGAGTTTATTCTTATACCAGATGCCCGGTACATGAAATTTATGCATGGGTAGGGTCCCTAGGCCTGGCCAGCGATCAGGGCTGATCAGGGCCTTCCGGCTGCTGGCCAGGGCTTCTCTTCCTTGGATGCCAGCTGGGGCCTCCCTTCCCCGGCTGCCAGCTGCTGGCTGGGGCCTTCCTTCATTCCGCACTGCTCCCCTGTGGTCAGCACACGTCATAGCAAGTGATCAGTCTCCTGGTTGAGCTCCCACAGAGACAATTTGCATATTAGGCTTTGATATATATATATAGATATGTTGTAAGAAGGTGGTCTAGTTTATTTCTTTTTTTTTTTTTTTTTGCATGCATCTGCCCAATTTTCCCAAAACAATTTATTGAATAGACTGTCTTTATTCCATAGTATGTTCTTACCTCCTTTGTCAATATTAATTGACCATAAAGGGGAAGGTTTATTTCTGGACTCTCTATTCCAGGGGTGGGCAAACTTTTTGACTCGAGGGCCACAGTGGGTTCTTAAACTGGACTGGAGGGCCGGAACAAAAGCATGGATGGAGTGTTTGTGTGAACTAATATAAATTCAAAGTAAAGGAGAGGAGGGGAGAGCAAGAGAACTGGATAGAACAGCCGGATCCGGCCCTCGGGGCGTAGTTTGCCCACGGCTGCTCTATTCTGTTCCATTTATCTATATGTCTGTTTGTATGCCAGTGCCATGCTGTTTTGATTACTATGACCTTGTAATATAGTCTAATATCAGGTAGTGTGATTCCTCCTACATTGTTCTTATTTTTTAAGATTGCTGTAGCTATTTGGGTGTCTTTATTTTTTTGGTCCCATATAAATTTTTGGAATATTTGTTCTAGTTTTGTGACACAAACTATTGGCATCTTGATAAGAATTGCATTGAGTCTATAGATTGTTTTGGATAGCCTGGGCATTTTAATGATGTTAATTCTTCATATCCATGAACACAGTATATTCTTCCACTTATTTGTATCTTCTTCAATTTCTTCCGTGTCATAATTTTTCAAGTATAATCTTTTATATCCTTGACTAAATTTATTCCTAGGTATTTTATTTTATATGCAATTATAAGTAGGATTATTTGCTTAGTTTCTGATAGTTCATTATTGGTGTATAAAAATGTAACTGACTTCTGGATATTTGTTTTGTATCCTGTTACTAGCAGATATCCTGTGCAAGGAAGGCACCTCCAGTCAGGTTCACAGGAAAGTGGGGAGAATGGCCTCCACACCAAAGGTACACAACAGTCACTGACACCCCTGCATCTTCTGGGACCTCTATACCCTGGCCCAGGCAGCTGACTCCACAGCAAGGTATGAGCTCCACAGGGTGGGGTGATCAGGAGTCCAGAGGTTGTGGCTATTGCATTCCCCCAGGCCAATGCCATACGGAGGGAAGTGATCCACCCAAGAAAGATGGCGTCTGCGATGTGGGAGAGGGACTTAACACAGGGATTCTGGTGGCTGTCACTTCAGCACTCTTTCTAGAGCTGCAAACCCCAGTCTTTCTTCACACAATTCTAGTCCACTCTGCTCTCCATCTGCTGGAGCTCAGGGTCAGTCAGTGTAAACAAGATTTTGTGTGTTGGCCCTTTAAGAGGGCACCTGTATCTCCAAAAGATTCCTGTCTCTTTCTGATGGACTGAAGCTCCACTGCTTTCACAGCCAGGTATTATTTGGGTGCCTTTTCCTGGTTCTGGTGCTCTGGGGTGGGGAGCCTGGGTTGGGGTTGAGACCCCATGCTCCTCAGGGGAAACCTTTGCAGCTGAGATATCCCTTCAGAATCACAGCAGCCCACAGTGGGAGTGGGGCCAGCCCTTTTCTTATCTCTGCCATCTTACCATTCTCAATGTGGCTTCTTCTGTAAGTCCTTGGCTGTAAGACTCTGTTCAGCTAGTCTTCAGTTGGTTATTCAGGTTGTTTGTTCTACATTTTAGTTGTAATTCCATTTTGTTACTAGGAGGAGGTGAGTGTAACACCCACCTATTCCACCACCATCTTCTTGATCTGGGACCTGCTCTGATTTAGAAGCCAGTTCACCCAGTTAGGTAAAGGGGTCAGAGAAAAAATGTCCAATGCTACCCTCTGCTGACTCTCCTGAAATTTTTCATACTGTCACAATGGGGCGTTTTGCTTTAAAATCATGTATTGGTAATTATTTATTGCATGCACCTGAATTGAATATTCTCTGGTGAATGTATCACATTATGTTGATATTAGATACAAACTTTATTGGTGTTTGCCCTAAAAATCTTTGGTGAATGTTCACATGTGTCACTAAAAGTTTTTCTTTCAATTTTTCAATTTCACTTCATTGGTGAAGAGTAATTTATGAGCTTAACCCTCACTGAGTGGAGAATAATTTACATATATATTGAATGTCCTCCCCACCCCCCCACACACACCTCTTTTAATGGCTTTCTCCCAAAGTCTGTCTAATATTTGAACTTGTCCTTGGTAGTCATTTAAAATATGCTGAAAATTCTAGGGCACTGAAGCACTGGGTCCAGATTTCTTTCCAGTTCTCTCTCTTTTTTAAAGAACACCCTTCTCCCTCACCCAACTCAAGCATCAGCTGTGAGTCCTTCTTCCCATGATTATACCACATAAACCCAACCCTCCTTAATTAGGAAAGAGGTCGACACCTGATCCATAAACCAGGCCAATCTGATTATTTTTCTCTTGAGTTTTAACTGAGAGATATAGGTCATAGGTCAGGTGGTGGTGGTCCCTGGAGCTGCAAGGTCCTGTCAAATGAGAGACCATGACAGCCATTGATGGCCATGCATGTGAGAGCACACAGAGACAGCTGGTCTGCACAGAGGGGCTGGACAAGGCAGGGGAAACAGAAAACTGTATATAAGAGAACATGAAGCCCCAGAGAAAAGCTGAGCTGTTCCTGAAGACTTTTTAGTTCCCAGGTTAATTTCCCATGGGGCTTCACTGTCCTTCCTCTCTTAAATTTGATGATGAGCTGCTGTGTAATAAATCCTCTTGTACTGGAAGTATCCAGAGTGGGTTTCTGTTTCTTGCAACCAAATGAGCCATAAGACAGAGTGAAACTATATATATATATATATATATATATATATATATATATATATATATATGAAATTCTATGTGTTTAATTCCATTCAAAGCAAGAGAGTATTTGATAATGTCATCTTTAAACTACTTCCAAGATTTGTGGATTCATTCTTCTGAGACTACCGACATTTAAAACTGGATGTTAATTACAGTATTGGATTAGATATATATGGCCTTAGAGAAAGTCAGACCATCATATTTTGTAATTCAATTCCTTTGTAGAGAGTGAGCTGTAAAATTTATGACTCATTTAACATTCACCCTATACTTTTCAATGTGAAGATGCTTCGTTTTCTTGATGAAGAAGAATGGTAGCAGTTGAAGAGCTTTCCCTTCTCCCTGGCCTCTGTTAACATTTCCCATCTTCCCCCAGCAGTAGGCCTGTTCTTTTCATGGTGATTTTCTCCTTCTAAAAAAGCTCCATTGGCTCTGGCATTTTTGTTAAGCCTCAACTAATCTGGGACTCAGCAAAGGACAATTCTGACATAAAGTCAATTCCTTTACCTTTTAACCGAAGGGGTAAGGTAAGAGTAAAATGAATTTGAGAGGATACAAAAATAGGGAAATGAAAAACATCTGGTAAAAACAAAGAGTGTGGTAAAGGCTTGGGGAGGGTGCTGGAGCAGGGTGTAGGAGGTCAATGGATAAAAAGGGGTGACATCTGTAACATACTTTCAACAATAATGATAAATTTAAAAATATAAAATGTTTTAGAAAAACAAACAAAAGATGGGGTAAATAGATGAGTTAAGAACTCACCTTGCGGGGAAAATAAGTGACTGCATAGGTTCTGAAAAAAGTCCGTAGAACAAAATGGAGTAGCTTAAAATTTCCTCTGTGATCATTTGCCTTTTGTCAGCATCTCTACAAATACGTTCTTTCACAGCCAAGGTGTGTGCTGATTTAACAGTCACAATTAGGATGCTTCCAAGCTTGACCTAGTGGACACAGACCACTCTCTCTCCCTTGACCTCTCTGCTTAATGAACAATAGTAGAGCAAGATCAGTATATCTGATGGTTACAAATAGACTGTGAAGCCAAACTGCCTAGTTTTGGATTCCAGCCCCACCATTTAATGACATATGACCTTGCAACTTACTTCACCTCTCTGTGCCTCAATGTTCTAGTATGTAAAATGGGATAATGCTAGTATCTGCCTCATAAGAAGGTTGTGAAAAGCAATGTGTTCTGATGTATTGTATATGCTCCATCAAGTCAGCTGTGACTGTTAGGGTTGTGCTGTTAGTATCGTTTGAGCAAGTCACCAGGCACAGGGCTTGGCTCAGTATGAGGGTTAGTAGAAAGTTGAGTCGTAATCCTCCCACAGGCAGTTTACTATTTCCACCGGATGACAGAGGGTTAGAAGCAAGGGCCGCCCTGGCCAGCTTGGCTCAGTGGATAGAGCGTCAGCCTGCGGACTGAAAGGTCCCAGGTTCAATTCCGGTCAAGGGCATGTGCCTTGGTTGTGGGCACATCCCCAGTGGGAGGTGTGCAGGAGGCAGCTGATGGATGTTTCTCTCATTGATGTTTCTATCTCTCTGTCCCTCTCCCTTCCTCTCTGGAAAAATCAATAAAGTATACTAAAAAAAAAAAAAAAAAGAAGAAGAAGAAGCAAGGGCCATGAAGTCAGGCTTTGCTTCCTACTAGCCTCGTGACCTTAGACAAATGATTTAACTTCTCTAAGCCTTTGGTTTGTTTATCTAAAGGCGGGCACATCAAGGTGCTCAGCAGGATTAAGAACCAAATGAATATGTATTGTCATTAAGTAAATGCTCTAAGAATTTTAAAGACGAGGCCTGCTGCCTCAGTTTCCCCAAAGTAACTGACAATAGACAGAAACACAGAGTAAAGCAAACCCCGGTCCAGTTGCCCATGTCCTACACACCACCCTGGGCAAGGAAGGAGAACAGCCTACACATTTTTGTCTTCTTTTCTTTGCTTGCTTTAAGGTTTTGTCTTTGGTGTTACCAGTATTGTCTAAGTGTGGTTTTCTTTGTAGACATCTTGCTTGGGGCTCATGATGCTTTTTAAATTGGTGGCTTCATATTTTTCAAAAATTTTGGAAAATTCTCAGCCATTATCTCTTTATAGCTTTACTAGAGGCCCGGTGCATGAAATTCGTGCACTCAGGGGGGTCCCTCAGCCTGGCCTGCATCCTCTTGAAGTCCGGGAGCCCAGATGTCCAACTGATGGCTTAGACCAGTTCCTGTCGGATATCTGGCAGTCAGATATCCTTAGCACTGCCGCGGAGACGGGAGAGACTCCTGCCACCGCCGCTGCACTTGCCAGCCATGAGCCCGGCTCAGGGCCTCTGGCTGAGTGGTGCTCCCCCTGTGGGAGTGCACTGACCACCAGGAGGCAGCTCCTGCATTGAGTGTCTGCCCCCTAGTGGTCAGTGTGCATCATAGGGACCGGTCGTTCCACTGTTTGGTCGATTTGCATATTAGCCTTTTATTATATAGGACTCTGTCCCATTTTCTCAGTCCTGATCTATCTCTTCTACACACACATACATATTAGATGTTTTCACAGGTCCCATGTGTGTCTTACACTCTTTTGTGTATTTTTCATGTATTTTGCCACTGCATGATTCAACCTAGATATATCATTCTGACTTATCTGATTCTTTTCAACTGTGTGTAATCTATTATTAAACTCAATCACTGGATTCTCAATATCAATTATGTTTTCAATTCTAGAAATTCCTTTTTATTTTAATGTCCTATTCTCTGCCAAAATTCTCAATCTTGCCTTTTCCTTTTTAAAATGTAAATAATTTTTAAAAATTTTGTTGAATAACTCCAATACCTATTAGCCTGCTTCCATTATTCTCTGTTTTTCTTTCAGTTTCATCTTCTTATGTGCTCAGTACATTTTAATTGATTGCCAGACTTTGATATAAAACATTCAGAGATAATTTGTGGCCATAGGCGATGTTATTTTCCTCCAGAGAGTGTTCGTTTTGCCTCTGGCAAGCAGCTGGGCTGGAGTAGGAGCAGATGCAGATCACCTACCATCAGGCCCTGGTGTTTGTGAGCTGGTTTGCATCCAGCAGACTCTTCCTCCTGGGGTTTACTCCTTCAGGACTCCAGCTGAACACCTGGGGAGTCTCCCGAGTCCCGCCCTCCTTGGCACACTCTGGACTTGAATTTTTCTTCCCTCGCCTCACACCTCTGTTGAAAGCTCTGCTGAGGAGCCACCTCTCAGTCTCCACTGTTAGACTGGCAGTTGCCTGAAGAAGAAAAGCAGGACCATCTCAGGCTCACTTCTTTGGGCTCCCCTGTGGGTTCATATCTGGAGCCCAGGAGCCCAGTTCCTTACCAGCTACATAGCTTTTCTGGTTCTCAAAGAGGGTTTTGTTCAAAATATCCTCATCCATCATTGCCAGAAGCAGATCTCTCGCCCGTGTTTCTGTTGTACATCTGATGACCTTACTTTTCAGATTTTAGGCAGCATGAAGATTTCTATACAAACAAGTGAGAGGTTGTAAAGCAAACTTACAGTGGGAAAACGGGTTTTAAAGACATGAGTAGGTCAATGGGAAAGGTTTGAAACATCCCTAAGGGGATCCAAACCTTTATCACAGGTGGCAAGGCCAACATATTCTTTCATGTCATAAATCATATTATCAATACTTTGAGGAATCTTTTGAGTGACCCTTCGGTTTCCTGGATGTTACTGCAGTCCTTGGGAGCCTTTATTTCTGAACTTTTTAGGTTTTCATCTCTTTTTTCCTAGCCCATCGTAGGGTTACTTTTGATGTATGAAACAGATTGATCCATTATCCTTAAAAAGGCCACTGCAAGGTTTCAAGGTGATGATAATCTGTTTAATGTTTTTTTTAAGAAACCAAAACCAAATTCAATGACTACCAGGGATAAAGCTGCTTCAATTACAGCTGGAAAGGTTGGCTAAGGCTTACATGTAATATGGTACAAAACACATAGCGTTATGCAATAGATACCTATTGAATTATTTATTGAAAAAAGAAATCTCTCTTCTAGACACTAAAGAAATCTGAGCCGATTGCACCCAGGATTGACAGGAGCGAGGAGACGTCTCCTCTCCCCTTGGCAGGGAGCACTTGGCCCTGCTCCTAGGAACTAAACCTCGGTATCAAATGCAGCCAGGGATTTCTTTTGACTTGGCATGTGTCACTGTCATCTTTATGTCATTAAAACTCATAAACTCTTTATGTCTCTAGTCCAGGTGAATCCCGCCCTCTCTAGAGGCTTTAATTGGCTGTTCTGTTGGCAGAAATCATACCTGTTGTTGAAAGACAGGAGCCTCTGCTTCCAGCCTCTGTCACAGTAAGAGACAGGAAATCCCTCTGGCCCCGCAAAAAATTGTTCGTAGGAATGCAGCAATGGTCCCACATTCTTTCCTATCTCAGATGTTGTGGAAAGAGACAGAGGTACAGACACTCCATAGCTTTATACTGAGATACGCCAGAGCATGGGCTGCTATCTGGATCATAAATGTTGGGAGTTACACCTCCTCTTAAGTTAGACTTACTTTTCCTAACAGCTGCTATTAATTGAGTGTTTTCTTCATACCAGGTACTTTAATGATGTCATTATATTTTAACGCACTATATTTTCACAGCGACTCCTCAAGACACATGTTGGTTTTATATCATTTTATGAGATGATCCGTCAGATGTGGCCATAAGAGGAGACAGAGGACAGGCTCAGGAAGAAATAGTTTATTTCACTCACAGGTCCTAGAGACAGAGGCACACACATCACGCAGGGCCATGGGGAGGACAACAGGGTGGGCAGAGGCAGGAGACAGATGGGGTGGGGTGGGGTGGGAGACACTCCAGTTTCCATGGGAAAGGCAAGGCAGGGCAGGGTAGTTTAGGGCTGGCTACTTTGAATCATTTTTTGCTGTTCCCTGGTTATCTGGTACCTGGCCCTGGGATGAGGAAGGCAGAGGAATATTGCGTCTGAGATGCACAGGGCTGACAGAAGAGGGATGGCCCTAGACTGGTTAATTTGCATATCAAAGTCCTGCCGAAGGCTGGGTCCTTTGCTCTTTCAGGGTTGTGGTTCCCACTGATTGGTTGGCAGCACCAGGGCAGGGAGTCATTAGTCAATGTAGGTGGTCCTAAGGTCAGCCTTGACAAGAAAAGGAGAGAGATAGATACACTAATGAGAGAGAAAAACATTGATTGGCTGCCTTCCCCTACATGCCCCAACCAGGATCAAACCAGCAACCTAAGAATGCGCCCTGACCAGAATCTACAACCTTTCGGTGTATGGGATGATGCTCCAACTAACTGAGCCACACAGGCCAGGGCTGGGTTTGCTGCTTCTCTGGCCCCCTGTGGCTTTCCCCTCTCAGGGGGTCTACCCCCATGACTTACGACATGCCAGGGGAGGAAGGCCAAGGGAGGGTCTGAACAAACCATGGGACCAGCGATATGCTTGGGGAGGAAAGGTCACCTTGGAGGTGAGGTCCTGGTTTTCCCAGTTTCGCCCATTGCTAGGCACCCAGGGCTTTCCACCCTGGTGACCTATCATCTTTGCTCTGATCTTGTCTGTCTAAATGCCTACGACAGTACGATCAGGACAAAGATGAAATATGTATTTATTATTATATCACAATGCCTCAGATGATGAAGTAAAGAGAAATTCAGGGCCAGTGAAAGCAGAAAAAAAACACACATGCTAACCCACCATCCTCAGAGCTAAAGTAACTCTTGTGGCCGAATTTAACGCTGTGCTTCCTGTTAGGTGCTTTAAATACATATATTTATATTTATATATTTTATATATTATATTGTACATGTTTATGTACAATACTAGAGGCTCGGTGCATGAAAATTTATGCACTGGAGGGGAGGTCCCTCAGCCCGGCCTGCCCCCTCTCACAGTCTGGGAGCCCTTAGGGGTAGGAGGTGACCCGGTGATCAGGGGAAGGCGACGCCCCATCACATCTCTGCTGCTACCACTGCCAGCAGCACAAGCCTCGGGCGGCCCTGGGCGGCTGGGCAGCTGCCATCTGAGGCTTGCCTGCACCTCGGGCCGGCCCTGGGCGGCTGGGGGGCTGAGGGGACTGGGGGACTCCGGAGGCAGGTGCATGGAGCAGTCAGGCCCACCTGGGGTTGGGCCTGGCCTTGCCGTGCGCCTGCCACCCTGGCGGGACTGAGGGGACTAGGCACCACCATCTTGTGGCTGTGGGCGCTGCCATCTTTGAGGGTGGGGCAGTCAATTAGCATATTCCCTCCTTATTGGCTGTGGGCACCACCATCTTTGCAACAGTGTGAAGGTCAGTTAGCATATTCCCTCTTTATTAGATAGGATGTGTAATATATGTAAATTGTTGTCTTTAGTTTTAAGTAAACACAACTGACAAAATTCAAATTATTGGGAAAAATAATGGCAAATACATATATTTAAAAAAAACATTTTACTAGACTTTATTTTTTAGAGAAATTTTAGGTTCACAGCAAAATTGAGTTGAAAGGACAGAGGTTTCCTATATTCCCTGTCCCCACTCATGCATAGCCTACCCCATTATCAGCATACCCTATTGGAGTGGTACATTTTGTACAACTGACGAACGAACATTGACACATCATAATCACCTGAAGTCCATAGTTTACATTAGAGTTCACTCTTGGTGTTATGCATTCTAAATGTTCTGACAAATGTATAATGGCATGTAGCCATCATTACAGTATGAAACAAAATAGTCCACTATCCTAAAAATCTTCTGTTCTCTGCCCATTCATCCCTCTCTCTCATTAACCCCTGGTAACTACTCACCTTTTTACTGTTTCTATAGTTTTCTGATAGCCAACTTTTTTCTCTTCTTTTTTTAAATATATATATTTTTATTGATTTCAAAGAGGAAGGGAGAGGGAGAAAAATAGAAACATCAATAATGAGAATCATTGATCGGCTGCACACCCCCTACCAGGGATCGAGCCCAAAACCCAGACATGTGCCCTGCTGGGAATTGAACCATGACCTCCTGGTTCATAGGTCAAGACTCAACCACTGAGCCACACCGACCAGGCTTGGCAGCCATTTTTAAAAAGAAACTTGAAGTAAGTTTTCATTTAAAAAAAATATATGATGGAAATAGACAACAGAGTGGTAAAGGCCTAGGATGGGTGGAAACTGGGTGAAGGGGGCAATGAGGGACAAAGGGGAGACATTTGTTATACTCTCAACACTAAAGATAAAAAAATAGAAGACAAATTTTTTTTTCAGAAGAGACCATTTCTTGCCCTAAATTGTGTTAGAAACTACTTACTTTATGAGATCAAGATAGATACATCAGCCCTGGACAGCCAGCTCAATGGTTAGAGCTTTGGCCCTTGGATTGAAGTGTTCGATTCCTGTTCAATGGCTCATACCCTGGTTGGGTGCATGCGGGAGGCAATAGTGGATGTGTCTATCTCACGTTGATTGTCTCTCTCTCCACCCCTCCTCCCTCTCTTCCACTCTCTCTTTAAAGATCAATGGAAAAAATATCTTGCTCTGGGGAGGATAAAAAAAAATCGCTATATCGGATAACATATATAACAGTCTTCCCAAAAGTGCAGGAGCAGATCTTAAATTGAACTTTATCTTGTAACAAACTCTTCCAGGTTCTAAGTTGAGTTCCAAGAGACTAACTTGATCCAAGGTTTATTTTTGGGAAATCCAGAGGAGCTGCTGCATATCACAACCCCTGTCTAGAACTGGCTTCCATAAATATAATTGATTTTTAACATGGGTTTCTATAAGCACTAAAGTTTTGCCTAAAGAACTGGTCTTCCATGTTGTTTGAGAGCACACTCATGTTTTAGAATCCAGAAGAGTAGGTTGATCTTTTATTATGAAAAGGGAAAAGCTTAACTAGCACTCCCCGCAAGAGTATTTTAGGCAACTTTGAATTTGCTCAAATACTTTAATAAAAGCTCACATTGAGATTAGTGATTCAAACACAGCATGTCAAAGCTGGTTTAGGCATGGAAAATGCTAATGCAAGTGTTGTAGCTGCCTCCCTCAACATTGAAAAACCTCGACGGAGAAGCATTTCATTCCCAGCAGTAAAACTTTGCCTTGAGGATGGAGTCAATGCTTGCTGACCACTCACTACATGTACCATGGGCCAGACTGGGAATTTTATACATTTATCTAATTTAGGTGGGTGAGCTATATGTCAAGAATTCCCAAGGAATATATTGAGTTGCTGTTTGATGAAAATCATTGACTAAGTGAATTTTGGAGAATGATTTTCAAAGATAATGATTTTTTTTTAGTTTTTTTTTTTTTTCTTAGTAATGTCAATTATATGAAGTTTTCTCTCTGGGAGTAATTAAACACTAACTTCTCTGGCTTCTTGAGACCATGGCAAAGATAATACCAGGTATCCAATTATAAGTTGCCATTTTCCTCTTTGGCAGATTGGAAAAATGCATTTTGCAAGTTCTCTTGCAGTTTAGTTGGAGCCTTGTAACGAGGCAGTGGAACGCCATAAATCCCAGGTCTAGCTGCCTTGCTCTCTCCTTTGTCCACGTGGCTATGTGAGTACTCCAAGAAGACACACCAAAAGATGGAAGGCGCTAAAATCCCTGAATAGCTCACTGGTAAAGGATCACAGGACAGCTATCCAAGCTGCATTAAACTTTTCCCTAATTAAAGGAATTTGCATTGTGTTAAGCTAAAGGTATTGGGGGCGATGTGTTAAAGCAGCTGGCTAGTGTTACCACTCTTGCATTGTAATACTAAAAATTTATTGCCAACCTAGAACAATCTTCCTATCTTTATGCATAAAAACATGAAAACTTCTTTAAACTTTGTATCAGAGCATTAAATATTAAAATGGTTGAAATGTAGGAGATTAAAATATAACTCTATTTTATAACTCTTGAAACTGCTTTCTAATTTGCTGGTCAGCCATGGTGTGAATTTCAGTTCTCTAGGTGAAATTAAAAAAGAATCAAAGTCCTATTAAATAAAGTCTTCCATTGTCTTTGGCAGAATTATTTGAAGATGAATGAGAAACACCAACAGTAATAGTTGTGCCTGAAGCTCACTGGTTGCCCATGTGTGCTATATTAAACCAAAGAATAAGTCCTTCAGTTTGTAAAGACAAAGCCAGCATAAAAGTTGAAGATCAATCTTCTGAGTTGGTAATTTTTAAATTATATTTTAACTTTTTCATATAGGTGTGTATTTACATATTTAAATTACCACTTCTTGTAACTATCTTAATGAATATTCTTATTTTTTCCAGTAAATTTTTATTTTTTATTTTTTTTTTTTTAAATAAATCTTTATTCAGATTATTACAATTATTTCTCCTTTTTCCCCCCATAGCTCCCTCCACCCCTTTCCCACCCCACCTTCTGCCCTTACCTCCCCCCCACTGTCCTCATCCATAGGTGTATGATTTTTGTCCATTCTCTTCATGAACCCCCCCATACCCCTTTCCCCCTGAGAATTATCAGCCCACTCCCTTTCTATGCCCCTGATTCTATTATATTCACCAGATTATTCTGCTCCTCAGGTTTTTAATTCACTTGATTTTTAGGTTGGCTTGTTGATAGATATGTATTTGTTGTTCATAATTTTTTCTCTTTACTTTTTTCTTCTTCCTCTTCTTTAAGAATACCTTTCAGCATTTCATATAGTACTGGTTTGGTGGTGATGAACTCCTTCAGCTTTTTCTTATCTGTGAAGCTCTTTATCTGCCCTTCAATTCTGAATGATAGCTTTGCTGGGTAGAGTAATCTTGGTTGTAGGTTCTTGCTATTCATCACATTGAAAATTTCTTGCCACTCCCGTCTGGCCTGCATAGTTTCTGTTGAGAAGTCAGCTGACAGTCGTATGGGTGCTCCCTTGTAGGTAATTAACTGTTTTTCTCTTGCTGCTTTTAATATTCTCTCTTTGTCTTTTGCTCTTGGCATTTTAATTATGATGTGTCTTGGTGTGGTCCTCTTTGGATTCCTTTTGTTTGGGGTTCTGTGGGCTTCCTGGACTTGTAAGTCTATTTCTTTCACCAGGTGGGGGAAGTTTTCGGTCATTATTTCTTCAAATAGGTTTTCAGTATCTTGCTCTCTCTCTTCTTCTGGCACCCCCATAATTCTGATGTTGGTACGCTTGAAGTTGTCCCAGAGTCTTCTTACATTATCTTCAACTTTTTGGATTTTTTTTTTTTGCTTTTTGCTTTTTCGGTTGAGTGTTTTTTGCTTCTTTGTATTTCAATTCTTTGACTTGATTCTTGTGTTCCTCTATTCTGTTTCTGGGTCTCTGTATAATATTTTTTATTTCAGTCAGTGTATGTTTAATTTCTAGTTGGTCCTTTTTCATATCTTCGAGGGTCTCGTTATATTTATCGGCCTTTTCTAGGATATTCTTAAAAAGTCTTATAACGGTGGTTTTGAATTCTATATCCAGTCGTTTGTTTTCCTCCATTTCTTTCGTTTGTGATCTGATTCTTTGACCCCGCATTTTCACTGAATCCCTGAGTTGGTAAGGTAGATATTTGTGCTAGGTTTCCAATATGGCCCAGTGGGTCTGCTTCCCCAGTTAACCTGAGGTGGACACTCTTGGTGCACCCCTTTGTGGACTGTGTGTACAGCCTTGTTGTAATTAAGTCTTTATTGTTGTTGGTATCACTGGGAAGAATTGACCTCCGGGCCAGTTGGCTGTAAGGATCAGCTGTGTCTATGCTGGGAGAAGCCCGGTGCTGGAGACAGCCTTATAGGATTAGACTTGCCAAATTGCAATAGCCTCTGTGCTCAGCTTGGATGGGGTGGAGTCTCAGTCTTGGCTTCCTGTCAGCCCCGCCCCTGCGCGCATGTGTGCTTTCAGTCCTCCGCCTTCCCCAGCTCGAGTCTCCGCCTGAGAGTCCAGACTCCCCCCACAAGAGCGTGGGTCCCCAGGGGCTCGCCTGGAACTGGGGTTCACTGCAGTCAGAACTGGGGCTCGGTGCAGTCAGAATCCTCTGACTCCCCTCCACTAGGGAAAGCCTGTGGCGACCCCCGCAGCCTTTGTGCGCACCGGCGCGGCGTGTGCGCACTTTCAGTCCTCCGCCTTCCCCGGCTCCTGAGTCTCCGCCCGAGAGTCCAGACTCCCCCTACAAGAGCGTGGGTCCCCAGGGGCTCGCCTGGAACCAGGCTTCACTGCAGTCAGAACTGGGGCTCAGTCAGGATCCTCTGACTCCCTTTCACTAGGGAAAGCCTATGGCTACCTCCGCAGCCTTTGTGCGCACTGGCCCGTGTGCGCCTTCAGACTTCTGCCTTTCCCAGCTCGCGGTCCGAGGCTTCCTTCCCCCTTCCGCCAGAGGAAGTCAGCCAAGCTCTCAGCCGCCCTTCCTCTCTGCGCGCACAAAGCCCCTTTGCCGTACCTCCAATTCTCTGTGAGCTTTTCTCCTTCCTTCTAGTTGTAGAATTTTCACTCAGCCTGCTTTCCTGTGGTTCTGGATGGTGTCCGTTCTGTCTTTTAGTTGTAGTTTTGAAATTGTTGTGCGAGGCAGCAGTTTAGGTGTTTACCTATGCCGCCATCTTGGTTTTCCTCCAGTAAATTTTTAAATTATTATTTCTAGTTACATAATCATATCATCTTAGAGAACTTTACCTCTTGCTTTCAAAGATTCACATTTTTTTGTCATCTAATTGCATCAAATATTATTTCTGGAATATTATTTTAAAAAGTAGTGATATGGGCATTCTCATCTCATTCCTGACATTAGTAACAATTCTCCCAGTGACCACATTATACATACATTATTTTGGCTTTTAATTTGAGATATACATCTTTTTATCTTATTAACAGTTTTAAAAAAATATATCAGGAATCAATAGTACAGATCATAGACTCTGCAGCAACCTATGTTTAAGAAAACATCCAGAACATTCATGCTCACAAGACTATCATGGCTGCATTTGGCACCTGTTTACTCCGAAGAATATAGGACAGGGACCACAGTTTGCCGGCACAGTAGCATCAAGCGCTCCTCTTCCGTGGAACTTCTCACACAGCAGAACAGCTCAGGTGCAAGATGAGAAACTCTTTACACAGGTGTGAGACTGCTCTAGCTTAACCACCTCACCCCTCTGGAGCCAGCATCTCTTGTGACACGACCAGAGGCATAGGGTCCAAGGTCTCTGCATGTAAGAGCCACTGAACTCAGGTTGGTCCAATGCTACGGTCTGCCATCAGGTATATTTACTTCTCCTTGTCTACATGCAGTTTATCAACCAGGGGTCCATTTTTACTAGCAACACAGTTCACAAACCACCTTATCAGGTTGCCAGGGGAACAGAGCCAGAAAGTTAACATAGGTCACATTCTCATCTAGAAGGGGAAGGGGTGTTGTTAACCCTTTACCCACACAGAAGTTTTCTATCAACTTGATTGTAGGATTCTTCTAATGTATCCCTACGCTGCACTTGCTAATCATAACTTCTGCACTGATATTCCTATGGGAGATGAGCTGTGTATATGTGTGTGTGTATGTGTGTGTGTGAGTGTTGCACATATGAGAAGGTTTTCCCCCCCAGGTTTAGATAGCAATGACTTCTTAGGAATAATTGGTAAGCATTCCCATTTTTCATATTTTAGAAGAATTTAAATAGTTTTGAAATGATCTATTCTTTAGCGGGATGATGTGCTCCAATTGTGGGATAACTATAGCTGCTGTGTATAGGTTGGAAAGCTAGTAACACTCAGGCTATTTTGTAAAATCATTACCTATGATCATGTGGAAGGCACAACATACATCTAGATAAAGTGAATATTGTTGCAAAACATGAAAAAGTTGGCTGCTCCTTGTTGCTTTTAGGAAGGTATCTTAAGAAATAGATGAGCTCAGGCAAGAACCTGGCTACTTTGCAAGCAGAAATGAAAGAAAATGAGAATGTCCAGAAACTGCCCCCTCTCCCCTGGGGATTGAACATTAATATAGATAAAGGGATCCAGGTCTTGTGGCAAGGATCAGAGTAAGGGTGGTGCCCTCCCAAACAACCCTGTTATTTCAGCTAGTCTCAAGGTGGCCTCCATTAAGATGAAAGAGTAAGGTATGGACACATGGTAGCAAAGAAATAAAGCAGGCTTAAAAACTAGGACCAGAAAAGACTTTGCATTTGATTATCTGCACAAAAAACTGACTGGAAGCAATTAGATCAAAAGCCTATCCGGGTTTTAAGGATATCTTGTAGCCACAGAAACCTCGAGTCTGGCCTGAACACGCCTGTCTCTATTAGCTCCTTAAAGAAACACTCAGGACATTACAGTTATACCGGCAGAAAAAGAACTGGTGATGATATACAGCCCCCAAGGAAGGCATATGTTCCAACAGTCACTTCTGATGTGGCTATGCAAGATTAATGGTCAAGGTGCAGAAGCAGGGGTGACCTGACTATCTGACCACGGGCTTCCTCCACCGCCAGAGCAGAGAAACTCCATAATTCTTGCTCAGCTGGGAGTCAGAATCACTGTGAACAGCAGCTGGGTGTTCCGCATCCTTCTCCTAGCTGATAAGAGTTTTTAAAGCCGTAGTCCTATCCCCAGGCTACTGCACTGGGGACAGGGAGGAGCTTGCTTACTGGTTAGCATGACAATAGCTAAGAAAACTTGATAGAGAAAACACATCTCTCACCCTCCTGCTCTGATACCTCCCCACCCTCACTACATTCAGTCTCTGCTCCAGTGTCACTTCCCCAGGGGTGATCAAATCACCCCATCTAAAATCATACCCCACCATTTTTTATCACCTTATTGTTCCTTCATCTTCTCTTTACAGCTTTACCCTGTCTTCATCATACCTGCCGTTCTGTCCCCCCACTGCCGTGCCAACTCTTTCAGGGCACAACCTTGTCTTGATCCCAGCTGAATCCCAGCACCTAGAAGTGGCCAATGCATTGCAGGCTCTCAACAAATATTTGTGAGGGGGGGAAAAAAAGACTAAATAATTAAGAGCTTCTAATCCCCAAGTGTTTGAAGTTGTGTTTGTTTGGTTTTATGTTGTTGCTTACCTATATCATATTGTAACCAGTGATAGATAATTATTTGTGTGAGAGAAATGCAGGATTACGACGTGCAAGGTGGCATTACCTGGTATGAAACCTAACCAAAAGGTTGTCCTACTGGAAAAGTACAATATTGCTAAAAATTAATACACTTTTTAAATTGATCTCAGCGAGGAATGGAGAGAGAGAGAGAGAAACATCAATGGTGAGAGAGAATCATTGATCACTGCCTCCTGCACAACCTCCACTGGGGATGGAGCCCACAACCTGGGCATGTGCCCTGCCCGAGAATGGAACCGTGACTTCCTGGTTCATAGGTCAATGCTCAACCACTGAGCCAGGCCAGCAGGGCAAAAGCAAGTTGTTTTGATTTGGTTCTTTCTTGTTTGTTTTTAAGACAGATAGTGAAATGTCACTGTGTGGGAACTCCACCTCTTTTTTGGAATGATCACTGGTGGCCATAAGAGCAGCATATTAACCAGTTAGAACATGGAATTCCTTTCTCCTCATTCCATGATTCAACAAAAACTGATATAATTACAGCTCACTCAAGGGAGAAGCTAAAGTTCACCAGGCAGAGTTCAATCCAATCTAATTCAGCCTACAGGGTACCCCTCAAAAATGTACACATACTTTGTTCCGACAGCTCAATGTTTCTTTCTTTTTAGATTTAACCCACTGGGAATAATAATTATTCAGAGTGTGTATACATTTTGGGGGATAACCTATATTTAATAGTTGCTGATCTTAAGCCTTGTGTCAGGCACAAGGGATAGAGTGACAACTACGCTTGCCCTCCTATTGGATGTATTAGTGTCTCATGAGAAACGAGACTGGTAGAGAAGCAATTACAACTGTGCATTAAGAGTTACTCCAGAAAATGCATGGGGTTGTAGAAGCACATACCACAGGAAGCTCAACCAAGCAAAGGATCAAAGGGCTTCCCTGGTAAGTGTCAGCTAAGCTGGGACCCAAAGGATAAGTGGAGAGTGTCCAAATGAAGAAGGAAGATGGAGTGTTTTCCTGGCCAGAGAAGAGATAAGGACAAATAAAAGAGGCATGCAGATGGGGCACTGCCCTTTTGTTCCAGATACTAGTCCTGTTTTCACCCACCACTGTTTTTCCTCTCCTTCTATCTCCAGTTTTTAGCCAGTAGGTTAGCCCCTTTTCCCTAATCACCCATTCTTCTGGTGGGGCTTATTTGCAAATCCAATCCAGGAACCAATAAACAAAGAAAATGGCTAAGGAGTAGCCACTGGAGCCTGGAACCAAGCCCACAGTGCACTTACAAAAATTTGATTTTCTGCAAAAAAAAAAAATATTTTGACTCCTACATTTTTGGACTGCTTTAGAAAGATCTGAAATGGATGACACCAAGCTGTTTGCCTAAAATAATGTCCCAAGCCTGAATTGGCATGGATATTTCCTGAGATTAAAATAGAAACTTGTTTTGCTAACAGAAAACAACTTGGAAATCAAAGAGTCGTTTAAGTTGAAACCATTATTTTTCCTTTCTCAAAGAAAATTCCCTGTTTTTATACACACTAAGAGATCAGGTTAGTGAGGTCACTCTGCCACAGAACTTTCCATTAAAAATTTGAAGTTGAGAAACCTCAGAAAGAAAGTAAAGATGGGAAGAAAAGTTTGTAACGTAACAAACCCATTCAATAAACGTTTATGAGCACTTATTATTCGCCAGGCACTGTTCTATGCACCCAACAAAGAACCTTGTCCTTGCAGAGTTTGCATTCTAGCAGAAAGAAAACCTACAAAAAGAAGAAATAAACCAATTATGTAGGAAAGTATGGGATTAGTGGTATGGGAGGAAAACAAAGTAGAACAGGCAGGGGGCCATGAGAAGGGGGCAGGCTGCAACTTTAAATAGGGTGGTCAAGGTTGGTCTCCTCAAAGAGGTGACATTTGAGCAAAGACGGGAATGAAGTGAGAATGTGAGCCATGCAGACATCTGTGTCCAGAGAGAAGTAACAGTTGGTCCAGGGCCTTAAGGCAGGGGCATGCCTGGAATGTTCTAGAAAGGCAAGGATTAGGAGAAAAGAGATTGGGTCTGAGAGGTATAAGAGATGGCAGATCACTGCCCTGGGAGTATTTCGGGGTAGGGATTGGGTTGATGTTTTGAACGTGCATTTTAGGATAATCATTGCGTGTTTTCTTTTGAGCAGTCCGTTAGTACAATGCATTTTACTCTGCCACAACGGAGCAGTGATTGATTAAAATGGTTTCCCAATGATCACTTTAGGATCAGGCACTACAAGACTGCCAAGTAGTAAGCGCCTTCCCTCTCTGGCGGGCGCATGGTCCTGGAGGGGCAGCCATTGCTGTCCTTCCAATGTGCTCGGAGTTGAGCTGGCAGAGGTAGAAAGTCTACACGTTTCTTCTTCAAAACCCGACTGGAGAGCCAAACATTTCCTTCGGTTGGTTACAAAATGAAAAATATGCCTTTGCCAACTATGTGGGAGAAGCAAACCCCAGGAGTTTGCCTTTGCTAATTTGTCCAAGTCGTGCTGTGGTTTCACCAAATGCAGACGGTGCTCCGCTCCAGCTCCATAAACCTCTCTGCTCCCTGACTTCTCAGCCGTCGGGTGAAAGCTACGGCTCTCCCCTGCGGCCGCCACCTGCTTGGGCGGTACACGCCGAGGGCGCACCGCCGCCCGGGCCCCTTTCCTCCTGAGCGCCCTGCTCTCCTGGTCCAGGCCTGGCGCGCAGCGTTCCTCCCAGTCTGGCGTTCGCCCCGCTTGGCTGGCCCCCAAGAGACGCTGCCTTCCCGAGCTCCCCCGCCCGCCAGCTTCCCGCGGCGGGGCCAGGAGCCCTCACCCCTCGCCGGGGGCCGTAAGGGCGGCGAGTGGAGCGCACGCGCGCCCCCCGCCCCTCCCCGCAGGCGGCGCGGCTCCCCAAGCAGCGCCTCCCTCGCGGGGAGGGAGGCGGAGGGGCTCCGGGCGCCGCGCGGCAGACCTACTCCGGCAGCTTGCCGCGCCGCTCTCCTCCGAGGGTGGCAGCAGCTCCGCGGCGGCCGCAGCGCCTCGGGGGCGGCAAGGAGGCGAGCGCGCTTTTCCTAGGCACCGAGTACCCCAACCTGGTTCCCGCGCGCCGCGCCGGGCCTGCCGCCGACATGGATCTCTTCCTGGCGCTGGTGCTCGGGTCCGCTCTCTACCTGCCGGCGGCCGCCGAATTCGACGGGAGGTGAGTTGGCCCCGGGGCGACCTCCCCTCCGCCTCCTTTCCCACGCTAATCCCCTCCGGCCCTGCGGTCCCCTCTCCCGTCGCTGTGGCGCGGTCACAGAGGCGTCTGTCTGTCCAAGCTGGGCCACCGCATCCCCTCGGCAGGAAGAGAACCGTCGAGCCGCACTCTCCACCTGGAGGGATCCAGCCGCGGCTACAGGCTCGGGGGTCCGAGCTGGGGATGAAGGGAGGCTCGAGCCCAACATCCCGCTTCTGAGGGTGCCCGTCTGCCGCTTAGAGGAGGTGACGCGCGGGACATCCCTTGGTCGGGAGTCGCTGGCTCTTGCTTTAGAAGGCTCTTCAGTGGGGAAACTTCCCAGTGGCCGGGGCCAAATCCGGGCTTGCAGCTGTCAGGGCCGCTCACATCAAGGGTGGCGGCAAGGGAGCCACTGGGTTTCCAGGGGGGACCTGTTTGCCTTCCCACTTGGGTTTCTAGGACTCAAAATAAGGACCGAGGTGGGGGGACGCTCCGCGCGCACACACAGCCGCCGAGACCTGGGGCGAGCCTGACTCCGGCGTGCTCTGACAGGTCCCAACAACCAGACTCCGTCTCCGCTGTCACTCAGCCCTTCCTCCCGTTGGGAGTGTGGCACCCTCTCCCCTGCCGCCGCGGGGTGCGCTGCGCGCGCGCGCGTGTGTGTCGGGAGGGCGTGCACGGTTACCCCACCTCCGTGAAGTGTGTGTGAGTGTGTGTGTGTGTGTGTGTCGGGAGGGCGTGCACGGTTACCCCATCTCCGTGCAATTACACACCAGACTCGCCCAAGCGCAGATCGCTGCTGCTCCCGCAGACAGAGAGCTTCACCTGGGCCACATTGCTTTCCAGCGGCTCTCTTTCGGCGACCCCCACCCGCCAATCACCTCCCTGGGCTGCCTTGAAGACTGCCGCACCTGTTTCACTTGCAATCTTGGAACCAATCAATTCCACGATTGATTGGCTTTCTTGTACCTGGAGGGGAACGGAAGGGAACCAGCGGAGCGCAACCGCTTGTTTACCACCTGGTCGGTGGAAAGAGAAAGTTCGGGGTTATTTTGTATTATGTGCTATGGGGTGGGTGGTGGTGGTGGTGGGGGAGTAGATAAAGGAAAAGAAAAGGCTAATAAAAAAAACGCGGGTAGGGGCCAGAGTATTTTATTGTTTTAAAATCAGTTCTTTGCCCACATTCGGGTATGTTGTGCTTTTCTTGCAGACACATTTGTAACAAGAAGTGCATCACATGAGTCAGTTTAAGATGATAATGTAGTTTATAAAGATGTCTAAAACAGCCAGTGAAAATATTGATCCTCCTTGGGGGGGGGGGGGGGGCGGGGAGTCATTGTTTCCAAACAAGGAAACAATTCACCAAAGAAGGTGCCAAAGTGGAATCTGGTGGATAAATCAGTATCCTGAAATTGAATACTTTCTTTAGTCCTTACCTTAGAGAGGAGGATAAAACATGAGTTGTTGATGCAGGAAAGTTTCACACCACAAGAACAGCTCCCTTGGTTTTATTTAGACTTCTTTTTCTACTACATTTTTTTCCCTGGGAACTTTTTCTGCCCAAGAGTCCTATCTTGCAAAGAGTTCTGTTTGATTTTGTGGAAGCTTCCTCCCCTCTCTCGGCCCCTTCCCACATATCCCTTTTATATAAGGCAGAAATTGTTTTCTTTCCACTTTGACATGTCTTAATACTTTTCAGTTTATGATGAATCAGTCAAAACAGTGCCCCCCTCCCCCCACAGGTGTGGGTCTGTGAGGGATCTGTTTTATTTCAAGCTTCAGAAACCACCCTGAGAGTGGCAGGCAGCCTTGAGAAACCTTGGTTTTAGCTGGTGCTATTTCCATTTAAGAAAGGATCTTCCCCTCCCTTTCCCCCCTACTCTTGTGTGTTGTGTGTGTGTTTAACTGTCTGAAATTCGAAATTACTTCATTGCAGAACTATTCCCCTGAAGGTGTTTTAATCCTTAAATTCTGCAAGAATGAAGGAGTTCGTGTGTGTGTGTGTGTGTGTGTGTGTGTGTGTGTGTGATTTAATTATTTTCTAAAATAATGACAAAGAGGAAATTGTTTTTAATTTCAAAAGTGTCTTTATTTATTTTAAATCTTTTTGTTCGATAGGTGGCCCAGGCAAATAGTGTCGTCAATTGGCCTGTGTCGTTATGGTGGGAGGATTGACTGCTGCTGGGGCTGGGCCCGCCAGTCCTGGGGACACTGTCAGCGTGAGTATCATCACCTGGGGACTTCAGCTCCCTAGGAGGGGGCTCTCCACCCTCATTCCAGGCTTCACTCTGCACACCAGAGGGCTCATTACAAGCAGCACTTGCTGGTAGGGTTCTGACATGGGAGTGTTCAGTTACTGTCCCAGGCTCTGCCGCTTTCCAACCTGAGCCATCTGCTGTAAGGAGCCAGTTTGGTTACTCACAGGACGCTCATTTCAGCATTGGTCCCCAGTCTCTCCTGCTTCAGTTTGCTGACCAGGCTCACTCTTTTCTTTGCTGCAGGCTCTGAGATGGGGGTAAGATAATGAGTCTAGACTGTATTTACACTAAATAAACTTAAGGTATAAAATCCTTACCATAGCTGTTGTGTAAAGAGGCCTCTTTTTTTTGAAGTGAGGTTGTATTGACTGTTGACTGTGTTCTAAATGGACCACCCAGTATAATCAAATAAAACCTCTGAAAAAGGCATCATTTTTAAGTTCTTTAAGTAATCATGTAGTAAGTGTCAAGTCAAAAACTAATTTTTACCTTTTCCTTGATCACAAATGAATATTTTTTAAAAAAATATTAAAAAAATATTTTTATTGATTTCAGAGAGGAAAGGAAAGGGAGAGAGAGATAGGAACATCATTGATCAGCTGCCTCTTGCACACCCCCTACTGGGGACTGAGCCCACAACCCAGGCATGTGCTCTTGACTGAATCAAACCCGGGACCCTTCAGTCCACAGGCCGACACTCTATCCACTGAGCCAAACTGGCTAGGTCACAAATGGATATTTTTATGGTAAAAATCAAACTACATCACAAAAGTTGGAGAAATTTGTTCCCAGTATTTTATCTGGATTTCAAAATTGTATCTCACACCCCTCAGATAAAAACAACAAGAAACCGCCCCCCCCCAAACCAAAAAAAAAAACCAATAACCACACACACAAAAAACCCCACAAATAATTAAGTAAATTTCAGAGACATCTTTAGAGTACGAGGTGGGCAGGTCTGTTGAGATGATGGGGACAAAAGTGGGTTCTATATATCCCAGTGTTTTACTGCTCATAAGAAAGGGCCTTAGAGGAATAGAGAAGGGGAGTTAACAAAAGCTGGAGCTGGAAGGGGAGGAGCCTGCCTTAGGAACGTGTTGGTAATGTGAGGAGTAAATTTAAGTTCACTTTAAGCAAATTAAATTTACTTTAAGTAAATTAAAGGTAGGTGTTCCCTTGGCAGTTTCAGTCTTTGAGAACTGCATGTGATGTCTATCCTGAACTCTCTGAAGGAGGGAGAGGGACAGTCACAGGATGACTCTCTAATTGCATGCACAGGCTGACATCTCTGTTTAGGGATGGAAAGGTAAACGGGACTAATGTTTGTCTACCTGCTATCTGCAAGCCACTGGGCCAGACTTTTTGCACAGCTGGGCCATTACATTCTATTATAAAGGGAGATGCTGGTAACTCCAGTTTCCAGTAAATAAAAGAGCTAGGCAAAGCTGTCGTGCGTCCTCCCCTCGGCCACCCTTCCCCCCGCACTGCTTATTCTACTCAACATTGTTTTTTAGGGAAGTGGTCATAAAGAAGAATGGTAGCTGGTGGAATATAGTCTTCTGCCAGTTTTACCTCCTTTAGAAGTATTTGCACAGCTGGAAGGCACAGGTGTGGAACTCCAAGAGCAATCAGGCTTTGAAAGTCGAAAGGGGAAGAGAGTACCTTTTTCACAAGCACCTTTCCCAAATGAAAAATGAGTCGTTTCTTTGCAGGAATGGAGATAGTTTCCTCCTCCTTTGCTGCCTTACTTTGCAGGACGCTCCCGAAGGAAATGCTGAAGTGGTTTGGGGAGTGCACAGCCCGCCCCCCAGCCCCGCCTAGGACAAGGCTGCGCTGGCAGGAGGCCCTGAGCACAGTGGAGTGACCTTCCCTGAAGGCAGAGTGCCAAGCAGTGGGCAGAGGCGGAGGAGGGCAAAGCACTCTGCCAGATGTGATAAAAGAATTCCGAGGAGAAAACTCTTCTATCTCTTAGAGGTATTCCCCAGAAAGAACCCTGAGGAGCTGTGCTATGTCTCTTTGCCATGTAGTTAAATTTTCCCTAGTCTGCGCCAGCTTGGTGATTCTGAAGTTAAAGGCCTTTCAAAATTTCAGTGGCATTACAAAATTTAAACCTGCTAAGAGTTGCTTTTTGCACAGTAGCTTTCCCAGCAAATACAGGGTGCTATTTTATTATTTTCTATGCCTTCATTTTGTTTCCAAAAGATTGAAAGTGGTCAAATATAGCATTTGATAGTATTTACCTTTTCCTTCTTGCTATTCCTCAAGAATCTGAGAAAGCTGCAACATGGCATGAGTTTAAATATTGAAATGATAATGTTATAAAATC
Source organism: Plecotus auritus (assembly GCF_963455305.1). Taxonomy (NCBI): domain Eukaryota; kingdom Metazoa; phylum Chordata; class Mammalia; order Chiroptera; family Vespertilionidae; genus Plecotus; species Plecotus auritus. The sequence goes on along the minus strand of NC_137770.1, from coordinate 172,165,784 downwards.
TGTAAGGTGATCCTGCACAAACCACAGTTCCTCTTAATTTAGATTTGGTGAAAGTTCAAGAAGCAGAATAATGAAGGGGAACATGGACTCTGGAGCATGACTGCCTGGGTTCCAATTACTTCTGCCTCTTATGAGCTGTGTGACCTTGAGCAAGTCATTCAGTCTCTCTGTGCTTTATTCTCCCCATCTCTAAAATGGACGGAAATAGTACCTCATAGGTATACCTCTTAGATATGACCAGAATAGAGAGCGTAAAAAAGTTACTATTTGTAAAGCACTTACAACTGCTGCTAGCACAGAGTAAATACTATGGATGTGTTTGGTGAACTTAAAGAAATGTAAAGGAATGTTGCCATTGAAACAGTGTTGTGGGATGGGATGTTCCCATGCTAGCTGATTCTTTGTTCTCGAGGCGTGATGTACGTATGTTGCATTTTTACTGCCAAAATAAAAAATGGTTCCAAGGTTCTCTGTTGCAATAAAATAAAATGCCTTTAAATTACAAAGGGCCAGATGGATCTTTACCATTAATATTGGAGATGGCAATGTGGTAAAAATGAGTTCAAAGATGGATGTTCCCTTGTGTGTGTGTTTTATTTTTCCAGAATCTCAGATGGTCCAAATGACTCTTGTCAGTTCAGAGAACCCGCTGTCTTTGTTTTGCTATAAACAGGTAGAAGAATGCAGGGGTGAGAGGTCAACTCAAAGTGGGAAGAACTGCCCCCAAAGAGGCTTGTTAGGGACACATGGAAAACTCTGATTAGTTTTTACAGCAAGTTTTTGTGAAATTTAAACCTTTGTCACTATATTTATTCAAGGAAAATTCCTTGCTATTCTTTAACAGTTACATCTGATAATGGATTACCTATAAAAATTCCAAAAAGCTTCTGGGAAATTAACATGAAACATGTTTTTGCCTTTCTGACCCTTAGATAATCTCAGCGTTCTTTCTCATAGGAGCCCTTCCTTATCAAAGGTGCCCTGGTTCTCTTTTTTTCTGAATAATTCGCTTGGGATTTGCCTTCAGATCAGCACAGCAAAACAAAGGGAAGCTATTCCCACCTACACCCAGAACCTCCCAATTTATCCTTTAGAAGCTGTGTCTGTAAAGCTGGGGAGGCTGTTCCCTCATACTGAATATTTATCAGATCTCGTGCCCTAGTGCAAGGGACCCTGTGGTCCTTGTTTACTTCTCTTGGTTGAGCAATGTGAGATGTTTTAACTCAGTATTCCTGGGGCCAAATATGTGTATTTCCACAAAACATGCATTTCATTTCCGCTGACTACCCCCTTGTCATGGATTCGTACGGAGAGGCCCAGAGCACTGCAGGCACTAGCCTGGCTCCGCCTCCGCTCCTGGCTCACTGTGTCTAGCCACAAAGCCACATGTAGCCAGATACCATCCTTCCCTCTGGGACTGAGGAAGGCAGGATCAGAGATGCTTCCCAGACAGACATAGGAGCTGTCCTCCTGCTTCTGCCCATGCCACCAGCGCTCCATCCCAACATTCCTGCCAGCTGGGAAGGCAGGACCTGTTCCAGACACAGGCACGTCTGTGCTCGTAGTTCCTCTGGTAGAGGCCATACTCTTGCCTTCTTTCTGCCCTTTGGTTCTTTGTTTTGTATTCTTCACTCATAAGCAAATCTCTATGTAGTGAGAATTCAAAATTTGTTTTTTTCCATTTGCCTTGGGCTTTATTGACTATTGATGTGGCTGTTTATTGTACAGTGAAATTTTCTGAATATGTTCATAACACTAACACACTGATGGTCACATATTTACAGCACACGGCCCCTAATCACTCACAAAACATTTGTTTCTTGCTCTATAATTATTCTGTTCCTTAACTTTTCCATCATACTAATGGCACAATTCATTTGAATTATTTTAACAATTTCTTTACTCCTACCAAGTGGAGATCTCTGTAACGAAGATTTCTCAGGGTTTGTATGTTTTGTTTTTTTAAAAAAAATCTTTATTGTTGAAAGTATTACATATGCCCCCTTGCCTCCCCGCCATTGACCTTTTCTAACTATATTTTATTTTACAAAGCTGTGTATGCCTTGGAAGCAATTCTTAAGTAAAAGCACTAGACAAATGGGGACAACTGAGTCCAGTCCTGGCTTTTATACCTGACTAGAGGCCTGATGCACGAAATTCGTGCAAGGGGATCGGCCCTCGCAGCCCCGGCTTCATCTGGAAGGTCGTCCGGAAGTTCCTTCAGCTGTCCATTCTAATCAGCATATTACGCTTTTATTATTATAGATTACCTGTTTACATTTCTCAGCGGCAGTTTTCTTACTCTTCGAGCAGATTTCTATGATTCCATAATGTAGAAAAGAGTATATAGGCTCTGTTTCTAATCTATATGGTTGTCTGTTTACTTGTAGATTTGGCTGTATATGTGGCTTTGACAATAGCAGTTCTGTTGAAAGTGCTTTACAGAGGAGTGAGGAAAAACTCAAAATACAACTAGTTCCACGCTTCAATAAAGCTATTCAGTTTCTGAGTTCTTTGGCTGTCAGTGAGCAATTTGTGGTTTCTGAAGGAAATTATGTGAATTGGGGTGGTTTTACATCATTATTACTTAATACCAGACAAAACACAGATGTTTTATGTTTCTCTGGAGATTTTGGAAAGATATAAAACCTAGCCCTGCCGGTGTGGCTCAGTGGTTGAGAGTTGTCCCATACACCGAGAGGTTGCAGGTTGGATTCCTGATCAAGGCACATGCTTGGGTTTTGGGCTCAATTCCTGGTGTGGGGTGTGCAGGAGGCAGCCAATCAGTGGTTCTCCCATTGATGTTTCTTTCTCTCTAAAATAATGAAAACACATATATATTTTTTCTTTTTTTTTTTAAAGATATAATACCTACACCTAGAGTTTGACTCTGCTTTATTTGCTTTAAATAACCTCATTTTCTCCTTCCTCTCACTGAAGTTAATAAGGCTACAACTGTACAATTTTTGGATTCTTATCAATATTAGATAAACTTACAGGTTAGTTCAGAGTAGGGACTGAGAGACAGTAATTCATTCTGAAGCTATTTTGGGGTTGTCATATAATTTCAGTTGGATGATCCATTACTGGCTAATGATTGTGGATTACTGGAAAGAATGATGAGCAGATTGTTGAATTCTTTCTGTATTTTAAATGAAAAAGTTATGAGTTTAAAGCAAAGAATTTTGATTAAGAAAATGAAATGTTTAAATTTCATGTTTAATTCCTTACTTGTATCTGGGCTTAGTAACTTGGCCTTGTCAGTGGAACATAATTTATTAATTTTTGCTTCCTATACCAGCAATTGATTTCCTACCCCTAGTCACAAAACTATGTAGATTATGCCTTTGATTATTTACATTTTGAACATTTTATTTAACATAATCAAGAGTAAATAAGAAATGTTGGAATCTGCTTTGAAGGCCATACATAGTGTTCCCCATCAAAGAGGTTATTTCTAGTGAATTGTTTTCCATTTGTAGTCGACAACTGTGAACTATGGCAACCTCCATTGAACATGAATTAGCATTTTATAGGTGAAGCTTTTAAAAAATATTTGTATTGATTTCAGAGAGGAGGGGAGAAAGAGATAGAAACATCAATGATAGGAGAGAATCATTGATTGGCTACCTCCTGCAATAGATGAAACTTTTTTATGCCTGTACAATCATATGGACTCCAGGAGTAACTGCGAGTCTCAAGGTGTGTTGAAGAGAGCGAGAGGCCACCTTAATGCAGCCAGGCAGGCTTTGCTGCCTTAATATTAATCAGCTTCCTCCTCTAGTTTTGGGGTAAGAATGTAGAACCTGCCCTTCCCCCTTTCTAGGTAGGAATAAAAGTAAAGCGGTGGACAATCATATTACTACTAGAAGCCTGGTGCACGAAATTCAAAATTCAAGCACTCGGGGGGAGGGGGGTGTCCCTCAGCCCAGATTGTGAGAGGACGCAGGCCAGGCCGAGGGACCTCACCAGTGCACAATAGGGGCCAAGGAGGGACATGGGAGAGCTACAGGGCATGTCCAGTCCGTCTCGCTCAGTCCCGATTGGCCGGACCCCAGCAGCAAGCTAACCTACTGGTCAGAGTGTCTGCCCTCTGGTGGTCAGTACATATCATAGCGACTGGTCAACCTGTGGACTGTCTGCTCCCTGGTGGTCAGTGCACGTCCTAGCTAGAGGTTGAGTGGCCTTAGCATATCATTAGCATATTACACTTTGATTGGTTGAACGGATGACCGGACACTTAGCATATTAGGCTTTTATTATATAGGATTTTCAGCACTAAACCTGAATCTCCAAATCCTTAAGAAGTGAAATTTTGGTGGGTTTTTTTTTTTTTCAGTTCAATTCAGTAATATTTTCCCCTCCAGTTTTATTGAAATATAATTGACATACAGCACTGTAGAATTTTAAGGTATACAACATGTTGATTTGAATTATGTATATTGTGAAATGACTACCACAATAAGTTAACATCCATCATCTCATATAGTAGATACGAAAGAAAAAATATATTTTTCTTATGATAAGAACTCTTAGGATATACTCTCTTAACAACTTTCACGTCTAGCATATAGCAGTGTTAAATATAGTCGTGTTGTAATTCCATCCCTAGTACTTATTTACCTTATAACTGTACCTTTTGACTGCCTTCTTCCAATTGCTCCTCCCCACACCTGACCCCTCTGGTAACAAAGTGAAATTTTTGATTAAGAATTTTTAAACACTATTTTCTGCGAGAAGGATATTTAAGAACACCATGTACTTCGGGTAGCTTCAAGTGGTCTTGGAATGCAAATTCCAAACTAAAGCAGTGCTGAAGAAGTTTGACCTTTGCAAACAGGTAGTTTTTGAACATGTGTAGTCTTGAAAGTTAAGGTTCACAGAAATTACTTTGTTCCTTCATTCTTTGCCCCAATTAGAACTGACCTTTATATAATACTAGTTAGACGTACTAATTTCCTAAGATCGCCTCATAAAGTTCAGCTGGGTAGGTCATAACCTTTATGGATTAGAAATTTTAGTACTTCCCAAACTGGGAGGTCAGGCCAAGTGAAGGGAAGTGCTCTAGTCGCTGCAAATTCAGCTGCTTGGATTTGCCCACAAACACCTGTCACAGGCCCTAGCCAGTTTGGCTCAGTGGATAGAGTGTGGGCCTGTGGACTGAAGGGTCCCAGGTTCGATTCCAGTTAAGGGGATGTACTTTGGTTGCAGGCTCCTGGCCCTGGTTGGGGCCATGCGGGAGTCAACTAATCGATGTGTCTCTCTCACATCAGTGTTTCTCTCTGTCTGTCCCTCTCCCTTCCACTCTTTCAAAAATCAATGGAAACAGTCTACCCCAAAGCTAAGGAATATACAGTCTTCTCAAGTGCACATGGGACATTTTCAAAGATAGACCACATATTAGGACACAGGCTAAGTCTCTACAAATTCAAGAAAATTGAAATCATATCAAACATCTTCTTAGATCAAAATGGCATAAAACTAGAAATCAACTACAATGAAAACAATAAAACACACGGAGGCTAAATAGCATGCTATTAAACAAAGAATGAGTTACCAAAGAGATCAAAGAAGAAACAAAAAACATTCTGGAAACAAATGACAATGAAAACACAACAATCCAAAATCTATGGGACACAACGAAAGCAGTCCTGAGAGGGAAGTTCATAGCTCTACAGGCCTACCTCAGAAAACAAGAAAAACCAGTAATAAGTTACCTAACCTGACAACTGAAAGAACTAGAAAGAGAACAACAAGAAAAGCCCAGAGTAAGTACCGGTAGAAGGAAGGAAATAATAAAGATCAGAGTGGAAATAAATGACATAGAGACAAAAAACAAACAAAAAAACCACAGTACAAAAGATCAATAGAACCAAGAGCTGGTTCTTTGAAAGGATAAATAACAATCAATGGAAAAAATATCCTCCAGTGAGGATTAAAAAACAAAACAAAAACAAAAACACCCACCATAGGGCGATGCTGCTTGAAAGTGCACACGCATGTCCACACTGGGACTAAGGAGGCATTTCTGGCCCCAGAAACAATACTGGGTTTTTCACTTGAAAACTTTTGATAAGCTTTGAGAAATATTGGTATGCCTGCCCCCCCCTTTCATTATAGCAGATGTAATGGACATCTGTAGAATTCATGTTATATGCATTTTTCCAAATTTTTAATTTTGTTTTTCAATTACAGTTTACATTCTTAATTACTTTGTATTAGTTTCACGTGTACAGTATGGTGGTTAAAAATCATATACTTTACAAACTGACCCCTTTGATATTTCAAGTACCCACCTGGCACCATACATATTTATTAAAATATTGACTATGTTCTCTATGCTGTACTTTACATCCTGTGACTGTTTTGTAACTACCAATTTGTACTTTTTAAAAAAATTATTTATTGTTTAAAGTATTATATATGTCGTCTTTGTCCCCCATTGACCTCTCCCTGGCCACTTCCACCCCTCAGCAAATGCCCTCACCACCTGCTAGTGTCTGTGTCCATTGGTTATGCTTATATGCATGCATTCAAATCCTTTGGTTGATCTCTTACCCCGCCTCCCCATCCCCTGCCTTCCCTCTGAGGTTTGACAGTCTGTTTGATGCTTCTCTGTCTCTGGATCTATTTTTTGTTCATCAGTTTATATTGTTTATTATATTAAACAAATGAGTGAGATCATGTGGTACTTATCCTTCTCTGACTGGCTTATTTCCCTTAGCATAATGCTCTCCAGTTCTATCCATGCTGTTGCAAATGGTAAGAGTTCTTTCTTTTTTAGTGCAGCATAGTATTCCATTGTGTAGATGTACCACAGTTTTCTAATCCACTCATCTGCTGATGGGCACTTAGGCTGTTTCCAAATCTTAGCTATTGTAAATTGTGCTGCTATGAACATAGGGGTGCAGATATCCTTTCTGATTGGTGTTTCTAGTTTCTTGGGATATATTCCTAGAAGTGGGATCACTGGGTCAAATGGGAGTTCCATTTTTAGTTTTTTTGAGGAAACTCCATACTGTTCTCCACAGTGGCTGCACCAGTCTGCATTCCCACCAGCAGTGCACGAGAGTTCTTTTTCTCCACATCCTCGCCAGCACTTGTCGTTTGTTGGTAATAGCTATTCTGAAGGGTGTGAGATGGTACCTCATTGTTGTTTTGATTTGCATCTCTTGGATGATTAGTGACATTGAGCATTTTTTCATATGTCTCTTGGCCTTCCATATGCCCACCTTCAAAAAGTGTCTGTTTAGGTCCTTTGCCCATTTGTTCATTGGATGATCTTCCTTTTGTTAAGATGTATGGGTTCCCTATAAATTCCAATTTGTATTTCTTAATTCTTTCCCCCTTTTCACCCAGTTGCCCAAACTGCCTCCTCTCTGGCAACCATCAGTCTGTTCTTTGTATCTATGAGTCTGTTTGTATTTTGTTTGTTTATTTTGTTGCTTAGATTCCATATATAAGTGAAATCACATGGTATTTGTCTTTTTCTGACTGACTTATTTCACTGCTCATAATATCCTATAGGTCCATCCATGCTGTTACAAATGGTAACATTTCATCCTTTTTTATAGCCAAATAATATTCCATTGTTTATATGTACCACAACTCTTTTATCCACTTGTCTAGTGATATATGCATTATGGGTCAGATGAATCAACTGCCTGCTTTAAAGTGATAATTCAGTGATGGTGAATGATTCCATGCAGCATCTACAGTGAATAGTGGAAGAGACTCATCACAGGGCTGGGCTTACATCGTCGGGGAGACAAAAAGGAAGGAGAGAAAGGTTCTGATGGCCTAGTTCTTAGTACTCCCCCCTCCTCCCACACCACCACACACATATACCTTTGCCCCCTTTCCACCAATTTTGTGCAGGTTTTTAAATTTTCCCATCAATCTTTTAAAATATGTATTTATTTTATAAGAGAAAATGTGTTCATATCCTCAAATGCTCCTCCTCAAAGCAATGGCTATTATCAATTCTTTGTGTACCTTTTAGAAATATTTTACATACTTATGGGCAAATTCCTTTAATTCTTTTCCCCCACTTCTTCTATACAAATGAAACCATACTATATATACACCATTCTTGCTTATTTCTTCTAACTATACATTTTGAAAGGCTTTCTTTATCACCAGCACATGAAGAGCCTTTTTTTTGGAATCATTGTATGTCTATACCCTAATTTATTAACCAGTTTCTTATTAATGGACATTTATGTTGATTCTAATCTTTTACTAATACAAAAAAATCGAAAATAAGTAACTTTGAACATACATAGCAAAAATATTGTTTTGCATGTGTTCTAGTATTTCTGTGGGATCTCTTTTTCTGTGTGGTCAGATGGCATAAGTTGTTAACATTAGCCAGTTGGCCAATGGTTTCTTACCTGGTAGTAAGTAGGTAAGGGGAAATACTGGATTTCAGTGCTGACACAAGGCTCTGGCAATCCTATATCCAGACTCTTAATTTGTTGCTTGATTCTAGGATGCTCTAGTCCAGGGGTAGGCAAACTTTTTGACTCGAGGTCCACAATGGGTTCTTAAACTGGACCAGAGGGCCGGAACAAAAGCATGGATGGAGTGTTTGTGTGAACTAATATAAATTCAAAGTAAAGGAGCGGAGGGGAGAGCAAGAGAACCCTCGCTCTTTCGGCTCCACGGGCCGGATAGAACAGCCGAACGGGCCGGATCCGGCCCGCGGGCTGTAGTTTGCCCACGGCTGCTCTAGTCTCTACTTTCCCCCCAAACCTCTCTGACAAATTAGTGAAGGACGCTCTACCCCCATTTTTCATTTGTTTTCTCTTGGACCAGAGGCAACTGACTGGTATTGGGAGGGTGGGGTGAGGTTTGTCCATTTGCCAAGATTTCCACCTGGCTTCTTGCCTATCAATTTTCTATTTTTTTATGGATGTGAGTTTCTTTTTGCTTTTAAGAAAGATTCACAAATTCTTTTAGGAGTTGCTTAATTCATTGACTTTTTATTCTCTTTCTAGGCCAGCCATAATTTGTATGCCTGTGTAAATAAATGTTTGCTTTTTTACTAGGCCTCTGATCCGTTAGGGAGGGTTATGTAGAATTTTGATATCCGAATAAAGTTTTTTGGGGGACACCTGTTAGGATAAAAAGATTTTCAGGAAATATGAATATATTTTTGTACTAAAAGACTTTTAAAAAGTGACTTTAAAACTGTAGGACCATATCTTTCTCATTAGTTATTCTAATCCTTATCACAATTATATACTTAAATTGTCCATTGAAAACAAAATAAGAAATGCATGCATAAGTAAAAAATTAAAAAAAACCTCAGGTTGAGAGAGAGTAAAGTCTTTCTGACTTCCCAATATTTCTGATATCTAGATCCAACCCTCATGAATTATTTCCTATTGATCTTTACAGATACTTCTAAGCATTTTCAAAAATTTCCTTGTTCATAAAATAATAGCACAGAGTAAGAACTCTTCCGTAACTTCTTTTTTGTATAGTACCAGAGGCCCGATGCACGGAATTCGTGCAAGCGTTAGGCCCTCGCGGCCCCCGCTGCCTCACAGCCCCGTGGGCCCCCCTATGCCCACTGGCCGTTCTGCTGTCCAGTCTAATTAGCATATTAGCTCTTTATTATATAGGATTACATTTTGGAGACCATTTCTTATCACTGCATGTAAATCTCACTCATTCTTTGAAATGGCTGCACAGTATACCATAATTAATATTAAAATCCCCTATTTATGCACATTTAGGTGGTTTTCAGTATTTTGTTTTTATGAAATATGCTGCAATGAATATCTCTGCAGATTCATCGTCATTGTTCTATACATTTAGAGGTGGGAGATTTCTAGAGACATCCTATTTTTATGTAAGTACAGTAATTAAAGAGCTCATTTTGTTTGTATAAACTTTATTAATAAAATATGTAACTTAAAGGAGATTAAATCATGGGTAATGTTACAAAGTGGAAACCTTCTGTTCAGTTATTTTCTATTTTTGATTTCTTAGGAAATATCTTAAAAGATAAGTAGAATTGATTTCTTTGAATTTGTTTATGTTCAACCTTGTGTGGGGAAGGATGTGATGTGTCTTCCAGGAAAGCATACAATAAAGTAGGAATATAGAATTAATAAGGTCTAGGGGGCAAAAAAAGAAAGGACAGAATAAAAGGTAAGATGCTGAGAAAATAATTATTAAAATGCAGATAGATAAGCCATAGGATCCTAAATATGTCTTGTAATTTGGCTCTTCACTTCTGGTAGCCAAAGGAAAAAGGGAAGTGTTATTGCTCTTATAATTCATGTTGTTTGTAGATATAAAGCAAACCATTTATTTGGGGAAGGTATGGCTTTTCCCACACATAGTTCTGAAGGAAGACTTGCATGTTGTCCTTTGCAGAGTGGGAGTGGATGATGGGAGTGGAAGGGGACAGTGACATTTCAACCTTGAAGCCAGTTTTGGTTGCTAAAGCTGTTTCATAGAAGATCTCCAATGCTAGATGAGACCCTTACTCTGGAGTTACATGGAAGGCTATTCTGTATGCCATTTAAGCAGTATTATCTATGCACTTAGCTTTTTGAGCCACCGCTCCAGAATATCTAGCTGTGATGGATGAACTGTTGAGGGCTTTATGGACAATTTTAGGTTAGACAAGACAGTTCCAAGTTAGGATCTCTAACAATGTCCTGAAGATTGTTGAATTATTAATTAAAGGCCACTCCATATCTTTTTTTTTTTAACATATTTTATTGATATTTCACAGAGAGGAAGGGAGAGGGATGGAGAGCTAGAAACATTGATGAGAGAGAAACATCGATCAGCTGCCTCCTGCACACCCCCCACTGGGGATGTGCCCGCAACCAATGTACATGCCCTTGATCGGAATCGAACCCGGGACCTTTCAGTCCGCAGGCCGACGCTCTATCCACTGAGCCAAACCGGTTTCAGCCACTCCATATCTTTTTGCTTTTGTTTTGGTCCGTATCTTTTAAAAATCAGTCATCATCAGTCAGTTGATGGAGTTGGTACATTGTGAATGGATTGCGGATAGGGGTCTCCTAGGATCCAGTATGAGGTTCTGCAAAGAAATCAGTGGGGGGAATTTCTGTATCAGTTTTGTATGAGCCATTATTTTTGTATTCATTACATATCTATATATTAGCTCATCATCATTTTGCTATATTCTTATTTCCATGTAAATTATGGCTTAGAGTAAGAGGTGGATGAGGCACAAACTGGAATAAGGGCCAGTGAACCCAGGAACAACAAAATCTTGACCAGTGCTCATTTCCTCAAAGCTCCAGATTGTTACAGGCGTGCAAAGGAGCCAGCATGACCCTTAGCTGTTATCCTAGGTCACTGGATCTCAGGGAGGGCTACTCGGAATAAACCATGTAGGCCTGTAATAAACTCAAAGCAGAGCCTGTGGTAAGTATTCTTCAAGTCCCTATCTACACCCAAACTGTGCTGTGAGGAAGTGCTCATTCCCACACATTCCTGAAGCCTCAGGGACACTGGAACCTGAGACCCTGATGCACACGTGCCCTAGGAGATCAGCACCAACCAAGAATCTACCCTGTCCGAGTTTCCACCCTTTATCAACTTGGAGGGGAAATGAGGATTTTGTTGTTCCTGGGTTCACTGGCCCTTATTCCAGTTTGTGCCTCATCCACCTCTTACTCTAAGCCATAATTTACATGGAAATCAGAATATAGCAAAATGATGATGAGCTAATATATAGATATGTAATGAATACAAAAATAATGGCTCATACAAAACTGATACAGAAATTCCTTGGCAGGGCCAAGGTCTTTCATAGGAACTAATAAATGATCGGTTCTCAAAGATGAAGCCCAGATAATTTGGCCTGAAAATTTTTCAAAAAATTTCAAAGTGACTACACCCATAGAAAAATACTGAGAGCACAGGCCTGATGTGATGGACAGTGCATCCCTGGGAATCTACCAGAGCAAATTAGTTGCAAAGCATACGCCTATCTATTTACTAAAAATCCAGTGTGTTACAAGACATAGTTTTGTTAAGTAATATCAAATATAAAGAAATTGTCCACTTGAATGCACTAAAGCTTTTTTTAGAGTTTTCTGATTTCATCACTTCATTACTACTAGTGCATAATTAAAGAGAGCGTTATGGTCATAATAGAATTCCTAATAAAATTCCTAATAAAGCCAGCATACAGGAGTACATTAAAACCTACATATGATAAAGTATTATTATGTATTAGTATGTGTTATAAAATAGTAACAGATATCTATATATTTATTCAATATTCTTTCTTAGATTCTCTCAAGAGTTTTAGTTTTTAGTCTGATGAAACACTGTAAAGTCAACTTGTTATTTTTAACTCTCTTGGAAGGAAAAGATATAAGTACACAAAGTGATTTCTTAGCTTTAGAATATATAGTTGATTTTGGGGGGAAACACAGTTTTTCCCTAGTTATTTATAATTAGGAGTCCTCATTTCCTGTCGGACATTAACTAAAGGCTGGAGACAGCCTTGGTGGGTACTAGATGTCAGTGGAGAGTCAGTTTGCAATTAAGGATTTGCCATAGGTGATTTGCATGTGGGTAATCTTAGACTCAACTAAATTTTAAAACTGAACACTTGATTTAGTCAATATCTCTTTCACCATTCTGTATATCAGCAATTTTCAACTGTTGTGCCTCAAGAATTTTTAAAACATGCATACCTGACTATTTAGGGGCACTGACATCTTTTCCCTAAGATTGTTAAATAAAAACAATGACAATAACCAATACAACAATAGCCATTCAGTGTGAATGAATCAAAATTATACCTACTTTTTTTTTGTCAGATTGCTAAAAAATGTATTTTTTTGGAGTGCCACAGAATTTTAGTAATTAGTTTATGTGTGCTGTGAGATGAAAAAGATTGAAAATCACTGCTGTAGATTAATTATATAAATTCTTCAAAACTGAGATTGTTTTCCTGTTATAAAATCACATCACAAAGTTAGGGTTGCCTTTTGAAGTTACTGACTTATGAACTTTTAGGAAAGATGTCATCACAGTTTAAATTTGTGCTAATATACACAAAGGAAGAAACCATTAAGAATTTCTGGATTTAGGCTTACTTTGCCAAAAACAATGTTGTTTTTCAAAATCTTTAGCCTTGTTTTTATAAATCAGAGTTCTCAGACTCAGTTTCTATGAAAGGTCCCTAAATGGTCAAAGGTGTGTGTTGCTAAATTTTCAGAAACTTACTTCATGGATTGACTTTTCAAATATAAGCTTTCTGCCACCCAAAATATTATTTTAAAGTTCACTACCTTCTATTTTTCTTCCGTGTTAAGATTTTGTAGGTACTTGGTAATTATCTGCCATATACATGCATTCCAACAAATAGCAAATAATAGAAAAACAAATTTCAGTTCATGCTTAGTTGTATTTTTTAGTGTATGTTGTGGGTGTTTAGAGTTGATTTTATATTACATACACTTACTGTGGTAATAGTTTTTACTTCGTAATGGTTCAAGGTCCTTTGACTCTTGAATTGAATTTTTAAATCATTGATGAATTAAAAGATTCATTATATCTTGGTGTCTATAGATGGCCAAGAATTAACACATTTTCATTTTCTAAATAAGACAGAATTGTTTTTGAAATAATTAAATTGAGGGAATTAAACATAATTTATGAAGAAATAATTTCTATATTTGCTAAATGTTCTATTCTCTAATCCTGTGTTAAAGTCTGATGAATTCTGTAGCTTTAATACTTATGAAGTAGTGGACTAAAAGTTGGGATCATCCAAATTCTTACCTAAAATGTTATTCATGGAGTCAGTTGTCCTGGATGTTGGTATTATAAATGTACAGAGCTGAATAGTTGTCTATGAATAGCATTTGCCACACTAATATTAACTTTTTCCCACTGTCATTCACTTTATTTTTACTATCATTATTTTTATTGTTGACACTATTACAGATGTCTACCATTTTCCTCCCATTTGCCCCCCTTCACCTAGTCCCCACACGCCCTCCCAGCCTTCATCACATTGTTGTCTGTGTCCAAGGGCTATGCATTTATGTTCTTTGGCTAATCTCTTCCAGTCTCCTCCACCTCCTTCCCCTCTGAGATCTGTCAGTCTCTTCCATGTATCCATGCCTCTGGTTCTATTTTGTTCATCAGTTTATTTTGTTCATTAGATTCCACATATAAGTGAGATTATATGGTATTTGTCTTTCTCTGACTGGCTTATTCACTTAACATAATGCTCTCCAGATCCATCTATGCTGTCACAAAGGGTAGGAGTTCCTTCTTTTTACAGCCACGTAGTATACCATGGTGTATGTACCACAGCTTTTTTAATTCACTTATCTACTGATGGGCATGCGGGCTGTTTCCATACCTTAGCTATCCTATATAATAAAAGGGTAATATGTAAATCAACTGAACAGCAGAACGGCCAGTCATCATGACCCGCACTCATCACCAGGGGGCAGACACTCAGTGCAGGAACTGCCCCCTGGTGGTCAGTGTGCTCCCACACAGCCAGAGGTCAGGCTGAAGGCTGGTGAGTGCAGTGGCAGTGGCAGTGGCCTCTCCTGCCTCTGCAGCAGCGCTAAGGATGTCCGACTGCCAGGTTAGGCCCGCTCCGTGCGAAGCGGGTCTAAACTGTCAGTAGGACATCCCCCAAGGGCTCCCAGACTGTGAAAGGGCACAGGCCAGCTAAGGGACCCCCCGGACTCCCCAGGGCACAAATGTTGTGCACCGGGCATCTAGTTGTAAATAATGCTGCTATGATCATGTGGGTGCATATATTCTTCTGATTAGGGTTTCAGGATTCTTAGAATGTATTTCTAGAAGTGGGATCACTGAGTCAAAAGGCAGTTCCATTTTTAAAAAACTTGTTTTCTTTTAAAAAATATATATTTATTGATTTCAGAGAGGAAGAGAGAGAGAGAGAGAGAGAGAGAGAGAGAGAGAGAGAGAGAGAGAGAGAACATCAATAATGAGAATCATTGATCAGCTGCCTCCTGCACGCCCCCTACTGGGCATCGAGCCTGCAACTCAGGCATGTGCCCTGATTGGGAATCGAACTGTGACCTCCTAGTTCACAGATCGCCGCTCAACCACAGAGCCACACTAGCCAGGGAAGGCAGTTCCATTTTTAATTTTTGGAGGAAACCCCATATTGTTTTGGTTTCATCCAAAAAGGTTGCATCAGTCAGCATTCTCACCCACAGTGGACTGGGGTTCCCTTTTCTCCACATTCTCTCCAACACTTGCTGCTTGTTGATTTATTGATGATAGCCATTCTGGAAGGTGTTAGTTGATACTTCATTATAGTTTTAATTTGCATTTCTCTGAAGATTAGTGATGTTGAACATTTTTTTCATATGTCTATTGGCCATATGTACTAGTGTATCTTCTTTAGAGAAGTGTTTATTTAGATCCTTTGCCCATTTTGTAATTGGATTGTTTGTCTTCCTGGTGTTGAGTTGTAAAAGTTCTTTATATACCTTGGAGATTAACCCTTTATCAGATGTATCATTGGCAAATATGTTCTCCCACATAGTAGGTTCCCTTTTCATTTTATTGATGGTTTCTTTTGCTATGTAGAAGTTTTTTACCTTGATGTAGTCCCATTTGTTTATTTTTTCCTTTGCCCTAGGAAATATATTGGCAAAAAGTATTGCTACACCAGATATCTGAGATTTTACTGTCTATGTTTTCTTCTAGGATTTTTATGGTTTCGTGACTTTAAAGTTTTTATCTATTTCAAGTTTATTCTTGTGTATGGTGTAAATTGGTGGTCTAGTTAATATTAACTTTTTTTTACAATGAGAAATATGGCATGACACTTTAAAGTTGGGATATGGGGAATTTTTAGTTACTACTTTTTCTAGCTAAAGACTAGGGTTGAGAGGTAGATGTACAGTGTTAGGAGGGACCTTTCCCTTCCATGCATGTACCTGGCACTTGTCACCTGGAAGGAGGCACATGTGTCATGCTGTGCTCTATGCTCAAGAGGCCGTGTGAGTCCTGTCTGAGTCACATGGAAACTGCATCAGTTATCTTAGCCTGAAGCATTTTATTATTTATTTTTCAGTGATTATGATTGGCCTAATATTTGGGCATTTTATAATCCTTTACAGTAAGTTAAACTATATACCAGATAATAGACTTACATTTGGATTGTAAGTAGGCTCAGTTCCTTAGGGTTTCTTATCCCTCATTTTCTTTAACATCGTCCACCGCCCAGGATTGCCTCCAAATCTATAAACCTGTGTTTAGCATGCAAGGAGTAATCTGTGAATAATTTAGTTTCTCTGGTTTATATTAGTCACAATTTCATAAGATCACCAGAGGGCTTATTATTTTTCACTATGCCTAACATCCCTGAGAACCCTCAGTAAAGTGCACAGCATCACCGAGAAGCCTCAGATGCATCTAAGCAGCGGTTCTCGAGCAAGTGACAGGAGAGAACTCTAGATCTGTGAGCTGTAACTGAGTGGGTTCGCTGGTAACATTGCCTGTATTTACTACTGTGGCTGTTTTACACTGGCTGTAAAGAAAACAGATTATTAGGAGGAAATGGGACAGGATCATCTATATTAGGTGCTACTAATGAATCCTATTTTAGTGCTTCTCACAGTGGTGTTTATACCACATGCAAAAAAATACATGTAGGGCATTTCTTTTTGGCAACTTTCACAAAAATCATAGTGATGGTTGCCTATGAAAATTTCCTTATGTGTCAATAGAAAATAGACTCCAGAAACTTCCTGGAAATAATCTCTTCCAGGTTTAACATTTCTTTAAAGTGCAGTTTTGTATAGTTTTAAAATGCAAGTGTTAAAATATGGGGTATTGGCTAAAATTTCATGCTAAAAGTCTTATTAATGGATGTATATATACCAATATTATAAAATTCACTAAATCTCTGAGTGTCAAGGCTGACTTCTGTTAAGTAGGAGAAATGTGGCCCAACTTAACGATATTATAAAATGAAAATAAACTATACAGAACTGTTTGGCTGCTTGTTAGGAAATAATGATGTTTGCTATTCTTTACTGAGTTGTTTAACCTTTGTTTAAAATCATTTAATATATTTTTCTTCATAAATTAGATTATTCAAATTTGCCAATTAAAGAGTATTAAAGAAACGGTATCCTTTTATATTTTTCCCTTCTCGTATAGAACCATTGTTATAAACAATTGTTCTTAATATGTGATCTGGAATCTAATTTTTAGTTTATGCTTTGATTTATTTTCAGCTTTTTGTTTAGATTGTACCTGATATATTTCACTATCTATTTTAAGAAATGTATCAACATCAAGGTATGGTGAGTTCTTCTGAAGTTAACAACAGTAAAAAATCCCCACTAATTTCTTATAAACCTAACCCACATAGAAAAATCTCTAACAAGTAAATCTAATATGTGCCTTTAAACATATAGAGCAATAATTCTGCATTGATAAAATTACTACTTCATTTGAATCAAATTGAACTTAGAATTGTTTTCTTTTGCTGGTACCCAAAAGAAGGCTCTATTCATCTAATTTTAAATTCTACAAATCTGTATACAAATCGAAAGTTAAAGTGAGTGTTTTATGCTTTAAGGAGGGAAGATGTTCATGCAAAAGAGAAGTAATGAAATCATCTCTTCCCTTACCTTAGGGTCTCTAGGCTGGTCGAATCCTGACCATTATTAGTCGTGTTTCAAGTTTCTTCCATTCACTCTCATTAAGCTGAGTTATTTATGTATCCTTTAAGTGAAATGGCTGAGCTTTCAAGGTAAATCTTGTTGCTATGGACAACCAAAGCAGCCATGCAAGAAGAAAATGCTGTGGAAGGAAAGAAAAAAAAACCTTAATATTTCTTCCCCAAATTTGAAGAGAAAAGGGAACATACAGTATGTAAGAAAACAGGTAAGTAAAGATATATCCAATTTAAAAACTACCAGCCCTGGTTACTAATTGATCAAAGGTTTTAATTTTTTTCAGATACTTTGTCCAACACACATTTAAATAAAAGGATACTGTCTCTTGGAACCAAAAATTAATATTATGAAAGTGAAAAATTGGATTGGAAGGTACAGTGTCACAAAAGGTCTGAATATTTTAACTTAGAATTTGGACTGTGAAAGAATAGCACAACTTCAGTTATTGGTTAATATTTTTGTTACAAAATGTTTTCTAATGACAAAATGGTGACTAAAATATTACTATTTTAAACATGTCCTAGATTTTTTTTTGTTTCAGAAAAGCACTGAAAGTTGAATATGTGTAAGTCTCCGGGAATGTAACAAGTTGATAAATACCCAAGTTCCGCCTCCTTACAGAGAAAAGATCTGGAATTTCTTTTTTTGGACATTTGTTTTGCAGCTTTCTACGTCTTAAGGCAGAGAATAGCCAGGATAAGGTGCCAGCTCAAAGGTTAGATGAACATATTTCTTGCAATAATTTTGGCTAATATATGTCTTGAAGGCATAACTTCTAAATAATAACGTCACAAGATTAATCAAACTTAACATTAGTTGTGGTTTTTTTTGAGTTGCTTTTGTGGGGGAGAACTATGTTCCTTAAAGATGTGTTTATTCTGTTCATAATCGTACTAAGTTAATTCTATTTCAGTTATTATATTAAACTTTTCCCTTTTAGTTTGTAATTTCTTTCTCTTGTTTTGTCAATCTAATAAATTGACCTCCATTCTAACCTAAAGGACAGTTTATATTTTTAATACTTAAAGAAGCAAATTTTAAAACACCCACAAAGTTCACCAAATGAAATTACTAACACCAGCCTATCATTAACCTGAGGGAATTGTATTCATATTAATTCTTCATGGAAAAATTCAGGTAAGAAATATTTTTTTTGTATAAAAGATATAAGATGTTATAGTAGCACCTACAACTATTCATGCTATTTTTTTTGATACAAGTACACATTCTCCTTGTTTAAAGCATTTTTGGAAGTGAATAATGCCACTTAACAAATCACGCTACTGACACTTCAGTGGAAAATTTCGGTGAAATATGTGAAATTCTATTTAATTAAATTGGTGCCGAGAAGACAACATACTTTAACCTGATAGATGAAAGAGAGGATTTTGATAACATTTGGGAGCACAATTGGTAATGCTAGAAATAAAAGTTAAGGAATTTCTTCAGGGAGACTTAAAAACGTTCAAGTGTCTGTATCTTATAATGACTAACAGTTACAGAATTAACTAGCCGAGCTGTGACTGCGTGGCGGGGGCCGGGGGGGAGGGGGTTGTGGACAGTGCCACAGAGAGAGTAGAAGGTGGGCTTTGTCACCAACAGACCAGGTACAGGACCTGTTCCTGTCACTTGCCGACCATGAGATATTAGATATTTTATTTAACTTTTCTGAGCCACAATTTCCTACTCTCTAAACCTATTTTGCAAGATTGTTGCTGGCTTGATAAATGTTTGCTACTATTAGTGTGTGATGATATACGGAACAAATGAACTCTGAACTGTGTTTACTAGGGCCCATTGTAGTATCCATAATATAGCATGTTTTTAAATACAAATTGTTTACCCTGCCCATCTTTTGAAAATAGCCACTTCTCTAATGAAGTTCACATTGCTTTTTGCACATGAATACTTCTGTGAGTGAGTGTGTGTGTGTAACTCAAAGAGAAGTGAAAAGGAGACAATATGCAAACCTCAGAGTGGAGTACAGTTTTGGTTACCTAACCCAAAGAAAAGGAACTGAAGAAACTAGAATTTAACTGTAGAATTACAACCATAGATCCTATGATTTATTTGACGCACACTTATTCCTCAAACTAAAATTGCATTTAGAGTTATAGTGATTGATTTGACAAACATTGGAGAGCTTACTAGGGGCAAGGAGTTAAGGTGGTTGCTGGGAGAGATACGAAGATTGGTAAAACGTGGACACTTGCTTGCAAGGAGCTGATTTGGTACGATGCTGTCCCATTCTTTCCAGTATTCTAAGGTAGGAAAGAGTTAGGAATGAAGAGTTGAGGTTGTTCAGAGGAAGGATCATTTCCAACTGGAGAGGATCAAGGAAGATTTCATACACTCAGTGCTATTCAGTTGATTTATTTATTCAACATATATCGAGTGCTAGTTAGTATCTGCCTGATCCTGGGCCAACCACTACAGATACCACATCAGTAAGATGAAGCTATGGGCATTCATGTCATTTATGGTCAGCGTTGAAGGACCACAGGTGATGACAGTGTTGATGAGAGTTGTGTTTTGATACAGATGTGTTTTGAGATAGGATACTGCAAGAGCATGTCTCAGGGGGGTGTATCCCAGACCAGGAGTGAAGGACTAGTGGCCCAGCTAAGTCCTGAAGGATGAGTCAAGTGTAGGGCACCCTGGCCAGACAGAAAAAATGCATTAAAACGTCAGAAACCGCAGGGCAAGGGGCACGTTCCAGGAAATGTAAGAACTCTAGTCCAGCATTGGGGGATGTGTTTGAAGGGCATCTGATGAGAGATGCTGGGGAATAAGTAAGGATGGGCAGACTCAGGGAAGGCCTTTGATGTCATCTTATTAGACTGGCTTTTATGCCAGAGTTGTAGAGGAGCATTGTAAAGATTTTAAGCAGGGACAGCACATAATTTTATATTTCAGAGGTCTTAAGCTGGTGCTGATGGGTCAGATCTGACATATAGTTGGATTTGGTTTCACTTACAGAGTATTTTAACATTTTTAAAAATAGTTGCCAGGGCAGATATCAGGCTTTTTGAAAAATCAGCAGCTGCATTGCAGCAAAGTCAGTCGCTTAGCAGCTGCCCCATCGGGAAGGAGCATGTATTTCATTTGACCATGCAGCTTGCTGCTTCTTCAGGGCCAATGCCTGGGACCTGTAGGCATCTGAGGTTCTGGGCCCCATTTCTGAACGTGTTCTTGAGTGGCAATTTAGAGAAGAGCTATTTGAGGCTCAGGGATAAAGGTTGTTCCAGTAAAACTGGTGAGAAATTAGGTTTTATCTCAAGTAGTAGCGGTGGGAACAGAGAGAAGGAAAAGGAACAAAGGATACTAAAGAGAAAGGATGGAGAGGGATGCCTTGGGCAGTGGTGGACGTGTGGGCTTCGTAGATAGAGAAACCTGGCTGCTACCACAAACTGTGCTTTTGAGAAACATACCTAACTTTTGTGAGCAATAGTTTCTTTTCTTTTTTTTTTTTTTTTTTTTTTGGTCAAATACAGATAAGAGGCCTATTTCATAGGGGTTTTATAAAGATCAAATGAGAAAATACTTACAAAGCATTTTGCCCTGTAACTGGCTCCTGTTAGTTCACATTCAGGAAAATGGTGCTGGTCGCGGTGACGATGGTTGAGGAGTGAGGGGAGACGGAATCAGGGATGATGTCCAGGTTTCGGGTGTATTATTGGGGGAGCGGAGAACACGGGAGAAAGTGCAGGTGGTGACTTCAGTGCTGGTGTGGTGTGCTTGTAGTGCTCTGAGGCTGTGAAGTCGAGGGGTTGATAGGTGGTTGGGTGCTGGGGTCTGGAGCTCAGGGCTGGGATCTGGGCAGGACACAGGCTGTGATTTGATGATCTGCCCACCATCGTCCTACTCAAACCTCCCTCCCCCTCCGTCAGCTTCCTCAGCCTCAGTATTCATCACAACGACCTCCCCAGAGGATCGACCTTAAACAGGACAGGAAGAATTTGGAAGAGAAGTTGCAATACTACATTTTGACTGAAATATGATCTCATAGCTTTAAGTTATTGAAAAAAAATTATCTCCAGTTTACTATTTTGGCCTCCAGTCAAAAGAAATGAATAATTCAACATTTGTTTATATCAGGGCTGAAAAAAGTCACCCTTTACAAATGTTAGGCCTTTTCTCTATCTTGTGTTGGCCTTTTCTGTTTTACATCACCAACACTGCTACTTCTAAGCAAATATTCAACTGAAAGTGAGTGATTGTTAGGAATGAATGAGCACACTTTTTTTTTTTTTTTAAAGTTTGTATTCTTTCTTAACTGGACATCCCGAAGAGCAGCCCTGACTCACATCCCATCTCAAAGGCCACCTTCTCCCTCCGCCTTCTGACGTGAGCAGGAGGAAACCTCCGCTCCTTTCTCCCATTTAGTGCTAACACTTGCATGGAGCCTGTCTCATTCCGCTCTGCAGTGTGGTGGTTTGTGGATCTGTGTCATTTGTTCTGCTAGACTGAGAGTTCCGTGACGCGGTGTCTCCCACGTCTTTATCTCCGATGCAACAGCGTCCGCAGTGCCTAGTCCGGTTCAGTTCGGTACGCTTTCAAAGGTGGAAGGACCACACGCTTCCTTATAAAAGGGATAAAAGACGAAGATGTCATCTTAATAAGCAGACCGTGCTTTTCAGAAAAGATAATTTAGTGGGAAAATGAATATGTTTAATTTGTCTGCCTATCTTATGGGCTTTTTACATATCATAGATCTTCACTCTTGATTAAGTTTCTAAAAAGAAATCAATTTACCTGCTTGAAAACACAGAATGCAATCTGATTGGGTCATCGGCTGCTTACAATCCATTGGTTGTCTGCAGTTATGGATAGCATCCTGATTCTCTGAGTATGAGGCTCTTCATGCTGACAGCTGCCTTGTCTCTGAAGGACTACTGTTGACTGTAGGACCCAGTCACAGGGGACTGCCATTGCATTTCCAGACTCTCTGCTGCTCATACCTCTCGGCTCATTCTGAATAAAAGGCCCTTCACCATCCACATGGTGAATTCCTGCTCATCCTTCAAGATTCAGCTCATATTTCCTCTTGCAAGCCTTTCCTGGCATTTTCCCGACTCCCACCTCTCTACGGGGAAATTCCTTCTTCTGTGTTCTCTTAAACATCTTGTACACCTGCCATATCTGTCTTTATCAAGAGACAGTACACTATTTCAGAGCAGGGGCTGTGTACTTAAAGAGCTCAAAGTCTAGTGGGAGAGCTAGATAAGAAAAATAACTATGATGACACAGCATGGTGTATGTGTATATGAATATAAACACATATAAATAACTGATGATAGAGGTATGCACAGAGGCTTGGGGAAGCACGGAGAGGGCTCCACAATTGGGAAGCAGGGCTGCAGCAGGTCTTGGAGGTGGTAGTGTTTAAGCTGAATATTGAAGCCTGTCCAGGTGTTAGTCTGGCAGACAAGGGAGGAGTGACATTCCATGTAAAAGTATGGAGGTGCTAGAGGGTGTGTTATTTCTTGAGAACTTCAGTTTGTTGGTGTATTTGTAGTTGTGATTGGTGATGAGCCTGGTGGGGAAGGCAGGAATCAGATCATGAAATGTAGTGTTGAATGCCATATCGAGACATTGATCTGGTAAGATGAGCTAAGTACACATGACAAAGAGTCAGGGACGGTAGGGAGGAGAATGGCATGGTAAGATCATGGGTTACCCAGGTCAC
Source organism: Plecotus auritus (assembly GCF_963455305.1). Lineage (NCBI taxonomy): Eukaryota > Metazoa > Chordata > Mammalia > Chiroptera > Vespertilionidae > Plecotus > Plecotus auritus. Next base: position 172,142,393 of record NC_137770.1, on the reverse strand, counting down.
TCTCACAGCAATGTAGGCCTGTTCAGGTCCGTAGTACTGGAAGCAAGAAGGCCATTGTGCCAACATATATTTAACCAATCCCTTATTGATGGACATTTAGGTTTCTTCCAGATTTCTATTTAACATTCTTCATGAGATAAATTTGGAGCAATTAATGAAGTAATGTTGTCTTTAAAAAAACAACACAGTAGCCCTGGCCAGTGTGTTCAGTGGTTAGAGCAGCCGTGGGCAAACTACGGCCCGCGGGCCGGATCTGGCTGTTCTATCCGGTTCTCTTGCTCTCCCCTCCGCTCCTTTACTTTGAATTTATATTAGTTCACACAAACACTCCATCCATGCTTTTGTTCCAGCCCTCCGGTCCAGTTTAAGAACCCATTGTGGCCCTCGAGTCAAAAAGTTTGCCCACCCCTGGGTTAGAGTGTCGGCCCATGCACCGAAGGGTCACAGGTTCGATTCCCGGTCAAGGGCATGTGCCTGGGTTGCAGGCAACCCATTGATGTGTCCCTCATTGATGTCTCTCTCTCTCTCTCTCTCTCTCTCTCTCTCTCTCTCTCTCTCTTTCTCTCTCTTTCTTTCTCTCTCTTTCTCTCCCCTTCCCTCAATCCCTTCTACTCTCTCTAAAAAATCAATGGAAAATATCCTTGGGTGAGGATTAACAACAACAAACACACACAGTATACCAAACTGATGATCTCTCCTTTTAAACATGGAGAGATTTTGGTTGCTGAAAGAAGTCATAATGGTCACATTAGAATTTTTCTAGCCTTTTGTGATGATTGCCCAGCAAACCTGCCCAAAATTAGAGCATCATCCCCTAAGCTAAAACAAATATGATAATTTTTAACTAAAAGGAACACTTGAATGTGTTTCATTATATCATAATGAATTGTTACATTATGAAACTAGATGTCTTGTAAATTTGCTTTTCTGAGAAAGAAATGTTTAGCATTGCTTTTTCCCCAAAACCTTTTCTGACTCTCTTAAATCTTGTAATTGATCATTTTCTCTAATGTATCCTTTATATGCACCTCTTAAGATATCTGTTCTTACTTCTTGTCTGTCCTTACTGGACTTACCTAGTTGAGGATGAGGTATCTTATTGATATGTATACCTTCAGTTCTTAATATATTGTGTTAACCTCTGTGGCTTTTCCTTTTAGTCATTCTTTTAATCCTCATTATAGCTGGCATTTTATTGAGCTCTTAGTACGAGACAGGTACTGTTATAAGTAGTTTATTTGGATGTTTTTCATTTAATCTTGTCAACGAACCTGTAAGTCAGTCCAATATGCACTAATCTTTAAGAAAAAAATAGCTGTGCTGGCACCTTCCCTGGTTCAACTCAGGTTCACTATTTTAGAGAAAAGACAAGTGATCTGCATAGGACACACATTTCCTAAGCGGAGGGCATCTGTGCTCTTGGCCTGTTCTCTAGAGAGCACTGATGAGTGCACAATAGCTCTCAAGTAATATTTGTCAAGGTATGCATTTTATCATACTTGTGTTTATAAATTTTTCTCATTTTTATATTTGAAAATTTCCAAATCCACAGAAGACTTGCAAGTATAGGATCAGTAAATACTCCTATAATCTTTTTTTAAATTATTTATTAGAGAGAGAGAGAGAAACGTTGATTTGTTGTTCCACTTATTTATGCATTCATTGGTTAATTCTTGTATGTACCCTGACGGGGGATTGGACCTGAAACCTTGGTGTATCAAGACAGTGCTCTGACTGAGCTACCTGGCGAGAGCCCCCTATACTCTTTATCTACAGTTGTTAACATTACACATCTCCTTTCTTCCTTCCTTCCATCTGAATCATTTGAAAGTAACTGTCAGATAATGGCACTTTATGCCTAAATACCTCAATATGCATCCCTGAGAACAAGGACATTTACATGCAAACCACAATATCCTTATCACACTTAAGAAAGGTAACATCAACACACAAATATTATGTAACATACAGTCCATATTTTAGATTCCCCAATTGTCCCAATAATTAGTTTTATGATTTTTTTTTTCTCTTTGGTCAGGAGACAAGCAAAGATATTACATTGCATTTCCTTGACATTCCCTTTGTTCTCCTTTAGTTTAGAATGGTAAGACCACTTTTTTTCTTCTTCTTGACAATGACATTTTTGACGAGTCCCAAGTAGAATGTTTCACAATCTAACTTTGTGTCTGGCTTCATCATCATTGGATTCAGGTGAAACCTTTTTTGCAAGAGTATTACAGAGGTGATCATACGTTATGACATTCCCGTTGTGCATAATGTCAGTCTGTTCCATTATTGGGGATGTTAATTAAGTTTGATCACATGATTAAGGTTCCACTGAAAGGCACCTTCTTCTTTTTGTTACTAGTAAGTCATCTGCAGATGACACGTTGAAACTGTTTGATCATTCTGTTTTCCAACAAATTTCCAACCAGTAAAAGTTTTAACACCTACGGATAACTTTTGATCAAATTAATTATTTCAATGGTGGTTGTGAAATTGTGTTACCATTCCTTCTACATGTTCACTGGCATCTTCCCCAGAAGAGGAGCTTTGTCCTTTTTGAATCACTTTGGACCCATGGATTCTTTTTTTATTTAATTGTTATGAATTACTATGCTTCTTGGCGCTCAAATTATTCCAAATTTGGCCTGTGGAAACACCTCCAAGCCAGACCTTTTGCCTCTTTTCATTATTCTTTGCGTTACATCCTTGCTTTTTATCACAGCAAAATGTTTCAGGCTCCCTGCCCCAGTCCTGATTCCTTTCACTGTGGAATAGGATTTAGAAACAAAGATCTGGGTGCTGAGTGTGCTCATTGCTACTGTTACCTAACTTGAAAGAAGCAAACAAAAACCTACTTCACACTTCCAATAACATGTTCTTATGTGTTCTGAATGTCTCATTTGGCATTATTCCGAATTCCACTCATATCACAGTGGAAACTGAAAGAAAAATTAAAATTCCAAGCCAACTGAAAAGGCCAACACTTCAGAAGGAGATTTTTCAGTGGAAAGGGATAGTACTGAATTATGATAATTAAAAGTTGGTTTGAGATACAGAAATGCAGATGCAGAAACCTATTTTCTTTGGGCTACTTCAGGAGTTAAACATTAAATAGTAAGAGTTGAACCCGACAGGCGTGGCTCAGAGGTGGTTGAATATAGACCTATGAACAAGAGGGTCACGTTTCAATTCCCAGTCAGGGCACATGCCTGGGTTGTGGGCTTAATCCCCAGTGTGGGGCATGCAGGAGCCAGCTGATCAATGATTCTCTCTCAATCTCTCTCCCTCTCCCTTCCTCTCTGAAATCAATAAAAATATATCTTAAAAATAATGAGAGTTGAAATGTGTCTGATTTGGATGTTCCCAAAGACAAAAATAAGTTATTATCAGACTGCTCTTGGTAGACAATATTATATTGACCAGAAACCCTATTTATTTTAATGTCATGTACCAAATTATCAGTTGGTTGACCTAATATTTGACTATAGTCTAAAAGTTGTTTCAGTTTTTAATAAAAAGAATGTTAGATAAAATGTGACAGCAAAAATAAAATCACAGATGTAGAGATACTTCAGAAGAGATAGAAATTCTATAGTTCATTTTTTTTTTTTTTTTTTTTTTGGTACAAAACAAGCAAAGGAGTAAAGAGATTATGTTGAAATATTAGGCTTACTTTAATTTCCGTAAATTGTAGATTATGCTCTTACCTGCAACTTTTCCTTCCTAGAAATGCAACTTAAATACTTTTATGCCTTTAATCGCCATTGACATTCTCTACCCCCTCATCCTTCCTTGCTTAGTGTTTTACTACAACCTCACCTTCCCTTCCAAGCACTCAGATTTGCTGGGCTTCCGGGCCTTTATCTGAACAAGTGGGTTCAGATAAACCCATGGATCTGGGACAAGAAATTTTTACTGAAATCGGGCAAGTCACGTAACCTTCTGTGTTTTCACTTGTCTGCTGGTAAATGAGGATAATGTCCCTCTCCTGCCTGTATGGATATTGTGAGAATAGATTTAATCAGTCATATGAAGTGGTTTTGAGTTCTGTATTCATGAGAGTATTTAATGGATAATATTTTATAGTGATAGCCATCAGAGGCACTTCAATTTCAGTTTATACTGCAGCAGGAGTTTAGATTTGAAAGCAGGATAATCAGCACTAGCATACAGGGTATTTGGAAAGCTGGGGAGTTGTTTCCCTCTGAAGATCGTAGAATCTGTAGGAGGCTTTCCTCGGGATTTTGGTGTACCTGTAATATAGGATGGCTCAAGGCCCTTTCCAGTGGGGCCCTATAAATTCTGCCTCCACTTCTTCCAAGTCCCATTCATACAGCAGTGTGTTGTTTCACGCTTCATTTAGCAACTTTCTCTCTTACAAGGTCAATTGCTCTTTGAAAAAGATACTTCTCATTGTATGCTCCTGTTTGCCTCAGATGAGTTTTCCATATCTGAGTTCTCTGAAACTTGTTAGATGTAATAAGAGCTCTCTGAAATCTCCCACCTTTGTAACCATTCATTCTTCTGTCCTGCCCTTGCATACTTCTGTGTCACCTTTGTTTCTCAATTACATGCCTTGGAGGACAAGGTTCTTTGTTCTGCTTTTAGTGGTGACGTGTATGAATAGCAACATGATGTAGATTGCAGAAATTACAAATGATTCTTAGGACTCTAAAGACAATCTTATTCACATTAAGGAAATCCTTCTCAAGTTACTAACCACACCTGAGGTTGAGTTGGCTTTTCCCTTGTCGCTTTCCAGAGCCATCATCTGCTTGGGCATCTCAACATGTCCTTATTTTTTCAGTGTTGGAACTTGACTCCCAGTGTGATTAGTTTATTTAAGAAATAGTCTATAGAACTGACACGGGACCTTAATTTTCCCCTAACTTATTTGATAACTCACCTCTTATATCAGCATCAAAAAACATTGTCCAACTCTCAGAACCTCAGTTATATACATTAGGATGAATTTTTAAGAGTAAAATTTTATGAGGTTGCAAACCAAAGTGGCTTGGACATGTGACAGACAGTAAAAGAGCTGTGTTTGCTTTGCCAGTTGAGACTTGTTTTTTTTTTTCCCCTAGTTAAAGTAATGAGTTGGAGATTATACTGCAGGAATGTTAAAAAGTAAAGCTTGAATATTATTTGCCCATTTCCGCTTAATTCTGGCATTCAATTTTGGGTTAAAAAAATCTGTCATTCATTGACTATGTGTGGTCTTCACCTAATTTTTGTATTACTGAGCTGCTAAATCATATGTGGAGGCCAGAGAACAGTGGACCATCAAATATGGCCCAGAATTCTTGTCCCTGGTCAATGTGTAGGTCAGAGAAGTAATGCTGCATTTTCTGATTAACTTGTAGCAACAACAGATATGGTATTTCCTCCAAAGCAAATGTATTATCTATTTTTGATGTTTTTAGAGCACTCTAAAATGGACCACTAGAAAGGATCACATTCTTTTTCTTCTCCTGGCCTGCTGTCCACAGCAGGTTGTAAAGGTTGGTGTGTGCTGGCCTGCTACTGAGAGCTCACATTACAATGGAGTCGGTTATCAAAGGGTGGACCATTTTACACAGAAGTTGGGAATTATTTTTCTCCAATGTCATTATGGATATGTATTTTCTAATCTGATTCTTTACATATAGAAGTGATGTTTTTTAGATACTTCTATAATTTTACAGCATTATATATGAAATAAATTTGACAAATTATATTGCTTTACTAGGATCTGCTCATTTCTATGCAGTGTGTGTGTGTGTGTGTGTGTGTGTGTGTGTGTGTATCCAGAGAAAATATGTGCCAACTTGATAACAAAACACATTAAGTCCAGATTCCACACCTGTGCTCAAGGATAGTCAGTTAGGAATTGTATTTGGCTGCAAGTACAAATACAGTGACACAAAGCACAGTGCCCCAGATTGCTTGGATGGCAATTTAGGATTAATATTATGACATCTTGCTCCGCCCCCTTTTTCATTCTCAAGATTACCTTGTGGTCACAAAGTGGCCTCTGTAGTTCACTGTGAATTCTATATTCCAGGCAAGAAGACAGAGGAGGCATACTAGTCAGGATCTTTTTGGGTAGCATTGCAAATGCCCCTCCCCATAACTTATGTTCACATGTAACTGGCCAGAATTTGGTTGCTTGCCTACTCATATATGCCATGGAGGACTCATCCCCCATGCAAAAAAGAAAAAAAAAAGCCAGTCTATTTTAAAGAAGACGGGAAAACATGTTTGTAAGCACTGGGCAGTTTCTGCCTTTTATGATCTGCCCAGCCTGTCTTTTGTTCCCATCTGCTGTTATAAGCACTTCATGTGAGAGCTTCATGCGACAGCTTCCCTAGAGCACTTGGCTCTCTAGAACCTTCTTCATTGTCCATCCCCAGTACTTTACTTCTGTGCTCAAAGGCTGCATCTCCCTTCCCAGTGTCTCTGCCTCTTAGTTACCTCTAAGGCACAGCTCAGATTGCATTTCCTGCAGGAGGCTTTTTCAGAACCTAGTCAGTTATTATCTGCTCCCCCGCCCTTTTATCTCACCTCTCTATCGCAGCTCTTGTTAAGTTTTGGCCCATGTATTATGGTTCCATAGTTATTTTTTTATATCCTCTGTGACTCTCGTTTCATCCACACTTGGCTAGTAGACTACATTAGATATAACAAGTGTTGAATACATATTTATTGAATTCCATTGCAGACTCATGCCAGCAAGGTAATAGGAGAAAGGACTTTTACACAACATTTTTAAGAGCAGTTTCTTTTTGTAAGGGGACAAAATGGTTATATCAACTTTTGACTACCCTATCCCATTTAATAGTTGTTGACTAATAAATAGGTCATTGGTTACTTCGGTGCATAGTCTATCGGGTAGACATGCAAACAGCCGTTTGAAAATACTGACTCCCGACACATGTGGGAAACATTAACATCCTTGGTCTCCTGGAATGTGTGCATTTGATGTGCCCAAGATTAGGGCACTCCATGGAGAACAAACAACGAGAGGGAGGGGCACAATAGAAACTTTTGTTCCTGTGAAGTGCCTGAAAGCACTATAAATGGATAGTCATCAAGCTGGTCAGGGAGTCAAAAGGCAATAGGCCTGGGGGCCTCAGATGGAATTATTTCATAAAGTGTCCTCTTGCAAATACACTTCTTCAAGTTTTTAAGTGGTACTTTCTAAACTACTTTTTCATGTTTTTAGAGATGTTTTCAAATTCCTTTTATTTTGAGAGGTGATTACCTTGACTTACATTTACTGATTTTGAGATCTTTAGTCTTTTTTTTTTTTTTTTTTTTTTTTTAATATAGCATTCTGGGTGCCTCAGAGATACCTGATTTATTCAGGTTGTTTTTATATATAATTGTGAAGATTTATAGAAAAAAATATATTTTTTTAGTTTAACAAAAGTTCTTTTCAACTTGCATTTCTTGGTGATGGGACTAGCAAGTTACATTAAAAAATGGCTTATTGTGGGACTTGTTTTAAAAACTGCATCTAAACCATCTATCAGGTTTCAATTGACTGAAATATTATATTGGAAGGCACTCCGAGATAGTTCATTTCTTTTCTTTTTAAAAAAAAATATATTTTATTGATTTTTACAGAGAGGAAGGGAGAAGGATAGAGAGCTAGAAACATTGATGAGAGAGAAACATCAATCAGCTGCCTCCTGCACACACCCTACTGGGGATGTGCCCACAACCAAGGTACATGCCCTTGACCGGAATCGAACCTGGGACCCTTCAGTCTGCAGGCCGATGCTCTATCCACTGAGCCAAAGTGGTTAGGGATATAGTTCATTTCTTTTTACAGTTCTGAAAAAAATGGCTCCCGTTTGAATTCATGCCATGTCTAACATCAGATTTCAAACAAGCACATTTCTCTACCATTTACACTGTCCACTTTTCTCCTCCTTTATTTCTGCAAGCTTTCAAATTAAATACCTACTGAGCAGCACTGCCTAAGGATCATTAGTGGTACAGGGTCCAGTTGAAGTGACAAGTAGGCAGGAAAGACCTGGGAGTAAAATTGGCAAATAGGCCTGTGGAATCCAGTGAGGGGAGGGTTAGTGAGGGTGAGTCAGGAAGTGTAGAAAACACCAAAAATAACCTTCACATCAGTTTCACAGGAATATTAGAGCTTTATAGGAAATGATGTTTGAGAACTGCCAGAAACTGGGAGCATATCCCAGAACAGAGAACAGCCTGGGCCAATAGGGGAAGGAACAGGTGTCGGGGACTCGAGAACTCAGGGTCACTGTTGACCCCATTCCCTCTGGTTTTTACGATGTGTCAGCTCTTCACTTTGGTTACTGAAGCCCGTCTCTTCCTGTCTCAAAAACAAATCATTCCTTCCTCATGTCAACTGGACTTTTTCCAGTCCCTTCTACATATTATTACCAGGCGAATATTCCCAGAGTGTTGATTTTTATCTGTTAATTTTACTGATGGTGTTAAACTTTCCATTTTCTATAGATAAAGTGTATATTCCTCCGTCTGAAATTGAGGGAACATCATCATCTGATACTGCTCACCTATGATTATCTACTTCTCACTTTTCTACCAGCATTTACCCCTGCCCCCCTCCCCACACACCTTTTTTTGGCTTGCCAAGCCTCCTCAGTGTCCCCTAATAAACGGTCTATTTTTTTGCACAATTCTCCTTATCGTCGATAGTCATCTCCCTTTTCTTTCTACCCAAGCTTCAAGATCCAACTCAAGCCTCTTCTACAAGGCTTTCGGTACACATCTATGTGGATATGCTTGCGTGATGATTTCTTTACACATTTTGTACGTGTCACCTATTTTGTTCATAAGCCAACGTTGTCTTAAATTAAAAACATGCTTGTTTTGTCCCTTCATTTAAACTGTAAGCTCTTTGACACCAGTGACCACACTATATACAATGTGTTCCCTCTGTTCTAGTATCTGGCCTAGCCCATGCACATATTTGGTACAGAGCAAGGTTTCTCAGTCTGGTGACATCACAGTTTTGGCTGGATAATTTGTGTCTTGTTTTTTTTTGTGGGGGGGGGGGGGAGGGGGAAGGGGCTCTCTGAGCATTGTAGGATGTTTAGCAGTACCAACTAGATGCCAGGAGCACACTCTCCCCAGTGTGACAACCAAAATGTCTCCATTTATGCCAGTTGTCCCATGGGAGCAGAAATCCCCGCAGCTGAGAATCACTGATAGAGAGTAAACAGAAAAAATTCTAAGCAGTATCTTGGCAGGAATCAAAGACTGTGAAAAATTTAAATGATGATTTTATAGCATTTTTTTGGTCTTAAGGAAAGACAAACTCAGTTGATAGAAGATAGTAAATGAAAAATAGATATTTTTATTTGCTGTGATAGGCCATAGAAAAGCCATTATAGATTGATGAGCAATAGCGATCTACCTAAGGTTAAGAAAGAGCAAGATGACAGAGGTATTCTTAAATTGAAATTCCAAAAAAGATTGAGTTGCAGTGTTTATTTTATTTTGAACATTTTATACTTAGGAATACTGTTTCCAATAAAATAGTATTTTGTTATTTAATTGGAAATTTATCTGGACTTCAAACAATTTATCTGGAGTTAAACAATATCTTTGGATTAAGAACAACTTTTTGGAGTGTATTTTTAAAAAAAAAATACATTTCAGGGAGAAGAAGGGAGAGGGGGAGAGGGATAGAAGCATTAATGATGAGAGAGAACCATTGATCAGCTGCCTCCTGCACGCCCCCTACTGGGGATTTAGCCTGCAACCTGTGTTTGTGCCCTTATCAAATGGAACCGAGACCTCCTGTTTCATGGGTTGACGCTCAACCACTGAGCCACACTGGACAGACTTGAAGTGTATTTGAGAGAATGAGTTTGAAGTTATGAGTACAGGTTATTGTAAAGTTATAACTATTAACAAACACCAGTTGTGTTTATGCATAGTTTTACATATTTTTCTGATTATTAAGAGTATTGACCTCAAGTTCAGCCAGTTTTTCAGCCCAAAGTGATACACATATGCACACACATGTATATAACATAGGTGTGTTAATGTGTACTTTAGACAGTGCTTACCACTCCAGAACACAGTGATTTTGTATATTTCTGCTCCTCTTTTATACATTCTAAGGTGTTTTTTTTTTATTACTAAGCTAGTACATGATGTAAATACTATATGGTTGATATTCTGCTGACCTAGAAATAATGCATGATATTCTGTTTTGACAGCTGTGTGCCAACCACAGTGCAAACACGGTGAATGTATCGGACCAAACAAGTGCAAGTGTCATCCCGGATATGCCGGCAAAACCTGCAATCAAGGTAGGGAGAGTGTGACACAGTGAACAATCATGAGCCCCCTCTACTCCTGCCTGATATAAAAATGTGAAGTTCTCACGCCCGGCCACTTTTCCATGATGATTGTTCTGCATATTTAGCTGCATTTATAGAAAGGTAGAAATATAATAATGGTAAATCTTTTAGAATTTATTTCATTGCAGGACAATTAAAAGAATTCCATCTTCTTATTCACTGTTAATAATTAAAATGCACTTTGAAAAAGAGAATTGCAGTGTCAGTAATGTTAGAAGCCTTACATTCTGCTGCTCCTTGTTCTGCCACTAACCGGTGGGGGAGCCTTAGCAAATTGTTAGGCTCCTTGGACCCAATTTGGTGAAAACACCTTCATACTCACAGTCAGGTAGGAAGTTTGATTTGAAATTCCAAGTCTCCTTCAAACTCTGAGCCCTTCTATTTTGTGATTAAATTCCCTTTAACTGTTGACCAGCTTGCAGTGTTTCTCTGAGAAATAAAGATTTTAATGAATTTGTTAGCAAGTTACTTTTAATTGGCATCAGTTACTTATAAAAGCAAACATTTATTTAGCACTAAGAGTACACCAGGTATTTTACATATATTATCTATTTTCATTATTACAACAACATCGGGAGGTAGAGTGTTATAATCAAGTTATTAAAAATAATGTATTACCTCATTGTTTAGTTGAAGTGATATCAGGGATATTAAGTGTCTTGTCCAAGTTCATAGATTTAGTAAAAGACCTACTATATCAACTTAGAGCTATTGTCTATAGAATTCATGTTCTTTTTATCAATTTAGTTTTGGATGAAGAAAATATCATTGGAAATGTGATCCTCTGGTTCATGCTAACAAGTTTGACAAGGCTTGTCTTTTTAACCAAAAACTTTCTACCATTAGGAGAAAAACAACACACACACACACACACACACACACACACACACAACCAACAAAATCAGAAGTACCCATACAAATCCCCTTTCCACCTCAGCCAAGAAAATGTACTAGTATGGTTAGATTTCACTAGAAAAATACAAGGATAAAATAGTCAGTTTTTACCTTATTACCTAAAGCAATACGCTCTATCATTTTAAATGTCAAGTGAAACAGTCATGTAGGAGTCTAACTTTCTCACAGATATGAACTTGACCTCACCTGATACAGAAATGATATTGTTGAAACACTCCCGTTCTTCAGTATCTGATACTCTTTGAGGTGTGCCATATAAACTCATGTTTGTAGACAGTTTTCACAACATCCAGAACACTGGTGTTTGAAGGTATATCTAATTGTTTCTGCACTGCTGGATGAAATCCATGCTAGTAAAATGTGACATGTCCGATGGTAGGACAAACTGTTATTCTAGAGTCGTCTAGATTATCTGCTACTTGACTGATAGCCAAGTTTTTCCAATGCTTCTTTTCAAATAATGTTTTTTAACTTGGAATTTACCTGACACACGTGGGTAGTATTTTTTAAATAAATGGGGTTCTTATTATCTCAGTTTACTCTTAAAAATCCATTTGGTTTTCCGTCTTCTGTCTTTCTCAAGTAGCAGCATGTTTGGTTTTAATTATTGAGTTATTAGTGTTCATCTTAGAGTCCCAGCATGCTTCTTCTTTAAAAGTGATGAACACAAACCACCAGAGATTTCATTAATATGTCAGCACCATAAAACTTCTTGTCCTGATGCCAGGAATTTATACAAAGAAGATTATTCCAAATAGCTGCTGTTGAGATTGCAGAGAAAATTCATTTAAATTTATTTGCAGAGCATCATCAACTTTAATATGCTTCAAAAGACTCTCAAGCTATTATTGAAACAAGGATTCACCTCTGAGTATCTCTTATTTTCAGAAAACCAGTTTACCATGTACTTACTATCAGAAAAAAAGAGTTCACCATGCACTTGTTTTTAGAAAAACCAGTTGTTGTTGTTTGTTTTTTCAGTAATTCTAAAGAAAAATTGAAATATATTGAGTTGAAATCTTGCCTCCCCAAACTCTATTCCTTAGGGGGGAAAGGATTCCATTAGTAGCAAAATGGGATTTTACACCTGCAAAAACAGTGCTGACATTGAAAATGTCATTTCAAATCCAATCTTGAATAGAAAGCTCCAGTTTACAGTGAAAATGTATGTGTTTCATTCACCTTTCTTGTGGCCTTCCTTACCAAAACAGCAATTAGGCAAGTTCCTGATGGAAAGAAGTACACGTATGCCCCTTGAGAACGGGAACCCTTTGTATTGTCTCTCTGATTTCTGGGTTCCTGAAAACTATTATTAAAATGACTTGCACATGATTAGTGCACAGTAAATATTTATTAAGTGAGTGACTGTTTCATACAAGAGCTCTTGGTCCTGAAAGCTATAGGAACTTGAAACAGCCCCATGGAGGTGTCTGGTACCTTAGCCTCTTACCGTGTGGACATGAGCCCTGTGAGAAGCTGCCTGAGTGAGCCAGGTAACTCGGAGAGCTGTTGAGGGACCCCCAGAAACACTGGTAGAGCAAATGGTCTATATCTGCTCTATGTCTCCATAACAAGTTAGCATAGACTTTTGATCTGGACCATACATTTTAATAAAGTGGAAAACATAAATAAGTTTCTTTTTTCTTGAGGAGAGAAATGTCAAGAAGAGGTACCTTGAAATAATTTCACAGAACTAGATATTAGCTTTTGATTAAAAGTCAGTTTGGGTATAAGGCATGGATCTGCATAAAAAGTTTGTTGCGAATTGTGTTCTTTAAGAAGGCATTCCCTGGGAGCTGCTTGGCTGCACGGACAGCATGATAAATGACAAGCGCTTGAGTGCTGTTGGAGCGGCCTGGGGAGCAGCCGGAGAGCAGGGCAGGCCCACTTTGGAACTGGCTTCATTTAATAGCCTGTCGCAAGATTAGTGTAATCTGCTCTTGGTGACTTGCTTCCGCGCCGGTCATTTTCTGGATTGCTATAGTTGGATCACATATAAAACCATAGGCGTGGACTGATCATTATCATATTCTATAAGGTACATGGTACCTTTCATAGTAGGTGAAATTCTAACCAGAACTCTGGCAAGATTGTTTTTTTCCATCTTACTTTCTCTGGTAATTTTATTCTTGCATAGTTCCTCCCTCCTTGAGTCTCTATGTACCCATACAAATCCCCTTTCCACTTCAGCCAAGAAAGGATACTATTAGAGATAATAATATTTTTATAACTTTCCCATTAGGGAACTATTTTTAGCATGGAATATATCATGTCATTGCATTTTTTTTTTCAGGGAAGATATTCTTTTGAATTCATAGTGTGCTTTATAATGTGTACAGAAGAAACAATTTATAAATATCAATTACTAATGTTTTGACATGGTTCATGTGTCATATGTTGAATTCCTTATCCCGAGAAAAGAATTAGTGTCTTGTAGCACATAATCAGACAGTAAACATTGGTGGACTAGTTCATTCTCAGAGCTGATTGCTTTTCTCAGCACAACAGCCTACGTGCATTACCCGTAATATCGAGGTAGTTTCTTATAGCCTTACTTTTTTGAAGGTTGTGTGATTTTAACCCAGACACCAGTGTTCATTTAATTTGGAAGTTTAACTGACTTTTACCAATGCAATAGTCTTGAAATAGGATATGAGTGCCTTTTTGACTCTCTACTTCTGAATCTCACCCATCTCGATATTTTTAGTAAGCTAACCATAGAAACAGTTACTTTATTTTATTTTTTTGCAGAATATTTCTATGGATATTCTAATTAAATGTGACCTAAATGTAACGTAAGTTTTTATATTTGAGTGAAAACATTGATCATGCTATCTTTTTAAATAAGATCTTTATGTAAATTGTAACTTTGTGTGTAATTTTGGAGTATTTTAAACTATTGTGCAACATAATAAAAAGTCTTAAGTTGGTCATTTAAGACTTCAGGATCCTGACACAGAGCAGGTTGTTTATAATCAATATTTGTATAATCTTTGTTTGTTCTTTTCATTTTTTCTCATTGTTAATGATTAAAATCATGCTTTTTAAAATGACTATCTTTTTTTTTACTGTTTTTTTTTTTCTCTTAAAGTTTGTATGAGAATGATGGATTAACTTGTACTGTGTGTGTGTGTGTGTTCTTGGGAAGAAAGATGGCGGTGATAAATTTTCAGGAAAGTAAAAATTAAAAAAAAGAGAGAATCTGAAAAACTAGAAACTACTTTTGGTAAAGTATTCTTTTTGAACTCCACCAACTTTATGTAATTGTTTAATATATACTTATAAAGATTTTTAGGGCTAAAAATGACATCAGTTCAAAGTTGACTCTTATTACCTTCTTCCTGGTGTGAAGATGAACACTCCTACCCAACTCCTCTTGACCAAGGCAGTGAGCAGCCTCTTTTCCAACCCCTGGATCAGCAAGCCACAAGTTTACCTTCAAGGGGTGAGCGTGCATTGTCTCAGGGGTCTGCTCCTCCCACCTGCACGGCTTCCTGCAGTGTGTCACTCCTCACACCTGTTCCGAAGACTAGCCCCAGAGCGCCCGCCTCAGCACTGAGCATGTGAAGCAGCAGCAGGGCCGGCACCTGCTGCAGACTCTGTGCTCTCCTCAGTCTGGAGCCTCTGCTGTCCTCTCACTGCATCAAGTGTCGTTGCTCTTCTTCTTCTCTGGGCTTCAAAACGTTTTCTAAAAATCACATAACAAAGTCACATTTGTTTTCATATGTACATGAAGTCAGGAATATCAGAGCAACTGAGATTGGGGTTTGGATGGCTTTTGCTAAGTAGGTTTTAGAAGTGAGCAAGTCCTCTTCATCACCGTACTTAGGGTGTAGCGTGTTAGGTTACCAGAAATGAAACCTACATTAGCTTCCTTCGTTTAGTGTACATTTTCTAATATTAGAAAGCAGAGCCCGTAAGGAGGAAGTCATTTAATGTGTCTGGGTGTTAGCAAAACAATTAGTAATGAGGGGAGAGTAATTCCTGCCCTATTTGCCTGCAGGGCTGGTGTGAGAACGGAAACACCCCAAATATTAGTGCCTTCATTACCCTGGAAAGTTTCGTAGGAAGGTTAGGTGGCTGCATGCCTTCACAGTTCTCCTAAAAAAACGTTGTCCCTCACCCACTGATAGATTGAGGAACATAGAATGCCTGAATTAAAATCCTATAAATTAGAAATTTATAGGATTAGAAATTTCTCTCTCTCTGTCTGCTGATAGGGCACCCGATGGACGTGCACATCTTCTGCACAAAGAATCAGGGCCATGGGGTTAATCTCAGTCACTGTGTCACTGTTGTCTTCAAAGTTTAAAAGTGATGGCCGTTGACATATTGACATCTGTTGCCCTCTGACCTCCACTTTAGTCAGATAAAATGTAAAAGCTTAGACTTCTGAGTCATTGCCCAGTTTAAGTCTCAAAGGGGAAAAAAAGTGCAAGCGCATTAAACAAATAATTGTTTTCCCTTAAAAAACCTCTATTGGGTTGTCTTATGTAATGAATCTCTTGGAGATTTTCAAGCTACTTTTCAGCGTCTGCATGCTAATAAAATTTCTATTCTTTTTTTCCCTGAAGTGTAATTATAATGCTATGCAGCTTGCATTTTTGTTCTAGACCAGCTCCTTTCTCCCTGTCCCCCTCTTCCAAGCTCCTGAACCCACCAACCTGCTTAAGTATACTCCTGACTTACAGATGCTCTGTAAGAATTGCACACTTAATAATTAAAGCATTTGAATGTAAGTGGTTTAATTGTAAAGTTCTGTTCTTTGTGTGATAAGTCCATGATACAAGTCATTAATTTTTTAATTAAATATTTCTCTCTTGATTTATATTACATTATAAACTCCTAGAGAAAGAGCAAGTAAAAAGTATTAAAGTAAATTTAAAATAAACACATTAAAGATTTTTCCCTAGGTTCTTTTATCAACTTTTAAGATGTATAAAGTGTAATCAAGCAGACTTTTATGTTTTTTATATTGTTCCACTTATTATTAAAGGAGCATTTACTATAAATTGAAAGTGTCATTTTTGAATTTCTGACTTAATTTGATAGGAACACAATTGTTAGTAGTTCTGTACTACAAGAGATTTTTGGAAGCAGCCTATATTAACTCAGTTTTCTAAGGCATTAGGTCACTAAGAAAATAAGATATAATAATCAAGGATGGAAACTTGACAAAAAATTAGGGAAAAAGAAGTTCATCACCAGGATATTGGATGCTTTTGATATTTAGAAGCTCCCTGCTTGAGCAAAAGTCTGGTATTTGGTAAATATTGATAAGTACGGATTATTGTGGAACCCTATTTCATAATTTCTGCAGTGGCTCTTGTGAAGTTTTGAGGAGACAGGTGCCTGTGGCAGGTGGGAGAGTAAGGGCAGTCGTGGACTTCAACACCTGGGAGCTGTCACGGAGAGCCGGCCACTCCCGCAGCGGCTGGCAGAGCACGCTTTCTCAGATTGCTCCCAACATATTTGGATATTTACATGTCAATTTAATAACTGTAAAGTAGTCAACAAATGTCTCTACACATACCATTGAACAAGGCATGTTTCCTTGTTGCATATTGTTTCAGAGTGATTCCCAGGTTCTTTTGGAATTAGGACATCTTACTGATTTTTCATTTTCTTTCAATTTTGTGATTCTTAACCCCAAAGTACTTTTTCTCATGGGAAGGGAAGGATCAATTGGGATTGAAGAGCACCAGCAGCCCTAGCCTGAATGTGGAGTCTCACAGAGCAATGCTAAGGAGCCCTTTATTGGGCAAGACGGGCTGCCTCAGCGGGGCCTCAGTGTCTGAAGAAATTTCCATCAGCATAAATATTCCGTGTATATAAGCTGCCTGGAGCTATAAACATCTGACCGGTTCCCATCAGGAAACCCACAGAAGTTTCTGTGGCTCCTTAAAAATAAACCTAAGGGTTCTTTTTTTTAAAATATATTTTATTGATATTTCACAGAGAGGAAGGGAGAGGGATAGAGAGCTAGAAACATCGATGAGAGAGAAACATAGATCAGCTGCCTCCTGCACACCTCCCACTGGGGATGTGCCCGCAACCAAGGTACATGCCCTTGACCGGAATCGAACCCGGGACCCTTCAGTCCGCAGGCCGATGCTCTATCCACTGAGCCAAACCGGTTTCGGCTAAGGGTTCTTAATTGACACTTTTTACTTATCCACAAATATCTTTCCCTCGAGATAGGGAATTTGGCCTAACTCTATTGTTTTGTTGTACTGTACCATTTTCTTTTTGTTTAGTGCAGAAAAGTATTAAAACAAAGCCTTTGTCTTACAGTCTACTCAGATTTAAATACTACGTTCTATAATATCAGTTAGGGATTTATCAAAGCCAGGTGTGAATCTGCAGGGAGATATGAGGAATAAAAATCAACTCCTCGTAGAACATGAGGAAAGATTCTCTGACTTTAATTTTTGATAAATATTGAAATGCAAAGTAAAAGAATATGAGAGGTGGAATCAATTTCTTTTACTTTCATTCTTGATTTAAAATTTTTACTCTAACAGAGGGAGAAGTCACATTTTTGATGATACTATAAGATGCAAAGCATCTTCCTTGAGGAAAAAATTATTTGAAAGATCCTAAAATGCTATTCTGATTTGTATATCCTTAACTGGGCAAGGCGCAATACAGTATAAAATTGAATAAAGCCTGGGGGGGTGATAACTGCTTATTATTTAATCTTCCCAGGCTTCACCCAGCTGGGGACCTACTTACAGATGTGTGAAAGTTAGAAAAAAAGACCAACTTGGGGAGTCAGTCAATTATATTAAAAAAAAAATAGGTGCAATAATTTGCAGATTTTAAAAAGCAATGTAAGTTGGCTTAATTAAGTGAAATATATAGATTTTTAATAAACAGCAGGTCAGATTTATATTAGATTAGGTTAAACTTGCAACTAGATTTCTGCTTTGGTGACATATGTTAATAGGTAATCATATTATACTGGCAGTTCCAAATGAACATTTTTAATGAAATCTATATTTTGGGCATTACTATTTCAGTGTTTATATATCATTATGAGCTTTATGTTCACTTAAGGCAGTGTTCAATTTGGGTTGGAAAATTCTAATGTGCAATTTATTAATTCATTTCATATTGGTATTTAAACCAAAAATCCTAAAATACATAATGATAGTCAATTATGTATTATTCATTACTATTTCCAAATGCCCCTCTTAACTACCAAATGAATGAAAACATACTGGAGGGTTGTTGTTTTTTTAGTTTATTTTGTGATTTGAGTACATTACTAAAGTAGGAAGCAGAAGTTCCTCCTTTAATCTGAGATCAGTATATAATCTATAAGACTGAACAAGGAAAACCACCATTGTGATCACTCTCATCCATGTAGCTCTTATCCTCTGGAAACTGAGCTTTCTTTTGGGAAGTTCAAAGCAGTCTACTGTTAGAATCCAGATACTTTCTCATATCTTCTTTAAACCAAGAGGGGAATAAATCGATAGAGGAAGAACACGTTGTCAGGAGTGACTCTAGTAGTAGACCCTAGACATTCTGAGGATATTGAAGTCAGATAGATGACAGAGCACCATGAGGAGTCAGTATGCTGCTCTTTCTAGGGACAATGAGGTAGGCACAGTATACTCCACAGAGGACGGAGTCACATGTCCTATATAATGTCAGCTACAGGAACTCACTCGGCCCCTCATTGTTATAAGGCTTTCAGTCACCCCGGGTAGGAAACTCCTGTTTGCCCCTAGTGTAGCCAGCATTAAGATTAAGACAGTGTGAACAGGCTCCACCTTACTAGTATGTAAATGACCGGTTACCATAGCTTGACCTACTTTTCTTCTTCATTTTTTCAATATAGAGAAGCATTTTCAATGGTTTACATTTGTGCGGACATTTTGTGACTTTTCTGCTTCAACTTCTACTCTTTTCAGATTTGAATGAGTGTGGCCTGAAGCCGCGGCCCTGCAAGCACAGGTGTATGAACACTTACGGCAGCTACAAGTGCTACTGTCTCAACGGTTACATGCTGATGCCGGATGGGTCCTGCTCAAGTATGTCAAGAATCTTAATTGTTTTACAAGTGCTTTGGGCTTGACTTCCTTCATGCTGTGCTCTGGTAGTGTGAGAATGAAGGTGGCCTCCCAGACAGAATGGGAGTGTGTGTTTGTATGTGTCCCTAAGCAATTGAAAATCCAAAGAAGAGTTGCCCCTTTTAGATGGCTAGAATTCTTTTATCCTGGGTGCCAGCGTTAAATTGATTTGGAAATGGTTTTAGAAGAAGAAGAATAAAACTAAGTGTATTTTCTTATGTTTTTCCCTTTCGTCACTCTGGGCCTAGAGCTATTCCAGCTAGAAGGGGAACATCAGTGATTATTTCAGGACCGTTTTGCTGCCCGTAAAGATGGGCTCTAAACTATTTGCTGGTAGAGAATCCATCAAGCTTGTTGTTCGGTTATAAACGACTCACAAATACCTTATCACTTCATTTTTACATTTCAGTGTCATAGTCTAAAGACTAAGTTATGTCTTTTTTATTCAAATCTACTTCAAATGAAAAAAATGAATGATTACAGTAACATAAAAGTAGATTTCCTACTATCATTTGGATCTATTATAAGATGGATGGTGCCATCAAATTCTCTGCAGGCTGAACATTGCATTGAGGTTGTGTGTATAGGATATCCCACAATCGTTGATTTGATTTTTATTTTTACTGAATTATCAGTAAAATTAGCTAATTATCAATCAGTCAGTCATTCACTATCTCTCTCTGAGTTGTGTTTTATAAAATAAAAAAGGTTAGCTAATTTTATTTAGCATGGCCTACTTAGCACGAGACATTTTGGAATGAAGTGGGTTCATGTTAAATTACATGTGACAGTGATGCTCAACTCCTCTAACATTGCCCAACTCAGTGGGAAATCTGCTGTCCCTAGAGAAATTTAGTGGGAGCTTGACACAATATGTGGATGCTTCACGTAAGACCAGCACTTAGCATGAATAATCCGGGAAAATAACCTCAATTTTCCACTGTTTTTGGCCACTGGGAAAATTTACAGATAACCTATATAAGATTAAGCTTTACATTTGTCTTGGAATTCCTCAAATGTATTAGAGGCCTTTTTCAGATGACAACAGAGCTGGGTCACTTCTTAATCCTCCTGATCGTGGAGGAGGAAAGTCGTTCTGCCCTTGTTGAATAATTGCGGCCTTTTTGTCTTCATTGTTGAGTCATTGTCGCTGATTTCAGGACAGGTTAAAGACGTAGTGATTTCAGTTGTAGAGTTTGTTCTCTGAGTCAGCCAGTCACACTCATTCCAGGTGGCCTGACGTGCTCCATGGCAAACTGTCAGTATGGCTGTGATGTTATCAAAGGACAGATACGGTGCCAGTGCCCCTCTCCTGGCCTCCAGCTGGCTCCGGATGGGAGGACCTGTATGGGTGAGTTGTAAAGCCAAGCCTTTCTGACTGTGGTCTCTCTAGGGAAAGGAGAAAGTGAAAGGTGATGTGAATAAGAAAAAAAGGCAGTTACTTACATCAAGTCTTAGTTATCCTTTAGAAGATATCACATGTCCCAGAAGAGGACCCCTCTCTGTGAATAGACCATAGAAACATTTTTTTTTTCTAAAAATGAGGGGCAGGAGAAAGCTTCGGGCAGAAGGAACCACATCTGCAAAGGCATTGAAGTTTCAAGGAGCATAATGTTCAGGGAAACAGAGCTCAGTATTTCTGGAATGTAAGGGGCAATGACTGATGAAACTGAACAGGTAGATAGTGCTAGATTGTATGTTTTGCATTTAAGATTTAGATTTTCTCCCTTTAAATTAGGAAGGTAGTATAGGATTGTAGTTAAGAGCCAGGGCTTTGGTTTTAAATCCAACTCTGCCATATACTTGATATGTAACCTTAGGCAAGAGACTTCCTTTCTTTGAACTTGAGTCAAAGTCATCTTTAAAATGGGAGTAATGACACATAGAACCATTGTAAGGATTAAAAGAACTCAAGTATAGAAAGAGCTTAGCAACCTAGCATATAGTAAGTACTCAACGAAGGGAAGTGTTCAGTGATTCAAGAGACATTTATTGATTACTTTCTATACTCCAGGCACTATGCTAAGTGCAGGATGTACAGTAATGGAAAAAGCTGACAAGGTTTTGATCCTTACAAAGCTGATATTCTAATGGTGCAGACAGCGAAGAAGCAAATCTCTCTATATATATGAAAGCCAAGTGACCAGAACTACCGGTCACTATAACATTCACTGTGGTTGACCAACTGGCCCAATCGGGGTCGGGGCTGGCCGGCCAACCTTCCGTGGCCCCTCCCCCCAGCTGCCTGGCCCAATCAGCTCCGATCGGGGCGGGCCAGCCGGACCCCACTTGTGCACGAATTTGTGCACCAGGCCTCTAGTATCCAATAAAATTACAAACAATACTAAGTGTTAATATGAGGACCTGAGAGAGAGACAGAAACAGAGAGGGTCTACTTTAAAAAATAATGATCAAGGAAAGCCTTGAAGTAAGACCTGGGCCATTGGTCATGTGAAGAATCAGCCAAGCAGGTGGAAACAATACAGGCACTGCAGTGAACAAGACCCCAATGTGGCTTCAGTACAGAGTGGGAGCATAAGGGGCAATGACTTGAGCTACAGCCAGTGAGGTAGGCTGTTTATTACAGAGCCTTCAAAGACCTGGTGAGGAATGAGAATTTAATTCAGAAAGCAAGTAGAAACAGTAGAAGAGCTTTAGGCATGGCACTAATCCAGTTACATGTTATAATAAAATTATTTTGACAGGTGAGTGGGAATAGTTTGGAGGAGGTAAGCTTGGCCGTAAAAGGTCAGATTAGGAGACCTGGAAGATGGTAGCTTGGACTAGGGTAGTGGCCGAGGGTGAAGAGAAGGGGAGACAAATTCAAATAGTCTTTCAGAGGTAGGATTAAGTGGGCCTGATGACTTAGCGTTAAGGGAAATAGGGCTGTCAAGAATGACTCATGTTTCAGTTCAAGCAACTAGGTGGATACAGGTGCAGTGTGTGCTAAGATGCCTTGCAGTAGGAGGGCATCCTGGGTGAGGAAGATGAATTGAAAGATGGAGATGTGGAATTTATGGTGCCTGTGGGGCCAACAGCTGGATAATGTCTATGATGAGTCACTGTGTGCCAGGCAACCGTTTGCAGGCAGTTATTTATTTTAAAATACACTTCATCTGAACATGCTCCTAAAATACAGTTGGCTTATATTTCAGATGTTGATGAATGTGCTACTGGAAGAGTTTCCTGCCCTAGATTTAGGCAGTGTGTCAACACTTTTGGGAGTTATATCTGCAAGTGCCATAAAGGCTTCGACCTCATGTACATTGGCGGCAAATACCAGTGTCACGGTAAGGAACCCCAGTCTTTGCTTTTCCCTGTTTCTTCCTCTGGCGTGGAAAGGCCTCTTAATTGTGCTGAAGACTGAGATGCCGGGGCAAGGCTACTGGCACTAAACAAACAGGAGTCCAGTTCAACCCCCAGTACTTCGAGATGCACAGGCACTTTATTTCTTTGGTTTATCTGCCAGTTTGACACGGAACTTCACATTGCGGAAAACTTTTTTTGAAACTGTCAGTATATTTTCATGTCATCCTATTTGCCTCCCAAATAAACATCTCTTTTCCCTACTTCATGATGCAGATATAGATGAGTGCTCCCTGGGTCAGTATCAGTGCAGCAGCTTTGCTCACTGTTTCAACGTACATGGGTCCTACAAGTGCAAATGTAAAGATGGATACCACGGCGATGGACTGAGCTGTGTGTGTGAGTAACACTGGTCTTCCAGCTCTAAGTTCCAGCAGGAAATTAGATTGCATAAGGGCTATTATTGGGGAAGTAGAAGAACACGATTAGTTGATCAAAAAAGTACAATTTTCATTGCTGGTCATATTCGTCTCTGCTTTCTACTAACAATAGAATCACTTGTTCAGGTATATTTAAAAATTAAAGACTCAGTTACACTTTCTATGCTTAAAAGCATTCATTTACTTGACTAAAATTTCTCTGTAGCTTCCCTTTAGCTGACAAATTTTAGAGCCCTCCCAGAGAATTTGATTTTCTTAAAATTAGAAATAAATGTTTGTCATTAGCATTAGAGTATGATAGTGGGATAATCTGAATATATTCTACAATTTTGGTTCCTCATTTTATTATGTCTCCTAATTCTAAAAAATTCCCATATTTATCCGTTTTCTCTACCTTTAGTACTGTTTTGCTTTATAAATTTTTATAAGCTCTGTTTGTAGTATGAATACATTAGTAGATAAACATGAAAAAAATACCCTCCAAGATGAAAGTTTTGCAAACTAAAGGCCATAATTTAGCATATATTTCATGTAATAATAAATTTTAAAATTTCTGGAGTAAAATATTTACTAAAAATCCTGGGGCATAAAATCATGGGGATTAAAGGATTTTTGAAGGGTTATGCTCCCCCAGGAGTATATCATACTGGACAGATTAAATATTAATTTCTTTTGATGAAGATAATAAAGGAAAAATATCCCACAGATGATCTTGGTGACCTCTGAAAATTTCTTTTAAAAAAGCAATTATATAAATTAATAAGTGGGAAGAAAAATCAACTAAAATAATATGTAGAACATTTAATAAAAATGTTTTACGTGAGTCAAATTTATATAAAGTGTGGAAGAGAAATTAGTCTTTAGACAATTCTAAATATGATTTTATGATATACATGTACCATAGGGACACTTAATATAGACTCTATGTATACATTTCTCATATTTTAAAAATTTAGAACATCTGTGCATTTAAAAAATCTCATTGATTGCCATCTGTTCCCACTTTACAAACAACTTTTTTTTGTGTTTCAAATAATACAGATTATAGAAACACCAATATAATTTTTGCATTCATCCACCAGATGAATGTGTATCATATATCATATATTCACATATTTGTTATTTGGAAAACAGCATGACTTACACTGGGGAATATTCTAAATGTGAAAAGTAAATCTAGTTGGCACATATTTTGATATGCTTGTTTTTTACACTTTGATATTTTACTTTTTGGGTTACACACTAATTTAAATCTTTTGGCTCTTTTAGATATTCCGAAAGTCATGATTGAACCTTCAGGTCCAATTCATGCACCAAAGGGAAATGGTACCGTTTCGAAGGGTGATGGAGGACACAGTAATTGGATTCCTGATGTCGGAAGTACTAGGTGGCCTCTGAGGACACCATATATTCCTCCTGTCGTTACCAACAGGCCCACTTCTAAGCCAACAACAAGACCTACACCAAAGCCAACCACATGGCCTACCCCACCCCCACCCCCACCGCCTCCCACAGAACTCAGAAGGCCTCCACCACCACCAACGCCGGAAAGACCAATCATCAGACTGACGACTGTAGCACCAGCTGCTACCACATCTCCAAGAGAGATTACAGTTGACAACAGGATTCAGACAGATCCTCAGAAGCCCAGAGGAGATGTGTTCAGTAAGTCATATAAATGCTCGCACATTTTTTGAGTGATTTTTTTTTTCAGTTTTATTGAGCTATAAGTGACATACAGCACTGTAGAAGCTTAAGGTGTACAACATAATGGTTTGACTTACATATATTGTGAAATGACCACCACAGCAACTAGTTAACACCCATCATCTCTTGTCTTTCTCTTGTCTGACTTTTTTTACTTAACATGATGCCCTCAACATTCATTTGTGTTGCAAATGGCACAGTTTTCGTCTTGTTATTTCATTGTGTGTGTGTGTGTGTGTGTGTGTGTGTGTGTGTCTGTGTATGTGTGTGTTACATTTTTTTATTCATTCATCTATGGACTTACTTATTTCCATGTCTTGGATATTGTAAATAGTGCTGCTATGAACATGGGGTGCAAATAATATCTCTACAACATAGTGTTTTCATTTCCTTTGGATATATTTCCAGAAATAGGATTCTTGGATCATATGGTAGTTCTATTGTAAATTTTTGAGGAAACTCCATACTGTTTTCTATAGTGGCTATACCAATTTACAATCCTACCAACAGTGCATGAGGGTTCCTTTTCCCCCCACATCTATTATCTCTTGTCTTTTTAATGCTAGGTGTGAGATGATATCTCATTGTGGTTTTGATTTGCATTTCCCTAATAAATAGTGATGTCGAACATCTTTTCATGTACCTATTGGCCATTCATATATCTTCTTTGGACAAATGTCTATTCAGGTCCTTTGTCCATTTTTTAATTGGATTATTTGGGGGTTTTTTTTGCTAGTGAGTTGTATGAGTTCCCTGTATAGTTTGGATATTAACCCCTTATTAGATATATAGTTTGCACATTTTTTTCTCATTTCATGGTTGTCTTTTTGTTGATTGTTTTTTTTGTTGTAGTGCAGAAGCTTTTTAGTTTGATACAGTCCACTTGTTTATTTCTTATTTTGTTGCTTGTGTGTTAGTTGTCATCTCCAAAAAGTCATTACCAAGATCCATGTCTAGGAGCTTTTTTTTTTTTTTCTTTATTGATTAGTCTAGGAGCTTTTTGCCTATGTTTTCTTCTGGGAGTTTTATGTTTTCAGGTCCTATGTCCAAGTGTTTAATCCATTTCAAGGTAATGCGTGGTGTAAGATAGGGGTCTAGTTTCATACTTTTGCATGATTATCCAGTTTTCTACTTTACTCCATTGAGTATTCCTGGCTCCCTCATCAAATATTACTTGCCCGTATATGCTTGGGTTTATTTCTGGACTCTCAATTCTGTTCCATTGGTCTGTGAGCCTGTGTTTTGTCAGTGTCATGCTGTTTTGATTACTGTGGCTTTGCAGTTTAGCTTGAAATAGGAAGTTGTGATGCCTACGGCTTTCTTCTCTCAGGGTTGCTTTGGCTATTCGGGGTCCTTTGTGTTAGCCCATTTTTAATAAGCTGTTTATGAAGGCATTTCAGCCATAGGCCATGCATTTAATAAGTATAAAACCCATACAAGTATGTGTCATATACCCCTACTATGAAATATTACAACTCTGAATAAATGTCAGAGAATTGGGCAAATAAGTGTGTAGAAATGGAAGGAATATCACAGTCATATAGTAGATCACAGCTCCTCTCCAGTATGACAATTCTCCTAACATATTCAGATTTACATGAAAACTCTCAGAGATGGGGAACTTACTGTATCACATGCCATTTAACTTTTAATCTAACTGTCCATTTAATCAGTAAATTTTTATAAATATATTTTTATTGATTTCAGAGAGGAAGAGAGATAACAACATCAATGATGAAAGAATCATTGATGGCTGCCTCCTGCATGCCCTACACTGGGGAATGAGCCTGCAACCTGGGCTGTGCCCTTTACCGGCGTCAAACCCAGGACCCTTCAGTCCACAGGCTGACACTCTATCCATTGAGCCAAAATGGCTAGGGCTAATCAGTAAACATTTTTTAGTGTGTTTTAGAATGCCAGGCCCTGTGTGATTCATTGGGCTCACAAAGATAAAACAGAAAAGGTTACAGACCGGTGGAAAAGAGTCTCCCAAAAGCTAACTGTGGTACTTGGTTAGTGAAAGAGATTTGTGTAGCACATTCTGGGAGTAGAGAGAAGTGGTACCAATCAGTCTCTGGACAGGGAGTGTTTGGGGAAGGGGAGCTTCCTGAGTGAAATGGGGTAAGGGGATGAGAAAAGGGAGGCATTATAGTTAGCAGGGACAGTACAGCAAAGGCACAAAGGTAGGAAGCAGCATAGCGTATGCAATAAACTGCCAGTAAACTGGAGGGATTGATGAGAAAAACTGCACAGCTATCCCTTGTATTTGCTGTAAGCTGGTGGCTAGATCTGGACTGGGTAGATTAAAGACTCCCAGATTTTTTTTTTAAATGTATTTTATTGATTTTTTACAGAGAGGAAGGGAGAGGGATAGAGAGTCAGAAACATCGATGAGAGAGAAACATCCATCAGCTGCCTCCTGCACACCCACGACTGGGAATGTGCCCGCAACCAAGGTACATGCCCTTGACCGGAATTGAACCTGGGACCTTTCAGTCCACAGGCCGACGCTGTATCCATTGAGCCAAACCGGTTTCGGCAAGACTCCCAGATTTTTTATGGGTGGCTGGGTAAAGGGTGGTGCCACCAATGGAGATAAAGGCTATTGGTAATGAAGCAAGTTTTGAAGGAGGAAGAGGTTCCTTTATTACCAAACCAAAATTTGCAATTTACAACCTTGTTCCCTGTATTTTTCTGTCATGCTTCACTTTGTTTATTCTTAGCTACCTTTGCATTCACTCCTCTCTCCTCTTCTCCTTTTGACATTACTAGTTTCTTTTTTTTCCACTCCTGATGGAACTCAGCTTTGCTCCTTTCAGATTGTATGCGTTTGCAGTTTTTTTACCAGGTGAAAAGAATACTGACATTTGTGATTTTTTTTTTTAAAGAGAAAAGCTTTTTTTTTTTTTACTTTTATGTGACTCACAATCAAATGTTTTCTTCTAGGTCACTGTCCTTTTAAAATGAAATTGAGATTCTCTAATTCTGATATACTTGTAATTGTGTACATTTTGAACAATAAATATGACTTTTAGAGGGATGGGGTGGGCAAACTTTTTGACTCGAGGGCCACAATGGGTTCTTAAACTGGACCGGAGGGCCAGAACAAAAGCATGGATGGAGTGTTTGTGTGAACTAATATAAATTCAAAGTAAAGGAGCGGAGGGGAGAGCAAGAGAACCGGATAGAACAGCCGGATCCGGCCCACGGGCCATAGTTTGCCCACAGCTGGATTAGATGGTAGATCTAGTAACATATTTTCATATAAAATTTTATATGAAAATATGTTACTTTTTTGAAAAGCACATTTTCTGATAATTTTTATCCTCCCAACTTCTTTTTCTTTCTCCCTCCCCTTCTTTACTTTTCTTCTCCTTTCCCTTCTCCTCTCTCTCCTCTCCCCCCTCCTTCTCCCTCTCATGTCTCTCCTTTTCTTTATTTTTTTTTCTTTATCTCTTCGTAATCATACAATGGAATGTTTATTCATGGATGCTTAAGTAACTGTAGTATTTATATTACTCTGCTGCTTAAGGTAGGGTTGTAAGAACTTGGCTACCTCATATAAAAAGATACTCTATCATAGTTATCAACATCTTCCTGAGTCTCCTAATATTTTCTGTTTTTTAAAGCTCTCTTTTTCTTCCCATTATTCCTCTCCATACTGACACACACAGGAATTAAAATAACATTGAAGTTCGCCAGTAGAAATTAGCAGGATAAAATTGGGGAGCATGGAGTTCTGGTGATGTTTGAAAGCACTCATTCTGAGAGAGTGTGATCTTAGAGATAGGCCCTGGGAGAGAATGGACTTGATCCTGGGCCAAGGCTGCTGCATGCCACAGAGAGCAGTGGACACTAGGCCAAAGATGACAGTCCCCTCTCGTTCCATCTCCGGCTAGAGCTGCTGGTGAATGTCAGTGTGAATGAGGGTATATTGGACACATAATTTGCTATCTTGTGATGGCAGCGTATATTCTGAATGAGGGAAGTGTTCAAGTTTTTGGTTCAGGACAAATAACTGGTGTTTATTCACTGTGGAAACAGAAAGGCACCTTATCGCTATTTTAGTTCAACACCATTTCTTCGTTGAATATTTTCTTCATTTCTGGCATACTAATTTTCTTAAGCCATTATTTTCCACATGTCTGAGAATAAAATCTGGCTGTCCTCATTTCATGAATTTTCAGGTGATATTAATTACAGCCACTGTTTGGAAGTTTCCAAATAGCCCCAAACTTCAACAATTATATTTTTCTTTACATTGAAAGGTATGTTATTTAATGGCAGAAGTTATTAAACAATGCTTTTCTTTATAATGTGTGTGTGAAGATATTCTAAGAGGAAATAAGAAAGAAAAAAAAATTATAACAAGAATACATCTCTAGCCCAGACTTCTCCCCAAATTGCAGACTTGAATATCGCCTGCCTGTTTAACCTCTCCAGTTTAGATGAAACCAGATGTTCAGACCACTTGTTGAATTGTGCTTCAACTTCATCCCAAACACACTCTACCCACAGTCTTTCACACCCTACAATATGGCCCCTTCGTCTTATAGATGCTATAGCCGAAGAACTTGGAGTCATAGTAAATTAATCTCTTTATACCCACATCCAATCTACAAGAAAATCCTGTTAGTCCTACTTTCAAATTATAGTGAAACGAGGGGCCCAGTGCACGAATTCATGCACCTTGAAAGGAACTGTGGGCCTCGAGGCTGTGGTGGGCATAGGGTGGGTCTTGGTCCACCCTCCGCGCCCCCACCTGGCCCCTCCCACCCCGGCCCCCTGTCTGCCACTGACACTGACACTCCCACTCCCACTGACACTGCTCCCATGTACTGATGGTGCCAGCCCTGCTCACACCTGCAGGTGTGAGCAAGGCCGTTGCCAGCAGCAGGTGGGAGAGGTGGCTGCCGGCCCTGATTGCCCCTCAGGAGCAGGAGGAGGTGGAGAAGCCCTGAGGGGTGATCGGGGCTGGCAGCTGCCACTCGCACCCACTGATGGTGCCAAGCGATCAGGGCCGGGCACTGGCAGTGGGTGCAAGCAGCGACTCTGGCGCCAGCAGCAGGTGCAAACGGGGCCAGTGCCGGCAGCAGGTGTGAGTGCTGGGTGGGACTGTGGCACATGGGAGCAAAGAATTTTTAGTAACTACCAGAGACTCACCCCAATGACAGTGACCAGAGCCCTGCCATGGTCTGTCACCCCTGCTCACCTGCTCCACCATGCAGCCAATGCCCGCCATGTTCCATGCATGCTCCCTGGTGGTCAGTACACATCATAGAGACTGGTTGCTCGGTTGTTGCGCCATTTGGTCTACTTGCATATTAGGGTTTTATATATATGGACTAGACGCCCGATGCATGAAGATTCGTGCAAGAATGGGCTTTCCTTCCCCTAGCTGCCGGCATCGCCTTTGCTCCAACCAGAGCCGCCTTTCCACCTTCACTCCGACCTGGAGCCACCTTTCTGCCTTCATTCTGGCTGGAACCACCTTTCCGCCTTCCCATGCTGCCCAGAGGTCCGGAGCGGCTGGGGCAGTGCGAACACCTGCATCGTTGCTATGGCGATGATGCCAGCGTCCCACCCCCAGCCACTCAGCACCTGTGTATGCAAATTAACCCGCCACCTTTGTTGGGTTAATTTGCATATTCACTCCTGATTAGCTGGTGGGCGTCACGCAGGTACGGTCAATTTGAATCTTTCTCTTTTATTAGTGTAGATTGTGGCCACTGCATGCCATCTCCAATGCTACCCCCCTGGCCCA
Source organism: Plecotus auritus (assembly GCF_963455305.1). NCBI lineage: Eukaryota > Metazoa > Chordata > Mammalia > Chiroptera > Vespertilionidae > Plecotus > Plecotus auritus. Next base: position 172,111,816 of record NC_137770.1, on the reverse strand, counting down.
CGCCATCCCTCCCCTAGAGTCTAGGTCTAACCTCCTTCATCCAGATGAGTTGTGGCATACAACTTTTTTCCAGATTTTAGAGAATAAGCTGCATATGCTGTACATGATATAATGATGCATGTTGATGTTTCTACAGTGAAACACATGAATACTCACAATAACTGGCAACTAAAATCCTCAAGGTTAGGTGAAGTGTAGGTTAGTTTTGCCACCTAATCAGCTATAGAAACAGCTTTTGGATTTCAGAATTATGGGGAGCAACTGCGGACCTGCACTGCAATCATCTTCCAGCTTTTCCCTGCTTCCATCTTTGCTCCTCTGTGGTCGCTTCTCAATTCAGCAGCCAGAGTGAGCTTTTAAAAGTTAAATAAGATGTCATTGTTCACAGTTCTGCATTAGCACCACTTAGTTCAGGAAGAACTCAAGTGCTGCCAGTGTCTTACAAAGTCCTAAACGATCTATCTCATCGCCTAGCACTCTCTGCCTTCCTCACTCCTCGCTAGCCTCCTGCTGCCATTCCTCAAACTTCTCTCAGCTGGGACTCTGACTCCAGCTCTTCCCTCTTCCTGGAACCCAATGCCCTCAGCTATCAGCTGGACCCACTCTCTCTCCTCTTTATCAAATCTCAACCTAACAGTGAGGCTACCCTGACCCCCCCCCCCCTCCGCCCCATTCAACATTGTGACCTCCTCAGCCACCACCAGCACAAGTGATCTCTCTCCACTGTACTTACTTTAAATCACCTTTTAATATACTGTATTGTGTACTTATTTATAATGTCTATTTTGTCTTTCCTTACTAGAATATAAGCTTTTGAAGAAAGGATCTTTTTCTATTTTGTTCATTGGTACATTTCCAGAACCTAGCATAATGCCTGCTACATAGTAATTGGCACTTCAACACTATTTGTGGAACAAAGTGATCAATGAATAGATTGATCACTCATAACTTTTTAAACTAAAATAATCATCATATAATCAAATTTTCCATACAAAACCTAGTTTAATGTAACACATTAATCTATATTTTAAGAATTTAAAAAATATATTCTTTTCTGATTGTTACTTATTTTTATACTATGGAGAGATGTTTTATTGTGCTTCCAGTATTTTTTTCCCTTTCCCCCCCCTCCCTTCCTACCTCCTTTTCCCTCCATCCCTTTCTTCTTTTTGAAGATTGTCATTCTATTCAGTGGATTTTAAAAAAATAGATATTATTACCTTCATTTATTTATTCAATTTTATGGTGTTTGGTTTTTTTTTCAATTTCAGTTTACATTCCACATTATTCTGTATTAGTTTCAGGTGTACAGCATGCTGGTTAGACAGTCATGTACTTTACAGAGTGGTTGCCCCCCCCCCCCCCAATATTTCAAGTACCCATCTGGCCCCATATATTGTTACTACGATAATATTGACTACAATCCCTATGCTGTACTTTACATTTCTGTAACTATTGTATAACTACCAATACAGATTTTTAATCCCTTCTCTTTTTTCACCCAACCCCCTCACCCCCCAATCCCTCTGTCAGTCATGAAATTAATTTCTGTCTCAGTTTTCTTCAGTACTGTCAGGTACACAGTTGGTCACTCTCACCTGACCTCACACTCCATGATTCAAGGAACACTCTTTGGGGCCCGAAGATACATAATGGTCAGATTTGACCCAATATTGATTGCAGGGGGAACCTTTTTAAACCGGTTTAACCCCCAGATGTTTTCCCCTCAAACAATCATATGGTGCCTCTGGTACACAGTAGGTGCTCAAAAATATTTGTTGAATGGAATTTTATATTGGATTCTATGTTTTTAATCTAAGTAAATCCTTCATATGCTTGAACTAGCTAAATTTAACTTGTTGATTTGATAGTCACTCCTCAGATCATCAGAGTTATTTCAGCTTACTAGTAATATTGACATTGAAAAGAAACTATGTCTAGAAAACTCTTAACTCAAACATACTCTACAATTTTAAGCATGATGTTGAGTAAAAGTGAAAAGGCTTTGAAAGGGAATATGAAAATAAGGCTGAGGCATTTGAAGCTGAGGGTTTTAAACTAGTGCCAGGCAAGGAATACAATGAATCAGAAGATCTAGTTTTGATTCTCACCCCTATTATTTATGAATTAAGTGACTTTGTATAAGTTACTAAGCTTTCCATCTCAATTTTCTCATCTGTATAATTGAGTTAGTATTCTTAGAATTACATTCACATTGAGTGGTTTCAGGGATCAAACTTAATACAAGTAAAAGTATTTGTTAATTATTAATTACTATGAAATATAAAATATTGCTGTATTTTATAGGAATAACTATGATGGGGAACATTTACATAATATGTGATTAAGGAAATAACCATTTATGTGTGATATGAAACATGAAGCATGTATTTTTTTACTTGTTAAAACATCTTTAGTTGATTTGGAGAAGTGCAGGGAAATAATTTTTACACTTTTCCTTCTCTGATTTTCAATCAAATGCACAAAACAAGATAATTTTATTCTTTTGAATGGATAATAGAAGAAATTACAACTAAGCAAAGCAGAGTACAGAAGAAATGGGAAGGGTATTTGTATTCCTCTAACCCAGTGGTCGGCAAACTGCAGCTCATGAGCCACATGCGGCTCTTTGGCCCCTTGAGTGTGGCTCTTCCACAAAATACCATGTGCGGGCGTGCACGGACAGTGCGATTGAAACTTTGTGGCCCATGCGCAGAAGTCGGTTTTCGGCTCTCAAAAGAAATTTTAATCGTTGTACTGTTGATATTTGGCTCTGTTGACTAATGAGTTTGCTGACCACTGCTCTAACCTATAAGTGATATTCTTGTATTCTTTTTTTACAAAAATATTTATTGTTGAAAGTATTACAGATGCCCACCTTTTCCCCCCATTGACCCCCTCCATGTATTTTTTAAATAATTCCAACTCGAGTGACCCTCGGTCTTTAAAATTGTGTAAATAGAATTATAATCAGATGCATTTGCAGAGGTCACCCTGTAGACCTGACTGGGCAACTCTGCAGTTCCCAGATAACACGAGATTCTTGTTCTTTCACGTATGGGACAGACCAGTGCTTCTCCAAGTGTGTGTGATTGAATATTAGTTCTCTGGGATATTATGCAGGTGTATGCTAAAGAAGTTCTGAGGTCAATTGAATTTGAGAGATCCTAGGTTTAGTAAACTTCAATAGGTTTGTTAACTGTAGGACTTCTCAGTATGCTAAGGGTCTTGTGACTCTCTCGGAGTGGCATGTCATGGGTATTATATAACTGTTGGGATTAGAGTTCATTGTCACCAACTTCAGGTCAGGCTGAGCCGAACTAAGAAGTGTAGAGACCACTCTCCACAAAACTGAAGAGTCCTCTCCCATAGGTGTTCATTTGCACGGTTTCTGAGACCAGTGGGTTGTCTTGGCCTCTGGAAGAGCCTTCTGGAGGGGTGGAGTTGGAAGGACAGAAAGGTGCTAGGCAGACACAGGGCAAGAAAAGCCCATTTAATCTGTGGTATGCCTGCCTGGACACCAGAGGTATGCTGCAAGGGGCTGCAAAAAAGTTGGAGACCAAGAACCAAAGACAAAAATCTGGTATCAGAGCAGGTAGGATCTATCCCAGAGCAAAGAAAAGAAGAAACACCTTAAAATATATTTTTATTGGTTTCAGAGAAGAAGGGGGAGAGAGGTAGAAACATTAATGATGAGAGAGAATCATTGATTGGCTGCCTCCTGCACACTCCCTACTGGGGATTGAGCCCAAAATCTGGGCATGTGCCCTGACAGGGAATCAAAACTGTGACCTCCTGGTTCATAGGTCAAAGCTCAATCACTGAGCAACACCAGCCAGGCAAGAAGAAACACTTTATGTAGAACCTGAAATAAAGGAAGATAGGGGAAAATACATTTTAGTGTAGCAAGATAATGAAATATTATGTAGTGATGTTGTTTGAAAAATATTTAATGAGTTGGGAAAATACCCATGTTATAAAAATGTTAAGTGAAAAGAACACACAGAAGTGTATATACCGTTGACCCCTTTGGGGTATAAAATGCATACCTATATCTACCTGAATGAATGTAAAAGTTTGGAAGAAAAGAGCCCAAAATGGTAACCATGGATCTATCCAGTTTGTGATATTTGGGGTGATTTCACTGTCTTTTTGTTATCCGCAAGTTGTGTTTTTTAATCACTTCGTCCCCACTGTCATTAGTCACAGTACCTCAGAGCAGTAATTCCTCGGCAGAGGGGCCAGTGGTACTCAAATCCTGCTTTCTCCAGCAGTGTGCTGTGTGTTTTTACAAAGAACCCCAGTAGATTCTAATTCTTAATCATGCTAAATTTATTTAGAGCACAGTGTTTTTAAAAATTCATGCAAGGTTTTATTAACTTCTATTTTTAACCTTTCACTTTTTTTTTTTTTTTTTTTTAACCATCAAGTGTGTCAGGTATGCCCAGTTTTAGCTAAAAAGCTCAGATTATTGCAAGGAATACAATATCACTTGGCCCAGGAAGCAATTTTTTTGAGTGTTGGCATAGTTTCTTTGAACCACGGTAACTTATGCTTATCTAAAATGTAGATTCCTAATCTCTCCAATACATTTACTACAGCAGACTGTCTAGGGAAGTTCTGCTCAGTCAGCACTGTGTGCCCAAGAAACACGGGATCCTGTGAAAATGAAAACCCACCTGGTGAGGCTGTAGTAGGACCTGCGATTCTGCATGTCTAGCAAGCTCACAGGTCATACTGCCGACCACACTTTGGTAGCAGGGCCCTGAGAGCCATAATGGCAGCTCTAGGCCAGCAGAACCCTGTCCTCAATAGAGACAGAATCAGCCCGATGTGGGGCGTTTAAAACATAACAACCGTGCCTGAAATGTAGCATGCGGCATCTGGCTCATCGAAAGTCAAGAAGAAAAGTGTTGCAGATGAAGATTTTCCTATATAATAAAAGCCCAGTGACCAAACGGCAGAACGACCAGAATGACCAGTTGACCAGTCGCTATGACGTGCACTGACCACCAGGGAGCAGACGCTCAATACAGGAGCTGCTCCCTGGTGGTCAGTGCACTCCCACAGTGGGAGCAGCCACTCAGCTGACCAGGATGAGCAGCCACTCAGAGGGCAGGTCTACAGCCACTGGAGCAGCCACTCAGAGGGCGCATCCACAGCCGTTCAGCTGACCTGGATGAGCAGCCACTCAGAGGGCAGGTCTACAGCCACTGGAGCAGCCACTCAGAGGGCAGGTCTACAGCCACTGGAGCAGCCACTCAGAGGGCGCATCCACAGCCGCTCAGCTGATCGATTTGAGCGGTGCTCCCACAGTGGGCGATCCCCACAGGCCACGCCCCCCTCCAGTGCACAAATCACGTGCACCAGGCCTCTAGTAGGATATAATGTAATATGGACCAGGTGCTCTTATGAGTGGCCACAGCACATAGCACACAGCACACTCACTGTTTTTGTTATTCTAGATCAGGAGTATGTGCCGACATTCCAGGTGTCCTGTAGGAGGAAGGAGACTGTTTCCTTTCTACCTGAGTGCTGCTTTGCTGCAAGCTGTGCACAGGTTCTTTCTCTCATTTCCCGTCAACAGATCTGAGTATGTGGCTGCTGAGATCACATTGTTCTCAGTCATGGAAATATGGTCTCTCTTCTGAGTCTCTGTGGTGATGAGTAAAAATATTGTTTCTGCCGAGGGGTGAAGAGGTCTTCAAACTAGTTTGGTTTCTAGTAAACAGCAAGGCCTACAGAGACCCCGAGGAGATGCCTGACATCTCCCTGAAGATGACATTTCTGCTAGTGTTTTGAAGGAGTGAGTTGTCAATGTTTACAGGTCAGGATCTGGTGCTGTGAATTCTGAAAGTTTTCAAGATGTTTGATTTACATTTTAATTGGATCGTATGGCGTCTGGTGAAGAAAAAAAAAAATAGTTCTCTCTGGAAAGTATAAATTGAGTCCTTGGCGACTGTGACCAAAGGCAGAAGTCAGATTTTTTTTTAAAAAAAAATTCATTTATATGGTAATGATAGCATTGCCTGCTTACCTCAGAAAAATACAGCCCCATTTTGTGTTCTGGCCCTCAATGTTTATATTTTTCTGATGCTTTCTGTTATGGTTCATTACAATTTTATTATTTTTGGCTAACCAGATCCCTTTGAAACAAGTTGATTTGCAAGTGCAGGCTATTAGGTGAACAGACAAAATGAAAATAGAAAGCTGCGACTTCATATATCCTTTCCTGTGACCAAATAATTGGACTCTCCTGTTTTGTTTAGGTGTGAAAGTACCTGGTTGAACAGTTGTAATGTTAGAGACAGCCTTGCCTCAATTGCTTTGCTGTGCAAATAGCCTTTTCAGAGACAAAGTCTACAAGGGAAATTTACATGATGGGTCTGACAAATATCAGAAATAAAAGCTCCCTTTCTTCCTTTAAAGTGATTTTTGGCCTAGGGCATTGACACCTGTCTCCCACAGTCCATGGGCTTCTGTGACCCCCCTAGGTGATCATGCTGCACCAGGTCCCAGCAGACCTCTTGGGGTTCAGGTGTGCGGGAATTAGTCCTGACAGAGCCTAACTTTTAGGGATTCTTTTGGCTTAGAAGAGAGAAAGAGCACAAAACTTGTGAAGTACTCTTAATCTGGAAAAGTTGTATTACCATCCATGTGGTCACACCTACAGAGGAGCCATCTTTCAGACATCCTGTTCCTGTTCTCCTGGGCAGGGTTGAAGTTGTTCTGAAACTTGATTTAAAGGAGAAATAGGTGCGTCACAAAAACTGGGCTTATTATGGAGTAGCTGTGTCTGTGTTCCACCTTTCACCAGAGATTTAATTTTCCCAGCTCTGCTATGTACCTTTCCCCCAGAGGTGTCGTGTGAACTTTTTAGATCCTTCCTGTGGGATGAAAGCTCTGGCAAACAAGAACTTATTTCTGTGGAGCCCAGCAACCCTCTCCTTTTTTCCTTGTAATCAGGAGGTAGCAAAGAATTTTCTCTAAAGTGGTTAAGGAAATTTTAGAAACTTGTTTCCAATCCTTTTGTTTGCTTCTCTCAGGTCATTTAAAACTGTAATGCAGATTGAGGGTGGTGGGGAGGGGCAGGGGGGGAAGAGGTGGGATGACGTGGGAGAGGAGAGTGGAGGGGAGGGGAGGAAAGGCTGCCTCATAAAATCCTTGTCATTCACCCCCATGCTGTAGTCTAAAAAAACCCCCGTTTTTGCCACCAGAACAAGCCTTCAGAACATTAGAAAAGTTCCATGTGCACCATTCTCCTTCAATGAACTAAACCTACAAGGGTAGAATTTCAGACATTGTTATCTTGACCCTTTTAGTTCAACAAAAAATGCCAGAACTGGCCTGGGTCATGTCAGGGGAGCCACCCAAGCACTAAACAGAATTTGCAAATCTACCTTCACTAACTATGGTTTACACTTTGTTGTAGTTACCCTTTGGGAGAGGGCTGGCCATGGGAGGTGTGTATGATAATATTTACACTTACTCCGCTGTGCTTACTCTTAGTGCTTTTTGGGTAAAATATACAGTTGACTATCTGGGAGACCTCATTTATGAACTCAGGTTATATATTAAAATTATCATATTCCTGGGGAAAATATGTTTAATAGAAAACAGTGAGTCAGACTTTCTTTTTAAGAAGTTTCCTTATGATTTGGGTGGCTGATCCTCTCACAGGCCCCAGGGCTCCCCAGGCGTTAGGGAAGCATCCTGGACCCCTAAACCCAGTCCCACCAGGTCTTTATCCACCTGGCTCCTTCCTCCCATGCCTGAACACCTCCTTTCTTTTAGTTCAGACAGAAGGTTGTAAGAAGCAATGGGCATGGGATATTTTGAGTAGGTGAAACATTGACCAATGGAAGGAAAATGTTGAGGAAATGTTTTCAAGATGAATTCTTTAGTTAATGTTGGTCTTAACTGCCCTCTGAGATCCTCTCCCCCTGTTCATTCCACATGCTGCAGCCAGAATGGTGGACCTCACCTTGGCACTCCTGTGTAAAAGTCTTCCAGAGGCTCCCGGTTTCTACCAGAATACAGTCCCAAATCTTACAAAGCTTTAAAAGGCCCTGCACAGTCTGCCTGCATCTCCAGGTTCATTCATGTGGCACCCTTCTTCCCCTGTGACCTTTCCAGCTCTAATGAGCATTCAGTCCCACACACCTTCACTCTTTAGGGTGCCAGCTCACAGGAACTCATCCTTCATGCCCTGTATAGGCATCACCTCTCGGAGGTTTTCACGCATCCGTCCTCCTCCTGCTAGCTCCCCTTTCACCTCACCCCCCATGATCACAGAACTTCCCCTACCTCACTTTTAAAGCACTCATTACCTGGGGAAATTGTTAGGTGTCTGCCTTTACATCTGGACCGTAGATCCTCTGAAGGCAAAAGCATGCTCTTTGCTTCACAACAAGCTCTTAGCCCAGCACCAGGGACCTAGGGGATGCTCACTTCCTTGATTGACTGCATTAGCATGTGGATGGAATAGAGGGGGGAGGATGGACAAAAAGATGCTAGAGGAATGGTATTGTTAGATTTCTCTGATCCTTTTCTATCTCTAAAATCATACCATTCTAATTTTGAGAATTAATGGTTCAGCTACAGAGACCCACAGGTTGAGAACCGCTGCTGTAGAGCCTAAGACCATCGGAAAACACTGATATTTACATTACGATTTATTAACAATAGCAAAATTACAGTTATGAAGTAGCAATGAAAATAATTTTATGATTGGGGGTCACCACAACATGAGGAACTGTATTAAAGGGTCGCGGCATTAGGAAGGTTGAGAACCACTGCTCTGGCCACTGAGAACACGTTTCTCCAACTATTCTGAGCGCTTTTTTTGTCCTTGAGGCCTGAAATGCTCCCTCTTCTCCTACTCCAACACTTTGCTTGGAAGGTTCCATGTTCTTCCTCCCTCCATCCAAATGGTGCTTCCTCAGAGAGGACCTACTTGATCCCCCTTCGTAAAGCAGTCCTCCTGCACCAGGAAACCTTGGAGAGGTCCTCCCCCATCCATCTAGACTTCTTGCCATCTGACAGGCTTTCATCTGGAAAAAAGGGAGCTGACAAAGCATCAGAATGCCCCTAAAATATGGTACCTTAAGATTGGACTAATTCCAATCCAGAGATAATTTGTATAAGTTACAACAAGATTAAGGAAACAAAGAAATGGTGGTCCTAATAGAGTTTTTTCTAACTTTCTCTGTCATGAGAAATGAATTGTGATTGCCTACAACTTTGTAGTATTTCTAGTGGACAGTCTCCTTCTCAGAGCCTCAACAAGGAAAGGAACACTATAATTGGATGTCATTGCTGTCAGTCATCTGGGTGTACAAGAGGGAGGGCATTTGCCTCACCCCAGAGCACCTGTGATCAGGTAGTGTCCCTAGAGCTTGTCTGTGAACTAGCTTCTCTTCTTTATTCTTCACATGCTGCTTATATGTGAGTGTGTGAGGCAGAAGGTGAGGGCGATTTACTGTCTGGCTTTTGAAACAGAGAAAAAAATCAAAGCAATAAGCTTTTAGAAAATCAGTGTAAATATTACGAGATTATTAATTTTTGAAATTGTTGCTAAAAATAATAGGAACATTGTCAAAAAAGAACCCTTTTGACTAATGTGTGTTCCCTGGTGTTCTACATCTTTCACTCCCTGCCTTATAAAAATAGAGCTAATTAATTTAAATTCTGTCAAAGAAAAGGGAGTATTCTCTGGTCTTTGGCCAAGAATTCCTCTCCACCACCACCCCCATTCCCACACCCCCATTCCCACCTGTCACTCTCCATGACGTCATCGGGTGTTTTCCTTCCTGGCCCTTTTCAACGCTGAGAATTGTGGTATTCATTGGTCTTCGAGTTTGTCTGCCTCTCTCATTCGAGTGCAGGCTCCATGAGGGCCAGGTCCTTGTTGAACTGGCTCACCCCTTTCTCCCCGTCTGCTTGGCCTCCCACAGTGCTTGGCATATGGGTGGTAGTCAAATAAACGTTAAAAGAACAAGCAACTAATTATTTAAATGAATCCATGTTTTTAAAAGTGGATAATTAAGCTCTGTCCCACTTGTTTCAGTGAGGAAGAGTTGTCAGAGTGCATGGGTTTCTTGACAAGATCTTCACATTTGTTCAGTAAACACTTACTGAGTGCCTGTCACCAGGTCAGGCCCCGGAAATGCCGCATGAATAAAACATGATTGATGTCCTCCAGGACCTCAGAGATTAGCAGCGGGACAGACACACATGTGTGTGTAAATAACTGCAAGTCTATGAAAAAAAATGGAATAGAGGTGTAGAAAGAGGAGTCTGAACTACAGGGGGGCGTGGGGGATTTATTTGCCCGGGGCATGAAAGTTTTCACCCAGACAGTGATATTTACACTGGGCAATGAAGGAAGGTATTTACACTGGGCAATGAAGGAAGAGGGAAGTTTGGCAGGTTAATTAGCAGGAAGAGCCTCCCAAGCTCGGGACAGTCAGAGACTGAAAATGAATGGCATGTTTGGGCACGGTGGGGTGGGGTGGGGTGGGGTGGGGGCACTGTGGGGTGGGGTGGGGGGAAGAAGGAGCTGTGAATGCTGCACCAAGGCCTTTGGATTTTATCTTAAAGGAGCCAGGGCCCCCGCCTAAGCAAGGCCAGCCCTGGTAAGAAATCCAGATGAGCCTGCACCAGTGTGCAGAGCTCATGGAGGGGAGGGGGTGCTGTGGTTAGAAAACCAAACCACTCACCCCACTGGCAGGCATTTCCATCAAAACATCCTCAACCTAGTGTTCGCAGTGTATCTTTTATAGAGACACAATTTTGAATTTCATGGAGATGAATATTTTACTCGAAATTAGTAGCTCTTTTACTAATAAAATGTTTTTTCCAGATGAAAACCTTTGAATGTGTTTTTGTGTTGAAATTTAAAAACTTGTGAAAACCAGTTTTTATTTGCACACAGATAAATGTTACAGTATACATCACTGCAGAACAAACTTCCTGACTCTTCATGTGAAGTGTGATGAAAAGTTTTGGGTTCTTCCAGATGAGTGGATGCCCAGGTCTTTCTCTCCTGCCCCTTGTTAAAGTCATTGCCCTTTTATCAAAACCTCTCTCTGTCTCTTACAGTTCCACGGCACCCTTCAAATGATTTGTTTGAAATATTTGAAATTGAAAGAGGAGTCAGTGCAGATGATGAAGCAAGGGATGATCCAGGTAGATACTTATTTTATTTAAAATTGAATTTATTGGGCTGACATTGGTTAATAAAATTATATAGGTTTCAGGTGTACAATTCTACAATGTATCATCTGTATATTGTATGATGTATTTACCACCCCAAGACACTTATATTCTTATTACTGTTATAATGACATTTTATTGTTTTCCTCCATTTCATGAAAATAATTTTTAAATTATAGATTGTTAGGTTACACCTAGGAAAATTATAGATCCTTTTTTTTTTCCAACTTGGTTTCCTCTGCTGTTATATCAGTTGGGCACAAGTAATTAAGTCATCATTATTATTTTTTGTTTTGTTAATCCTCACCCTAGAACATTTTGCCATTGATTTTTTTAGAGAGAGTCTAAGGGAGGGGGAGAGACAGGCAGAGAGACACATTGATTGGTTGCCTCCTGCACACACCCTGACCAGGATCAGGGATTGAGCCTGCAACCAAGGTACATGCTCTTAACTGGAATCAAACCCAGGACCCTTCAGTCTGTGGGCTGATGTTTTATCCACTGAACCAAACTGTCTAGGACAAGTCATCATTATCTTTTAAAAAAATTATATACTAATATATATATATACACACATACACTGAGTGGCCAGATTATTATGATCTCTGAACACATAATAATCTGGCCACTCTGTGTGTGTGCGTGTGTGTGTGTGTGCGTGTGTGTGTGTGTATGTGTATGTATATATATTAGAGGCCCAGTGCATGAATTCGTGCATGGGTGGGGTTTGGCCAGCCTGGGACATGGTGGTTGGCCAGCCTGCCTGCTGGTTGAACTCCTGGTCAAGGGGACAATTTGCATATTAGCTTTTTATTATATAGTATATACACTGAGTGGCCAGATTATTATGCGTTCAGAGATCATAATAATCTGGCCACTCAGTATATATATATTAGAGGCCCGGTGCATGAATTCGTGCATGGGTGGGGTCTAGCCAGCCTGGCCAGGGGGAGGGGACATGGGCAGTTGGCCGGCCTGCCTGCTGGTTGAACTCCTGGTCGAGGGGACAATTTGCATATTAGCCTTTTATTATATAGGATATGCACTGAGTGGGCAGATTATTATGCATTCAGAGATCATAATCTGGCCATTCAGTGTTTGTGTGTGTGTGTGTGTGTGTACATATATATATTAAAGCAGCATTTAATATAAGCTATGAGGAGGAAATAATATTTTTAAGTGATGATGTAAAAGGTCATAATTGGCAACATTTGTGTGCTGTGTTTTTTACGGCTGAGCACACAGGCACAATTGTGCTGAGAAGGGATTCGTGTGATTCCCTTTTGATCTCCTGGAAAGAAGTTCTGGTGGGTTAGTGAAGTGAAGATAGGAGAGAACACTTGTACCGATAACCTTGTTAACAAGGGCGTTTCTGTTGTGCATTGTGGTTTACTCGTCTTTCTGGTCATTCCCTTGCAGGTGTCCTGATACATAGTTGCAGTTTTGACCATGGACTTTGTGGATGGATCAGGGAGAAAGACAGTGACTTGCACTGGGAACCAGTGAGGGATCCAGCAGGTAAGCCCACTTTAAGTCTAGGACCCATTTCAGGTTGATCCCCTTGGAAGGCCCAGTTCTGCTAGTCAAGGGCACTGTAACACATCCCTAAGAGGTAAAGAGAGATCTTGTCCAGCATTCAAAGTCCATTTGTTAGCTGTCAACTAGAATTATATTATGGGAAGGCGAGTAGTTCATTAAAAGGCTTGGTAAGTAAAACACGTGGGCTTATTCTAACTTATAATTTTCAATTTACTTGTGCCCCATTCCCAAGCATAAAAGAAGTACATCAGCCATGGTAGTAGTTCTTGGTTGTTTTCTCAATCATGTAGTTTGTCACTTTTTTAAGATTTGAGACATAGTTGAAGGAGCCTGAAATTTCTGTGAAGTTGTGAATACCTCTCTGAAAAAATGTCAATCTAACTTGGATGCTGGAGTTATAGTTACCATTATTTATTCCGCCAAAGGATGTTCTTATAGTAAGATGGATTTAGACATAGTTCCTTGGAAAATTAACAGGCTTTTAAATTGCACACTTCCTACTAATCTAAAGTTTTAGTACTTGCAAGATGTTTTGTTGTCTTGTTCCAGGAAGCAAAGCTACATATTGTTGGTTTTTTTCCTCCCCTCAGTAATTGAATCTTTTATGGATGATGTCAACTTAATGAAAGGATGAGGAGTTCAACTTCTTTTTATATTTCTGATTCTAGATTTAGAAATAAAAGGGACAATATGTGAAGAAAAAGTATATCATTAACTAAAAAGGATGTTGTTAATTAAAAGCCTAGTTGTTAAATACCATTCCAAGTATTATATAGAAGAACAGAAAACACACAAAAGTTAACTCAAGAGGATATGCTCTGTTAAGCCAGTTATTCTCAAACTTCAGCATTTGTACAAATCAGCTGGGGGCCTTGTGAAAATGTAGATTTTGATGCCTTTCTAACAAGTTCCTTGGGGATACCTCTGGCGCTAATCCTTGATGCACATCGTAAGTAGAAAGGTATTAAAATATTAGTCTAAAATATTTCATTAAATCCCCTAAGATTAAAATACTAGACAAATATTGAACAACGAAAATTTGAGGTAAGCTTTTAAAAATATGAATATAAATTCAAATGGGTTTTTTAGATTTCTTTTAGCTATTATTTTCATGACGTGCATGTATACACACAAAGCAGTCCCTCTCACTCTCCCGTTAGCTCTCCCATTCATTGAAGTTTAACTGTGAGCAGGACAATATTATTATACATTTTTAATGTTATTTTTTAATTACAGTTGCCAAATATTATTTTACATTAGTTTAAGGCTATAGCGCCATGGTAGACAGTTACATAATTTACAAAGTGATCACCCTGATAATTCAAGTATTCACCTGGCACCATACACAGTTATTATATTACTGACTATATTCCCTATGCTGTACTTTACATCCCTATGACTATTAGGACAACATTAGTATTATTAATGTCACATATATATGTGAATTAGAAAGAAACCAACATTTAATTAATACCTACCACAGTCTTGAGTCATTCATCATTTCATTAATTTTATTTAATATCCTTTTATCCACCCTGTGAAGCAGGTTAAATATTGTTTTTATTTCACAAAGAAAATACTGAGGCCCAGAGTGTGCATAAATTTCCTAAGTCCACGGAGCAAAAGAACGGACTTCACATCCAGACCTCTCTGTGCTGCCCACGCAGCCTCCGAGGCAGTTCAGTGTCCGGAACGGCCAGCAGTGTTCTGGGGTCTTCACTCCCCCACAGACTGGCCTCTGTCTCCTATGGTAGTGCACATGGTCCATGAGCAGATCTCAGGCCTGTGGAGTCAACTGACCGCTGACGTGAAGTCGTTTGCTACCAAAGGAAGGATCGTTAGCAGCCATGCATGTTCATGGTCATAATGGATAACCCTTTCAAGTAAAGTACACTGAAGAGAGTAGTTTATGCTAAATAAACTCAAAAGAATTCATTACACATCTATGTAGATAGTCTATGTAGATAGTAAAATACTTGATTTTTAGAATTTCAATACCATATTATAGAACCAATTTAGTACTTTCCAACATTTTTTATTATTTATCTCATAGGTAAATGTTTAAGCTTGTTGTGACCCAAATTCCACTTGCCCTCTGATAGAAAAATGAGAAGAGGATTGGAAATTAAAATGGCAGGCAAAAAAAAAAAAAAGTTGGAAACGGTGATTTGGCTGTGATAGCACAGAACCAATGGAAAGGCAGTGGTGGCTGCCGGTGTGCCTGGGTGGCTCCTGTGGAAGTGTGCGTGATCTCCTGGGGTGGCTCCAGGGTTTTACCAATGACTTGGATGAACTGGCTGTTGAATTTGGATATTGAAGGCATACTTCCCAAACTGGATGGCGTGAAGCCAGAGGAGAAAGTGTGGAGCTGTTCTGACACACCAGCTCCACAACATTAGACCAGCGGGTCTCATTTAAGAGGGTGAAATCTAATGGGGATGAATACAAAGTAGGGCTCATGGTTTAGAAGCCAGTGACGCAGCCGTGGGAGGGGAAGAAGTGCCTTAGCAATAAGTGTGCAAGACTTTAGAATTTTAGTGGGTGATGAAATCAATGAGTGAATCCTGTGTGTGTGTGTGTTTCATATGGAACGCTTCACAAATTTGCATGTCATCCTTGTACAGAGGCCATGCTAATCTTCTCTATATCGTTCCAACTTTAGTATATGAGCTGCTGAAGCGAGCACTGAACCCTGTGTTTTTATTGCCAAAAAGTTGGGTCATATCCCAAGAAATATGGTGGGGTTTTTTTGTGTGTGGTTTTTTTTTTGTTTTGTTTTGTTTTGTTTTGTTTTTCAGAATGGAAAATCCATTTTGGTGGGTTCTTTCTGGTCTAAGAAGAATAGAGATAAGTGTCGGTAATTCAGAAAGACCTGGATGGACAGGGGTCCCAAAGCCTGTGCAAGAGCAGGGGAAGGGACCAGAGTGTTTAGCCTGGAGAAGAAACAGTGGAACGGGGCTGCCTTTGTACTTGACTGACAATGTCTATCACCATGGCTCTGTGACCACAAAGGGATGGAAGTCAGATCAGTAGGTGACAACTACAGAGAGAGGGACTTTGGCTCACTCTCTACAGAACTTCCCCATAGTCAGGGCTGTTTAAAAGGAGCTCAGGCTGTTGTCTAAGGAGCTCTTGGTTGGTGGTAACGTATGGCAAGATGTTTTGAGCACTGGATAAGCATTGGGTTAGAAAACCTCTTACACCAGCTCTGAGAGCCTCTGGCTGAGAATGGAATGCCCAGGTAATCCACAGGAGAGCAGTGAGCAGCAGGGCTCCAGCTTGGAAAATGGACAGGAGGCCGAAGGAGGGCAGAGGGTTGGAAGAGGGTTAGGAGTGCATGGCATATATCAAGGTGGCATTGCAGATGGGCTTTTTAGACTGTGGTGGGGAATTCTAACCAAATACTGATGGAGAAATACTACTTAATCTTCTTAATGAAGAATGCTATTTTTCTTCTAGGATGTTTAGGTAAGGTTGTATGTATATAAATATAAGCAATTTAATGAATTCTATCTGTGAATTCTCTAATTACCAAGCTAGCTGTTTCTAAATTGTTTCTATCTAGATTATACCATTTAAAAAGGAACACATGTTTGGATTTCCACAGTTAGGACTGATTTTAATATGCATTTCTTATCCAAGACCCAGAAATGCAAATATTCTTTTATGTTAATATCTCCAAGAAAAGAAAATTCTCAAATAAATTTACAACTTTGAGAAACAGCTGTAAAATAATTGCATTTGCTAGCTGCCCTCCCTTGAGCTCATTGGATTGTGTTTATCACATTCAATCTTAAACTTAATTGTGAGATAGCGAAATTAATACATTCCTCTAAAGCAGTGGTTCCTAACCTTTTCTTGGCCATGCCCCACCTAAACATCTCTAAAATCCTGATTACCGCCTCCCCCCACCCTGTGACATATAATTCTTATTATTCAAAAAGTAAACTCCTATTCACATGGAAGAAGCCTAAAAGTTCTTTAACTTGTTCTAAACAAGCTTCCAAAGAACATGGCATCCATGAAAGAGAAAAATAAAAGAACGAAAGGATAGTTGAAGTACTGAGGAAGAAATCACTAAGAACTTTTTAAAAAAAATAATATGAAGTGATATGAAAAAATAGCAAATAAAGTTTTAAAACATATAAAGAGAACTGAAATGCATAAATATGTCATAATATATATTTACTAGAGGCCCAGTGCATGGATTCGTGCACCAGTGGAGTCCCTCGGCCTGGTCTGCGGCCTGGCCTGAACCCTTTCGTCATCCAGGACCCCTTGGGGGATGTTGGAGAGCCAGTTTCAGCCCGATCCCCACAGACCAGGCCGAGGGATCCCACTGGGCCTCTAGTATGCATAAAAGATCTTTGGTTAATCTCTTCCTGCCCTCCCCCCTCCCCCCTCCCCTCTGAGATTCATTAGTCTGTTTCCATGCCTGTGGTTTTTGCTCCTGGGTTGAGCATCTGCCCCCTGGTGGTCAGTGTGCATCATAGCTACCAGCCAGCTGGCCGCTTAGGCTTTTATATTTATAGATATACTGTATATGAGGCCCCTAGAACCATAAGAAATGCAAAAAACTCACTGTTAATAACTCATTCTTGAATTGCCCCCCTTAAAAATCAAATTGCCCCCTGTGGGGCATGTGCCCCATATTGGAAACCACTGCTCTAAGGAATGGAAAGTTGTGTTTTCAACAGATGTGGTTATTCACAGCAGGCATGTAGTGGTGGCCCTGAAGGCACACCCTTCTCCATAGATGTCAAGGCTGCACCTGAGGCCCTTTTCCTGGAACCCTGATCACTGGGGATCAAGGGTTAAAGGCAGCTGACTCAGTGCCCTGTCTGCTACTGCTAACTGCAAGGAATTCACTTAAATATGTAACAAGCATGCCAGCGTGTATGAACAAGCATGTCTGGTGCAGTATTAAAAAGCATTATTTTGGAATATTGTAAACGGAAAAATAAATCCACAGTGAAGATGCAAGCTGCCTTCCAGCCCTGGCTCTCAGTTACCCTCCCAGATACAACCAGTTTCTTGGTTATCTTTCCAGAGATACAGTTGTCCACACAACCACAAAGCTCCCTCTTACGTATCTTGCTTTTGTCACTTAATGATATTATGCTAAGAGTTGACATGAAGAACAAGGACTTGAAAGACAGAATGTCTGGGCTGAAACCCAGTACCCCAGCTTACTAGCTCTGACCTTGAGCACATTACTTAACCGAGGATAATCAACAGTATCTATTCAACGTATTGAAAGCAGTGCCTGTCCCCGAGTTACCATTAAAATAGCATTAGCCATTGTTGTTGAAGATTGTCCTGTATCAGAACATACAGAACACCCTCATTCTTACTAATGACGGTTACTCCATTATTCCTTAGATGTTCCCTTGTGTTTAACCAGCCACCCACTGAGGAACATTTCCGTTGTTTCCAGTCTTCCGGTTTTTTAGACAATACTGCAGTGAAAACCTTATACACATATCCTTTCAGACATGTGTGAATACATCTTATCTTAGATGTGGAATGCCAAATCAAAGGGAAGTTGCATTTTGAATTTTGATAGATTTTACTGAGATGCCCTTCATACGGGTTATAGCAATTTATAACTCCCCCAAACAATATTTAAGGACCACCCCCAACACAGATCTTATTAAACTACTTTTTAAAACCTTTTCCAAGCTTATTGGTAGAAAGTCATCTCATTTTAATGTTAATTTATTTTATTGTGAAAAGCTGACCATTTTTTTACATTTTAAAAGTCTTTTTTTCTGAGATGCTTTTTATTTTTCTTTTGCGTTCTTTTTATTATTGGTTTTTAAGCTCTTTATGTGAAAAGGAAACTTAGTCCTATTTCATGTGTTGCAAATTTTTCTTTTTTTTTGCTTGTCTTACTATTTTATAGTATTATCTTAAGTGTGAAAATCTGGAAACAACTTAAATGTCCTTCAGTAAAAAACTGGCTAAATTATTAATGACATACAGCTATGAAAAATATCTGTATTTGTCATAGAAAAATGGCTGATATATTTATGAAAAAAACATACGTTATAACACTGCAGAAATGTTCACAGAGCAGCTCCATGGAGGGAGAGCCACGGCAGCCTCTGCTCATATTTAACACGGTAGGGTTTTAAGTGCCTCTAAAAAAGATTATTTGACTCTATTAGGCCGCTGTAATTTGCTAGGCTGTCTTATTCGCAGGCAGCGTCTGGCAGTCATGTTAGTATACATTCCACAGAGACTTAAGATAATCCTTGTTTTCTTAAAACTTGCAGGTTTAACTGTAATAACCTTATATCTTAGTCTTAAGCAAAATACCTGTGACGATTCAAAAGCTGACTTATGGGGAGACATTTAAAATTCATCTAAATATTTTGGCCTAAAATACCATTTGGATTAATGGGGGCGGCGGGGTTGGATGGAGATTAAGAAATTGTGTTTGCCAAAACCGGTTTGGCTCAGTGGATAGAGCGTCAGCCTGCGGACTGAAGGGTCCCGGGTTCGATTCCGGTCAAGGGCATGTGGCTTGGTTGCAGGCACATCCCAGTGGGAGGTGTGCAGGAGGCAGCTGATCGATGTTTCTCTCTCATCGATGTTTCTGACTATCTATCACTCTTCCTTCCTCTCTGTAAAAAATCAATAAAATATATTTAAAAAAAAAAAAAAGAAATTGTGTTTGTTGGTGGTGAGTCAAGTATATGACTCAAGGACCCATTTCTTTACAGGTTTTTTCCTTCTGTCTTCTTAGAACATCATTTATTCAACAGATGGCGTTACACTCCTACCATGTGCTAGGGATGCCCTGGGGTGGTTTGGGGCAATGATGGGTTCTGCTGTCTCCTGGGGGAGAGAAGCTGGCATGCCAGTGATCCAACCTGAGGGCAGCAGGTGCTGGATACGGGGTTCAGACAGTTCTGAACTCAAACCTTCACTTTGCCCCTCACTGGGTGACACCTTGGATGACCTCACCTCAAAGCCCTAACTCTGCATCTGTAAAACAAGCCTTCAGGGTTCATGAGATGCCCCAGTAGCACTCAGCACAGCCTGGTACAGAATACGGGCCCAGACATCACCTGCTGGTGCTGCCGCTGCTCAGAGAGCACATGGGAGAGGAGTAGTCACTTGACAAATAGGAGGACACCCCAAACTTCAGCATCTCTGATACAGATTAAGCGTAAAAATAAGTGGTTGTCTTTTCATTGAAAAATAAGTGGGGTTTCTACCAAAATAGACACATGTGTTCAGCATTCATACCACAGTTTCCTGTGGATAAATCAGTGCTGAAGCACAGTGTGTTTTCAGTTGGCTCCAATTAAACAGCCTGAGAGGAATGTCATTTGTACTTGGATGGAGCTTCAAATACTGCTTGTAACTTTCCCTCTCTTGAGAAGCAGCTTTCCCCCCACTCACTGCTGCTCAAACTTTCCCCCTGATTGCAATCCCTCTAACAATGGAGAGGCACGCTCTATGGCCCCAAGGATCTGAGGACAACGTGTCCGCCCAAAGTGACAGTTTTTATTAACACTTTGTGTTCATGTACATGTAATTAGAAATGTATATATTACATTCTATTTACTATATACTTATTATATAACACATTGTAAACTGCTTATCTTTAAGTAAAGCTGATGTTTCAGGAAGTGGAGGGTTTCCAGAACACCTCTGCATCTTCCTGGGGTGAGCTGCACTCCAGTGTGAGAAGCATAGCAAGCTCTGGCTTTTTGTTGTTGTTTTGTTTAGTTTAGTTTGTTTTAAATATGTTTTTATTAGAGGCCCGGTGCACGAAATTCATGCACTGGATGGGGAGGTCCCTCAGCCTGGCCTGTGCTGTCTCGCAGTCTGAGAGCCCTTGGAGGATGTCTGACTGACGGCTTAGGCCGGCTTCCCACAGGGCCTAAGCCGTCTGTCAGACATCCTTAGTGCTGCTGCAGAGGCAGGAGAGGCTCGTGCCACCACCGCTGTGCTCGCCAGCTGTGAGCCTGGCTTCGAAGCATACTGACCACCAGGGGCCAGCTCCTGCATTGAGCATCTGCCCCCTGGTGGTCAGTGCATGTCATAGTGACCAGTTGTTCTGCCATTCGGTCGATTTGCATATTAGCCTTTTATTACATAGGATTGATTTTAGAGAGGAAGGGAGAAGGAGAGATGAAACATCAGTGAGACAGAGAAACACTGGCCCACTGCCTCCTACACAGCACCCCCGCGGGGATCAAGCCCGCAACCCTGGGCATGTGCCCTGACTGGGAATCAAACCGACGACCTCTTGGTGCACAGGATAATGCTCAACCCACTGAGTCACACCGGCCAGGGCAAGCTCTGGCATTATTAAAGGGCTGTTTTCTCTCTAGAGTTAATAAATAAATAAAAATAGGGAGAAGAGATAATAAACAGATTTAATGCCCTTTAAACCACATCTGCTCTACTGCCTGGAGGTTAATTATCCATGTAGAAAAATTCTTCCTGGCAACTTGCGTCAACCACCTAATCAGCCAGCCAGCTTGACAACATAATCATAACCCGAGGAGGACCAGGAGGGGGTGAAAGTGTGTGTGTTTGTGCATGCCTGTGTGTGTCTGATCCTATTCCACTGGAAGTAGTTGCAGTGTTAGGATTATTTATTCTTGTGTGTCCTTGGCATAACGTGTCCTCTCCGTAAGCACAATGGGCGAGTGTTTTCTGTAAACACAAAACCATGGAATCTGAGACAGGCATAGAAATAAGGCATAGTGTTCTCCTGCAATAACCTGGGTTTCTTTACAAATGACTTTGAAGTGGATTAAAACTGTCCATACTGTTTGCGATAGAAAGGGATGTCATACGTACACACACGGCCCTGCTTTCCCATTGCAGGTGGACAGTACCTGGCAGTCTCTGCAGCCAAGGGCCCCGGCGGGAAAGCCGCTCGCCTGGTGCTACCTCTGGGCCACCTCATGCATTCGGGGGACCTGTGCCTGTCGTTCAGGCACAGGGTCACTGGGCTGCACTCCGGCGCACTCCAGGTGTTTGTGAGAAAACAGGGGGCCCACGGAGCAGCCCTGTGGGGAAGAAATGGTGGCCATGGCTGGAGGCAAACACAGATCACCCTGCGAGGGGCTGACATCAAGAGCGTAAGTAGAACCGCAAAGGACGTGGACCCTGGAGGTTTTCCTTTCATAGGAGAACCCTGGGGTCCAAATTGTTCTACTTAGTAACTCAGGCTCAGACAGTTCCGTGTGTGTGGTGTTTTTTTTTCTGGGCATGACAACTCCATTCCTTGTCTCTTTCTTGAATCACTTTTTGCTTCTTATTACATTCTTCATGATAACCTATGACCACCACCACTCTCCCCACCCTAGGGTAGATCCCCTACTTTTATTGAAGAAAATGAGTAAAGTAAAAATGTTAAGAGAAACTTCAAAAGGCAGGGGTGCTGAGCTTAACTCTTCTTGCTTTTCCTTTCCTTCTTTACACTTCAAACTCTGACCACCATGAGTTACCCTAAAGTGCTTTTTTCCAAAATGTTTCTTTAAACTCCATTTTTCCCTCTTTGCCTGAGAGAGCATAATTAAGCAGCTTTGGGTGGGACCCAGAGCAATAGACTTGAAAGATATTGTTCTGCTCAGGACAGGATGTGGGAAAGCTTGATTGAATATATAAATTTTATCCTAAGAAACCAAGTCACATGTAGCAATGAGGTGATTTGTAACACCTCACCGAAATAACTTATTTGGGACGTGTCTTCTTTACGTTGCTGCTTCTAAAACTGTTACTCTGAGGAGATTCTGTGTCTATGCTTGTAGGTATAGTTTCTGTAAACTCTTTTTAGAAAGAAAAGGTAGGCTTCATTAATACAGCTTTTACCAGAGTCTTAAATTGTATGTTACTCCGATTTTTTCTGAAAAAATTTTCTTAATAAAAAAAAAATATATTTTTTTTAGAGAAATAAAAAGATAAATCATTTCAAATCACAGCATAGACAGATTTCATTTGTTTTGAAAAGTAGCAAGGATGCTATCAAAGGTAAAACACAAGAATAGTGGAAGTTCTTGGTTTGGGCATAAGTAGAACAATGCAATGATGGGTTATGGCAGTGGTCGGCAAACTCATTAGTCAACAGAGCAAAATATCAACAGTACAACGATTGAAATTTCTTTTGAGAGCCACCTTCTCTAAACTTCTTCTAATGCCACTTCTTCAAAATAGACTCGCCCAGGCCGTGGTATTTTGTGGAAGAGCCACACTCAAGGGGCCAAAGGGCAGCATGTGGCTCACGAGCCGCAGTTTGCCGAGCACGGGGTTATGGTGTTGGCTTCTATTCCATTTGGTAGCCAAGCCGTATGAGCCCAGTGGAGGAGGTAGGCAGCATCAGAGGAGGCTGCATGGCTGTGATCTTTTAGACTTTGGCTCTATGTCTGCACCTCTGCATGCCATCACAGTCTTTTTACTTCTGACCTTGGTAATCGTTGACAGAAGCAGCCTATAGTGTAGTGTGGCTTTTAAAGGGCAACTGGTTCTGAGTAACGTGGTCTGATGAACAGTTTCCTGGGGATTTCCGTTTCTACAAGAATGCAGGCCTCAGGTGACACTGTTCTCTAGTCTTGCCTTCTGTTAAGTAAGTTCACTATTTAGAACTGGAGGAAGTTTGCCTTTATTTTACTGAATGAGCAGGCCTGGGGAAGGGCAGAGGAGGCTTGACCAGTGTGTGCGTTCTCTCCCTAGGTCATCTTCAAAGGTGAAAAGAGGCGTGGTCACACCGGGGAGATTGGATTGGATGATGTGAGCTTGAAAAGAGGCCACTGCTATGAAGAACGCCAGCAACTCCGCAACTAGCAATGAACTCCTATGTTGCTCCCTCTTCTTTTTCTAATCTTCACCGCCTGTCTTCTCCTCCCTTCTATCAGGCCTAGGAGAAGACTGGGTTAGTGGGTCAGAAAAAGTCTGGTTGTTGACTCCCATCTTGTTGGCCTGCTTTTGTGCAATCCGAATGGACAGTGACACTCCCTTTGAAACAGAAGGGGCATTTGTTAGATACATGCAAGCTGTCTGTGGGTGCTACCTACATCCCGTGGCTCTTTTAGGAACTGGCCTTCAGCATGGGTGACCCATGCCATCCTTCATCCTAGTGATAAGGTGTTCCTTGTAGCAAAGTACGGGAGACATTTTCAAAAGAAATGTGTGCAGATGGCCATCCTGTTATCTGTTCAGTGTTGTGCCACGAGTAGTATTGACTTCCCCTAAGATATGCTGTACAATGTGCTTGCGAACTTTGTTTCTCCTCTTCACTGTTAGCTCTGGCCTGACCTGAACTCTTTTACTGCCATTCACTTTATGAAAGAAGGGTGTGTAACATAGCAAGATGCATTTATTCTTGTTATCTGTATTTTTCTTTTAAAGACAATTATGTAAGTGGGCACGTAATTCCTTGTTAGTGGTATTGTGTTTTGTGTAAATGTGCTGTTGATATGACGCAGTTGCGTGTTCCTGATATTTACAGACTCCAATTGCAAGGGAAAAGGCAGCTTGTGATCTCTTGAATTAAAACTACACGGTGAAATGTTGTCCAGTCCTATGACCTTTTATCGGTAGCAAGAGAAATTTGGAATTGGTGTCAGGTTGTGGCAGTGGAGGGATGAATGTTTTAAATACCTTGAGTTTGATCCCTACAAAGGAGAGGAAACTATTTAGATAGACAGGAAGCTTCCATTAGCATATACTAGTGCAACCCGCACTGTTTCTCACTACACTTAAAAGCGGACGGCTTCCCAGAATAACACGGTTCTCTTTGCTAACCGGCAAGACCTTGGAGAAAGTCCCTGCTGTTTCAGAGGAAGGATTCTGTTTGTGGAAGCAGGCTGAGGAGAACGGGGAGCAGCTACCCTGGAATAGGCAGGTCTAGCTCACAGCTTATGTGCTACCATGTCAGCCTGGGTACGGAGGCTTTGAGGTATGGAATGTGCTGGAATAGGACTCACTCACACACTAGAGCAACGGGACAGGATTGGAATTCTGAGATCTAAGGACCCTCAACTAATATATTTCCTCGCATTTTTTAACTTTATATTAAAAAGAATATCACTTTTAAAATGCAGCTTACTACTGAGACTTTTCCTCACTTCTGATTAAGAAATCAAAATATTTTCTGCTGTTTTTGCCAGGAATCACAAATATGATTAAAGGGTTGGAAAAAAAGATCTGTGATGAAAAATTAAAGGAACTGGGACTATTCAGCCTGGAGAAGAGAAGACTGAGGGGCAAACCATTGCTGGTTTTCCAGTGCATGAAGGGTTGGTGCAGAGAGGATGGTGGCCAGCTGTTCTCCACATGCACTAAGAATAGAACAAGAGGAAGCAGGCTTAGACCAGAGTATGAGGGAGCACTTTCTGGCAGGGACAGTTGTTAAAATAGAATCCGAAAATCCCTTATAAAGGAGTGTCTCTATCTCAGAGGCTTTAAAAAAATTAGATAAAACTTTGTCTATTTAAGGTGGTTAAGGATGTTTAAGAAAGAGTAATAGATTACACAATCTCCCAAAATATGTTTTGCTCCTATTACTGTGTAGTGAAAATCTCCAGACTAAGTAATTTGAACTAGGCCAGGGTTTAATTTAGGCATTTCCCTCTTTGGCTTCTAATGGAGAGGAATCAAAAGGGGACAAGCCCACCAAATTCTGAGCTTTCCCTTTATGGCAAACCTAGCAGTATTAAAACAAAAAAGAAAAAAAAAACATATATATATATTTTATTCCAAAAAGAGAGTATAATAGGCAGATGTTTTAGCATTTCTGTGTCCTAATGTGTTTTGTTTTTTTCTTGAAAAAGGTATAACCCTTTCACTTGCTCAATGGCTGATACTTCAGATTTTTAAAGACCATAGCAAAGAACACAGTTTACGAGACTTTAACTGGTGCACTCTCTCTGCAATGTGTGTGACAACTTAACTTGGCTACTGATACAGAGCACATGCCCAACACAATTGCCAGGCCTTTTCCTTCACCTAATTTGTATAATTCACTTTCTCTTTATCAATTGAATCTCCCAAGTTCCACAGTGGTAATGGGTTTTTTGAACAATAGGTATAATAGTATGCCTATTATAGTATACCTATAATACCTTTTGTCATTTAACTTGGTGGAGGCAGGGCAGCAGGGGAGGATAAATCAGTGAGCCTTTGAGTAGGGGCCAGCAAATATGGCTTTAGAGCTCTTCTTAATGATTCTTTTCCTTTTGGGTCATATAACTGCACAACTGAAGATGAAAGGGGAAAATAATTGAAAATTTCACTTGTAGGTGCCAATAATGCATTGCACTAAACTGATGGAAGAAGTTATCCAAAGTACTGTATAACATCTTGTTTATTATTTAATGTTTTCTAAAGTGAAAAATGTTAGTGGTTTTCCAAACAGCCAAATAAAAATAATTCTTTGTAAATAAAAACACTGTTAATAATACCGGTTATTTCTTATTGTTTTGAGTTATTTTTTATTGGGAAAATATTTACTGCTTGCCTGATTGGGGACAAAGATTATTGCCTACATTATTATGCTTTCTAGGTTATAAAATATGAGGTCATTCAGCAACATGGACAGAGAAAGTAATCAGTTCATATAACACATGTCATACCTTAGCAAATTACTTTGGTTTTCTTATATCTCATTAGTTGTAAACATTTGCCTCAATTTTTTTTTATGGAAAAGTGGTATAAGCTATAAATAAATATATAAATATATGTAAATTATATGAAAAGCCTTTATACTAGTGTTGATTTTATTAATTTATGACATTCATATTCCCAACAACCTTTTCTAATGGAGAAAACTATAAAGAAAAAATTAATGAGATGCAAGATTAAAAGTCTGTTCTCCTACAAAATTATAGAGAATATGGTTAAATGGCTTCTTTCTTTCCAATACTAGCAGTTAGGACACTTAAGTTTTGAATAAACACAAACTTTAAGCAAAAGGTAAAGAAAAACTAAAGTTCCCTTATCTCAGAGATCCTTCTTATTCTTAGGAGATCTGAGAAAGCTTATGTTTTTTGAATATGTTAATTTAAAAATAATATTATGATAGCTATGTATGGTGCCAGGAGGGTACTGGGAATATTGGGGAGAACACTTTATAAAGTATATGACTGTCTAACCCAGCCTTGGGCAAACTACGGCCCGCGGGCCGGATCCGGCTGTTCTATCCGGTTCTCTTGCTCTCCCCTCCGCTCCTTTACTTTGAATTTATATTAGTTCACACAAACACTCCATCCATGCTTTTGTTCTGGCCCTCCAGTCCAGTTTAAGAACCCATTGTGGCCCTCGAGTCAAAAAGTTTGCCCACCCCTGGTCTAACCACTGTGCTGTATACCTGAAACCAATATAAAATAATATTGAAAATAAACTAATTGACAAAAAATTAAAATAAATTAAACCTCTTTTGAAACCTATTTGAAGTTGGGGATTGAAGGCAGCAGATAATGAGATTCCAGGGTCCAGTTCATTTTATTTTATTAATACTATTTTTGGACAGATTTTAGAGTACTTACTGTAGTTGTCTCTGGGATACAACAGAAAGCAGACTTTCTTTTGTGGGGTTTCAATTTAGGGAAGAAGATGGGCATTTACCAAAGTCATATAAGTAAATGCCAAATGGCTATTCTGAAAATAATGGTGTGTGGTACCTTGAGGCTCTGAAAGTGTGGATTCCATGCCCTTTACCTATTGCTTTTCAAACTTTAATGTGCATAGAAATCATCTGGAGATCATGTGAAAAAGCAGCTTTTGATTTGGTGGATCTGGGTGGGGATTAAATTCTACATTTCTAACCAGCTCCATGCGATGCCCCTGCTGCTGGTCCTGAGCCCCAACTAACCAGTAAGTAACAAGGCCGAATTGTACATCGAGGGCCCTGGGCCTTTATCGCTGTTAACATTCACTGTTGGGAGACCTAAAAATCCATGCTTCCAAGACCATGCTTCCACAAAAATTCACTAAGTTCTGGTGTATTTCTTTTACCCAAAAAACTGTAGAGTCTCAACAACTAGAGAATATAAAAATAGACAAATATTATTTTAAAAGAACAGAAGGTCTGGATATAATAAGTACCATCATAAAAATGAAAAATTTAGTAAGGAGACTCACTCAACTTAAAGATATGTCACTTGAGATTATCTAGTTTGAGGAACAGAAAGATAAAGCTTCAATAAGGATAAAACAATAAAGATCAACACGGAAATAGACTTAAAAAATTCTATAAAACAACCAGGCATAACATGCATCTAAAAACACTCGACAACACGGGGATACATATTTTTTTCAAGTATGTGGAGATGTTGACAGACTATAAATTTGGCCATAAAACAAATCACAGTAAATTTAAAATTGAAATTATACAAAATATGTTCTTACATGAAATAAAATTAAAAATCAATAATAGGAATATTGGGGGAAATTCACAAATATATAGAAATTAAACAACTTGCTTACAAATAACCAATGGGAAAAAGAAATCAAAGGAAAAGAGAAATATTTTGCGAATAATAAAAATAAGAACAACATGCCCAAACTTCTGGAGTACAGATAAAGCATTGTTTATAAGGAAATTGTATTTGTAAATGTCAAATTAAAAAAGAAATCTTAAATTAGTAATCTAAACTTTAAACCATATAAAACTAGACAAAGAAGAGCAAGTTAAATAAAAGTAAGCAAAATTAAAACAATGGATAATTAACAAATAAAATTGTTGTGTTTTTTTTTTTACAGGATAAACAATTTAAAAATCTTTGGCCAGACTAACAAAGAGAGAAAATATAAATAATGTCAGAAGTGGAAGTAGGGATGTTACCACTAACCCTACAGAGATAAAAAAGACAAGAGAATACTATGAACAGCTATATGCCAACAAATTAGATAAACTAGATGAAATGGACAAATTCCTACAAACAAATTACCCAAATACTCAAAAAGAAATAGAAAATTCCAACAGACCTATGACAAGAGACAGCAATAATCAAACTATCCCAACAAAAGTCCAGGTCCAGATGTCTTCACTGGTGAAGGCTACAAAAATTTGAAGAATTAACATCAATCCTCCTCAAAGTCTCCCAAGAAATAGAAGTTGAGGGCCCTAACTGGTTTGGCTCAGTGGATAGAGCATCAGCCTGTGGATTAAAGGGTCACGGGTCCAATTCCAGTCAAGGGCATGTACCTTGGTTGCAGGCTCGATCCGCATGTGGGAAGCAACTAATTTATGTGTTTCATCAATGTTTCTCTCTCTGTCTCTCCTCCTTCCACTCTCTCAGAAAAGAAAAAAAAAATCAATGGAAAAATGTCCTCAAGTGAGGATGAAGAAGTAAAAGTTGAAGGAATACTTCCTCATACATTTTATGTGACCAGAAATATTCTGATACCAAAGCTAGATAAAGACATAAGAAAAGACAATATAGACCCGTGGTCGGCAAACTGCGGCTCGCGAGCCACATGCGACTCTTCGGCCCCTCGAGTGTGTCTCTTCCACAAAATACCACGGCCTGGGTGAGTCTATTTTGAAGAAGTGGCGTTAGAAGAAGTTTAAGTTTAAAAAAATTTGGCTCTCAAAAGAAATTTCAATCATTGTACTGTTGATATTTGGCTCTGTTGACTAATGAGTTTGCCAACCACTGAATAGACCAATATCCACTATCAATATGGGTGCAAGTTCCTTAACAAAATACTAGTAAATTGAATATAATAAAGAATTTTAAAAGTTATACATCATGACAGATTTATGCCAGGAATGCAGAGTTGGAAATAATAATACTTTCTTTTTCTTTTAATTTCTTTATTGATTAAGGTATTACATATGTGTCCTTATTCCCCCATTACTTCCCACCCCCCATTCATGCCCCCACCCCCCTGTTGTCTATGTCCATTGATTAGGCTTATATGCATGCATATAAGTCCTTTGGTTGATCTCCCCCTTACCCCCACCGTCTTTCAACAATAAAGATAAATTTTTTTAAAAATAAGAAAATCCATCATTTAATAGTTTATAGGATATTCTAGGTAAAGCAATTAGGCAAGAAAAAGAAATAAAATGTATTGGTAAGGAAGAAGTAAAACTACTATTTGCAAATGACATGATCCTATATCTCCCAATGAATCCACAGAAAAGCTATTAGAACTAGTAAATAAATTGAACAAAGTTGTAGGTCACAAGATTAACATTAAAAAGTCAGTTGTTTTTATCAGGGAAATGCAAATGAAACCTACCTGTTAGAATGGCTATAATAAAAGAGACATAAGCAGCAAGCGTTTGGCTAGGATAGAGAGAAAGGGGAACTTTTGTGCACTGTTGGTGGGAATGTAAATTGGTACAGCCACTATGGAAAACAGTATGGGGGTTCCTTAAAAATTTAAAAATAGAACTACCAAGAGGCTCAAGATGAAAGAGTTGGTAAACTCTAAACTTGCAACCTGTCATGATTACATCAAAATTACAATTAATTTATAGAACTACTATCACTGAAAACCACCTGAAACCAATAGAACAGAAGTTCTATAACGAAGGATATAAAGAAACCACATCAACACTGGAAGGAGAAGTGGAGACACTGAACAAGCAGGTCCAACATCCACGGTGTGGCAATTAAGAAACAGAACGGGTATCTCAGCTGCAGAGGTCTCCGCTGTGAAGTGGAAGGTCATAGCCCCCCAATAAGCTCCCCAGCCCAGGGGTACCAGTGTGAAGAAGAGGAGTCCCCCTAACATCTGGCTATGAAAACCAGTGGAGATTGTGTCTGAGAAAGACAAAGTGCTGTTAGACACAAAGGTGCTACTCTTAAAAGGCCTGCACAAAGATTCACTTCCTCACAAATCACTCGCTCTAAGCTCCAGTGCAGAGGCAGCAGCCTGAAACATATGGAGAGAAACTAAATTGAGAAACTAAACTGACTTTAGGGCGAGGGCTGGAGGGATGTGGGTCGGGAACTTTCTCCTGGGAAAGAAGCACTGGCAGGAGCCATTGTTCCTTTGTGGAACTCTCCTCACATCCAGAAGGTGGGCACCAAATCTGTGCTTTCAATTAACCTGGCTAACACTGTTCACCCCATCCTGGTGATTCCCTGAGAACCTGCCCCAGCCAACTTGCTTGCCTGGCCAGAGCCTCTTCCATCAGATCCTCCACACAAGAGGCCTACCTTGGCTTCTACTGCAGACATTTCCCCAAATCTGTAAACCTCATAAAAGTGGTTCGACTCATGCTGAAGACTTTCTCAAAAATCTGCAAATCCAATACAAGTGGTGGCCACACTTGGATCTCACTAAAAACTCCCTCAAAGGTCCATAAACACTACACAAGCAGTGGTCAGCCTTGGCCTGCATTGTCGTTCCTGCTGAAAGGAATTCTATGGATAAGACAGGCAGGTTTAGGGAGTCTTTGGAATAAAGAGGGTCCATGGGGGAGGAATGCATAGGTGAGGGCTTGGAGATGCCAGAAGGCATGCATTCACAGATAATAGAAAGGTGCCATAGGATAAGGGGAGAGGAAGACATACATTCACAGAGAATCAAGGAAAGCTAGACTATGGGGGAAAAGGAAGCATACTTTCACAGAGGATAAAGAAATGTTGACAGATGCTGGAAGGAGGGAAACACATGTTTGCAGGAGATAAAGGAATGTTGCAAGATAAGGGTGAGAGAAAGAGGGGGGCACCACGTGGATTTGGGGCTTTGAAGCTGATATTCTACAAAAAGAGTGACTAATTAGAAAAGCACAGGGTCATAAAATGGGGAAGGGGTCCAATTAGAAGGGAGCATGAAGAGACAAAGAACTACAGCCTTTATAAACCTTGGAAAAAAGGGGCTTAGTGGATTACCCCCTTGGGAGTCTGTATTTGCTTCCAATAAATTTCCACCCTCTTACTAGCAAGTCCTTTTTGTCTGTGAATTTTATTCTTCAAACTTCATTAGGCAAGAACTGCAAGGGCGAGATCTGCTCCCTGCACCCCATATTTCATTGCCAAGTGGTCCCAATCCCAGCACAAGCAACACCCAGACTCAACCTGCATTGTAAATCCCACCAGGTGGACCCAGGCCTGGCATAAGCAGTGACCAGTCTTGGCCTGTTACATAGCTCCAACTAAGCAGCCACAAGCCCGGCAGCTATCCTCAGCTTGCATCATAGTACCACCAAAGTGTCCAAAGCTTGGCGCAAGGGGCAGTTGGCCTTGCTTCAGAGCGTAGCCTCTCCCAAGCAGCAAACAACCTTAGATCACTTTGTAGCTCCTTCCAAGCAGCCCCAAGCCCAGCACAAGTGGCAACTGACCTTGGCCTTTACCAGAGCCCCTTCCAAGAGGCTCCAAACACAATATACTTGGTGGCCAGCCTCAAACCGTACCTGAGCCCCACTGAACCAGCTCCACATACAACACACCTACAGGGTAGCTTTGGCTGGCACCGGAGCCCCACTAAAGCAAGTCCTACTCCACAGGTCAGACCCCCATGCAACAGCTCATCTGCTGCAGCTTTGGCCAGCCTCACATCCAGTCAGCCTGAGGATTTACCACACCCACTGAAGGCAGTTGGGAGGGACCAGGCCTGCAGGGGAGGGCAGTTGGGGGGGACCAGGCCTACAGGAGAGGACAGTTGGGGGCAACCAGGCTGGCAAGGGAGGGCAGTTATGGGTGACCTGGCTAGCAGGGGAGGGCAGTTAGAGGCGACCAGGCTGGCAGGGGAGGGCAGTTAGGGGCAACCAGGCTGGCAAGGGAGGGAAGTTAGGGGTGACCAGGCCAGCAGGGGAGGACAGTTAGGGCAGTTAGGGGCAATCGGGCCGGTAGGGGAGGGCAGTTAGGGGTGACCAGGTTGGCAGGGGAGTGGTTAGGGGGTGATCAGGCTGGCAGGCAGAAGCGGTTAGGGGAAATCAGGAAGGCAGGCAGGCGAGTGGTTGGGATCTAGCAGACCTGGAGTGTGAGAGGGATGTCCCAGATTGGAGAGGGTGCAGGCTGGGCTGAGGGACACCCCCACCCCCTTGTGCATGAATTTTGTGCACCGGGCCTCTAGTATCCAAATATTGAATTATGTTGTACACCCAAAACCAATATAATGTCATGTCAATTATACCTCAATTAAAAAAAAAACACTCAGTTATTTTTCTATGCACTAGCAAATGAACAATACAAAAACAAGCAAACAACAAAAAAAAACAACAAAAAAAACGGAGATAACAATTTCATTTACAATATTGTAAACTATAAAACATTACTGAAAGAATGTTAAGAAAACCTAAATAAATGAAAAGACATCCTGTATTTAAGGATTAAGAGATATATGGTTAAGATGTCAATACTACCAAAAGTGATCTACCTATTTAGTGCAATCCTGATCAAAATTCCAATGACCCTTTTTGAAGATATTGGAGTACCAATTCTCAAATTGATAAGAAATTTCAAGGAGCCTCAAGTAGGCAAAATAATCCTGAACTAGAAGAACAACACTGGGGATTCATACTTCCCATTTTCAAAACTTGCTACAAAGTAACAGTAATCAACACAGAGTGGCACTGGCATAAGGAGAGACAAATGGGCCACTAGAATAACATTGGGCCCAGAAATAAACTCATACAGATGGTTAATTGCTTTTTGACCATGATGAATGGTTTCAAAACCATTCAATGAATAAAGGATAGACTCTTCAACAAATGGTGCTGGGAGAACTCAATATCCACATGCAAAAGAATGAAGTTGGACAGATACTCATACCATATATGAAAATTAACTCAAAATTGATCAATAACATAAATATAAGAGCTAAAACTATAAAACTTGGACAAAAAATATTCAAGTAAATTTTCATGGCTTTCAGATTTGGCAATGGATTATTAGCTATGATACCAAAAACCTAAGAAACAAAAAAATGGGGCAGGTAAAGTCAACTTTATGAAAATTAAAACATTTTGAGCAAAGGACAATCAAGAAAGTGTAAAGACAATCCATGAAATGGGAGAAAATATATGCAAATTGTATACTTCATAAGGATTTAGTATCCAGAATATGTACAAAACTTTTACAATTCAATAAGACAAACCCAAGCAAAAATGAGTAAAGGATCTGAATAGAGATTTCTCAAAAAAAAAAAAAAAAACCACAAAAAACCTATACAAATGGCCAATAAACACATTAAAATGTTTAGCATAGTAAGTCATTAGGAAAATGCAAATTAAAACCACAATGTGACATCACTCCATACCCACTAAGATGGTAATAATCAAGAAAACAGCAACAAGTATAGATGAGGATGTAGAAAACTTGGATATTGCCAGTGCAAATATAAAATGGTGCAGCCATTGTGGAAAACAGTTTGGCATGTTCTCAGAAAGTTAAACTTACAATTACCCTTCGACCCAGAAATCCCACTCCTAGGTATATATCCAAAGTATTGAAAACAGCTACTTAAATAAATACTTGTACACAAATATCAGAGCAACCTCACTTACAATGGACAAAGGGTGGAAATAATCACAACGTTCATTAACAGATGGAGAAGCCAATCATGCTGCATCCATAAATGGAGTATTATTCAGCCAGGAAATGGAACACTGTTCCATGCTACTATGTGGGTGAACCTCAAAAACATTATGTTAAGTGAAAGGAGTCAGACACAAAAGGTCACATATTCTGTTATTCCATTTATATGAAATATCCAAAACAGGTAAATCAATGGAAACAGAAAGTGGACTGGTAGTTGCCAGAGTGGGAATGGAGAGTGACTGCTTTATGGTTAGGGGTTTATTTGGGAGACTAAAATGTTTTGGAACTTAACATAGAGGTAGGGGTTGCACAACGTTTTAAGTATAGTAGATGCCACTGAATTATTCTCTTCAAAACTGGTCATTTGTCAGGTGCCTTTCATCTTAATAACATTGTTAAGTAATGTAGCAGAAAAGAGGAGAAAGAGAACAATAAACAGATGAAACAAATAGAAAGCAAAGAGCAAGTTGGTGGATTTAAGCCAAACTCTAACAGTATTTTTAAATGGTCTAAACACCCCAGTTACAAGAAAGAGATTGTCAGACAGGGTAAAAAAGCAAGACTCAACTATATGCTGCTTACAAGACACAAATAAGAAAAGAAAACTTTTGAATATGAAATATTTAAACTTGCTAGCCTGGTACAGAACATTGCTTTGTCTAACAAGTGGCAGGGTTTCATCAATAAGGAAGTCATAATTGAAGACACTTAAATATAAGTGCGAGGCAGTGGCCCAGGGAGTCTAGAGGACAAAGGGACATTCATGAACGAGGGGTAATTTACTAGAAATGCTTTTCAAGGATCCAGGGTGCAGAGATCTGAGAGCAACTTGGAATGACAGTGGTTAGTTCCAAGTTGATTTTCTGGGTTGCTTCATTAAAAGCTAAATATTGAGCCTGCACTCATAAAGTGCTAATTTCATTGGGAAGAGCACGGATTGCTACCCAGCAGGCTCTGATTCACTGGTGGATGCACTTCTCCATTTTCCAGACCAGTCCCCCTCGGGGTTCTGGATCTGCTTCCGGACAGTTTCTTGAACTATGTTGAATGATCTAAAAGCTGTGACTCCCACATAGGGACAAATTTGACCTTCAGGGGACATCTGGTATTGCTAGAAACATTCCTGGGTATCACAACTTGAGGGTGCTACTGACACCTATTGGGTAGAGTCTCTTTCTCTCTCTCTCTCTCTCTCTCTCTCTCTCTCTCTCTCTCTCTCTCTCTCTATATATATATATATATATATATATATATATATATATATTCTCTCTCTCTCTCTCTCTCTCTCTCTCTCTCTCTCTCTCTCTCTCTCTATATATATATATATATATATATATCCTATTAATAAAAGCCTATGTGGTCATCATGCCCTCATGCCGTGATGCCTTAACACCGCAATGAGCGATCACCAGGAGGCTGCGTGCTCAGCAGGCATGCACGGGTGGGCAGGGCTGCATGCGCACACAGGTGGGCGGGGGCTTGACGCTGTGTGCGTGGCACAGAGGCGGGTCCCACAGCTCTGCGTGGCAAGGCCGGGGGTTCCACGACTCTGCATGGCGCGGAGGCGGGACCCCCGGCTCCGGCCTACCTCTTTGGGGCAATCCATCGAGGAGCCCTGGATGGGTGGGCAGGGCCTACCTCTTTGGGGTGATCGATCACCGGGCTTCCACACCTTGAGAGGGCACAGGTGAGTCTGGGGGACTTGCCCACAAGTGCACGAATTTCGTGCACCAGGCCTCTGGTATACTATAAAGCAAGGGACAGCTCTGAGCAACAACAAATTCTCTGGCCCAAAATATCAACAGTGCCAACGTTGAGAAAGCCTGATCAGTAGGCAACAATTCTAAGTCAATGATTTCTAAAGAGTGGCACTCAACTCAGCAGTGTCAATACTGGGAACGTATTAGAAATACAAATTCTTGGGCTCCGTGTGTGACCTACAGACACTCTGCTGGAGCCTAGCAACTTGTGCTACAACAAGCTCCTCAGATGACGCTGGTAAGCGTTGGTCTGAGATTAAATTCCTTACTAACTCTTCCATTTCCCGCAGGATCTCTAGACTCTAGAGTCGAGAGTGACTTGCAGGAAACCAGTCCTCCAGGGTCTTACTGCCACTGCTGTCTCACTCCTTAACTGAACACTACCATCACTGTTGGATCAAACTGCTCTTTGAAGGCTACTAGTTATCTTGAATATGATTCCACTGTTTAATCCCCACATGCCATCACACCAGCCACATCTGGCGGTGGGAAGTGCTGACCCCTGCACCCTGAAATCCTCCCCTCCCTTGGCTTCCAGGACACTCCCCTTCCCCCTCCCCCCTCCCCCCCCCCACATTTCCAAACAATTACTAGACAAATCCAAGGAGCTCCAAACTTACCAAGCCCAAAACTGTATCATCACAGTTTTATTAATCCACCCCTCTCCCTCTCTCTTTCCCCCAAACCCCCTCCCTTGCTAATACCCCCTTTCTCAGAATGAAAACAATAACATATCAAGGTCATTAATCCTTGAAATTTGCCACTTTTTTGACTTATTTTTTTTTTAATTGACAAATTCTAGTAACTCTGCTTCCAAAATAGTTCTGCTTCTGTCCCACACCAATCAAAAGTGAAAAATGCTTGAGATGGCATTTTTAAAATAATGAAGTTGAGAGAGGAATGAGGATTTAATTTCCGGAGGCATTTTAACTGATGCGTGAAAAGTACTACTCTGTCTCCTCTCATGGAATCGTTTGCCTCTGTGGCAGGTGAGAGCCAGGGGTGCGGAGCGTTTTCCAGTTACCTTTTGTATGGTGTGTACTTTTGTAAACAAGATAATAAAGACAACACGGCACAATATACCTCGGTCCCTGAAGGGTTGAACACGCGCTCCCAGTTATTGAAGAGCAGGCAAGCAGCGGAAAGCAGGAAGCTTGGGGTTTTTAGAAGTAAATGGGGAACAGCCTTTTCTTTCTTGCTTCTTCTCTTTTTTTCATAGAAATCAAATGCGTGGCCACGGGCTGACCGTCCCAGGCTTGTTAAAGTATGGTCAGAAGACCAGCAACAGAAGCATCACCTGGGCTCTTCTAGAAACACAACCATGAGCCACCTCAAACCCAATGGCACCAAATCCGTGGCCATAGTCCCTCGGATGTATGCCTGCTCGAGTTTGCGAAGCACCACGTTAGCTCTAAAGCTTATTTATACGCTTAGCTTTCTCCCACATTTAGCCCCTGGGCGCACCTGCCCGGCCTGACCAGGCTGGAGAGCCGTGTGTTCTCACGGTGTGTCCTGGAACCAGCAGCTCCCGCTAGAAATGCAGGTTCCCAGGTTCGCCCAGACCCTCGGATCACATCCTGGGCCAGCCCTGCCGCTCTCTGATGCTCGCTTACGTTGAGAAGCGCCGCTTTAAGAGATGGTGGTTCTGGGTCCTAGACACGCACAGAGGCTCCTGCACTGCTGGGGGCCCATCAAGTACCTAAAGGGGCTCAACGTGGGCTTAGGGCTAATCCATAATTAGGAGAACCTGAGCTGGTGTTACTTCATTGGGACTGTGAATAACCACATTTTGTATATACACAGAAAATGTACAGTTTACAAAGCGTTTTTCATGGTATTTGTCTTAATCTTACTGCAACACAGGATGCAGACAGATGAAGAAAGTGGGTTTGAGAAAGATTACGTCATTTTTAAAGGGCAGGTACGTATTAAGGAGCAGGGCAGTCTTGGAACCCAAAAACACCGTATCAAAGAGGCCTTCCACCAGCTGTTTGAAAAGTTAATTGGAGGCGTTCCAAATGAAGCTAAAGACTCCCAAATGATTGTTATCTTTTGGGAAATAAATTTCAGGCACTGAGATTCATGAAGACCCGTGAAAAATAAAATTCACAAGTTGCTAAAGGTTCAACAACAGTAAAGACATGAATAGGAAGAGATAAAGCAAATGAAGCAAAACGTTAACATTTGGTGAATCCAGGTGGACTTGCGAGTTTTCATTGCACGATTTCTGCAACTTTCCTGTGGAAAATAAAACCCACAGGCTGTCAGCATTCGTGTGTGTTCCAGCAGATGACACACTACTTACCTGTCATTGCACGTGTTTTAGGGCTCCTGCCAAACAGCTTCTACTTATAGAAGAACCTAGCTATGTCGCACTGCATCATGGGAAAGCAGGTAGTAGACATGCGAGACACAAAAAAGATGCATTTACTTTCTTTTCCTTTTGCATGGAAGTTTATTCATTTGTGCAACTATTCTTCATTGGGGTCGCTGCCACAAAGGCAATTCTGGGTTGCAGTTGTCACTGACAAGTTTGTTTTCTCTCTCGACCCAGGCGGAAGACCAGTCGCACACAGAGGAAGACCAGTTGCCCCAGGAGAAAGACCAGTCATGGGGATCCAGAGAGGATCCGGCTTTTCATGTGCTGTGGCCCTGGTGCTGTAATTCTCAGACACTGCAGCCAGTGACCACACTTGGCTCCATTCAGTCCATTTTGTGAACTATTCTACTTGTATGCCACTTCCTCATGTGTCACAGCTAGTGTTTCTGAAAGACTTTTTGATAAAATACTGGGTTGGGGGAAAATAACTAGAAAGCCATTGAGACGACTGGGGAGATTTGGTTTGGATAACAGCATCTCTGTCAAAAATGAATGATTACACCTCCACCCGCCCCTAACCCACTTGTAAAGCCACGCTGGGCTCAGGTCCTCTTGACTGATGATAAGAGTTAACAATTGCACGTTGTTTCCAGTCCACAGATACTTTTCTATTTAATATCTTATTTGGTCTCATTTGATAATATATGAATTCCCCATTTGACCGCAGTGCTTGAGCGTAGGTAGGATTAGGTTCCTCACAGACAAGGGTCACTGAGGGTCATGAAATAACCAAATTCCCCAAGGTCATTTGGATAGCAGGTACCAGTGCTGAGACTCCAGCAGGTCTGACTTTACAAATTGCATTATCACTACTGAGCCAGCGTGGCCAGTCACAGGGGCCCTGCCGGCCGGGGGGCAACGCCAGGAGCAGGAAGGGGCTTCAAGCTCTGACCTTCTCCTTAGTGGTGCCCGGAGAACTCGGCAGACGTTTTGGAAAATGCCTAAAGTAATAAATGCCTATTGTAGGCTATTGAGAAAATTTACAAAGAATCAAGGAGGAAAGAAGGAAGGAAAGAAAGACCGTCTCCTTCTACCTCAACCTGGAAATAAATAGTCGTGGCAGCTTCTGTTTACATGTCCTCTCACTTCTCGTTTCATCTCTACCTGTGCTCTTCAAACCTTCAGGGGAAGGCTTGCAATTGGCCCTGCCTCAGGAATAGCTTTCCGTGAAGTGGAACCTGCTTCTTCCACCTCATTTCAGTGGTTGCATAGTATTCTATTGAGTGGATAAGCAGTGAACATTGAGTTGTTTCTCCGGGCCTTGGACTGCCTCCGTAGACCGCTCCCTTAGGCACTTCAGAA
This sequence comes from Plecotus auritus, assembly GCF_963455305.1. Taxonomy (NCBI): domain Eukaryota; kingdom Metazoa; phylum Chordata; class Mammalia; order Chiroptera; family Vespertilionidae; genus Plecotus; species Plecotus auritus. Next base: position 172,072,148 of record NC_137770.1, on the reverse strand, counting down.
GCCTAATTATGCTGCAGGAAGTGAATCACGATTTGGGTATAATCTCTGATCTCTTTCCTTTTCTTTACTGGCTCCAGTGAACCATGGAAACATTCCCTGGAGGCCTGGGTTGTAGTGCAGATTCCCAGAAGAGCCAGGCCTGAGCAGTTGGTAGTTCTTTAGAAATAGACATTGAAATAGCGGGGAAGGGGAAATGGGCTAATGGGAATCTTCCATTTTAGATCCAAACACATTTCACTGAAAAAGAACGCAAGAAAACAGGCAACAAAACATGCCACTCCTTCCCAGCTGCTCCTGAAGGGAACTAAGCGATGGGCAGTATTGGAAGCTGGTAGGTTTGCAGGGTTAGGTGTGCATGGTGCTCAGGGGGTCATTCTTCTAAGATTTTGGTAACTAAAGCATTGTTAGAGTGAGGCTAACATCACCTTGGAGATGCTTTTATGGATAGCTCAGCTGTGTTCTGGAAGCTTACTGTAGAAGGCAAAGTGCCTGTGAGTCATATTGCAGGTGGAAAATCAAGTAAGTTTGTGGTCAGACCAGGACCAGTGCTGGGAAAATAACTTGCAATCATATGTCTAAATGACTGTGCAGCCCTTCTGATAAGCACAGTATACTATTTTCTACATTGGCTTTGCTTCTAAATGACATTTAATTTTAACAGCTACTTAAACTGATGTTAATGAAAATTGTACTGCTTAGGATTAAACGCTGAGAGAATTCTTCATAAAAGTGCCACTAAGTCCCGGGGCTTCTGGGTAACATGTAAAAACAAAATAAGCAAAATGAAAAACACAAAAACAAAACACCTTGCCTTATTTAGCATGGAAAGGTGTCAACTTTTAGCCTTGCCAGTGTTTGTTGAACAAATGAAGATTTTTCAACGGAGCTTACAATCTGGGAGGCGGTTTGTTCCTTTGCTGTTGGGCCTCTTTCGTGCTTTGTCCTCACGTGTCCTCAGAGATGTGTGTGTGAAACCTGTGCGCCTTGGCGCCCTGTTCCTTTGGCTTCCAAGCCAAAAAGTATCACTCTTCCATCCCAGCGGGATCACCTCCAGGCTCCTTCTGTCTGCTCTCAGGCAGCCCTTCCCAATCAGTTCAAGCTAGGATGGCACACTGAGCCCCATTGGCCGTGCGGGGGCTGGAGTTCATACTTCCATTTCCCAAAGCTCTAAATCAGGGGTCCTCAAACTTTTTAAACAGGGGGCCAGTTCACTGTCCCTCAGACTGTTGGAGGGCCGGACTATAGTTTAAAAAAAAAACAAAAAAAAACTATGAACAAATTCCTATGCGCACTGCGGGCCCGGGATGAGTCGGCTGCTAAGCAGGACAGGCAGCGGCACCCGGCGGGCTGGATAAATGTCCTCGGCAGGCTGCATGTGGCCCGCGGGCCGTAGTTTGAGGACCCCTGCACTAAATGGTGACATGACTTTCGCAGAGCCAGGAGTCCTTGTCCTGAGCTCTAGCATTACTTCTGACTCAGAATCATCCTGGTCAGGTCACTCATTCTTCCTCGTGTCACATACAGTATGATTTTCTCCAAGCACTGTAGCAGAAGCCTCCTTACAAATCAGAAGTCCTGGCTCCCCTGTGGAAACTGAATGCAATCAGGGTTTATAACATATCTTCCCTCAGGTTAGGAGAAAGCTCGGCTGTCTGCTCTCTCACAGGGGAGTGTGAGATGAGGGTCCCTCTGGGCCTCTGCCTCTCTTTCCCGTTGTCAGGGGCGGCTGTTCAGAGCTGTTCGCAGCTGCACTGACTGCTCCACAGGACCTCTGACGGCAGCACCACCAACCTGAAGAAGTCCTGCTCCAGAGGCAGAAGACAAAATAGGCTGAAGAAAATTTGCTTGGAGCAGTCTTATCTTCTTAATTCAGTTTCTTCATCCCACATCATGTTACATTGTTAACAAAGAAGAAAAATAATGACCTCTGAACCTCTGTTTTATATGAAGTCTGTTCTTTGCTTTAAGGAATGAGAAAGATGTGCCTACTGTTTCTGCATTTGCATTATGGTTAAAATTTAAAAGTATCTTTTTGGTCTAGTAGGAACTATGTGGGAAGTGAACTTCCTCCAAGGTCATTTCAGAACCTTGGAGAATATTGCGGTTTCTTGTCTGATCTTCCAGTTATTCTAACTGTAATTCGAGGTATTTATACCACCACCTGTTCTTTTGGCCCTTTCATGGACTTTTTTAAAGATGTCCTCTGACACCAATGACTAATGGTCATTCCACTGTAGGAAACAGATTATATTCATTTTCTATTGCCCTCTAACAACATTTCCAGATACTTAACAGATTAAAACAATACACATTGCCTGGCCGGTGTGGCTCAGCAGCTGAGCATCGACCCAGGAACCAAAAGGTCACTGGTACGATTCCTGGTCAGGGCACATGCCCAGGTTGTGGGCTGGATCCACAGTAGGGGTATGTGCAGTAGGCAGCCAATCAATGATGTTCCTCTCTCATTGATGTTTCTCTCTACCCCTCTCCCTCCTCTTTCTGTAAAAATCAATAAAAACATATTCTAAAAATAAATTAAACAATACACATGTATTATCTCTCAGTGTGTGTCTGTTAGGAGTCCAGGCATGATGTGACTGGGTCCTCTGCTCCAGCGGCTGACAAGGCTACAGTCACGGTGTCAGCCAGGGCTGGGGTCTCATCTGAGATTTGACTATTGATAGAACCACTTCCAAGCTCATGTGGTGTGGGCAGAATTCAGTTCCTTGAATGTGGCCCGTTTTCTTCCTGGCTAGAGGCTGGAGGCTGGCTGCCCTCAACTGCTTGAAACCTCCCATCATTCCTTGACAGATGGAATGGGACTTTTTGCTTCCTTAAAACCAGCCAAGGAGAGGAAGACCCCTGTGGAATGAAATCATCTACATGTAATCATCCAATGGTCCATTTGAATACATCTGATTTGTAATGCACAAAGAGTATCCTAAGTACTGTCTATTCATATGCTTAAATGTAATTTGTCTTTTGTTTCTGTATAAGAGTCAACAACCTTGAATCATTCTCTGTCTCCTCCAAGATCATAAGAAAGTCCTTCTGCGTGCAACACATTTTCAAGAAGCGATGCTAAATCCTGGGAGGAAAACTGCAAAAAACTGTTCCCACTTTGATGTGCTAGCTTTTACCCTGTATTCAAAAGCAAATGTCTTTCTATTCATCTATTTATGAGATCACTGAGGAACAGAGCTGCCATAAATTTCTCTTTTAATGGATCGTGTTTGTATGTAAAGCATACCAAGTTATTTTTATAAAAAATGTTAAGTCCCTAGGTATTTTTAAAAACAGTATTGATGGGCACTTCTGTCAAGTGTGCACTGCTATTCTTACCGAGTTGGTTCCAACTTGATGAATGCAAGGACATTAGCCAGCTGTACCAAACAAGTTCCTGTTCACTCCCAAGTTTGTGTGGCCTTCGTAGAACACCTCTCGGGAGGCCTACTAACACACACTGTTAAATACTGGCTTGATTCCCACCTCCTGTTCTCTTAGTATACAAACCCTGTGACTTCCTTGGGCATGAAGGAAATCCTCCCATTGGTGGGAGTGGTTGGCAGCTTCTGCTATGAGATCACAGGCTATTTTGTCCAAGGTGCCAGATTTCCCTTTGACCTGGCAATGCCACTTCTAAACTCCCAGCATTTTCAAAAGAGATGAAAATAGTACCATACTGAAAAATGAGTTAATCTGGTTATTTTAGTGATTTTTAAATCCTGGACTAATTGAATAATGAAGATATGACTCTTAGTTTATATTCCATCAGGCTCATAACTGCTTTAATAAAAAGTATTAGTCATTAAAAATATTCCACTCTTAGTAAAATTTATGAAAGGTATATTTTTGAGTTTGAGTATATAGTTTACTTGAGAATGTCAACCATTCTTCTCCTTTCCTTTTTTTCTGTCACCTTAGTGTGTTCAGGTCACAGTGTATAATGTTTAGTAATTTGAAAACTGTCTAGAAGATAGTAGATATTTGAATCTTTGAATTATTCTTGAGTATGTCTCATATTTCTAATATTTCCTTCCACCTTTACACTTTTTTTCTGGCCTCTTCTTTCTTCCTTTAATTCTCACTTGCCTCAAAAGTCTTCCCGTTTGTGCTTGTGCATACAACTCTTGGATGTGTATAAGGAAGGGGTTCAGAATGGGGTTGGAGGCGATTGCTGTTCCCCCTCCCTGGGTTCCCACCAGCCCACAAGTTTGGGATGTAGCAAGAAAGTTGCTGCCTTCTTTCTCCTTCCCTCTCCCTTCCCTCGGCCCCAGGAGCAATGACTAGACTCTTGGTCCATGACTCCCTGTTGGATGGGACTGAGGGGGCCTCCCTTCTGTCTCTCTGCCTCCCTGCAGTCTCCATATGTCTTTGCCCATCTGTAAGCCCCTCAGGGAAGACCTTGCCCCTGGAAGAGGAACGTGTGTGTCCTGTCCTGGTCTAGCTGCTCTGGCTGAGGACATCTCTTACTAAATGGAGAGGAAGCCACTTAGGCTGCCGGTCCAAGCTGCCTTCTCAGATCTTGCTTTAGCAGTGATACAGCTAGTGTTTTTGGTTTTTAACTGATGATTTTTCAGTTTACTCTGCATCTCGAGAAGACAAAGTTGCTATAAAATTAATACCCTTAAATACTAATAAAGTGCGATAAACCTGGCTGTCCTCTCTCCCTTACCTCACAGGAAGAGACACTGGAGGGAAGGGAATAGAAGTTTTGTGGGCAGTGGAGTTTTGAGCAACTTCACGGGCTGGTCAGGAAGGCAGACAAAAAGCCGGATGTCCTGTGAAATGAGGGCACTCGGGATGTGGGCCAGTCAGCCAAGTTCAGTCCTTACTGCTTCCAGCCAAATTGCAGGAGGCAGGCCAATGTTGCAGTGGAGACTCTGGGCAGGGAGCCAGGCCTAAGAAACCTGCTGAAAATGTGCCTGGCGAGTTCCCAGGGCACAGCTCCAGAGACCCAAAAGGTGGGCATCCTCGGTGAGTCATGCTGACAGAACAGGATAGTTGGTCATGGCCTGGGAAACGCAGTGCTGAGTCACAGCTTCTATAGGGCGATAGCCAGGGTATTTGGGGCTGGAGCAGCAACGTGTCCCCTAATTGCTATGCTCCAAATTAAGAGTCATGACTTTGACCAACTCAGACTTCAGTGAGTTGAACATACTTCTATATTGGAACTCAAAGACTCTGTTACAGAGAGGGGGGAAGCTCTTAATTCTTTGACAAGGGAAGTGGTAAGGCAATAGCATGGCGTGGAGAACCACTGACCAAGCATAGCCTACAATGTCCTGCTTTGCCCAAAGTATGCATCCAAAAGAACTCTCCCCAACCTCCTGGGCAGTGGCAATAGTTTGGGCTGAGCAGTCTCTTGGGCAGGCAGAGAAGGGAAGGGGGAGTCATTATTTCCTCTTTGGTTACAGAATCCAGCTGATTGAACAAGATGCCTCGAGGCGCCCTAACCGGTTTGGCTCGGTGGATAGAGGATTGGCCTGTGGACTGAAGGATCCCAGGTTCGATTTCAATCAAGGGCGTGTACCTTGGTTTCGGGCACATCCCCAGAAGGAGATGTGCAGAAGGCAGCTGATGGATGTTACTCTCTCATCGATGTTTCTAACTCTCTATCCCTCTCCCTTCCTCTCTGTAAAAAAAAAATCAATAAAATATTTTTAAAAAGGATGCCTTGAGGCCAGAGGGAATAAAACATCTTTCCCTGGGTGCTTCAGTGAGGCTTTGATAAGCACTCAGAGCAATGGTGGAATCACCACATGATGTCACATGAGCAAGCAGTGGCTACAGCCCCACAGGACCCACATTTTCAACTGTGTCTCTGCAGCCCAGCCCCCTGTCTTGGTCTGTGCTTGCCGCAGAAAGTGTGGGCTGGTGGGAGTAGGGAGAAGTGGATGCATTGGCACTAGCTATGCACTCATTCACTGCTACCTGATAGACCTTGTCCTCATCCTCCTGCCCAGGTCCTCCTGGCTTATGGGCCCAGGAGACTCCTCATTATCATCATTGTCATAGCCTTTTTCACAACCTAGTAATGCCCCATCTCTGTCCACTACCAGCTGTGTGACCTTGGGCAAATTAGTCAGCCTCTCTGACCCTCAGCTTCCTTGTTTTAGAATAAGAGATATAATACTTCCTGCAGATTTATATGCAGATTAATTTGAATAGTACAACATTTGTATAGCACTTAACACAGCATCTAGCCATAAGAGACATTCGGTAGGTAGGAAGCCATTATTATTGGTAGTAATATTATCATTAACACCATTATTGTTGTTATTACTGGTGGCTTCTTTAGATTGTCTACTGTTAATATGTTTGTTATATTCACCTATATGTTTATATTCACATGCATACATACCGGTTTCCAACACCAAACTTTTAGATCTTTGAATTGTGGACGAAAGGGGCCACATGATAACCTGACAAACTCAGGGAAGGCCTGCATGACAGTCTTGCAAACTCAAAGATCTAAAGTAATCACAAAGGATGGTCTGAAACTAAACTTTAACTAAAAGCAGTTATGTAGTCACCTCCTAGGCCAGTATCTTCCCTGACAAAGTCAATTTTTACCTTAACTAAGCTTATTCTCTTTTTGTATCTACAATGACATATCATTGAAATGTCAGGGTAACTTGTAACTTCCCTTCCCCCCACCCCCACCCCACCCCCACCCCCCGGACCGCTCAGGGCACAATCAAATGCTCTGGGTGCCAGGATAGATACCACAAATTCCTTCATTGTTATTGTTATCATGTTAATTGTTGACTGTTAACTATCCTGTACCCACCTAAGTAATGCGTCTATCATTTTATTTTTTGTCCAATCTCAGAGGTGCCCCCCACCCTGCTTTACTTTCTCTCGCCTCTCTAATTTATCACCAGTGGATTTCATGTAATCCACTTACGTCTCCTCCTTTGATAGTACTGTATAAAACAAGGTGAAAAATCACCGTTCTCTGGAGCATTATCCCAATCCATTGAGATTCTGCTTCCCAGTGATTGTTGACAGTTTGGCTCAAATAAACTCACAAAAACTCTTTACAGATTTGAATGTTTTTATGTTAACATTATGATTGGCACTTATTTTACGAGGCATAGCTACATATATTTTATATGTAGAAAATATCTATTATTTGCAGGGAAGCAAGATCAACATATAATGAAATTTCATTCCTATAGCAAGTTTTTGAATATAAGAGAAGTATTTAGGTTTTAATTTCCCATTTTCATAGTCTAATCAGCTTGGGAAGAAATACAGTAAACATTGGCCTAGTCTGCTCAGGCTGCTGTAATGAAATAGCATAGACTGGGTGGCTTAAACAGCAGGAATTGATTTCTCACAGTCATGGAGGTTGGGAAGTCCAAGATGAAGTGCCAGCTCTTTGGGTTCCCTGGTGAGAACCTGCCTCTTGGCTTGCAGACAGCTTATCTCCTCACTCTCCTCACATGGCGAATCTCTCTGGTGTCTTCTTATAAGGGCACTAATCTTATCATGAGGGTTCCACCCTCATGACTTCCTTTAAACCTAATTACCTCCAAATACCATCACAATAGGGGGGCTAGAGCTTCAATATTTGAATTTGGGGGGATATAATTTTGTCCATAGCTAGCACTAAACCTAGATAGGGATCAGCCCAGCAAAGGATTTGGGGGTCCTCCAAGTTGGAAGAAGCAATGTAGGTGGAAATAGCATTGTGTGACAGAGTCCATGGTAAAGAACTCTACTTAGGAGACAGACCAAGAGCAAAGAAACTCACTGTCTAGTGATTACAAGGTCAGGACTGTTTACCGTTGAGTACTCAGTCATCTTAGATACTCCCGAGTAAAATGGCATGGGGAATTCAAACTCCATCTGGGTGAACAGGGCTCAGATTCCTGAAGAGCATAAACCTTTGGCATCCAAACTAACTAAAATCATTAATTAACCAATAGGACAAGACAGTGCTAGAAATGAGTTACACATCATTCATGTTGTGTGAATCTAAAAAAGGTAATATAGGGACAGAGCAAATGCACCCAACACTGGAAAAGAACCAGAGAAAAAGTAGAAAGCCAAAAAGCATACACATAAAAAGAATAATAGCTGTTTATGAAGTGCTCCCTATGGACTAAGCTGCTGACAAATGTGATTTTATTTAAACACTAGAGGCCTGGTGCATGTAGGGTCTCTCGACGTGGCCTGCAGGGATGGGGCTAAAACCAGTATTCCAATGGTGCCTGCTGTTCCTGCCTGCTGCTCCTGCTCATCCCGGCCCGCTGTGCCTGCCACCGCTGCTGTTGCTCGGTAGGCTCGCTGCCGCTCCACTGTGGTATCCCAGCTGCAGCAACCAGCCATGAGCCCTGCATCTGGCACCCATTGGTCAGCTCTGCCCCCCTGTGCATCATAGCAACCAGTCGACCAGTTGTTCGGTCATTTGGTCGCTTAGGCTTTTATATATATAGATCACAGCAATCTTTTAAAGAAATATTATTATCTGCATTCTATAGACAAGGGAACTGAGGCTTAGAGAATTTCAGCAAGTGGCCGAAACTCATACTAGTAAGTAGCAGTAGGGCTCTTACGTTTATCTTTAAAATAAACCATATGCCACTTCATTACTTATCTTGTTGGTACCAGAACTGCTCTAGCAAATTGTACCATGTGCAGACAACACCATTTTAAAGCAAATAATGGAGACAATGTAGGCTGCATTGGGTAGAGGTGGGGCATATGGACAGGGCATTAAATGTCTCCTTGGGAATTCTCTCCTCTTAGAATTCTCTCCTCTGTGATGGCTTCCTTGATCCATGTTTTCCATTAGAATTTATATTCTGTTGATCACCAACCCACGAGCCATATTTCAAAATAATACCTGGGCACTTTGACCAGCTGGCACTTTGACCAGCTGGCACTTTGACCTCTTTTTTAAAAGGAAGTATAGGTTTCAGAGCCCACATTCCAAACACCAGCAGTGATTCTGTATGACCCAAACATCTCGGCCTAGACACCTCACCTCCAGAGCTTCAGGAAATACAGCCCCACCCCTGACCTCTGTGCCGGGAATGGAGCCAAGTACTTTTCATCAAACTGACCCCCACAGCAGCCCTGCCAGGGATGGTACCCACGCCCTCTTCTACAGATGAGGAAATGAACAGATGCTCGAAGTTTCAATAACTTGTCCAAATTCACATAGAGAGGGTGGAACCAGAAATAAAACCCAAACCAGGGTTCTATAGCACTGGCCGCACTACTGGACTTGGTTTTGAAGGTGTAGGTGTGTTCCCAGTTGGAGCCAGCACCTCCTGCAGGGAAAAGAGACTGAGCCTGGGAGGATTTCTTGTGGTAATTGTCTGAAAAACTTTCCCAAGACAAGGTTTTGCTTTACATGGGGACTGATGCTTCTGACTTCTACCCTCTTAGAGTAGAAATAGTGGCTATTGTTGAAGCAGGAATCTTCAAATGATAATATGGAGACCCTCTGAGTTTTCCTGCCAGTCCTGGATCCTGTCCCATCCTCCCAGGAACAGCTGCGTGACTGGGGTCACCTCCTCATGGGATTAGAAGGTTTGGGGTCATCTCCAAATCCTCTGCACCGAGTGAGGTTCAGTGAACCGTGTTCACTGCCCACTGTTTTTCTCCTCCACAGAAATGACACACCTCTCTTATAGCCACCAGACAGTTGACAACTGCTGGGTAAAACATTCATTCGTTTACATGGGAGCAAACTGAGATGTGATGAGATTCCACACTAACTGTAAGGATTATTATTAGCCTTATTTTATAGAGGAGAAAATGTGGGATCAGAGAGGTGAAGTTATTTGCCCAAAGCCGCACAACTAGTAACAGTGGAGCCAACTGGCTCCAGAGCCCACGTGTTGACAGTGTCTCTGGTGAATTAGTAGCACAGGCCAGACTAGAAGCTGAGCCATTCAGCTGCCATTTCAAAGCTCTCATGTCATTACACTGTTGTCTCCCTGACAACCGGAGCTCACTTGTGGGCCTGGCAGGAGATGTTTGTTGCTTGCTTCCCTACTTTCCATTCCCCTTCTCTAGACAACAGAAGTCTGACGTCACTAGGTGAAACCACTCTAGCCCCATCTTTGACAAGTGCTTTGGGTGGAGTTGACCCCACCCTAGCTGCAAGCAAGCTGTACTCTGCTCAGCTTAAGTGGTCAATTAGTCTTGAATTGCTACAGGCCTATAATACAGACACACACACACACACACCCCTCCACCCGTCTAAGCAGAGAACCCCGTTCTCCCTGCTCTAGTGATGGCTTCAAATGTGGGCAGCTGCTCAACTACTCAGCCAGACCTCTGGTTACTGCTAAGAAAGTTACCACAGACTCTCCCTTCCCTAGACAGTGTGGTGTGAGGTAACAGTCCTGTAGTTACTGGCCAGCACCAGGGAAACATCTGAAGCTGTCATGAGAACTCTGGAGCCTGACAATAACCTTAACCCTGTGGAAAACAGAGAGAAGGAAGGAGAAAACATCGGTCCTTTAGACGTGGCTCAGCTGCGATCAAGCCCCACCGGAAGCCAGAAACTCTCTTCCTTTGAATTACATGAGCTAGGCAAGTGTCTGTGTGTAAGCCCATCTTCTGTTTCTGTAACAGAGCCCTGTCCTGGCAGGCTGCCACCACATCTGCTAACATTGTGCTTTGCTCATAGTAGGTGCTCAGTAAAGGAATTTTAAATGAATAACTCAAACACACTTCTGCAAAATGAAACTATTTCATCATTCATAACTCAGTGCAGCTGTGAAATGGGCCTATGTCGCTGTTGCAGTTATAGTTTGTTTTTCACAGACAGACAGGTGACACAAACCTGCCATGCCAAGGCTGAGGACACTCGCAGTTCTCCAACACACACTAACTGCCGCAGATAGGGAGCGCACTAATGAAGAGAGATTTCTCAGCTGTATCGTGTTGCCTTAGCAATTACTTTGGTTCTCATATCAACCACTATTGGGCCCATTCAGAGAAAGTGATGTGAATTTTTTTTATGGTTCCTTTCCCCAAGGATTTCTTTGACAAACTTCTAAGCCTATCTAATAAAAAAGTAATATGCAAATTGACCATCACTCCAACACACAAGATGGCTGCCCCCATGTAGTCAAAGATCCTGCCCCCATGTGGACATAAGATGGCTGCCACAAGATGGCCAGCAGGGGAGGGCAGTTGGGAGCCAGCAGTCCTGGATTGTGAGAGGGATGTCCAACTACCCGTTTAGGCCTGATCCTGGTAGGATCGGTCCTAAATGGGCAGTCGGACATCCCTTGAGGGGTCCCAGATTGGAGAGGGTGCAGGCTGGGCTGAGGGACACCCCCCCACCCCCGTGCACGAATTTCGTGCACCGGGCCTCTAGTTAATTATAATTTTCTACAAAACCAAAGGAATTAAATGCTTGGAGTCTATTGTTATGATGGAATCTTGATATATAACTATTTTTCTGAGCAATGTATTTTTTGTAGTGCTCATTGTTGAGGAACTCAAAAACTCTTATAGCTTTTTGCATGAAGGGCTGAAGTTTTGATGCCTGAAAAAAATACTTGTATCACCTTGAGCAGGTCATTATACTTCTCTGAACCAGAACTTCCTTTGTAAAATGAGAGGGTGGGTCTCAGGAGAGGTTTCTGTTTTAATGTTACTCAGATGCTCACTGTGCTCAGTTAGCATTGTGAATATTCCATGGTGTTTTCTCCAAGGCACTCAGAAGTGATTGCCTATGAAGTGCCTTGTCAAGAGTGTGTAGCATAGGAGTCCTTCATAAATGCTGGTTCAATGAAATTTAAGCAAGAAGAGAAAGCCAGTCGTGTTTGAATCAATTGCCTGAGCACCGCCTCTGTGCTTTATTCTGGCTAAGGGTGGAGGTAGAAGTGCATCTGGCCCTCACCTCAGTGAGTTCATTTGCAGAAACAAACCCAGTGCACATGAAACAGTGACACAGACTGTGCTGCACTCAGCATGGCCAGGGGTGAACCTGAGGGGGAGGGGATGGTGAAGGATTAAAGAAGACAGACAAGAGAATAAAGCTGGGGCTAGGTGGGACACTGCTTTCTGATGGAGAGACAGTGCCACAGACACAAGCTGAGTCTTTATTTTATAGCCAGCTCCCATGAGGCCAAGTAAGGTTAAGAAATTTACAATGTTCTCGTGGGTTTAGAACAGGGGTGGGCAAACTTTTTGACTCGAGGGCCACAATGGGTTCTTAAACTGGACCGGAGGGCCGGAACAAAAGCATGGATGGAGTGTTTGTGTGAACTAATATAAATTCAAAGTAAAGGAGCGGAGGGGAGAGCAAGAGAACCCTCCGCTCTTTCGGCTCCGCGGGCCGGATAGAACAGTCGAACTACAGCGGGCTGTAGTTTGCCCACGGCTGGTTTAGAACCTACTCAATTACATGTACCTGAAATCTATCAAGCTTTGTTTTGGCAGCACTTGCTGCACCTCCCTCAGCCCACCTCACTTAGCCACCTGGGACCATAAGGTCAAGCTTATAACCATAGCCTTTGGCTATAATTGTGCTGGGAGGGCTTTGCCCTCCAAGGTGGGACTTGCACGTGGCTTTGCCATGAGAGGACCGTGCTCTCTCATTAGTCCAAGGCTTGAACCTGTCAAAATGCTGTCACTGCTCTCCACAATAGACAGGTCAAAATTAAGTGCATATGGCATAGACTGTGAAGAGCTGCAAGAATTTAGAAAACTGGGGTATCTGAGAGGGCAGAGAAAATCAGGGAAGGTTTACCAAAGATAGACTTAAGATGGTCCTTAAAAAGAAGGATTTGGCAAGTGTGTGTGTAGAAAGAAGGCTCAGGGAATGAAGACAAAATATACCATTTGAGCCCAACTGGTGTGGCTCAGTGGTTGAGGGTCAATCTATGAACCAAGAGATCACTGGTTTAATTCCCAGTCAGAGCACATGTCCGGGTTGCAGTCTTGATTTCCAGCAGGGGGCATGTAGGAGGCAACTGATCGATGTTTCTATCTCTCTGTCCCTCTCCCTTTCTCTTTCTCTAAAATCAACAAAAACATATATTTTAAAAAAAATGTACCATTTGAGGCTCTGCTCTGCCTTAGCTCCTGGTTCAGTAAGCCAGGATTCCTGCCACTACTGTATCTTTAAAGCTTTTTTGCTGTTGTGGAAAATCACCATTCACTGGGTCAGAATATTATGGCCCTGACTTAAGCTTTGGCCTCAAAACGTGTGCACATTTCCTGCATGGCAAGATAACACCATTCGTAACATAACCTGCACATTAGGGAGCCAGTAAATAAATAAACCTTTACATTCCAGATCAATCCACCCAGCCTCTGACAATGACTTGTGGCTTGTACTGCTAGGTTAAATATTAGTCCAGGGCACCCCAGTCAGCTCACACACTGAGATTCCTGGAGGAAAGGAGCCTCAGCCATGAGCTTGGTCTGTGAACACAGCCTGGATCCCTACAATGAGATTTCTTGTACCTGAAACACTAGAAAGACTGGAGAGAAACCATGTGATTAAGATGCCTTTATTTTATTTTATTTATTTTTTTAAATAATCCTCACCTGAGGAAATTTTTCCATTGATTCTTAGAGAGAGTGGAAGGGAGAGGGAGAGACAGAGAGAAATATCGATGTGAGAGAGAAACATCAATTGGTTTCCTCCTACACACACCCCAACCAGGGCCCAGGCTGGGGAGGAGCCTGCAACCCAGGGACGTGCCCTTGATCAGAATCGAACCCAGGACCCTTTGGTCCACAGGCTGATGCTCTATCTACTGAGCTAAACTGGCCAGGACTAAGATGCCTTTAAAACACAGCAAACCCACTTATCCAGATAAAGTGGACACCACCCACAATCAATTTTAAAGTTAACACAAAGCAGATTGGTACTCAAGGACTCATCATCTGACGTTTTATTCTAAGAGAGCTGCATCAAGAGTATCCATATAATATCAGCTTCCTTTCTCTTTATTAATCCTATAACTTTGAGGAGCAGGGCAGAACAGGTATCAGTGAAAAGAAATTCCTTACTCAAAGTTAGTTGGAAGTGCAAATACCCATTTATATACGGAGATTTGAGAACAAACCCAAGGATGCAACTGCCCAACCATGTACCAAGATGCTGTCTGTAATGACAAAACCTTGCCCCACTTTGGCTTTCTAAAATACATCGTGGTGCACCCATACAATGGAATACTCAGCAGCCATTGAAATCTATTTTGGGGACCTGCGAGTGGCCCACGTTGGGCTGTCAGTTGCGAGTGTACCCCCCACGTCCTGCGTGGTTCAGGGTTTCAGGTTCAGGGTTTGGGCTCTAGAGGAGGCTGCACACAAATGAAAGAGACTAGAAAATATTAATTTGGAAATATTGGGGGCCAGGCAGGAGCCCAACTCAAGGGGAAGGACTCCACCCTGCTCAGGCCTTGCTATCCCTTTTATTAAGACTATGGGATACACCCATAGCCTTTAGGCAGGCAATTCAGTAATAGCCAATCAGCAAGAATTTACATAAGATTAAAAGGTGGAAGTTGCTTTAGCTCCCTTTGTCTCAACTAAACAGTGGGTGGTTGGCTCTGACCTTTCAGAGCTTCAAGGTTGACCAGCCTTCCGGGTTCCTTGTCCACACCTCTCTGCTAGTGAAGACAATGGGAAGCTTCCAACAGGGACCTACATCTATTAATATAGAAATATATTCATGCTATAGTACTTAGAAAAGGAGTCACCAAACTGAGATATAGGTTAAGATTCTCTGTTTTAAAATAAAGTATTTGCATAGCGAAAAACACTGATATATATATATATAGATATAGATATAGATATAGATATAGATATAGATATATAGATATATAGATATATAGATATATAGATATATAGATATATAGATATATAGATATATAGATATATAGATATATAGATATAGATATATATATGGTACAGTTTTATAAGTAATGTGGAATTGTGGGTACTTTTATGCTTACCTGTTTCTGGTTTTCTGTATCTTTACATTTTTCTGGTTTGAGGTTTTGCTTTGGAAACCAGAACTAAAAATCAAGAGCAAGAAAGAACAAGATAAACTCTTCAGAAAAAGCTGAATTTACCAGTGCTAAAAGGTTCACCCCACTGATTTTTCTGTGTCTGGAATTTCTATCTTTATTACTTTTTTGGGGGAAAATTATTTCAAATGGCATGAATTCATGGGGAAGTGCCACTAATCCCCACACTCGCATTCCTTCTTCAAGCTGACTTCCATCTAGAAAAGCATAGAGTAGGGCCTGACAGGAAATTCACATTCCCCCAGGTTCAGGGGCTGCTCTCGGGAAGACAGCACTTCCCAGGTGGGGCCTGAGAAGGATCTGAGAAGGAAGTAGAGGAGGAGGGAAAGGGAAGCAGGAATAGCACTACCGTGTTTCCTGGTGCCTGCTCTTGGGGCTGGGAGTGAGGATGACTGAGTCACTGGAAGCATGAACCCACAGGGACCTACAGCTGTCTCAGCCATCTGTCTGTGCTGAGTCTTAGAGTGACAAGGAATTCTGCTACAGTCAAACCCTGGACCTAGGTCCGGAACTATTCAGTGTATGGGGAAGAGTGGGGTTCAACCTCTGTGAGGAAGTAATGAGGTAGGAGGGGTCAAGGTGGAGGCTGGGGAGGTAGGAGCCACCGAGGCCTTGAGGAATTAACCCTGAATTAACTATGGAGCCACCTGAGCTTTGGTCAGATCACCTGACATAGCACTTTCCGTTGTTTAAACTAGTTGAGTCAAGGTTTTTCTGTACTGGCAACAAAAGCGCCCTACCGACTCCACCCACATTTAATGAGCCCATGTATGCTCCGGGCATTGTGTTATGGCTTTATGCGTATTACTTCATCCAGTCCTCACACAACCCCAAGGCAGACACACCATTGTCCTCCTCAATTGGAAACAAGCAACAGCAGCCTTGGGAGGGTTAGGAACATGCCCAGGTTACACCACTGTGGAGGAATAGGTTTATGTTTGACCACAGACCAGCTGACTTGAGAGCCCCAATCTGAGTCATTCAAGTTTCTGATTTATTATTAAGTAACATGTGAGATTGCTCCGTCCATGTATTTAATCTAAGAGGTATTAGTAAATGAAAAGAAAGAATTTGAAGACACTATTCCAAAGCACATTTTCTCTCTCTACTCCATGAACGCTAGTATCCTTTGCAAAAGCCAAATTTGGTGCAACCAACATCCAGAGGGAGATGCTGGTAGGGGAGTGGAGGAGGGGATGAGTGGGATAGTTTAAGTTCAGCTGTTGACTGCAGACTCAATGGTTGTGAGCCCTTGGTATTAAAAGTATTATACTCCTTGCACCTCAGTTTCCTCATCTGTCAAGGGGTGGAGGGGGAGACCTACCTCTCAGAGTTAGTGTGCAGGTTAAGGGAGACACAGTGTGATAAGCATGCAGCACAGTGCCCAGCCCTTGACAGCACAGAAGGTGCTCACCAGTTAGGAGCACAGAAGTGGGAGTTCTGGCCACCCAGGACTCTGATCTTGCCTTAGCTTCTACTTCCTCTCTAAAATGAGGATAATCATTCCTTTATTCACCATATATTTTTTTGGCCCCCACTTTAGACCAAAGGCTGAGATAATGCTGAGTTAAAACTATAATTAGTCTCCATTATCTTGGAAATTACAATCTGATAGAGAAACAGAGACCCCCCAAAAAAGGAGATTTCAATATGGCATGTGACGTCTAAGATGGAGAAGCACAGGGACAATGGGAATGCATGGGAGTTAGAGTCAACCTGGGCTTGGGGTGTCAGGGGAGGTTTCCTGGAAAAAAGACATTTAAGAGGAGCACTGAACCATGAGTAGGAGTGACCCAAGTTGAAGAGGCTTGGGGGAAATGGGGAGGGGAAAGGGTATTCAGGTCTCAGATTGTTGGGAAGGTTCAATATGACAATGTACTAGTATATGAATTGCTTGATACAAAGTCATTTGTATGTGCTCAATGAACAGTCATAATTTCCTTATTCTAGGACACTTGAAATACATGTATTTTTCTATCTGCATTTCCAGTTTCAAATGAATGTTTCCTGTTAACTCTCAAGTGGTTTTCTGACTCTCACCAGCATTATTATTTTTTTTAAATTTAAACATTTTTTTAATATTTTATTGATTTTTTTTTACAGAGAGAGGAAGGGAGAGGGGTAGAGAGTTAGAAACATCACATTAATGAGAGAGAAACATCAATCAGCTGCCTCCTGCACACACCCTACTGGGGATGTGCCCCCAACCAAGGTACATGCCCTTGACCGGAATCGAACCTGGGACCCTTCAGTCCGCAGGCCTACGCTCTATCCACTGAGCCAAACCGGTCAGGGCTCACCAGCATTATTTTAGATGTGATCTTCTAACGAACCGTGACCGTACCCTGATTGAAATCTTTGAGCAGCACTCAAAGGGAGGCAGGGGGAAGGGGGACGGTCCTTCCCTTCTTCATGAGGCGAGTGACAGGCACAGCAAGTCCTCACTAAGTGAAGGCAACGGACGTGGCCAATGTGCTGAGTGTTTATAGCTTTCCTCACCAGCAGTTCTATTACTTTCTAGTCCATCTGAAGGAAAGGGAAAACCTACAATAGTTAAGTGGTCAGATGGCATTCACCTTGCAAAGACTGGTGGTGCCATGTCTTGCTTCTGCTTCTGCTCTCACAGCAAATAGCCGGCCTCTTGACATGTCATTTTGATGCTTCAGAATGCTTTCTTCTTAAACCTGATTCCCTCCATGCACCTGATCATTAGGGGTAGACAATGTTCAATTCTGAAAGATTTGAACAGAGTGAAATATATGCTCAGGAGAAGGCGCCACACTGTGAGAGCCTTGAAACCATATTAAATGAAACCAAATTCTGGGCCACTGTCACTTGTACGAAAGGAAGCAACAGGACTAATGCAGTTGTTTGTTCTGTTAGGTTATGTTTCATTAAAAGTTGAGGTGGCAGCCTTTGGAAAAATCAAATCTGAAGTTGGAAAGTCTTATATAACACGGTTGGGAGGATGTAGAGCCATGACGTTATCCACTGCTGGGGGAAGTGTAAATTGGCACAAATTCCTTTGGAAAATGGATTGTCTGGTTGAGGTGAAATATGTCTTGCGTGCATCCCAGCAGTCTCCCTTCTAGCAAATTTCATTCCCCAGACATTTATATGTATGAATGTTCAAAGCAGCATTGTTCATAATTACCCAATGCTGGAACCAACCCAAATGTCTACAGAAAAAAATTATAATTACTATGAGCAGCAATGTGGATTTTAAAAGTATAATGTACAAAAGATGTTCAAAATAATAAATATTGTGTGCTTGCATTTATATAAAGTCCAAAACTAAGTCACACTAAATTAGGATTTTAGGGATGCCTAAATACATAGGTGGTGAAAGTATAACAAAAAGTTAGGCAGTAATTATAATAAAAATCAGAATAGTAGGGAAGGGACACACTGGAAACTTCTAGGGTCTGGCAATGTTCTATTACTTGACCTGGGAGATGTTATGCAGGTGTGTTTCTTAGTAATTATTTGTTGCTTTTAGATTTATGTTTCATTCACATGTATATAAAAAAGCAAAAACAGAAATTCTATGACCTTCTGAACAAACAGTGGCCTGTAGAGTAAATCATTAATAAAGTCATTTTTTAATGGACTTCCAGTGAGAAAACCTTTCTCAAAGAGCCTCTGTTAGGCGCCTCATTTATCTCTAAATTCAAGACCTTTGGACACACTGGTTTTGCTATAACCAGGAAAGTGTCTTTCCAGATACCTCAGATAATCTGGCTCTCACTCGGAAAAAGCATGTTAGAGTGCTGGAGGGAAGATTTTTCCTCTTTGATAACCTGCTGCTTGTGAACACAATGAACTGGTGGGAGCTGGTATAGACTAGAAAGCCAGTGTATTTCTGAAATGAGGGTAATTGTTTCTAGAGCATTACCCTCAGACACTGGCTAATGTTCTTAGAAACATTAACCAGAGCCTCCAGGGGGTGGGGGTGCTTCCTGAGATTATGTTATTGCTTCTCATTTGTGCAGATTAGGAATAAAACCTGAGATGTGCCTTGACTTTCATTCTGTTCTACATTTCAAAATCGATTAAACAGAAAACCGAAATGAATGAATGTTAGGTGGCTGCCTTTCGTGTGTGTTGTGCATTTTTTATTGCTGCCATTAAGGTCGTCATGGCTTCATTAGTCTTAGTGAATAGAAAATTTCAGGCACAAGTTATTGGATACTAGAATTATTCTAATTGGAAACCTTTAAAAATATATAGATCAGCATCTTATACTTTATAACAGTCATTTACATACAAATTTCATGTTTATAGTACAGAAGGCAAATAACTACAAAGAATGAAAGAAATCATAACCAACTATATTCAATATAGCTAATGCTGTTGGCCTGTTCTCTATTTTTTCATTTTAGAAGAAAACTGTAAGTGTCACTGCGTAGGTACACCTGACGTTTAGAAGCTGGAGAGCTGGAGTCTGCATGTAGTTGCACATATCTGAGCTTCTAGAGAACAAACATGGGAACGGGATCCAGATCAAGTTGGACAAAAGCAGTCATTCATTGCTGGTGTTCCATTGATGGCGAAGAACAAACTCCCCAAGTTTTCAAAACCAGTGCTGTCTGTGTTTCCATCAACTGAACTTGCTTTCTAGGAGAGGTGTGTCTTTGGCAGTGATGATTCCGTCTTTGTTTCTGTATCATGTGAATCAGCACTCATGGAAAAACTGAAGTGTTTCAGGAAACAACCCAGAGGCAGGGGAGAGCTGGTGGTCTAATCAGAGGTTGAGGCCTGTCTGTGTATCAAACATTTCCAGGCCTAGGAAGTCAGAATTTCCCTTATAACTCCAGGATTGCAAGTAAAAATCAGCTTGGGTTCCTATGTCCCGTGATTCAAAAACTGGCTCAGTGTTCATGATGTAGAGTTCACTCTCCATTTTGAGTTTGGTTATTGTGAGGCTGAGAAGAACTCTGATACAAAAGTAAATTCTGTTGGTTTAGATGGTTGCTGAGCGCTGGTCCAGCATTCATGCCAGAGCAGACTTGGATTATCCAGTGTCTGACCATGCAGATTTCTTGCCAGGATAATGTCTAATTTGACAACTTCCAGTTGTGGCCGGAGATATCCATTTTCCTTTCCTTGCTGATCCCTGAGCTCTGCAGGGACTTCAAACCCCTTCAGAAAATGTGTGACTGTAAGGAAGCTCCACTGGCATCAGGACAGCCTGTGTATATGGGAAAGTCTTGCCATGATGCTCTGAAGTTTTTCTCAATTCTCATCCAGCCCCATATGAGTTTGTGGTATTTGTGCTTTATTTTAGCATGCATTTTCACACAGGGTAGTGGTATAAGAGAAAAGAGGATGTCTGGGCTTCTAGGGCATCCTGCAATGAGACAACAGTAGAATTTCCAAAGTTTTCAAATGGTTGGATTTCCTCCACTGTCCTGCACAGTGGCTCTTCCCCAGGTGCACACCCAGCTGAGCTGCACACAGCACACAGCACAGGGCCACAGGGCCACAGAGCGGTGCTCCCCACAGGCTGCAGCAGCCCTTTCATTTCCCTCTACCCCCTGAGAGAATACATCTTCACCTTCGCTTTCTCTATAAACACTTAATGGAGAGGACACTTAATTAGAGGAAATTATTTTACAAGTTAAAGGTCTCATTTCTCTCAAGCCCTGTTATTGTTACTCATAAGTAACAGTTCACAGGGAATAAGGAGAACAGAGAAATATGTTAAACAACCATGGGAAAGCAATCCAGAATGCGGGAAGCTACTGACCAAACAACTCGATTTTCTCAACAAATCCTATATAATAAAAGGCTAATATGCAAATTGTCTCCTCGACTGGGAGTTTGACCAGGGGGAGGGGCTGGCCGGCCAACCTCCCGCATCCCCTCCCCCAGGCCTAATGGCCCAGATCAGGGCGGGCTGGCCGGATCCCACCTGTGCACGAATTCATGCACCGGGCCTCTAGTAAATTATAAGGGGAAAAAAAGAAAAGCAAAAGTCAATTAAAATGGACTTTAGAGAATATTAACCAAATGTAATTTAAAAGTGAAAATTATAAACAATTAATAAGATATTTAGAGAAATTTGAATATTGTCTAGATATTTGATTATACTAAACAACTATTATTAATTTTATATATAAAAACATTCAATTTTGCCTTAGCTGTTTGGCTCGGTGGAAAGTGTTGGCCTGCGGACTGAAAGGTCCCAGGTTTGATTCCGGTCGGGGGCACATGCCCAGGTTGAAAGCTCAGTCCCCGGTGGGGGGTGTCCAGGAGTCAGCCAATCAAAGAGTTCAATTTTTCCAAGGCACTATAGACTACATTGTTTTAGACTAGGAAAAAAAAAACACAAAAGAATGAACATGTGTGTTATGTACTGAATTGTATCCCTCACAAATTCACATGTTGAAACTCTAATACCAAAAACTATATAGAGACAGGGCCTTTAGGGAGGTAAACTTAAATGAGATCTATGATGGGGCCCTAATATGATAGGACTGGTATCTAAAAAGGGAGAGACACCAGAGCTGTTTCTGCCAATGACTGCATACAGGGTAAGGCCATATGGGGATGTAGGGAGATGGTGGCCATCTGTAAGCCAGGAAGAGAGGACCCACCATAAACTGATTTTTTTTTTTTTTTAGCATTTTGACTTTGAACAGTGAGAAAATAAATTTTCCTCTAGAACAGAGAGAAAATAAATTTCTGTTGTTTAAGTGGCCAGCCTGTGACATGTCATCATAGCAGTATGAGCAGACTTATGCACTGCGTCATCCTTTTCAATAAGTCACCATCTCCCATGTGCTATTTCTGGTGCTCATGCCCCAGTTACTGTACAGGGTTTATTTTCTTAAGTTAAATGATGCTAATCACTGAATCCCATTAACAAATATGAGAACTCACTGTGTGCCAGGAATTAGTCTAGATGCAGAGCTATGGAGTGATGAGACAATACCCTTGCCATTAGGGAATTTATATCCTAGTGGGAAAGAAAGAAAATGGCACCGATGAGGAGACTTGGGTGCCCAAAGCAAGACACGTTTCACACTAGAGGTTCAAAGATCTTTCCATTCAGCTAAAGGAACAAATCAATGAACATCTTTATGGACATGTTAACCAAGAACATAACCTAGAAGAAGAAAATTTTTATCTTCCCCTTTTAAATATTGCCAGAAGTTAACACAAATCTAAGTTAAATGAGATTCACAATCAATGAAAAAGCTAAATCAAACAGTTTCATCAAAAACTGTTCAAGCAGGAGGGGGGAAATGGCAGCTGAATAGGCAAACGTGTCCTGCGCCTTGTTCTGGAGCAGATAGAAGGAGCAACTAAATTGAATAACATCCACCTGGAATTGGCAAATTAGACACAGCTGGTGAGACAATTTGCAGCTGGGAAGGGCAGCGGAAGCCTGGACAATGGTAGGACCAGGGATCTGGGCTGGAGAGAGATGCACGACCACTGAGCCAAGAAGGTCAGAAGGAAGCTGCACTGCACCAAGTCCGCATCCCTTGGAGACAGGCATAACATCTGACTGTGGAAAGGAAGTCCACAGGGCTGCTGACAGCTGGGGAATCTAGATCTAAGTCCATAGCTGCCAGAGGCTGTGCCTAGAAAGGCGGCCTGAAGAGCTTCCCAAGCCACATGGTGCCAGGGGGAGAGAAACTTGCAATTGCATGGTTGTTTTGCCTCTGTTTTGTTTTTGCTTTTATTCGCTAAACCCAATTCATAGGACCTTTTATTTATAAACCCGAGGCTACAGCGCAGGTAGAGGTGCAGATTTGTGGAGTCTGGGAAGAGGCTGTGGAGGAGAACAGGGCAGGGAGAGATGACTAGGAATCTGGCACTGAGACATTCATGACCCTCCAAACCTAAGCAGCCATTTTTCTCCTGAAGAGCCAGCCCCACCCAGCAGCCTCAAGGCAGCTAATACAGCCACACCCAGCCTACACCTTGAGCTTCACAAAGGAAACAAAGACTCTGAATAGTCCCAAAGAACCCTCAGGGACTGGGATGAAGAGGGCCTGTTCAGTCCCAGAAAGTGATACACCACCACCCCCACCTAAAGCCCTGTAAGAAATAGACACTTGCATGATTAAGATTGACAGCAGGTAGGCAGGCAAAGCAGACATATTGGTCCCACCTGCTTGTAGCCAAGGCTGTGGAGACAGACACAAACAAAAGGAGTGGTGGCTGGCTTGGAACTTCAACCTGGTGTTGACTACTTGACAGGAAACTGAGAAGTGGCAGACAGAACAGAAGAGTGGGGTCTTAAACCAGCCCGCATGGGGCATTAAAACTCGGCTGAAGTGAATGACACTTCACTTTTTTATTTTTTATCTGTTATTTAAAATTTTTTAACTTATTTTTTAAAATCTTTTTTTATATCATTTTTTCTTCATTTTTTATTTTTTATTGTTATTTTATCTTATTTTTTCTTTTCTTCCACCATTTTCTTCCTTATTTCTCACTTTTTCATCCAGTTTTCCCTTCTCCTGTCCCTGTGTTTGTTTTTTCCATCCCTTTCTTTTTACCCCTTGTTAAAAATTGATCTTCTTTATCTGCTTTATGGATGAGTTATTATTATTGTAGTCTCTGTTTGCTTACTTATATATCTGATTTCCTCTCCACTGCTCCAAGTCCATGTACCTTTCTCTTTTATCTTCCTTTGTTAGTCAAATTTTTATGCTTTTGTTTTTCCTCTGCTCTCTTCTTCTAATTGTTTAATTATTTTTACACACTAAACTCAAGCCTATCTGCTCTCTCCTCTATTCTTTTCTAAAAATAAATTAATATATAAATTAAATAATTAAAAAATGTTTTATCTTTTTATTTATTTATTTTACTTTTCTTTTCTTCTTATCCACTCATCCTCTTTCTACCTCTGCTATACTGAACCATGGCCTTACCATATTCATTTAATTCTTTAACCTTCCTTTCTATATATAAACTCTGCCTCTGCAGATTCTGTTCTTCCCCGCCCCTTTTCCTGGGTGTTTGTTGTTTGCATTTTTTTTTTTTTGCTTTATTTGTTTGTCTTGTGGCATTTTCCCCCACATATTGTTTTCTTCTGTCTTATCTTTTTTCCCCCTCAATATCATTTTTGCTTTCTTTTCTCTCTCCCAATTCTCTTTCCTCTGGTGGTCATTTTTATTGGGGTTATTGGTGTTGTAAGTACATTTGTGTTTTGTTCCCTTTGTGTTGTGTCTTGTCTAGTTGTATTTTGTGCTGTTCGGTAAACATGGTAGAGAGCGAGCCACATAACAAGACACCCTGAGAGGAGACTGCATCCTCGAATGGGACATTAATACTCAAGACCCAACTACTATATTAGAGAACCCAAATATCCCAAGTAGGGGGCATCACCCAGCCCAGAAGACCTGAGAGACTGCACCACTGGGTCCCACGAAACATCTACAATATAAGACAAATTCAAAAAATCTGGGTGGCATAGCAGTTTGATCTAATACATAGAAAGAATCACAAAGGAACAGGAAAAATGGGGAGACAAAGAAACAAGCCCCATACAAAAAGGAGGAATCACCAGAAAAGGAAATAAACAAAAGGGAGGTAAGAAGTTTGTCAGAGAATGAATTCAGAGCAATGGTTATAAGGATGCTGAAAAGGATGGAAGACAAATTCAACAACATGTAAGAATCAAGAAGAAAATGAAGAAAAATCAAGAGGAAATGGAGAATGATATAGCGGCAATAAAGAATACAGTGGAGTGTTTCAACAGTAGACTAGAAGAAGCTGAAGACTACATCAGTGAGTTGGAAGACAAGGTAGAAAAAAACACCCAAGCAGAGCAGCAACTGGAAAAAAAATCTTAAAAAGCAGAAGGAGAGCCTAAGGGAGCTTTGGGACAATACAAGGCAAAACAGCATCCACATAATAGGGGTGCCAGAAGGAGAGGAAGCTGAACAAGGAATAGAAAACCTGTTTGAAGAAATAATGACAAAAAACTTCCCTGATTTTGGGAAGAAAATAGTCACATGAGTCTAAGAAGCACACAGAGTTCCAAATAAGATGAACCCCAAAAGACCAACACCAAGGAACATCATAATTAAATTGGCAAACATCAACGACAAAGTAAGAATCTTAAAGGCTGCCAGAGAGAGACAGAAAGTTAACTACAAGGGATCTCCCATTAGACTATCAACTGATTTCTCAACAGAAACACATCAGGCTAGAAGGGAATGGAATGAAATATACAAAGTGATGCAAAACAAGGGACTAAATCCAAGAAGACTATACCCAGCAAGGTTATCACTCAAAATTGAAGGTGAAATCAGGAGCTTCATAGAAAAAAAAAAAAAAAAAAAGGCTAAGGAAATTTATTACTACCAAGCCAGCAATGCAAGAAATGCTAAAGGGACTTCTTTAAAAAGAAGAAATAGAAAAGGAAGAAGGAACACAGGCATAAAGAAAAAAAATTGCAACAAAGAAGTACCTATCATTAATAACCTTAAACATAAATGGATTAAATGCTCCAATCAAAAGACATAGGGTAGCTAAATGGATAAGAAAACATGACCCATATATTTGCTGTCTACAGGAGACCCAATTCAGAACAAAGGACTCACACAGACTGATAGTGAAAGGATGGAAAAAAATATTCAGGCCAATGGAAATGAAAAAAAAGTTGGGGTAGCAATAGTTATATCTGACAAAATAGACCTCAAAGTGAAGGCCATAACATGAGATAAGAAGGGCCACTTCATAATACTGAAGAGAGCAATTCAACAAGGGGATATAACTCTGGTAAACATATATGCACCCAATACAGGAGCACCCAAATACGTAAAAAAACTTCTGGAAGGCATCAACGGAGAGAGTAACAGCAATACAACCATACTAGGGGACTTTAATACCCCATTGACACCACTGGATAAATCCTCTAAACAAAAAATCAGCAAAGAAACAACAATCCTAAATGACTCACTAGATCAGATGGAAATAATTGACATCTTCAGAACATTTCACCAAAAGCTAGAGAATATACATTCTTCTCAAGTGAACATGGAGCATTTACAAAGATAGACCACATATTGGGGCACAGGCAAAATCTCTTCAAATTCAAGAAGATAGAAATCAGATCAAGCATCTTCTCAGACCACAGTGGCATAATATTAGAATTCAACTACAATAAAAACAATAAAAAAAAAAAATCAAACATGTGGAGGCTAAATAGCATGCTATTAAACAACTAGAGGCCCGGTGCATGAAATTTGTGCACTGGGAAGGGGGTTGTCCCTCAGCCCAGCCTGCACCCTCTCCAATCTGGGACCCCTCGGGGGACATCCCTCTCACAATCCGGGACTGCTGGCTCCCAACCACTTGCCTCCCTGCCTGCCTGATTGCCCATAACCACTTCTGCCTGCCAGCCTAATCACCCACTAACCACTCTCCTGCCAGCCTGATTGACACCTAACTGCTCCCCTGCCAGTCCGGTTGCCCCCAACCGCCCTCCCCTGCAGGCCTGGTCCCCCCCAACTGCCCTCCCTCCCCTGCAGGTCAGGTCGCCCCTCAACTGCCCTCCCCTGCTGGCCTGATCGCCCACAACAGCCCTCCCCTGGCAGCCATCTTGTGACCACATGGGGGCAGTCATTTTGTGACCACATGGGATAGCCATCTTGTGCAAGGGTGTGACGGTTAATTTGCATATTATCTCTTTATTATATAGGATGATTGGTTTACCAAAGAGATCAAAGAAGAAATAAAAAGCATCCTGGAAACACAACAATCCAAAAATCTATGGAACACACTGAAAACAGTCCTGAGAAGGAAGTTCATAGCTCTACAGGCCTACCTCAAAAAAATAAGAAAAAGAAAGAAAAAATGATAACAAATTATCTAACCCTACAAGTTAAAGAATTAGAAAGAGAGCAACAAGAAAAGCCCAGAGGAAGGAAATAATAAAGATCAGAGTGGAAATAAACGACATAGAAACCAAAATAATACAAAAGATCAATAAATCCAGAGCTGGTTCTTTGAAAGGATAAACAAGATTGATGAACCTCTAGCCAGGCTCACCAAGAAGCAAAGAGAGAGGACCCAAGTAAACAAAATCATAAATGAAATAGTTGAAGTAACAACCGACCTCACAGGCATACAAAGGATTGTAAAAAAATACTATGAACAACTCTTCTCCAACAAACTGGGCAACCTAGATGAACTGGATATATTCCTAGAAAAAATACAACCTTCCAAAACTCAATCAGGAAGAATAAAAAAACCTGAATAGGCTGATAACTATCAATGAAATTGCAACAGTAATAAAAAAAACTTGCAGCAAACAAAAGCCTTGGACTGGATGGCTTCACAGGGGAGTTTTATCAAACATTCAAAGAAGAACTAAAACCTATCCTTCTCAGACTATTCCAAAAAATTCAAGAGGAAGGCATACTTCCAAGCTCTTTCTATGAAGCCAGCATTACCCTAATCTCAAAACCAGATAAAGACACTACAAAGAAAGAGAATTATAGGCCAATATCCGTGATGAACATAGATGCTGAATTCCTCAATAAAATTCTAGCAAATCGGATCCAGCATTACATTAGAAAGATCATACACCATGACCAAGTGGGATTTATTCCTAGGATGCAAGGCTGGTACAATATCTGCAAATCAATAAACATGATACATCACAAATAAGCAAATTGAGAGATAAAAATCACATAATCATATCAATTGATGCAGAAAAAGCATTTGATAAAATCCAACACCCTTTCCTGATAAAAACTCTCAGCAAAGTGGGAATAGAGAATCATACCTCAACATAATAAAAGCCATATATGACAAGTGCTACCATAGTGATAAGACAAGAAGAAGAAATAAAAGGCATCCAAGAAAAGAAGAACTAAAATTGTCATTATTTGCAAATGACATGATATTGTACATAGAAATAAATCCCAGAGCTGGTTCTTTGAAAGGATAAACAAGATTGATGAACCTCTAGCCAGGCTCACCAAGAAGCAAAGAGAGAGGACCCAAGTAAACAAAATCATAAATGAAATAGTTGAAGTAACAACTGACCTCACAGGCATACAAAGGATTGTAAAAAAATACTATGAACAACTCTTCTCCAACAAACTGGGCAACCTAGATGAACTGGATATATTCCTAGAAAAAAATTACTAGACTTAATAAATTAATTTGGCAATGTAGCAGGATACAAAATTAACACCCAGAAATCTATGGCTTTCTTATACACCAATAATGAACTCACAGAAAGAGAAACAATAAAAACAATCCCATATACCATTGCACCAAAAAATTTAAGATACCTAGGAATAAACTTAACTAAGGAGGTAAAAGAGCTGTACTCGGAAGACTAGAGGACATTGAATCTAGGGCAATGGAAACTAAGAAGAAAGTAAACAAATGGGACTACATCAAAATAAAAAGCTTCTGCACAGCAAAAGAAACCATCAGCAAAACAACAAGAGAGCCCATTGCATGGGAGAACATATTTGCCAATGTTATCACCGATAAGGGCTTAATCTCCAACATTTACAGGGAACTCATACAACTTAACAAAAGGAAGATAAACAACCGAATCAAAAAAATGGGCAATGGACCTAAATAGATACTTTTTGAAAGAGGACATATAAAAGGATAAGAGACATATGAAAACATGCTCAAAGTCACTAATCATCTGAGAGATGCAAATAAAAATGACAATGAGATACCACCTCACACATGTCAAGATGGCTATCATCAACAAAACTTCCAACGACAGGTGCTAGCTAGTGAGGATGTGGAGAAAAAGGAACCCTCGTGCACTGCTGGTGGGAATGCAGACTGGTGCAGCCACTGTGGAGTACAGTATGGAGTTTCCTCAAAAAACTAAAAATGGAGCTCCCATTTGACCCAGTAATCCCACTTCTAGGAATATATCCCAAGAAAATAGAAACACCAATCAGGAAAGATATATGCACCCCTATGTTCATAGCACCACAATTTACGATAGCTAAGATTTGGAAACAGCCTAAATGCCCATCAGCAGGTGAGTGGATTAAAAAACATTGATACATCTAAACAATGGAATACTGTGCTGCTGTAAAAAAGAAAGAACTCTTACCATTCATAACAGCATGGATGGACCCGGAGAGCATTATGCTAAGCAAAATAAGCCAGTTGGAGAAAGATAAATATCACATGATCTTACTCATTTGTGGAATACAATGAACAACATAAACTGATGAACAAAAATAGATCCAGAGACATAGAAGCACTGAACAGACCATCCAGTCTCAGTGGGGGGTGGATGGTGCTAGGAAATCAACCAAAGGACTTGTATGCATGCATATAAACATAACTTATGGACACAGACAGTAGAGGGGTAAGGACATGTGCTGGGGTTGGGGGTGGCCGTGGAGAGGTCAATGGGGGAAAAGGAGACATATGTAATACTTTAAACAATAAAGAATTTAAATGAAAAGAAAATTGTCCCAGCAGCCCTGGCTGGTGTTGCTGAGAGGTTAGAGCATTGGCCTAAACACCAAAGGTTCACAGGTTTGATTACTGCTCAAGGGCATGTACCTGGGTTTCAGGTTCACCCACTGCCCCTGGGCAAGGCTGGTTTGGGAGGCAACCAGTTGATGTGTCTCTTTCACATGGATATTTCTCTGTCTCTCCTCCTCTCTCCCCCCTTTCCACTCTCTCTCTCTAAAAGCAATGGAAAAAATACCTTCAGATGAGGATTAACAAATCAAAGAAATTGTCCAAGCAATAAAAGAAGCTCTGTCAGAGAGATTATGCAACAAACATCTTTTCAGACCAACACTGGAGAAGCAATCCAGCTCTTCCACATGACAGATGTCCCCCTGGCAGCCACAACCTCCACACCATAAAATCACTCTACAAATGTGCTGGTGGGTCAGATATCACATGACCATGGTAGCATCCCCAGGATGCCATGGTCAGAAATTCATCAGTTTCCTTTTCTTTGAAACACTGAGGCACAAAAACACAACCTGCAGGTCCTGCCTTAGACATAGAACTATGGAGCAATTGAGCTACAATTGCCAAGATGACCTGCATCATTTCAGGGCCTGATGGAAAATAAAGTGCTAACAATGAGCCTTATTGGGGATCTTAAAAAAAACACACAAAAAACACATAAAAAACCCCCAAAAACAACCAACCAACCAACCAAACCCCAAACTGCATTCCATAAATTCTAATAATTCCTAAGATAAAGAGAGAAGACAAGATTTTAACCAAACGTAGCCTCATATGGAAATTCCCAGGGTCAAAGCCATGCTTTTCAAATTCCTCCAAGAGACCCAGGATAGTCATGTGATCCACAGAAAATCTCTTATTGGCTCGTCAGTGTCAGAACTTGGCCCAACAAGCACAATGTGGCTGCTCACCAATCTGTTGGTGCTGCTCTCAAGACCCGTTCCCTGCCTGTCCTGTTCTCTGCTCTGCATCACATGGAGCCACCTGGGCTTCTGTGCTCTGGAAATACCTCTTTTTCCTCTTCAGCCTGCAGTGGGTAATGACTCTGAATTGCCTCATTGTCCCTGTTTGCCTGTTGGGGTGTCCCAGCAGGACTATATTAACTATACCCTATTGCCCCACGTGGCACAGGTTGTGTTTTCCTGCTGGGCCCTGCCTGACACAGAGCCTTTCACAGGACAGCAACCTGTACCCAACCACAGCCTCTCTCCTGAGGAGCTGGACTTGAGACTCCGGATTAGCCGCGCAGCAGGATCAGGGGCAGAGAAAAGCAGAGCATTAGAGGAGGTAGCCACTGATGCCCAGGGGACAGAGCGGTTTTCTCTCCTGAGCAGTAACTGTGTTCTCTGTGGCATCTAATTTTGCAATTTCCACTTTGTCCTGCAAGATATTCTGGTTCCACTTCCTTCTTTATGTTCTTATGGCATACTTGAGTGTACCTCTCTTCCCTGTAAGGTGAAAGACCATAACCAAACCTGAAAGTTCTCTCTCTAAAGATGAAAATCCTGCAACTGTATTAGGACTTAGATGTCTCCAAGCTATAACTGAGGAAGGAGACTTCAAACTTTAAAAAGAAATGTTTTCTCTCTGTTCTAGGTTTAGGTAACACCATGAAATAGACCAGCTATAGCTTCTGGCTAGAATCAGGGATGGTGCAGTGTAGGAGTACAGCCTGGTGTATCTCTATCCAGTCTTTCACTTTTAATCAATTTGTGTCTTTTTAAAAAATATATATTTTATTGATTTTTCACAGAGAGGAAGGGAGAGGGATAGAGAGTTGGAAACATCGATGAGAGAGAAACATTGATCAGCTGCCTCCTGCACATACTGGGGATGTGCCCCTGACCAGAATCAAACCTGGGACCCTTCAGTCCATAGGCCGACACTCTATCCACTGAGCCAAACCGGCCAGGGCTCAATTTGTGTCTTTATATTAAAGAGGGTTTCCTGCAGGTAACATACAGTCACAGTTAAGAAGCAACCTCTCTCTTTAAATTGGAGTGTCTAGATAATTTAAGTGTAATTTGATTATCGATATGGCAGGCTTTAAATCTACCATATTGCTATTTGTTTTCTATTTCACCCATCTGTTCTTTGTCCCCCTTTTCCTTTTTTTAAATCTGACTTATTTTAGATTAGTTGAGTATTTTTATGGCTCCATTTTATCTCCTTTGGTAGATTCTTAGTTATAACTCTTTGGTTTTCTTATTGTATGGAGTGTGTGTGTGTGTGGTTGCTTTAGAGTTTATAGTATAGATTTTATCATAGTCTAACCTTAAGTAACATATCACTCACAAGAAGTATAAAAACACTAGAGGCCTGGTGCACGAAATTCGTGCATGGTGGGGGGTCCCTCAGCCCAGTCTGCACCGTCTTTAATCCGGGATCCCTCGGGGGATGTCCGACTGCCAGTTTAGGGATCAGGCCTAAACCAGAAGTTGGACATCCCTCTTGCAATCTGGGACCACTGGCTCCTAACCGCTCACCTGCCTGCCTGATTGCCCTTAACCACCTCTGCCTCAGCCCCCACACCCAGGACCCAGGCTTCCCTCCTCTGGCCAGCTTCAGGCAACAGGAACCTGGGCTTCTCTCCCTCTGGCTAGCCGCAGGCACCCGGGACCTGGGGGTGGGATTCCTCAGCCCAGCCTCCCCGCTCTCACAGTCCAGGAGCCCTTAGGGGATGTCCCACTGACAGCTTAGGCCTTCTCCCCTCGGGGGGAATGGGCCTAAGCCGCAGTCTGGCCTCCCTCTGCGGGAGGTGACCAGGCCAATCAGGGGAAGGTGCTGCCCCTATCACCCCGCCACTGCTGCTGCCTCTGGCATCCTCTGCAGGAGGCAATCAGGCTGATTAGGGGAAAGCGTGCCCCCATCACCCCAGCCACTGCTGCTGCCACTGCCAGCCTCCGCAGCAGCAACCTGCCCTCGGCCCTCACAGCCACCACTATGGCTGCCTGCCCTCGGCCCTTGCAGCCACCTCCCATCTAATTAGCATATTACCCTTTTATTAGTATAGATTACAAAAGGATACTTCCATTTCCCTCCTCCTGCCTTTGTGCTAGTGCTGTCATATGTTTTACTTCTACAAATGTTATATACCCCATGATATATTATCTTTGATTTAAAGTCATCCATCTTTTAAAATATATTTTTTAGAGGAAAAATATTTTATATTTTATCCAGTTATTTATCACTCAGTGCTTTGTTCTTTATTCTATAGATCCAGATTTCCATCTGGTATTGTTTTCCTTTGCAAGACTCCATTAATGTTTCCTATAGAGCAGGTCTGCCAATTATGAATTCTTTTAGCCTTTATATATATTGAAAGTCTTCATTTTGCTTTTGTTTTCAGAAGACATATTCTCTGGGCATAGAATTCTAGCTTGAAAGGTATTTTTTTCCTTTCAGTACTTCAAAGAAAATGTTCTCTTACCTTTTGTCTTACATTGTTTCCAAAGAAAAATCTACTGACATTCTTCTCCTTGGCCCTCTATACATAGTGTCTTTCCTTCTCCGGCTGATTTTAAGGTTTTCTCTTTACTAGTGGTTTTAAGCAATTTGATTCTGAAGTGCCATAGTGTAGTTTTGTTTATGTTTGTTTTGTGTGTGTGTGTGTGTGTGTGTGTGTGTGTGTGTGTGTGTGTGTCTTTTGGCTTTGTTGTGTGTCTTGGATCTGTGGGTTTACAGGTTTCATTAAATTTGAAAAATGTGTTCATTATTTCTTTAAATATTTTTCCTGCTTCTTTTTTTTGTTGGATCTCCAACTACAGGTAATATCAGGCCCCTTGAAATTGTTATTGTCCTTTTTAATTTTTTCCTTGCTGTCTTTCATTTTAGAAAATTTGGTTGTATTCAAAGTTATTAATTTTTTATACAATGTCTAATATGCTTTTACATAATAATATTTCATCTTAGATATATTTGTCATCTCTAGAAATTCAGTTTGGGTCTTTTTTTATATCTTTCATATCTCTTCTTAACATGCCCATGTGTTCTTCAACATACGGAATATAGTAATAACTATTTTAAGTTCCTTCTGTACTGATTATATCTTTGTTTCTGGGTCAGTTTTAAGTCCTGATATTTCTATTCATTGTGACTCATAAGTTCCGTTTTGCATGTCTGGTAATTTTTTTTATGGGATGCCTAAAATTGTGGTTTACCTTTTTATGAGTGCCGGATATTTTTGTATTTCTTTTTATTTTTTTGAGCTTTGTTCTAGAACTTAGTTATTTAGAAAGAATCTGATACTTCCGAGGCTTGCTTTTAAGCTTGCTAGGTGGTACCAGATCAGTTTTTCATCTAGAGATAATTTTGCTCTACTGCTGAGGTAACAACTTTCTGAGTACTCTGCTTGATGCCCCATTTGCTATGAGGTTTTTCCACTGGCTCATTGACAAAACTTAATTTAAAATATGAAACAGAGAACTGCCTGGGTTAGTGTGGTTCAGTTGGTTGGACTGTCATCCCATACATAGAAAGGTTGTGGGTTTGATTCCCAGTCAGGGCACATACCTAGGTTTTGGGTTCAGGTTCAATCCCCAGTTGGGGCATGTACGAGAGGCAACCTATTGATGTTTCTCTCTCACATTGATGTTTGTTTTTTCTCTCTCTCCCTCTCCCTTCCTCTCTCTAAAATCAATTTAAAAAACAATAAAATAAAATAAATAAAATATGAAACAGAGAAGAGTACAGAATTAAGATCTAGGAAGTACAATGACTGATGAAAAGTGTCTGAAATTTAGCCTAAATTAGATTATTGAATCCTTACCAGATAGGATTACTGCCTCTATTTATGGAGAAACTGATCTTCAAAGAGGTCCAGTGGCTTACCCTAAGTCACAGTCAATGAGTGTGGAGCTGGGAGCTGAAACCCTCCTGGCTAATGCTGGAGCCCAGGCCCTCCCTACGACCCTGCAAGGCCTCCCATTCAAACAGTTACTTTAAAGGGTGGGAATCATGGCCTCTTCTGGGCTCAGGCCACACTTAGTTAGGTCAAGATTTCTGTCCCATGGACAGACTAGACGATTTTCCACCAAATGGGATGAGGGAAGCTATACCTGGAAATATCCATTACTTGATAACTATTTCCACTATTAGTCTGAAAACAAAGGAGATGTTGTATATTTCACCACTGGGTTCTATGAGATTATGAATGAGTAAACTATGATTAAGGTTGATTAGGAAGAGAAACATGGGAAGGGAACTTAGCGCAGTCATTAGCTTTACTATGAAACAGGAATTTTAGGGGAATATAGGCAGGTTTAGGGAATTTTTAGAATTGGGGTCCATGGAAAAACATATAGGGCTACAGACGGGGAGAAGGTACATTTCCATAACACAAGGAAGCCAGGTGCAGTTACAGTTCCATAAGACAAGGGAGTAGCAACAGGTATATTTCCATAGGACAAGGGAACTGAAAGTAGCCAAAAAAGGTCTATATTTACAAAATAAAGAAGAAGGAAGAAAACCTAGAAGGAATAGGAGGACAATGTGGGGGAGGGCCTCAGGAGTCACTATAGTAACCAATTCGAAAGGGAATATTGACCAATCAGAGGGGATATCAGGACACAGGAACTATAGCCTTTATAAACCATGGAAACGGGAAGTCGGTGGGACTCTTTCCCCCTCCCTATGTGGGATTCTGTGCTTTGAGAAATCTTTCCTTTCCCCACGTGGGAGTCTGTACTTATCCATATCCATATATATAAAAAGCCAGTGACCAGAATGCCATAATGACCAGAACGACCTGAAGCTATGACGCCCAATGCCCACTGGAGCAAGCGAACTGGCCCGATCAGGGGTGTGAACCTCTCACAGCCCCAGTCCCCTGCTGGCCCCACCCCTGATTGGCCTGATGCCCCTCCCCCCAGCCATCCCTGCCCCTGATTGTCCTCCCTATTTCAATAGAGGGCAGGGCCAGCCAGCCAACCTCCTACAGACCCTCCCCCTGGTTGGCCCCGCCCCCAATAGACCCCCCCCATCCGCCTGCAGCCCTTCCCCCCAGATGGCTCCACCCCTGATCACCTCCCCACCCAATAGGGGCAGGCCAGCCCGCCAACCTCCTGCAGCTCCTTCCCCTGGCTGGCCCCATCCCTGATCAGCCTCCCCCACACCAATTGGGAGCAGGGCCAGCCAGCCCACCACCCACAGCCTTTCCCCACTGCTGGCCCCGCCCCCAATCAGCACCCCCACGCCAATCAGGAGTGGCCCCGCTGGCCAATCGCCTACAGCCTTTCCCCGTCAGCCCAGCCCTGATTGCCCCCATCAGCCGGGCCGGCTGGCCAACCTCCTGCTGTCTCCTCCTTCCAATAGGCCTGGCCCCAATCTGCCCCAATTGGGGCCAGGCTGGCCAGACCCCACCCGTGCATGAATTCGTTCTTCAATAAATTTCCACCTTTGCTATATCACCTTCTGTTCATGGATTCATTCTTCAACTCTGGCAGACAAAGAAGCTGGGTTCCAGTCCAAAAATTCCGTTTCACTACTATTGATACCAGGCCAGAAAGGCTTTCAACTTAGGGGCAGCGCATTAACCAATTTAAATAAAGGCTCTTAAATGCAGAGACGCCTCCGCCCCTGCCTCCCCTGCCACCACCTCTGTCCCCGGGCTGCCAGATTAGGGAGGCTCTCTGGGAGGCAGGAGGGGTCCCCGTGAATGGCTGGCTCTCTGTCAACAATGAGCCTGCTTATTCTTATTATCCTGTCTTTTAGGCCCTCTATAAAAGGGAAAGCCATTTATCATCCATCCCAATACCTCAGAATCAAGTGGCAGTGACATCGATACGGGAGGATAAGAGGGCTCATTCAAGGTGAAACGGATGATACCTTGGGGTTTATCACGCAGCACAAGGGGAGGAAGGAAGGGGACACAGGAAGATGGAGCCATGCCCCCCACAAAGGGACATGGCTGAGGGTGCCAGTAGCCTTTCCTTCCCAGAACACCAAAGAAGCCATTGTTACCAGCTATTTTGGCCTCGACATGAGACACCTGATCCCAGTTTAGAAATTTATTTCCACGGCAGAACTGAAGCAGTCTGTCCCGACACAGGGGAGCCCCGAGAGCACGGCCCTGCCAGTCTGTGCTTGGGACCTGGCTCTGCGAGTCTCTGACACACACAGGGTGACCCCCGCTGGGCAGCCTCCACGGGAGACAGCCACTCCGGGGTCCGCAGGAGTTCACTGTGCGGTTCGCAATGCCACGGCCCACTTCTCTCTTCCTCTGCCTCTTTCGTTGAGTCACTTTTCCAGCACGGAGGACCCCTCACTGAAATGACTGAAGGGCAGATGCCAGGGAGGGGATGTTTTGCTCTCGGTTCTCTGGAAGGTGGGCAATTGGTCAGGGCTCTTCGGAAAGAGGTAGGTCCTTGAGGCTGACTTGCCTGGAGTCAGGGCGCTAAGCAGATCCTGGTTTGTGTTTTTACTTTCCTGCTCCCTGGGGTAGGATGTTCGGTTGCAAGTTGGTGAGGAAAGATAGGCAAGGTGAGGTTTGTATTACAGGACCCAGTGGCACAGAGCCACACGGGACAGGAGCTAGTGGGCACGGAGCCCGTCAGGACTTTTAGTATCTCTGTCTCTGTGGGTCTGACCTCTCGCTGCCCTGGGGGAGGTGCCACACTCACTAGGAACCAGTGCTGACTAATGCCTGGAGATTTAACTTCCAAGCCCAGGGTGTCTGGGGTGAATTAGTGTAACACCTGATACTCTCCAGAGTTGATTTTTTAGAAAAGCTTTCTGGAGAACGAAATTCCCAGAGACCCGGTAGCTTAAAAAGTAACAATATTAAAAAAGAAAAAAAAAAGTAACAATATTGATGTTAAGCTGACATCCTGGGAAGAAGGCGGCTCCATAAGATGAGCTGCGCTTTAGTGTGGCTCCAGCCGAGCCCTGCCAAACCAGCAGGCTGCCAACTTCCCGGCGGCCTCCCGGGCAACCCCAGCCAAAGCTGTCACAGTTCCTTCCTTCAGTGACACTGAAGGGTGCAGTGAACAATCCCCCCACTTTGGGCTTTACTGCCTTTAAGTTACAAGAGGGTAAACAAGTAGGGGAAAAAGGGAGAGGCCAAGGTTTTAAAAGTTATGAACTTCAAAGGAGGAATAAGTACGACCACAGGAAAAGTGGTCAGAAATGTGATACCCTTTCCGTGAGAGCCCGGGAGACCCCAGCCTGCCAAACCACGGTATCCCAGGAGGCATTGCTCGGACTGAAGCTTCCAGAAACCTTTGAATGACTCATTTATTTTCCTGGGGCTGAAGTTGATGGGGTAATTGTCAGGGGAGGCTGTGGATCTGACTGATGCCCGAGCCAGCGGCTTTCACTGTCAGCCAGGAATTACCCTCAGTGATTACCCAGCGCAGTGTGCCATCCAGAGCCGCGTGTGCGTGTCTGTGTGTCTGTGGGTGTGTGTGTGTGTGTGTCTGTGTGTGTGTGTGTGTGTCTGTGTGTGTGTGTGCGCGCGCGCGCATGCTGTGGGTAGGGAGTAAGAGGAAGGATGGCCTCTCTGTGCTTTTAAATCCAAGTCAATATTTTTCTCTGCTTAGTGTTTATACCACAGAGTCGTCAGAGAGACATGAAGGCATTGAAGTTTTCTATGAGCTCAACCCTGCGCTAAGGATGAATTTCCATCCCCCCTGTAACGCCAGCTTCCCCAGGCCTCACCAGTCTGACAGGATTAGATTAAGGGTAATAGTCTAAATATCGCAGCCTTTCCCCCAGCTGCATGGCCTGGAGACTCCAGCTCCATTCAATTCTCACTCACTTTTGGATATTCCTCAGGAGTTCTCCGAGCCCCCAAGCAACAGCCCTTTATGCACTTCCGTTCAGGGTTCCCTGGCTGGGGACCAAGAAGCCCCTGAGGGTGGCTGTGCCTCTCCTCACCTCTGAACAGCGCCAGTGGTCTCCTCCACAGTGCAGATGTGGTGCCAGGCGCCTTGTCTTCTGCCTTCTTCCCGCAGCCAGGTCAGCAGGGCGCTGGGGAGGTGCTGTACTTCTGGAGGCCTCCGGTCCCACCCCCGCCCCCATTCTGTCACTTTTGCCTCCTTGGCTGCCTTGATCACACTGCCAGGCCATGCATACCTCTGTGAGAACATCTCCTCCATCTTCTGCCCGGAGCCCCCCTTTGCATGCAGTGCAGATAAAAACTCAGGAGGCCGACATCCTAGCCCAGTGCTTCTCACCCCTTAGCACTTATGATAGTCACCTGAAGGCTTTGTTAAAACACAGGTTTTTCTAAGCCTGATTTAGTCGTCTGGAGTGCGACTCAAGATTTTACAGTCTAACGAGTTCCAGGTGATGCCGACCCTGCAGGTCTGGGGACCACTTTTTGAGAGCCCCTGCTCTAATTCAACACTAAGCTGTCCCAGGACCCCGTCCCAACAATTATCTTGTAGGTGGCTTCTGCCCACCAACGGACTGGCACACCTAGGCATGTGCGGATCTTAGCATTATTTAGGAACTCCAATTTAGGTTCAAGCCAGCACTTCCATTACCACCACAGAAAATGAGAAAACACCGATCCTCCCAGGTTTTGCTTTTAAAGCAGGCACCACGTGCCTGCATTCTGGCAATTTAGGATTTGACTTGGGAACCTAAATTTGCACATTCCTTCTGTATGAATTGTTGACTGACACCACTCTGAGAGTGGGTTTCCCTTAAATGCTAAAGAATGACCCTTGTGTGACCTTCTCCCTCTGATGACAGAAATCATTATATTTGGGGATAGCAATTTTTTTTTTTTTTGGTCCTTGGTTAACAGGTGAAGTTACTGATGGATGGGAGTGAGGAGCTACAGGTATGCCTTGGAGATAGTGAGGGTTTGGTTCTAGGCCACCATAATAGAGTATCACAATAAAGTGAGTTTAATCTTATTGATGGTGAAGGGTCTTGCCTTTAATTTGTAAAAAACGCAACATCTATGAAGTGCAATAAACAAGGCACACCTATAGTCTCATCATGTATTAAATGGGCTGTGGGCCGGATCTAGGAGTCTAAACCATGTGGAACATTTCTGCTGAAAATGTGTTGTGAGGAGACACAAGCTCACCTTCCAAAGGGAACTCAACTTGCTGCGAATGAGAGTTTCAGTAACCTACTTTTGCTCAGTAACATGCTTTTGCTCTCCTATGTTTACCATTTGTCATGCTAGGGAGGAAGTCCAAATCATATCTGGCATTTGCTAGGCTGTTGAATTATTGTTATTATATTGGGTTTCCCATGTCTTTCCCGTGGAATTACAGAGATCAACACTATGGCGTCTGCTGGATCCAAGCCGACGTGAGGATGGAGAAGCCAGGCCCCTGGAGACAGCGCATCCACACTGCAAGCTTTAACCTATTCGTTTGTTCCAACTTTGGAGTTTGGCTTGAGGTGACACTGGGCACCAATGGGACCAGCGCAGAGCCCTGGGAAAGGAAGTGTGAAAGCGGAATCTTCCAGTATTGAGGAACTCTAGGGTCTCCAAGTGAATCTCATTCAACTCGCCCACTCTATAGATGAGAAACTGAGGCGCAGGGAGTCAGAGTAACCACACAGCCTGAGGGTGGCCACCTGGGGTCGGCCTCCTGCCGAGCAGGTGCTAGGTGAAATAAGGTCATGAAATACCAGGTTAATCATTAAATGGATACCTTTGCGGTAAGACATTTAAGCTTTAGTATGAGATATGTATTCTGAATCTCTAAGAGGAGTTACGGTAGACAGCCTCTTTATCCCTCAGAGCATTTTGTAGGAGTAATGCTGCATGGAATTCCCTTTGGGGAATGCTGTCCTATGTGCCTCGTTCTTACGATCTCCTGCCTGGACTAGTGCCCCGGAGAACAAATTTGCTTAGATCCCCATGTAAGGTGCACTGGGCGTAAGGTTGTCAGATAAATACAGGATGTCCAGTTAAATTCAATTCCCAGGAAAACAAATAATTATCCTATCTAATAAAAGAGTAATATGCAAATTGACCGTCACTCCAAGACACAAGGTGGCTGCCCCATGTGGTCAAAGATGGCTGCCCCCATGTGGACACAAGATGGCTTGCAGGGGAGGGCAGTTGTGGCCAGTTAGGGGTGACCAGGCCAGCAGAGGAGGGCAGTTGGGGGTGACCAGGACAGCAGAGAAGGGCAGTTAGGGGTGACCAGGCTGGCAGAGGAGGGCAGCTGGGGGGGACCAGGCTGGCAAGGGAGGGCAGTTAGGGGGTGACCAGGCCAGCAGGAGAGAGCAGTTGTGGGCAATCAGACAAGCACAAAGGGCAGTTAGGGGTGACTGGGCCAGCAGAGGAGGGCAGTTGGGGGAGACCAGGCCAGCAGGGGAGGGCGGTTGGGTGGGGGACCCAGGCCTGCAGGGGAGGGCAGTTATGGGTGACCAGGCCAGCAGGGGAGGGCAGTTAGGGGCAATCGGGCTGGCCAGGGAGCAGTTAGGCATAGATCAGGCTGGCAGGGGAGTGGTTAAGGGGTGATCAGGCTGGCAGGCAGAAGCGGTTAGGGGCAATCAGGCAGAGGCAGGCGAGTGGTTGGGAGCCACAGTCCTGGATTGTGAGAGGGATGTCCCAGATTGGAGAGGGTGCAGGCTGGGCTGAGGGACACCCCTCCCCCCCGTGCATGAATTTTGTGCACCGGGCCCCTAGTTTTAGTATAATATGTCTCATGCATTATTTGGGGTATCTATACTAAAACAATTATTTGTAGTTTATCTGAAATTCAACTTTGATGAGACATCCTATATTTTTATTTATTTAAATATTTAAAAAATATTTTTTTATTGATTTTTACAGAGAGGAAGGGAGAGGGTTAGAGAGTTAGAAACATTGATGAAAGAGAAACATTGATCAGCTGCCTCCTGCATACCCGCTACTGGGGATCGAGCCCACAACCAAGGTAAAAGCCCTTGGCCAGATTCGAACCCAGGACTCTTCAGTCCACAGGCTAATGCTCTATCCACTGAGCCAAACAGGTCAGGGCCATCAATCTGGCACCCATCTGGGAGAGCCTTCACTACCACTGCTATGGGTATTAGCTCAGGAGGAGAGGCAAGCCAGAGCCGTCAGCAGCAGGCAGGCAGGCAGGCAGGTCCTGCTTTAGGAAGGCGACAAGCACAGCTGAAGGCAGCAGCCTTTGGGGGGCTCTGTGCTGAGGAGGGAGCCCAGGTGTTCCTTAAACAGGAGTGGCTCCTAGCTACCCCATTTTGGAAATTTGTGGGAGAATTTTGGTTGTGATCATTGAAATCCTGCTGGCACTTGGTGGACAGAAATGTCTGATGTCCTTAATGAATGTGGCAGACCACAATTCACTCCATATGCCTTTTCAGTGTTCCATCTGATATGCATATAAGTAAGTATATTCTCACCTTTTTTGTTGTTGTTGTTAATCCTCACCCAAATATATTTTTCCGTTGATTTTTGGAGAGAGTGAAGGGAGCAGAGGGGAAGAGAGGGAGAGGAAGAGAGAGAGAGAAACATCAATGTGAGAGAGACACATCAATTGGTTGCCTCCCCGACGTGCCCTGACCGTGGATGAGGATCATAACCTGCAATCCAGGTACACACCCTTGACCAGGAATCAAACCCAGGATCCTTCAATGTGAGGGCCAACACTATAACCACTGAGCAACACCAGCCATAGCTATTCTCACCTTTATTAAATCCAAGCTTATTTATGTCTAGAGGCCCAGTGCATGAAATTCATGCACTCGGGGTGGTGGAGGGGGGTGGTGGGTCCCTCAGCCCGGCCTGTGCCCTCTCGTAGTCCGGGAGCCCTCGGGGTATGTTCCATGGGGAGCGGGCCTAAGCCGTCAGTCAGACATCTTTAGCGCTGCAGTGGAGGTGGGAGAGGCTCCTGCTACTGCTGCTGTGCTCACCAGCTGTGAGCCTGGCTTCTGGCTGAGTGGCGCTCCCCCTGTGGGTGTGCACTGATC
This sequence comes from Plecotus auritus, assembly GCF_963455305.1. Taxonomy (NCBI): domain Eukaryota; kingdom Metazoa; phylum Chordata; class Mammalia; order Chiroptera; family Vespertilionidae; genus Plecotus; species Plecotus auritus. Next base: position 172,029,780 of record NC_137770.1, on the reverse strand, counting down.
ACGAGGGGGTAGCTCCTGCGTTGAGAGTCTGCCCCTTGGTGGTCAGCGCATGTTATAGCGACCGGTCATTCTGCCATTCGGTCGATTTACATATTAGCCTTTTATTATATAGGACTAGAGGCCTGATGCACGAAATTCGTGCTTGGGTAGGGTCCCTAGGCCTGGCCAGCGATCAGGGCCGATTTGTCAGGCAACCGGTGGGGTGATTGGGGGGGGCACTGACACCTGCCTTGGCCGGCTTGGTGCTGCCCACTTGCTGGCCCCCCCCCCCTGCTGCCGTCACCACTGCCCACTCTCCAGCCAGACCCACCCCCCACTGCCACCCCCGTTGCCTCCCTCTGTAGAGCGACCAGCGGGGCAATTGGGGGGCCCCCACTGGCACCTGCCTTGGCTGGCCTGGGGCCTGTGGGCTGGGGGCAGCTCCTGCATTGAGCATCTGCCCCCTGTGGTCAGTACACTTCATAGTGACTTGTCGTTCTGCTGTTCAGTTGATTTGCATATTAGGCTTTTATTATATAGGATATGTCGGTGCAAGCAACTAACAAGTTTCATTTCTTCTAGAGTGGTCCTGCTTCAGCATTTATGTGTTGAAATATGGTATTTTATTATGAGCCACTTTACTTTTTTTTTTTTTAATAAATCTTTATTCAGATTATTACAATTATTTCTCCTTTTTCCCCCCCTAGCTCCCCTCCACCCATTTCCCACCCCACCTTCTGCCCTTACCTCCCCCCCACTGTCCTCATCCATAGGTGTATGATTTTTGTCCATTCTCTTCATGAACCCCCCATACCCCTTTCCCCCTGAGAATTATCAGTCCACTCCCTTTCTATGCCCCTGATTCTATTATATTCACCAGATTATTCTGTTCCTCAGGTTTTTAATTCACTTGATTTTTAGGTTCACTTGTTGATAGATATGTATTTGTTGTTCATAATTTTTCTCTTTACTTTTTTCTTCTTCCTCTTCTTTAAGAATACCTTTCAGCATTTCATATAATACTGGTTTGGTGGTGATGAACTCCTTCAGTTTTTTCTTATCTGTGAAGCTCTTTATCTGCCCTTCAATTCTGAATGATAGCTTTGCTGGGTAGAGTAATCTTGGTTGTAGGTTCTTGCTATTCATCACATTGAAAATTTCTTGCCACTCCCGTCTGGCCTGCATAGTTTCTGTTGAGAAGTCAGCTGACAGTCGTATGGGTGCTCCCTTGTAGGTAATTAACTGTTTTTCTCTTGCTGCTTTTAATATTCTCTCTTTGTCTTTTGCTCTTGGCATTTTAATTATGATGTGTCTTGGTGTGGTCCTCTTTGGATTCCTTTTGTTTGGGGTTCTGTGGGCTTCCTGGACTTGTAAGTCTATTTCTTTCACCAGGTGGGGGAAGTTTTCGGTCATTATTTCTTCAAATAGGTTTTCAGTATCTTGCTCTCTCTCTTCTTCTGGCACCCCCATAATTCTGATGTTGGTACGCTTGAAGTTGTCCCAGAGTCTTCTTACATTATCTTCAACTTTTTGGATTTTTTTTTTTGCTTTTTGCTTTTTCGGTTGAGTGTTTTTTGCTTCTTTGTATTTCAATTCTTTGACTTGATTCTTGGGTTCCTCTATTCTGTTTCTGGGTCTCTGTATAATATTTTTTATTTCAGTCAGTGTATGTTTAATTTCTAGTTGGTCCTTTTTCATATCTTCGAGGGTCTCGTTATATTTATCGGCCTTTTCTAGGATATTCTTAAAAAGTCTTATAACCGTGGTTTTGAATTCTATATCCAGTCGTTTGTTTTCCTCCATTTCTTTCGTTTGTGATCTGATTCTTTGACCCCGCATTTTCACTGATTCCCTGAGTTGGTAAGGTAGATATTTGTGCTAGGTTTCCAATATGGCCCAGTGGGTCTGCTTCCCCAGTTAACCTGAGGTGGACACTCTTGGTGCACCCCTTTGTGGACTGTGTGTACAGCCTTGTTGTAATTAAGTCTTTATTGTTGTTGGTATCACTGGGAAGAAATGACCTCCGGGCCAGTTGGCTGTAAGGATCAGCTGTGTCTATGCTGGGAGAAGTTCGGTGCTGGAGACAGCCTTATAGGATTAGACTTGCCAAATTGCAATAGCCTCTGTGCTCAGCTTGGATGGGGTGGAGTCTCAGTCTTGGCTTCCTGTCAGCCTTGCCTTTGCGCGCCTGTGCGCTTTCAGTCCTCCGCCTTCCCCAGCTCGAGTCTCCACCTGAGAGTCCAGACTCCCCCCACAAGAGCGTGGGTCCCCAGGGGCTCGCCTGGAACTGGGGTTCACTGCAGTCAGAACTGGGGCTCAGTGCCCTCAGGAGCCTCTGACTCCCTTCCACTAGGGAAAGCCTGTGGCAACCTCCGCAGCCTTTGTGCGCACTGGCGCGCACGCACGTGTGCGCACTTTCAGTCCTCCGCCTTCCCCGGCTCCCGAGTCTCCGCCCGAGAGTCCAGACTCCCCCCACAAGAGCGTGGGTCCCCAGGGGCTCGCCTGGAACTGGGGTTCACTGCAGTCAGAACTGGGGCTCAGTGCCCTCAGGAGCCTCTGACTCCCTTCCACTAGGGAAAGCCTGTGGCAACCTCCGCAGCCTTTGTGCGCACTGGCGCGCACGCACGTGTGCGCACTTTCAGTCCTCCGCCTTCCCCGGCTCCCGAGTCTCCGCCCGAGAGTCCAGACTCCCCCCACAAGAGCGTGGGTCCCCAGGGGCTCGCCTGGAACTGGGGTTCACTGCAGTCAGAACTGGGGCTCAGTGCAGTCAGGATCCTCTGACTCCCTTCTACTAGGGAAAGCCTGTGGCAACCTCCGCAGCCTTTGTGCGCACTGGCCCGCGTGCGCCTTCAGACTTCTGCCTTTCCCAGCTCGAGTCTCCGCCCGAGAGTCCAGACTCCCCCCGTAAGAGCGTGGGTCCCCAGGGGTTCGCCCGGAACTGGGGTTCAGTGCAGTCAGAACTGGGGTTCAGTGCGGTCGGAGGCTTCCTTCCCCCTTCCGCCAGAGAAAGTCAGCCAGGCTCTCAGCCGCCCTTCCTCTCTGCGCGCACAAAGCCCCTTTGCCGTACCTCCAATTCTCTGTGAGCTTTCCTCTTTCCTTCTAGTTGTAGAATTTTCACTCAGCCAGCTTTCCTGTGGTTCTGGATGGTGTCCGTTCTGTCTTTTAGTTGTAGTTTTGAAATTGTTGTGCGAGGCAGCAGTTTAGGTGTTTACCTATGCCGCCATCTTGGTTTCTCTGGTCGCCACTTTACTTTTATTTATCCTTTTTACTCTAGTTAAGAATAGTTCAACAGGACTTAGTACATTTATTTTTAAATGCTTGTGTGTATGGGTGAAGGGATAGAAAAGAAGACAGATAAGTTAGTTGGCTCCCTGGTTTTAGGCCTCATCATGAAGCAATGCTGACCAAGAGATGGAATGGTAGGGAAGGATATTGGGTTCCAGTCCCCTTCTGGCCATGCCTTGGTATCAAGGGGATGTGCACAACTTGGGCTGTGAGCCCAAGATCCCAATCGAGGAATCCAGAATGCTGGGATTCCCTCTGCACATAGTGCCTCCATCTTTGTTTTTACACAGGCCTGGGAAGTACCAGAAGCAAGTAGATTGCCCCTCCTGCATCCCCCACTACTTTTACCTCCTGTGATTGCCACTTCCTCTTAGCTCCTAGTTGCTGGGAATTCTTTCTCTTCTACATGCAGTGCCTTCCTCTTCTACTCATCAGAGTACACTCCTGCTCCTCATTAGATTTCAGCAAAAGGGTCTCCCTATCACCCCCAGCAAATCCGGCAAGTGTTCTCTCTAATTGCTGCACTTTGACTCACCTCCATCTGGCCATGTTCTAAGTCCTCCAGGGCATCGCTGGCTGCTTTTCCATTTTCCTTGTATTTCCTACCCTGTCTTGGCCCGTAGACACCTTGAACAAAGGAAGCAACCTCTAACAGCCAAAATCCATCTTGCCTGCTCAGTTTCACCATTGCTTGCCTTTCAGTGGCAGGAGAGTTTAGAGAAAGCACACAGCAGCATGGGCGTGAGGCAGCTTATATTATTCATTACTAGAGGCTGGGTGCACAAAATTTGTGCACGGTGGCAGGGGGGTTGGCGGGAGGGGCCCTCAGCCCCACCTGCACCCCCTCCAATCCAGGACTCCTCGGGGGATGTTTGCCGGTTTAGGCCTGATCCCTGTGGGTGATCTATTGGTGCAAAATGTGCAGCTGCTCCTCCTCCAACCATGATGAGGCATTTCAACACACAGAAGACTATTCCTGGGGAAGCAAAGTTTCTATGTGGCCAGTTAGTACTTTTCATTGAGGAAAGTAGGTAAGGCAACAACAACAAAAAAAGATAAACATAACCTGCTAACTTTTAACTCCAGCTTTATTTGGTATGAGTACTTGTAATAAGACACATGGTTAAGGTTGTTTTTAAAATTAGAAGTCCCAAGGGGGAGATTTGGGGGGAGAGAGAAATGGGGGGGGGGGGGAAGGGGACATATATAATATTTTCAACAATAAAGATTTATCTAAAAAATCCATAGTCCCAATATAAAACTTATTCTAAGGAATTACATATTGTGGCAGTGGGTTTTTTTTGTTGTTGTTGTTTTTGTTTGTTTTGTTTAGGTTAAACAATTAGACTGCTTTTATTTTTTACTTTTTTGTATTTTTATTATGTGTTGGTTTTGGTATACAGCTTAGTGGTTAGACTGTCATATATTTTAAATAGTGTTCCCCTCTATAATTCCAGTATCCCATTTGGCCACTATACATGGTTACCACAATATTATTGACTACACTGAGTGGCCAGATTATTATGATCTCTGAACACATAATAATCTGGCCACTCAGTGTGTATATATATATATATATATATATCCCAGTGCATGAATTCATGCAAGGGTGGGGTCTGTCCAGCTTGGCCAGGGGGAGGGGACATGGGTGGTTGGCCGGCCTGCCTGCTGGTTGAATTCCTGGTCGAGGGGACAATTTGCATATTACCCTTTTATTATATACTAGAGGCCTGGTGCCCGAAATTTGTGCATGGGGGGAAGGTGTCCCTCAGCCCAGCCTGCACCCTCTCCAATCTGGGACCCCTTGAGGGATGTCCGATCCCTGTCCCACTGGGATCGGGCCTAAACGGGCAGTCGGACATCCCTCTCACAATCCAGGACTGCTGGCTCCCAACCACTCTCCTGCCTGCCTGCCTGATTTCCCCTAGCCCTGTGGTTGGCAAACTGCGGCTCGTGAGCCACATGCGACTCTTTGACCCCTTGAGTGTGGCTCTTCCACAAAATACCATGGCCTGGGCGAGTCTATTTTGAAGAAGTGGCGTTAGAAGAAGTTTAAGTTTAAAAAATTTGGCTCTCAAAAGAAATTTCAGTTGTTATACTGTTGATATTTGGATCTGTTGACTAATGAGTTTGCCAACCACTGCCCTAACCGCTTCTGCCTGCCAGCCTGATCAACCCCTAACCACTCCCCTGCCAGCTCGATTGCCCCTAACTGCCCTCCCCTGACAGCCATCTTGTGGCGGCCATCTTGTGTTCACATGGGGGCAGCCATCTTTGACCACATGGGGGCGGCCATCTTGTGTGTTGGAGTGACGGTCAATTTGCATATTAGGCTTTTATTATATAGGAGGATATACACTGAGTGGCCAGATTATTATGCGTTCAGAGATCAATAATCTGGCCAGTCAGTGTATATTTCCTGTGCTTTACTTACTTCCCCAAAGATCAGCAAGAATTGCAACAACTTCCACAGCAGCCAGCTTGTGGCTGTGTGACACACCCTTCCCTCCTGGTGGACCCCGTTTTAGAGTGAGCCTCTGAGAGAAAGGGCCTGTTTCCTTCCTCTCTGGCCCTTAAAGTGCCCCTGCCAGCCTTAGCACTTTTTCTGTCTTGGCTAGTTAATTCCCACCAAATGGAGGGGAAAAGACCTCAAGCAAGAAGACAGTCTGAGGTTTACAGTGCTTTCAAGGATGAATTAATAATAAGGTGGAAAGCTCTCTTCTGGTCAGTTAACAATAACAAGTATAAAAACAGCTACCCTTATTTTCATGTGTTCTCTGTGCTAAGTACTATATGTCTTATAACCATTTTCATCTTCACACCTCATACCTCACCTGTAAAGCAGGCACGGATCAATCCTGTTTAACAGATGAGGAGGCTGAGGCTGAAGGAGGCAGAACAATTTGTCCAACATCACATATTCCGCAAGTGGCAAACTGTTTCAGTCCAGGCAAAAGCCCCCACCTTGAGAAGTGGTCTCGTTAGGGAGAGCCCTGGCTCACAGGGAAGTGCAGAACATCTGTAGCCTGTGCCTCACAGTTATGTCACTGTTCCCTTTTAAAGCTCCTTTGTGCTAACCCTTCTACCAGGACCATGCACGGTCTCTTTAAAATTATCATCCACTGCATATCCCAGGGTGCAGTCACATACCTGGGACTTAATCATTGTTGATTGATGCTTTTTATGTTGTGAACAGTGATTCTCTTCATTCATTCAATAAACACTCACTGAAGCCCACTTCTGTGCTGACAGTGTGCTAGTTTCTCTGAGGACTAGTGAAATGAAAATGCTACTCATCCTGCCTTCAAAGAAGTCTAGAGAGGGGAAAGAGTCATAGATTTAGGGAAGAGGAATCCCTCTCACATTTTGCCTGTTCTCCTTCCTTGTTCCACCTTACAAACAGAGATAATGCTAATCTGATTGGTCTGGTTCTTGAACATTGTTTTTGGGCCACACTTACTATTGGGCAGGTACGATGGTTAATTTTATGTGTCAACTTGACTGGGCCACAGAGGGCCCGGATAATTGGTCCAGCATTGTCCTGGGTGTGTCTGTGAGGGTGTTTCTGGATGAATTAACATTTGAATTGGTAGTCTGACTGAAGCAGATTGCCCTCCCCAGTGTGGGTAGGCCGGGTCCAATCTGCTGATGGCCTGATTAGAACAAAAAGGTTGACCATCCACCAAGTAAGAGAGAACTCTTCCTTCTTGATGACTTTCAAAAATGGGACATCAGCCTTTTCCTGCCTTTGAACTTAAACAGAGATATCAGCTCTTTCTGGGTCTCGAACTTGCTGGCCTTCTGACTAGAATTACCACATCAGCTCTAGAGTTCTTTTGGGACTCCAGCTTGCCACCTCACCCTGCAGATCTTGGGACTTGCCAGCCTTTGTAATTGTGTGAGCCAGTTCCTTATAATACTACTAGTGGCCTGGTGCATGAACTTTGTGCACATTAAAAGAGAATTAATTAGAGGAAATATTTTAATATTGCTATTTGCCCTTTCTCTATAATAGAAGTGTCAGAGATGAAAGAAAATTAGTAAAATGTATATGAAAATCTACCTCCTGTCAGAGTCTGGGGCACGCTGCGGGACCTAGAGTCAAGTCCCCACCCACCACCCGCATGCGCTTCGAAAACGCAGCAGGAGACCCAGACCCAGCCGGCCCCACCCCTATTGGGTGAGACCTAGATCCAGCTGGCCCCAACCCTGTCAAGCCCCTCAGGGAGGGGGGGCGCAGCCTCAGGTCCCCCGTCAAGCCCGACTGATGGAGGGGCCTGAGGTTCCCCATCAAGTCCTGCTGGGCGGGGGGCATGGCCTGAGGTCCCCTGGCCCAGTGCTGGGGCGGGGGTCGCAGCATGAGGTTTCTTGGCAGAGGCAGAGGGCATGGCTTAAGGTCCCCCATCAAGCCCTGCCAGGTGAAGGGTGCGGCCTGAAGTCCCCCGTCAAGCCCCATGGGGCAGTGGGTGTGGCCTGAGGTCCTTCGCCACGGCCAGGTGCTATGCAGCCTCAGGTCCCTGGTGTTCGGTTGTGGTGTTATGGCATCCTGGCTAATTTGCATATTCCTCTATTTTATATATATATATATATACACACACACACACACATATACATATATATATATATATATATATATATATATATATATATATATATATATATATATATATATATTCTGTTTCTCTAGAGAACCTGGCTAATACAGCAAGATTCCTGTGGTTTAAGAGGTTAGCTCTTCTCTTACTTACATTGCAGTTGTTACCGTTGGTAAGCTGAAATCAGGCCCCTTTAGTTACCTGGGCATTTTTTGTTGTGGTTGCTCTTATCTCTTTATATGCTAAGCTAAGTGATCTTTTGTTTTAGCTCCCATGCCATATGATAAACTAGAGAATGGATTCCAAGATTTAGACTCTACCACAAGCCGGAGTCTAAGCTATGAGTTCTAATTCAGGTTTACAAAAGCTCTGAATTGGGAGATAGTGTTCACTGTTCCAGCCATAAATTGGTACTTGTTTTGCACTTGCTCTTTTCCCTGGTGTGTAAATTTCATTTGGAAGCTTGGTAGAGAGGAGTTGTGATTGGCAGGGATTTTTAGGTCTCTGCTTTAATAATACCCCTCCCCTCAGCCGAAACCGGTTTGGCTCAGTGGATAGAGTGTCGGCCTGCGGACTGAAAGGTCCCGGGTTCGATTCCGGTCAAGGGCATGTACCTTGGTTGCGGGCACATCCCCAGTGGGAGGTGTGCAGGAGGCAGCTGATTGATGTTTCTCTCTCATTGATGTTTCTAGCTCTCTATCTCTCTCCCTTCCTCTCTGTGAAATATCAATAAAATATGTTTAAAAAAAAATAATAATACCCCTCCCCCCCAAAAAAAACCCCAAAAAACTATCAAAAGTTGACATAACCCACTGGCTACATCACAGAGGCAGAACAAAGTGTTATCATTGAAGCAAAGCCATCCACTATGGGACCCCAGGAAAGCATACTTTTGACTTGATGGTAAAATAGGAATTTTTAGAGGTGAAAAAGGCAGGTTTAGAGAATTTTTACAATTAAGGGGGTCCATGGAAGAAACAGAGCTACAAAGGTTACATTGGACAAGGGAATTGGAAGAGGCAGCAGTTACATTTCCATAAGACAAGAAAGCAGGAAGCCAGCAGAAATTTCAGATCCATAAGACAAGGAAGTTGGGAGAGGCAGCAGTTATCGTTCCTTAAGATAAGGGAACTGGGAGTAGCCAAAGGTCTACAGTATATTTACAAAATAAAGAAGGAGGGCCTCATATGGCCCATGTGAGGTTTGACCTTTGAACTAAGGAGTTGCTATAGTGACCAAATCAAAGGGGAATAGTGATCAATCAGAGGGGATATCAAGGCACCAGGATCTGCAGCCTTTATAAACCATGGAAAAAGGAACTCGGTGGGACTCTTTCCCCCTCCCCATGTGGGAGTCTGTACTTGTTCTTCAATAAATTTCCACCTTTGCTATACCATCTTCCATCTGTGGATTCATTTTTCTACTCTGACGGACAAAGAATCTGGGGAAGCCATTCTGCCCAGGGGAACACCACGTGTTCCAGTCCAAAAATCCCGTATCAATGGCATTGTGGAATGTATGTGTTTTTAGGTCTCTTTTCCAACACTGGTCCAAGAAATGACCTTGAAATATAAAGAACATTGAGAGCTAAGGAATGACTGTGATAGGGCAGGGTTAGACTGTGACATCACCCTTTGAAAAGAGACTGATACACAACCTGGGTAAGCAGGGCCAGCAACTCTGGCTGTATCTGCAGTAGGAAAACAATGCTTCTTATTATCTATGTAGAAATAGACACCCACCCACACGCATTTATTAATGCCCTTTATTAGTCATAATCCTTAAAGCCTACTAAATTCAAATAACTTCCCAGGTACCTATTAGAGAATGTGATAAACCACCTACAACGTTTTGTACACCATAACAAGTTTAGACACAGCCTTTCAAAAAAAAAAAAAAAAATCAGGGTCACAACCAGTAACACTCTATATTTATACTCTAAACACCAGGACTCCATTACTCTACTTATTCTTATGAATATATTTGCATGTGATGTGATCCTATCCATTTAAAATGGGCATCACTCTCTCCTTATTGTGGGTTTTGAGTATGTAATCCATTTACTTCTCCCCTCTGCAAGGATAAATGGCAGTGATCTCACACAGATGCTACTGAGCAGAATCACCTTCAGCAGGTGGGAGATAAACAAGAGCTGCTTTTCATCTCCCAGCCACTGATTTTCTGAAAGGCAAACCACACAGCTGCTTTGAAGTCCAGGAGAGAGCTGCAAAGGAGCAGGGAGATAAAACTGAAGGAAAGAGTGGATTTGAAATAAAGTTAGTCTCTGTCATCTAGATGTAGATGGCTATGGGCAAAGCTGAAACTGCCAGATTCTATCAAAAGAGAATTTAGATGATTGTTAAAAGAGAGTGTTCTTTTTTTCTGTTCTCATTTTTAAAAAATAAATCTTTATTGTTGAAAGTATTACATATATCCCTCCCCCCGCCATTACTCTGCCTCTCCCCCAAGCCTTCATGACCCACTGTCTGTGTCCTTAGGTTATGCATATATGCATATGAGTTCATTGGTTGATCTCTTCCCCCTGTCCACCCTCCCCTGCCTTCCCTCTGATGTTTGACTGGGTTAGGGGAAGGGTGGTAAGTAAAACAATGAGAAATTTTAAAAGATCTTGAATAAAATGTTCAAGTTAGCAGAAATGGTTGCTTTTAATTAAACAGTAGCCAGCGTGTAGTGTACAATGTTAACACTGCTCATGAAGTCTTCCCTTCTGTTTACGTTGCATAATAGAATACTATCTAATAAAAGAGTAATATGCAAATTAACCATCACTCCACTATACCCACAAGCCACGCCCACCAGCCAATCAGGAGTGAGTATGCAAATTAACCCCAACCAAGATGGCTGCAGCCACAGAGCGAGCAGGAGGGAGGCTTGGGTTTCCCCAGCAATGGAGGAAGCCAAGCTTTTCGCACACCCTGGCCAGCCCAGGCCTGCACTCCAGGCTACAAAGTTTCAATTATAGAAGATAAATAAATCCCAACAAAAATGGCTGCCACCACAGAGCAAGCAGGAGGCTTGGCTCCGCTCCAGGCTACAAAGTTTCAATTGTAGAAGATAAATAAATCCCAGATACCAGGGCCTCTGCTTGGGTCGCCGGGGGGCGTGGCTGGCCTGCAAACCACCACAGGTCCCTCACCCAGGCCGCCCCATGCCCCAAGGGAACCCTTACCCTGATCCTGGGCACCCTTCAGGGCAAACCAGCTGGCCCCCACCCATGCACCAGGCCTCTATCCTATCTAATAAAAGAGTAATATGCAGATTGACCATCACTCCAACACACAAGATGGCTGCCCCCATGTGGTCAAAGATCCTGCCCCCATGTGGACACAAGATGGCCACCACAAGATGACCAGCAGGGGAGGGCAGTTGGGGGGGACTAGGCCTGCAGGGGAGGGCAAACAGGCTTGCAGGGGAGGAGTTAGGGGCATCAATCAGGCTGGCAGGGGAGTGGTTAGGGGTTGATCAAGCTGGCAGGCAGAAGCGGTTAGGGGCAATCAGGAAGGCAGGCAGGCGGGCAGTTGGGAGCCAGCAGTCCTGGATTGTGAGAGGGGTGTCCGACTGCCTGTTTAGGCCCGATCTCACCGGGCCTAAATGGGCAGTTGGACATCCCTTGAGGGGTTCCAGATTGGAGAGGGTGCAGGCTCGGCTGAGGGACACTCCCCCTGTGTATGAATTTCGTGCACTGGGCATCTAGTCATATATATGGATTGTAAAAGTAATTATTTTGTATCAACTTCTTCTTAAAAAACAACATGATAGATAAAAATTTTGGCTTGATAGTTTTCTAGAACAGTTATGACTTCTATAAAAATTGTAAACATATTACTTGAGTAATAATTTTCCTTTTTTAAAATGCTTTCCCATGAGCTTCAATATAAGCCTGGGAGATAGGCTGGAAAAATGCTCTTATCTCCACTTTACACATGAGGAAGTAAAACCTTCCAGAGCCCACTTGAATTGCACAGGGACATGGAGAGAGTAACAATGGCGAGGCCAGAAGAATCTAGGTTCTCTGATTCCTGGCCTCTTCTTCCTTCAGACTCCCTCTAATTTACGGTTTATTTGGAGAGGAAAACTCTCTTCTCTGTCCTCTTTCTTTTCTTTTTTAAAATATATTTTTATTGATTTCAGAGAGAAAGGGAGAGGGGACAGAGAGACAGAAACATCAATGATGTGAGAGAATCATTGATGGGCTGCCTCCTGCATGCCCCACACTGGGGATCCAGCCCAAAACCCAGGCATGTGCCCTTGACTGGAATCGAACCTGGGACTCTTCAATCCGCAGTCTGATGGGTTCTCTTTCCTCTTTCTGTAACATGTATTGTATTGTTTTTCTCAAGGTGATCTTTTGACAATTCACTCTTTTTTTTTTTTGCTATTATTTTTATTGCAAGTGACAACAAATGGGACTAAAACATGCCGGCCAGGTACATAGAAGAAAGTCAAGGCTGGAATTCCCCTCTTTTGTCTACACAATATTTCTCTTGTTGTCTGAGAATAGGCAGGGTGAGGCTGGGCTGATGAAAGATGAGAAGCACAGAATAGTGGGAAGGGTGGGATCAGGAGACCTAGATTTTGGTCCTAGGTCTGTCCTACTCACTGCTGGCTTGGTGCAGTCCTCTATCCTCTCTGAATCAACAGTGCCTCGCCCCCCCCCCCCCCCCCCCCGCAGGAAGGAGGAGGTGGGCCCACATGACTCTGGAGCCCTGTCCCCTAAGACGCACTGGCTTCAGAGGATGGCGCATGTCCAGCTATCTTCGCTCTCTCCTTGGAGCCCTATGTCCCAGGAGCCCACTGGAGACCCATCCTGATTCTTCAAGCATGGGTAACTCAACCAGGCTGCAGCCTCCTGTGCCAGCCACCGCCAGCCGTCTCCACCTGCTCCACCTGCAACGTTCCCTGTAGGGTCAGCTGGGTCCAGAATCACAGGCCTGGGTTGCTTGAGCTGTGTCACCAGATATTGACCAATAACAGGATTTTCAGAGTCGTAATACTTAGTCCAGTAGACGCAAAGCTGCCGGTAGTCCACAACTAATTCCAAAACGGTCCGAAATCCCTCGGCTGTGCGGAAGTAGGTCTCCCTGCACCCACGCTCCCAGGCGTAGACGGTCAGCAGCTCCAGGGCGTACTGTGGGGGCAGCCGCTTCCCCAGGCGCTCCTTGCTCAGCTGGTACCAGTGCTTGACCAGGCGGATGAGGCTCTTGAGCTTGGGGGGACGCTGCCGCAGGAAGGCTCGCTGCAGCTCCGTGAAGCAGGGGGAGAACTCGCCCTCCTTCCCCAGGCGTGTGCACTCTTGGATGAGCCTGACGTAGATCTGGGGATCAGGTCTGTAGCCTTCGTGGATGTGCGGCTCAGGACCTTCTGTCCACAGACCCAGGACGTCAAAGGCGGGCAGTACATCAAACTCCACCTTGTCGTCCAGCTCGGGGGACCGGAACACAAAGCTGAGCGCCCGGGGCTTCTCCCATCGAGGCTTCTGGATCTCAAACTCCACTCTGGTCTCTCTTTGAAAGGCTTCCAGCTGTCGCATGATTTCCCAGATGAACTCCCCTCGGCGATCCAACTGCTCCTGAAAACTTCTGAGCTCGCTGAGGAAGACCACGAGGTCAGCGTCAGAGCGGCCTCTGAGGGTCGTGCCTTTGCCCGAGGAGCCGCCCTTCACAACTTTGGACACCCGGACACGGTGGGGGGCACCTTGGAAACACCTCTCCTTGAGGAAACTGCAGATGTCATTGACGGCTTTTTTGACCCTCCTGCGGAAAGGCGTGTCTGGCAGGAGATGGTCTTCGATGAACTTGTCCAGATGCCTGGCCGGGGTTAGGATGAGCTGCATTGTGATGATCCGGCAGGGACAGGAGAGCCGCTGGCCACAGAGCTGGCTGCAGAAAGTGTTGGCCTCTCTTATATCCATCCAGCTGCCTGAGTCAGCACTGCTTTCGGTTTCGTTTCCTGGGAAGGGAGGAGCTGTGTCTTTGGTTTTGCTTCTTGGCAGATCAAACAATCCTGGGATCCCGGAACAGCGTCTGCTCTCCCAACCTGCTCCTCCCCTTGCTGAAACGCACTCTCTGCCTTTATGATCAGCCCTTTCTTCAGACTGTACTCGGCAGATGTTGCTTTAAATCCCCATTAGTGCCAAGAGCAAACATAATTCAAATCTGATTTTTGGTTTCCTTCTTCCTGGTTTTTGTTGTTGCTGCCGACACAATTGTCTCCTATGATCTTTATAGTCCCCTATGATCTTTTTTTTTTTTTAATTTTTAGTTACAGTTGACATTCAATATTAATTTAACTAGAGGCCCCGTGCATGGCATTCCTGCACTTGGGGGGGGGGGAGGGAGTGTCCCTCAGCCCCCCACTGGCAGTGGGGGACCCCTGGGGAATGTCCTTCCTGCCCTGAGCCCAGCTTCTGGCTGAGAGCGCCCATCAGGGGCCAGCTCCTGAGTTGAGCATCTCCCCGCTGGTGGTCAGTGCCCGGCAGTTTAGTCGCTTTGCATATTAGCCTTTTATTATATAGGATTAGTTTCAGGTATACAGCAGTTAGGCATTTATACAATTTATGAAGTGATCCCCTGGCTATTTCAAGGACCCATCTGGCATCCTACATAGTTACTACAATATTGTTGCTACTGAACTCAAGGAGTTTGCCACTTGAGTTGTCTATTAAAAAATGAGACCTGGTGGTTGCAAGGTAATTTTATTTACTTGCAGCAAGTAAAGGAGATGGATTCCTATCCACAGCTCTGTCTCCTTGAAGGGAGGCTTAGCTATTGCTTATGTACAGGTTGATTTCTTCTCTGTAGTTGGCCGCATTCCTCCAGTTGAGCGCCTGTCAGCTCATCCTGTTACTGCTGCATCTGCAAAATACTGTGCTGTATTTTAACATTTAGCAAGAAATAATATCTGGAACTACCCAACCTTTTGACCTTTGTCCTATCTAACAACAATTGACTATATTCCCTATGCTGTACTTTACATTCCCATGATAATTTTGTAACAACTGATGCTGGAGGCTAAGTCCAGCAGGTCATAATAAATGTGAAAGTCCTCAGAAGGCTGATGGACATCTTCAGCAGGGCTGAAGATCTGCATATTATTACCTGCTGCCAAATGGCTGAGGGCAATTCCCCTGGCCTGAGAATCCTTTATTGTTTACCAAACCTTACCTTTGATATGTCTATCTGCTTTGCTAAAGGGCAAAATGTGTGAATAAAAAGCCTTGGGTCCGGACATTCAGAGAGCTCACCACTAGAGTGAAGCTTCCCCTGGCTCCCCCCATTCCTTCCAAATTTATATTTCTTGTCTAGTTTATCCATTTATGTGCAGCCCTTCTCCAGATTCCTGAACCCTTGCAGTGGGAAAGACTGTGGCAGACTGATTATACTTCTTACGCCCTTCACTTTTTTCACCCAGGCCCTCAACCCCTCCTCCAACTGGCAACCATCAGTTTGTTCTTTGCATCTCTGAGGCTGTTTATGTTTTGTTTGTTCATTGATTTCATTCTTTGGATTCCACATAGTATAAGTGAAATCATATGGTATTTTTCTTTCTCTGAGTTACTTCACTTAGCATAATACCTTCTAGGTCTATCCATGTTGTTGCAAATGGTAATATTTCATTTTTTATGGCCAAGTAATATTCCATTGTATATATGTACTACAACTTCTTTATCCTCTCATATATTGATGGGCATTTGGGTTGCTTCCATGTCTTAGATATTTTAAGTAACTCTGCAATGAGCATAAAGATGCATATATCTTTTTGATTTAGTGTTTTTGGATTTTTGGGATATATACCTAGAAGTGGAATTGCTGGGTCATAAGGTAGTTCTCTTTGTAATTGTTTGAGGAGCCTCTATACTGTTTATAGTAGCTGCACCAATCTGCATTCCCACCAACAGTGCACTTGAGTACCCTTTTCTCTACATCCTCACCAATTCTTATTTGTTGTTGAGGTATTGATGAAAGCCATTCTGACGGGTGTGAGATGATAATCTCATTGTGGTTTTAATTTTCATTTCTCAGATGATTAGTGACATTGAGCATCTTTCCATATGTCTATTGGCCATCTGTATGTCCACTTTGAAGAAGTGTCTATTCAGGTCCTCTGCCCATTTTTAAATTAGATTGTTCATTTTTTTGGTGTTGAGTTCTATGAGTTCTTTATAAATTTTGGATATTAACCCCTTATTGGATATATCATTGGCAATTATCTTCTTCCATTCAGTAGGTTGTCTTTTTATTTTGTTGACTAGAGGCCCGGTGCACGAAATTCGTGCATGGGGGGTGGTGTCCCTCAGCCCAGCCTGCACCCTCTACAATCTGGGACCCTTTGAGGGATATCCGACTGCCCGTTTAGGCCCGATCCCATTGGACATCCCTCTCACAATCCAGGACTGCTGGCTCCCAACTGCTCACCTGCTTGCCTTCCTGATTGCCCCTAACCGCTTCTACCTGCCAGCCTGATCACCCCTTAACCACACCCCTGCCAGCTTGATTGATGACTAACTGCTCCCCTGCCAGCCTGTTTGCCCCTAACTGCCCTCCTCTGCAGGCCTGGTCACCCCTAACTGTTCTCCCCTGCAGGCCTGGTCCCCCCCAACTGCTCTCCCCTGCAGGCCTGGGTCCCCTCCAACTGCCCTTCCCTGCAGACGCAGTCACCCCCAACTTCCCTCCTCTGCCAGCTGGGTCACCCCTAACTGCCCTCCCCAGCAGGCTTGATCGCCTCCAACTGCCCTTCCTTGCAGGCCTGGTCCCTCCCAACTGCCCTCCCCTGCTGGCCATCTTGTGGTGGCCATCTTGTGTCCATATGGGGGCAGGATTTTTGACCACATGGGGGCAGCCATCTTGTGTGTTGGAGTGATGGTCAATCTGCATATTACTCTTTTATTAGATAGGATAGAGGCCTGGTGCATGGGGGGGGACAGCTGGTTTGCCCTGAAGGGTGTCCCAGATCAGGGTAGGGGTTCCCTTGGGGCGTGAGGCAGCCTGGGTGAGGGGCCTGTGGTGGTTTGCAGGCTGGCCATGCCCCCCGGTGACCCAAGCGGAGGCCCTGGTATCTGGGATTTATTTATCTTCTACAATTGAAACTTTGTAGCCTGGAGTGGAGCCAAGCCTTCTGCTCTCTCCGTGGCGCCAGCCATTTCTGTTGGGATTTATGTATCTTCTATAATTGAAACTTTGTAGCCTTAAGCAGAGGCCTGGGCTGGCCAGGGTGTGGGGAAAGCTTAGCTTCCTCCATTACCGGGGGCAACCCTAGCCTCCTGCTCTCTCCAGCTCTGTGGCTGCCGCCATTTCTGTTGGGCTTTATTTATCTTCTATCATTGAAACTTTGTAGCATTGAGTGGAGGCCTGGGCCGGTAAGGGCAGGCGGAAAGCTTGGCTTCCTCCATTGCCGGGGAAACCCAAGCCTCCCTCCTGCTCTCTGTGGCAGCAGCCATCTTGGTTGGGTTTATTTGCATATTCCCTCCTGATTGGCTGGTGGGCGTGGCTGGTGGGCGTGGCTTGCGGATGTAGTGGAGTGATGGTTAATTTGAATATTACTCTTTTATTAGATAGGATGGTTTCCTTTACTGTTGATGGTTTCCAAAAACTTTTTAAATTTGATTTGCTTATATTTTCTTTTGTTTCCCTTGGCCAGGATATATCAGAAAAAATATTGCTATGAGAAATGTCCAAGATTTTACTACCTATGTTTTCATCTAGGATTTTTATGGCTTTAAGTCTAACATTTAAGTATTTATCCATTTGAATGTATTCTTGTGTATGGTGTAAGAAGGCAGTTTAGTGTCATTTTTTGCATGTATCTGTCCAATTTTCCCAACATCATTCATTGAATACACTGTTTTCACCCATTGTATATTCTTGCCTCCTTTGTTAAATATTAACCATAAAGGCATGGGTTATTTCTGGGCTCTCTATTCTGCTCCATTTATCTATATTTCTGATTTTACGCCAGTGCCATGCTGTTTTGATAGTAGTATAGTTTCATGTAATGTAGTGTGATTCCTCCAACTTTGTTCTTTTTAAAGATTGCTGTGACTATTTGGGGTCTTTGGTGATTCCATATAAATTTTGGGTTATTTGTCCTAGCCCTGTGAAAAAGACCATTGGTATTTTGATAGGTATTTTATGGAAACTATAGGTTGCTTTGGGTAGTATTTTTATGATGCTAATTCTTTCTATCCATAAGTATGAATATGCTTTCATTTATTTGTATCTTCTTCAATTTATTCAATGTCTTATAATTTTCCTAGAATAGAAAATTCTTGGTTAAATTTGTTCTAAGGTATTTTTTTAATGCAATTGTAAATAGGATTATTTTCTTAATTTCTCTTTTTGATAGTGCATTATTGTTGTATAAAAATGGAACTTTCCCACCCAGTTTAGCTCAGTGGATAGAGTGTTGGCCTTCGGACTGAAGAGTCCTGGGTTCAATTCCAGTTAAGGGCACGTGTCTGGATTGCGAGCTAGATCCCCAGTAGGGGGTGTGCTGGAGGCAGGCAATCAATGATTCTCTCTCATCATTGATGTTTCTATCTCTCTCTCCCTTTCCCTTCCTCTCTGAAATCAATAAAAATATATTTTAAAAAAATGGAACTTATTTCCAAATATTTATTTTGTATCCTGCTACTTTATTGGACAGTTTACTCTTACTATGATAAAATTGGGACCTTGAAACGTATTTTCTTATTCTCGAGGAGTCTGGAGGTAAAATTCTGGCATGGGAGGTTGGGACACCCTGCTCTGAAGGCAGCCACAGTGGAGGCTGAGCTTCCTAAATGGAAGCAGGATTTACCATGATTCTGGTGGGCTTAAGGGTATTTAGTGTTAGGAAATGAAAGATCCTTGAGAAAATTCAACCCTTCTCAAACATGAACACTAAACAATTACCAGCCAACCTGAAACCTCAGTCCACAGTTCTTCCTCATTCCAACCTTCCAAGACCTGGGCAAACAAAACTACACATGCCATTCGAGGGAAAGGCGTCATGGAGGAGGTAAGGTTTCACCTGCCCTGGAGATAGCTGAATCACTGTGTGCTCTCAGGGAGGAACGAAAACATGGCCTGGGGCCAAGACGTGTCAGGAAAAAGGTCTACATTCGAAATTACAGCCTTTGGAGTTGTCAGTGGGACCCTTTTACAATTTACTGTTTTCATTTGGTTATTTTTATACAACTAATTTGCACCAGATATTTAATTTAGCATTTTGATCATATCCTAAAAATGATCCTTTTGTTCTAGCTGATAAGTAATAAAGTACACACCCAGTAATACACTCATATAAAATTTCAATCAGGCTTTACAATAAATGCCTAGCAGCTTTTTAGAAGACTCAGTTAATGTCCCAGGCAGGACAAGCTAATTAAAAGGGCTAAATAATTACAATAAATAATTTCCTCATTAATTCATTCTTCTCAACTTAATATAATTAATTTGGCTGACATAATGAACTTTAACATGAATTTTGTTATTACTACACTTAATCAAAAGGGGCAGTTTTAAATTCATTTTAGAATGTCATACAGTTATTTATAGGGCACCTGATACAGTTAGGTACTGTCATTTTATGGGGTAATTTCTGTATAAGTAGGTAACATCTTGCTTTATGTAAGTTATGTAAGTCACCACTGAAATTGTAAATAGTTGTTACATTGCTACATGGAATTCATGTTAAAAATGACATTTCCAGAATCTATTTTGAAATGAGTTAAGATGTAAATTATTTATTAAAATCATGTCCTAATTATTTTATTCACTTACACATACACAGTTTAAAAAATGTGATTTAAAGTGAACATATTTTGGAAAATGTGCTCAAATGCCCAAACAGCACTTTTCATTTCCAATAGGTTTTATAAAGTACTAGCAGCCAGATAAATATATATAACCATATATATAAATATATATAACCAGCAGCCAGATAAATATATATAGACATATTTATTTCTGAAATCTGAAGTAGTCCTTCTCTATTACCTGGGATGCTATTAGACTTGATCTGGCTAGGATTCATATTAGTTAATTTAATGTAAAAAAGGGAGGGGTATTTAAAAAATGACCTTGTTATCAGGAAAACACTCATCTTGTGACTTTTAGTTTCCAAAGGGTGGCATAAATCAAAATGACTATTTGACATTAAAAATAAGGCATGTTGATATTTAAAAAAATCTTGTTACAAACAAAACATAGATACAGCACAATTTGGTGGACTATACAGCCATTGAGTTGTAGTAGCCCCCAAGTAGGGTTAAAAGCTTTCTAACACTGATCAGTCTCTGTCAGACTAATTTGGCAAAGTAAATAACTGAAACTAATCTCCTAGCTCTGAATCAATATTTTGTGATAACTTTAATTTATTTTTTGCTATACACAGGCAAATGGATAAATCCCTGGAAAGAATTCTGCCTGTTTACACCAGTTGCTCAGGGTAGGCCTTCATCCCAAGGCAAATCTCAGCAAGGCCTCTGCAGAGCTGTCATGCTAGGGCAGGAGGGGGACAGACATGCACTGTTTTATCCTGTCATCTTGTGTTGCCATATGTAATTAAGAATAATGTATGAGTGTAGAGATTGCTTTTACTCCTCACTATCCATTAAAAAAACCCCCATGATTCTCACCCAGCTGGCATGGCTCAGTGGTTGAGCGTCGACCTATGAACCAGGAGGTCACAGTTTGATTCCCAGTCAGGGCACATGCCCAGGTTGCGGGCTTGATCCCCAGTATGGGGCATGCAGGAGGCAGCTGATCAATGATTCTCTCTCATCATTGGTGTTTCTATCTCTCTCTCTCCCTCTCTCTTCCTCTCCAAAATCAATAAAAATATATTTAAACAAACAAACAAACAAATGACAACTCTCCTTGATTACACACCACTATGCAAATTACCGTGTCATTTCATTTGGCCTCATTCCAGTAGTTGTATCCTCATGCCTTTTTGATCCCTAATGACTGACCCTATACAGAGTCCATGGGGATGAATGCAGGCTACAGGGGATGATTAATGATCTTAAAGGTAATCTTAGAAAAGATATGCTATCTGAAAAGAATTATCAGAAGAGTTAATCTCAAAGAATAAAAATAAAATTTTAAGTTAATAAATGACCTAAATGAGCTCCATTTCTTCTATGATTAATAGACTAGAAACTAGCTACCCACTCCCACTCTCTGCTGGTCCCCCTCTGGTTTCCACACTGGGACACTGATACCAGGACTTTCCTGATTCTTTGAGCCTGGTCCCTGGCTAAGATATAGAAGACAAAGGTTAAAGGTCAAATTTGGCCTTGCATCTCTCTCTTTTTTTTAAAAAAAATCTTTATTTTATGGGAAGATATGGTAGGGCTAGTGAGTGTCATCTGCTAGGAGCTGATACTAAGTGGCACTTCTACATCATAGAGTCGACAATGAGCTTAATCAACATTTTCAGCGCTTCCTTTTTGTATCCCACACATCATAGAACACAGGGCCTGACCTAAGATTGACCTGTAATAAGTATGTAATTGGTTGAAATTGGTGTCCTTTCCCTCCTCTATCTGTGGTAAGCAGAGAAATGGATTAGAAATCAGGAAAACAGAATTGTAATTGTGGATCTTTTATTAGTACATGATTTTTGCAAAATTATTTCACTGTTCTTATTGTTTGAAATTATGATGTTTGGATTAGATGAACTTTAAAATTCCTTTTACATTCATGATTTGTAATCTATAGATAATATAACAACCATAGAATGGTTAAAATAAGTGGTTTTCTGGTAAATATTATGGACTGGCTTTCAAAATAGAGAAATAAATAAATGGGTACAGTCAGCTCTCCCAGCCACTAGGAGCCAGTTTCAGTACAACATATGCCTTAAAATACTAAATTATTCTACCTCAAAGGACTGAAAAGTATGCTAATATAGTCGCTTGTTACATAAAGTGTAAACTTGGATCTTGGCAAATTCAGGATTCTACAGTTATATTGTGATATTTATAGCTTAAGGCCTAATGTCTCCTCTTAGATTGGCATTCTGTAATAGCCTTTCTCGTCCCTTTCACAGGACCCATTTTTAGTTTACATTATCTGCAGCATTTCAATAACACTGTTCTGTTCTAATGTTCACTGTGACCAATAAACAGTGTGTAGATGGGTTCCAAGGCACTGTATTGCCATCCTTCCTGGATATTATTAATCCCCTGGGCATTGAAGGTTAAAACACTGCCCTGTCTTGGCTTAAGACTAATCTGGGAGCTATAACAAATGAATTTAAAGCATTAGATCAGATTTATAAATATTGCTTCCTGACACACTAAAAGATTCAACTTTTGAAAATATTACTGTTCTTGTATATATCTGTAACTTAAAAAAAATAGTACATGTTCTATTCTTAAAAACTGTAATAATGGGATTACAAGTTAAAACATTACCACCTGAGATAATCCATATATTAATTTTTTTATTAACCCTAGAAACTTATTTTTGTTTCCCATTATGAACAAGAAAATTACTCAGAAAATATATAAATGCATGTAACTTTTAAAAAGGGTATCTAACTTTTTTTTTTTAATCAGACTATAAGGCTTCATCTACTTTTTAAAAAAATTTAAGTTCTTGCCCTGACTGGTTTGGCTCAGTGGATAGAGTGTCAGTCTGTGGACTCAAGGGTCCCAGGTTCGATTCCAGTCAAGGGCATGTACCTTGGTTGCGGGCACATCCCCAGTAGGGGGTGTGCAGGAGGCAGCTGATTGATGTTTCCCTCTCATCGATGTTTCTATCCCTCTCCCTTCCTCTCTGTAAAAAAAATCAATAAAATATATTAAAAAAATAAAAAAATTTAAGTTCTTTATTGTTTAATGTATTACGTAAGTCTCCTTTTCCCCCCATTGACCCCTCCCCAGCCACCCCAACCACCAGCACATGCCCCTCTCCCCTGTCTGTGTTCATTGGTTATGCTCATATGCATGCATACAAGTCCTTTGGTTCATGTCTTACCCCCTCACCCCCTGCCTTCCCTTATAGGTTGGACAATCTATTCGATGCTTTTATGACTCTGGTTCTGTTTTTGTTCATCAGTTTATGTTGTTCATTATATTCCACAAATGAGAGAGATCATGTGATATTTATCCTTCTCTGAGTGGCTTATTTCGCTTAGGATAATGCTCATCCATGCTGTTGCAAATGGTAAGAATTATTTCTTTTTTACAGCAGCGTAGTATTCCATTGTGTAGATGTACCACAGTTTTTAATCCACTCATCTGCTGATGGGCACTTAGGCTGTTTCCAAATTTTAGCTATGGTAAATTGTGCTGCTTTGAACATAGGGGTGCATATATCCTTTCTGATTAGTGTTTCTGTTTTCTTGGGATATAGTCCTAGAAGTGGAATTACTGGGTCAAATGGGAGTTCCATTTTTAATTTTTTGAGGAAACTCCATACTGTTCTCCACAGTGGCTGCTCCAGTCTGCATTCCCACCAGCAGCGCACTAGGGTTCCTTTTTCTCCACATCCTTGCCAGCACTTGTCATTTGTTGATTTGTTGATTTGCCATTCTGAGAGGTGTGAGATGGTACTTCATTGTCGTTTTGATTTGCATCTCTCAGATAATTAGTGACTTTGAGCATGTTTCATATTTCTCTTGGCCTTCTGTATGTCCTCTTTTGAAAGGTGTCTATTTTGGTCCTTTGCCCATTTTTTGATTGGATTGTTTATCTTCCTTTTGTTAAGTTGTAGGAGTTCCCTATAAATTTTGGAGATTAAACCCTTATCAGAGATAACATTGGCAAATATGTTTTCCCACGCAGTGGGCTTTCTTGTTGTTTTGTTGAGCAGAAGCTTTTTATTTTTATGTGGTCCCATTTGTTTATTTTCGCCTTAGTTTCCAATGCCCTAGGAGCTGTATTGATAAAGATATTGCTATGACAAATGTCTGAGATTTTGCTGCCTGTGGATTCCTCTAGTATTTTTATGGTTTCCCATCTTTTGTTTAAGTCCTTTATCCATTTTGAGTTTATTTTTGTGTATGATGTAAGTTGGTGGTCTAGTTTCTTTCTTTTTTTTTTTTATTTTTGCATGTATCTGTCCAATTTTCCCAACACCATTTATTGAAGAGACTGCTTGACTCCATTGTATGTTCTTGCCTCCTTTGTCAAATATTAACTGAGCATAATGGCTTGGGTCGATTTCTGGGTTCTCTGTTCTGTTCCATTGGTCTATATGTCTGTTCTTGTGCCAGTACCAGGCGGTTTTGAGAACAGTGGCTTTGTAATATAGCTTGATATCTGGTATTGTGATCCCTCCAACTTTGTTCTTCTTTCTCAAGATTGGGTAGCTAACTTTTTAAATAGAGTATTTATAATGTGTACTATCTATAATAATAAAAGTGTAATATGCAAATTGACAAAATGGCCAAACAGTAGGGAGATGGATCAATTGGGGGGCTCCATGATTGCCCCAAAGAGGGAGGCCCAGGTTACCCTGTGGCAGCACTGTGGTGGGTGGGTGGGGTCTACCTCTGTGGGGGTGATCCATTGCAGAGCTCCTGCACTGTGAGAGGTCACAGGCCAGTCTGAGGGGACACCCGCCTCCCCCCCCCCCAAGTGCACGAATTTCATGCACCAGGCCTCTAGTTTCTAATAATAAATGAGATAAAACTGGATTGCAAAACCTAAAGGTTGTGTGAGAACAACTGCATATGTTAAATTTCTAGTGTCTGACAGTTAAGGTTTGTAACATTTCCCTGTTTTTCTTCCATATAATATCTAAGTTGGCAGTTGTGAAGGGTCTTTGTTTGAATACACAACAAAAAATCTATCTCAGATATAATCATTTGCTTCCACTCTTTGGCTTACTGAATGTTTATTCATGTAAAACTGCATTATTTGGTTAGCAGCAGGCATCTGTAAAGCCAGCATGTATATCAACGAGAGGACTATGACTCTGATAGAAGGAAACACCACCCACCCTACAGCTGCCGTCTCCCCTTAGAGTGGATTTGGCCAAGTGAGACCACTGCATAAGATCCATTAGAGAGGATGCGCCATATTGCTTTTTTGTAACTATTGGGAGGAGTAAAGAGAGGAGTCAAACAAGATATGGCACCATCTATGCTTTCCAAACGTTTGATATAACTCATTGTGCTCATTTTTAAATAGTCAGATGAACACATGCCCTAAAGCCTGTTCCAATTTGGGGACTTACCTCAGCCTTTCCATTGAATCCCTCCATCTGTCTACATCAGATTTGAATTCCTTCACTCAGAATACCAGGCCAGGACAACCTCCTCTTGTAGCTTCCCGATTTGGTGGGAAGTTATTCCTAGTCATTTCATGGAACAGAGTTCTTTGAGACTGTCACATTGTGGTCTTAATACCAACTCAAGGCTCAAGGCTGTGTCTTTCAGCTCCCTGTGCATGTTAAAACCTCAGTTCTCAATGTCTTATATTAATATCTGATATCCTTTGGGCCTGATAGTGTGTCAGTTCCTTTTTTGATCTGACATCAAGGAATTTCCGATTTTTTTCAACTTTGGTAAAATTTTTAATATTATTTTTTAACCTAGCATTTCTGTGTTTTGGAAAAGGGATGCAACTAGTTTAGCCTTCCCTGTTGCTGGAAGTTATCTGTTCCAACTTCTAGGATTATAACATTTTAGAGCTGGGTGGTACATTAGAGATCCTTTCTTCACTCAGTGAATTGAGTTTTAATTTATTTTTCTTCATCAGGTACCAGGTTAAGTTTGACACTTGAAAAAAATTACCTGGGTTGTTTTAATATTTTTCTATTCATAAGAGATCCTAAAATCCCAAAGCTAGAGATTCCATTCAATTCAATTTTACATTTATCAAGCATCTCCAGTGCAATGGCTTGGTGAAAAGAAGAAGAGTTGTACATTATGGTCTCTGACCTTAAAGGAGCTCATATTTTAATATCAGGTCCAAATGTGAACAGATAATTGCAAAATGATGTAATAAGTCTATTATTACAAGGATAAGTGAAATTCTTTGACAGACTTGAGGCACTTAGGGTAGCATGGGAAAGTTAGAGTCTAGAGGAGATGCTGCTGATGAAGAATTATGAAGAGAGAGACAGTGTGTGTGTGTCTATAGGGCTAGTAGAGGTCTTAAGGGCATTCCGGGAAGAAGAGACTGCTGATGCCAGAAAAAACAACAAAAAACAGTGCTGAAAGTGATAGTGTAGAAGTCAATCATATAATTACAAGTACCTCTATAAATTGTGTTTATACAGTTTAATCCAACAAATAATTGTTGAGGTCAATATTGTTGAAACCATCTGTTATCGAATACCATGCTCTGTATGTACACCTGGCAGTGACTTTATGTTATGTCTTATTTTACTGTTGAGAATATTAAATGTTATTTATAATTTGAATGTTTAGTAACCTTTCATTTTTTCAGCATGTGTCAAGTTTTAAGAAAGATCAAATGCAAGGTTGTCATGGTTAGCTACTATTATCTTCTCACACAGCTCTCCTCCAGCACTAGGTCTTTATCCTCTCCCACTACCTACCACCCATGTAATCCAAATTCCCACCCCTCCATCCTTCTCTGCTTTCCCAGTAAGGCTAAGTTAGGACTCAGACCCTCTTTCCAAATGATCACCAGTGCTGCATTATGACCATGAAGTCACAGAAGTCATCGAAGATGGAAGGAAAGGATAGGAGGATTTAATACTTCTCTAACCAGGGAAGATGACAGTCCAAAAATGATGTTAGAGAAACTGTGGCAAAATTTTGTTTTCTCATTTATTCTTACAATTTTTCTTTGTATATAATGTAGGGTATCTCAGAATAATATAATTATTAGTATGTCAGTGTCTTGCACATACTAGTAGTAGATATCAAAACATATTTGGTGAATTACTATAATTTAATTGAGAAAAATAAACAAAATGGCCCCTGGGACAACTTGATACCCACATGCAAGAATAAAGTTGGAAATCAATTACACTTTATATACAAAAATTAAATCGAAGACCTTGGAAAGGGTTAAGGGGGAACGACTGCTAATAGGTACAGGTTTTCTTTACTGGGGTGATGGAAATGTTCTGGAATTTGGTGATTGCACAATTTTGTGAACATACTAAAAAACACTGAATTGTACATTTTAAAAAGTGAGTTTTATGGTATGTAAATTATCTCAATAAAAAAAAATAGATACAGAAATTCAATACAAACGGCAACAATGAACCATGCCCAGAAAGTTGAAGTGAGGCCCTTATTAAAATGTTCTACATAGGTAGTTCTAACACTAAAGAGGAACATA
Source organism: Plecotus auritus (assembly GCF_963455305.1). Classification (NCBI taxonomy): domain Eukaryota; kingdom Metazoa; phylum Chordata; class Mammalia; order Chiroptera; family Vespertilionidae; genus Plecotus; species Plecotus auritus. The sequence goes on along the minus strand of NC_137770.1, from coordinate 172,002,645 downwards.
ACTTAAAGATGAAAGAACATGTTTCAGTTAGACTATATTCCTAGTTTTCCTTATAGCTAGGTGTGGCCATATATCTAAGTTCTGGCCAATGGTATGTAAGTGGAAGTAGTATGTGCAACTTCTGGTTTTTGTCCTTAGAGAAGAAGCACATTCTCCCTTCTCTTTCATGTTTTCTTTCTTCCTTCTTTCTCCCCTTCCAATTTCTTTCCTTCCTGCTCTTCCCCATCCCTCCTCCTTCCTTTCTTCCTTCTGAACTGGAGATGCGATGGTGAGAGCTGAGCAGCCATCTTGATCCATGAGATGGAAACAGTGTGTTGGGGGTGGTAAAACAATGAGAAAATACACCTGAGTTCTTAGTGATTATGAAAAAATATACTGTCCCTAGACTGACTAAGCGAGAAAGAAAGAAAGTTCTAGTTTGTTTAAGTCACTCTTATTTGGGGTTTCTTTGCTACAGAAGCTGAACTAATATTCTACCTAATTTGAACAGTTTCATTCTTTCATTTTTTTGTAAGTAGACTATTATTACTTTCTTCAATGAGCTAAATTCTTCTTCCTCTAAACTCTTTTTCCTTACACACACACACACACACACACACACACACACACACACACACACACACACAAAACACTTGTCTGGGCCAAAAATGAGTTACCAAATGCAGCATTTACTTATAAGGAATGCATTATGAATAGCCTTTCACTTTTCATTACCATTGAACGATGATTTCAGCTCACATTCAATCTATATTTCCAAATGCCTTTGTTAGGGCTGTCTGTTCAGTGCAATAGAAGACAGTTTTTTTAGTGCAAGTAAGATTTCTTGATAATGCCAAATCTGCCTTGTCAGCTGAATTCCTCTGGCTTATTGTCACAATGTGCTAAAAATACATGATCAGATTTCACTGTTAAGAAAATTCTTTCAACAACACATGTACAGTCAAGTTTGTTGCTGGGTAGTTGAACATCTGGGTCATGAGATTTAAAAAAAAGTCTCATGACAACACTATGGAAATGTAACCCCCGGAAGCCCACTTCTGTCTTAGAGCGGCAAGGTTGTGAGGAGCCGTGCTGCTGGGAGCTGATGTCCCTCCGTCCTTTTGACAGTCATCCTCTTGGTTCTTCATATTTGAGGAGAGGGGACGGTGAGGAGGCCTGTTGGCTTGATCTTATTAATGCCACCATCTAGAATACAGATTCTTGGATATTTCATCTTCACAAGATGTGCTGCAAACTGGAAAAAAAAAAAAGGCCAGTTTTATAGAGGATATACAAAATTTGTATTTGCCCAATCCCATTTTTTTTCTCAAGCTGTGAAAAACAAAACTAAAAATACTATTGCTGTCACTGTGGTAACGTTAATTTGGTTTTAAACAGAAATTAAATTATCACATGTTGACACACAACTTCTTTATGCTATGAAATATATATGTCTGTTTAGTTCTCTTTTAAACTTGTTTGGATAGGCAATAAATATTCATGTAAACAATTCAAACAGCATAAAAGGGTATACAGTGAGAGGTAAATCTCTTCTACCTCTATTCTCAATATCCCTCTCGAGAGGTGATTAATATTCCTATTTTTCATGTATGTTTCCAATGATAGTCAAAAATTCTCAAATCTATACTGAACATTTTTTAATTCTCACGCAAGGATATGTTTTTATTGATTTTTAGAAAGAGAGGAAGGGTAGGGTGAGAGAGAGAGAGAGATCGACATGAGAGAAACATTGATTGTTTGCATCTCATACACAACCCAACCAGGTATGGAACCCACAACCTAGATATGTACATTGACCGGGAATCGAACCTGCAACCTTTTGGTATACGGGACAACGTTTTAACTAACTGAGCCACCCAGCCAGGGCTATATTAAACAATTTTTTATATTATTGACAACTTGTTAGTTATGGAAATCCCACGCACAACATCCCAGAGAGGACCTATAAACTGGTTGTGATATGTTTTTGGAGCAACTGCAATAAACAGTTTGAGACCATAAGCTTGAGTGAATTTGAAGGACTGATTCAAGAAGTCTTCTAGATGTCTAGCAAAAAAAGGACTTTGAAGTTATGAAGACATCCACAGGTGTCCCCGATCTGGTCCGTGTCCACCTACCCAGGATCACTGATTATTTTTCTCCATTCCTTATACCTTTGGTTGTGCAGGTCACCCTCTGTTGGGAACATGCTCCATTTCCCACCAACTCCTGGCCCCCCCTTTATTTCCTCCTCAAAAGCTCCCCCACCCTCACCTGTCTACCTAACTTCTTCCTTTTTAAAAAAATTATTTATTTTCTTTATTGATTAAGATATTACATATGTGTCCTTATTCCCCCATTGCCTCTCCCCCCGCCCCCCACTCATGCCCTCACCCTCCTAGTGTCTGCGTCCATTGGTTATGCTTATATGGTTGATCTCTTCCCCTCTCTCCCTCCCTCCCCTGCCTTCCCTCCAAGGTTTGACAGTCTGATCAATGCTTCTCTGTCTCTGGATCTGTTTCTGTTCATCAGTTTATGTTGTTTATTATATTCAAATGCGTGAGATCATGTGATATTTATCTTTCTCCAATTGACTTATTTCGCTTAGCATAATGCTCTCCAGGTCCATCCATGCTGTTGCAAATGGTAGGAGTTCCTTCCTTTTTACAGCAGTGTAGTATTCCACTGATGTACCTCAGGTTTTTAATCCACTCATCTGCACTTAGGCTGTTTCTAAATCTTAGCTATTGTAAATTGTGCTGCTATGAACATAGGTGTGTATATATCCTTTCTGATTGGTGTTTCTAGTTTCTTGGGATATATTCCTAGAAGTGGGATCACTGGGTCAAATGGGAGTTCCATTTTTAGTTTTTTGAGGAAATGCCATACTGTTCTCCACAGTGGCTGCACCAGTCTGCATTCCCACCAGCAGTGCCCTAGGGTTCTTTTTTCTCTGCATCCTCGCCAGCACTTGTCATTTGTTGATAATAGACATTCTGACAGGTGTGATTTGGTACCTCACTGTCATTTTGATTTGCATCTCTCAGATAATCAGCATGTTTTCATATGTCTCTTGGCCTTCTGTATGTCCTCTTTTGAAAAGTGTCAAGGTTCGTTGCCCATTTTTTGATTGGACTGTTTATCTTCCTTTTGTTAAGTTGTATGCGTTCCCTGTAAATGTTGGAGATTAAAACCTTATCGGGTTTAAATATGTTCTCCCATGCAGTGGGCTCTCTTGTTGTTTTGTTGATGGTTTCCTTTGCTGTGCAGAAGCTTTTTATTTTGATGCAGTCCATTTGTTTATTTTCTCCTTAGTCTCCATTGCCCTAGGAGCTACATTGGTGTACTTAACTTCTTATTTCCTAGGAGCCCTTCTTCTCAGCCCTCTGGGCCTGCTTCCTGTCCCAAACTGTACACCCCCCTAGGATTGTGAATCTGTTCTGTTTCTCTTTATCCCTAGTGCCAGGCACATAGCAGGACTCAATATGTGTTCTTGGAACTGAATTAAACTATGACCAATGATATATAACCCGGCACAAAAGGATGACACAAAGGGCTCTCTGGCCATTCTCTCCCTATTCCCTCCTCTTGGTGGTGTCCTAGTCCTTCCCTGAGATATTTGTGTCCTCACATTCTTTTTAATTACTTTACCATAACCTGATCTCAGATCTTATATCTGCTCATAGTGGTATTGCTTTCTGGAAGTATTTGAAACTTAATAGCTGATAAGTCTCAAGCCAGCAGTCTAAACTTCATGGTTCAAAAGGATGAGCTGAGTGGTTTGGTCAAGGTAAGTTCAAGACCTCACACCAGAGATTCTGCTTTGTTGATCTGGGGCTCAGGAATGTGGTGTTTTGTTTTGTTTCTAACAAACACCACTATATTGTTCTAAAGCAGGTAGTCCATGGACAATATTTTGAAAAATACTATCTTAAGCCAAAAGGATAAAGGTATCGGTATGTAGGGGGACTAGATGCTGCTGGACTGGGATCTCAGTAATCTTCGAAACAACTCACATAAATGGATCCCCATACTGCTGACCCTGCTGATCTTCTCCATCTTTCTCTGCAGTGCCTTTGCAGAGATTCAAATGGCCGTTCACATTTCATAGTAATTAACTTTGAATAGCAAAAATGCATCAGTATTTCAAAAGGTACCACGTTACCTAGAGTGAGCTGCTCTTCATCCTGTTCTCGATATTTCTCTTTGAACCCAGTCCTTAAGAACAGAGGCACCAGGCTGAGCTGCCCCGAGTCATGTGCTGGCAGCACAGCCTCTGGCACCATATGATTATTGAAACACCTTGGCTTCTTTCTCCCACTTGTGTCAGTACAATTACCATTTAGGGTGGAATTCTAAGATAAACATGCCATCACTCAAAATGTCTTGTGGATAAGCAGTCTTAGTGCTCAGTACTTTCACAACACTGAAGAAGTCTGAAAAAGAGTAAGCAAGGACTTACTGCACATTTAGCTAATCTCCCTTAAACTATGCTGTAAAGCTGGGAAGAGTTCCCCCTGTTGCTGTGAGGAGGACAGAGGATGGGCTGCAGGGAGCTGGAAGTGGGGAAGGCAAAGCAGGCAGACAGAGCAAGCGGGGCGCTGCTGTGTGGGGTCTAAGAAGAAAACCAGAAACGGAGTATAAAGACGTAAGAAAAGTTTAGGTGCCTTGAAGAAGAAAGCAAGGTTGTGCTCAAGTAATGAAAAAGAACAAATGTTACTTAACAAAAAGAAGTTAAACAACCCAATCAAAAAATGGGCAACTGACCTAAATAGATACTTTTCGAAAGAAGACAGAAGGAAGGCCAAGAGACATACGAACACCTGCTCAAAGTCACTAATCATCAGAGAGATGAAAAAGAACAAACGTTGAGTTTTCAGGTTAAATTTGTGAGTTCTGTTCCTCTGATCCTCTGTGTGTGGTTCCAATGATCCGTGTTACATATGGGCTCGAACAGTGAGGCCATCACTTCATCTTTTCCACTCCGATCATGGCAACAGCTCCTCTTCTCCAGCTGGTCATTCATTTGCTCATGCAGTTATCAATCACATGGTCATGGAGCACCTACTAAGGACCAGGCGCTGCTCCAGTTTTTGCAGTGCTTGTAGTTTAGTGGAGGAGAGAGTAACAAGCAATATCACGTGGAATGGACGGCTACTACAGAAGCAGTTCAGGACTTCTGAATTCAACAGGAATTAGAAGAGACGGTCCCCCTTCTCCATCCTCTTTCATTATTGATACCTGAAGGGAATGGGGACCCGGATGTGGTGGACACGTGCATGGGTCAAGAGGACACATAGAAGACAATGTAGCATCAGCTTCACATCCATAAAACCAAGAAAATGAAATTACTACAGCTGCTCATCACAGGATAATTGCCAGTTCCCTTTCAGTTCCATGCCCAACCAAAAGTGATCATTTCAATATCCAAAATTTAGCATTATTTGCGGGGGCAAGGAATGGACAAATAAAATGGGAGAGAGAAAAGAACTTCTCAGATTGAGCTTCATCAGAGTGTTAGCAGACTCATGCCAATTGTTCAGTCCCCATTATAAACTTAAAACTCACGAAGGCCAGTTTCACATGAAGAAAATTAGCTGTCTTGCAACGTGCTCCTTGCAGAATCTTGCAGAGCCGGGTTTTCTTAGCTTCAGGCTTCTACCAAAACCTGAGTCCTACCACACCCGGTGACAAACATGTTTCTGCTGTGTGCACCTCTCAGACCTCACCTCTCCTCAGCTTTTCAGTAATTGGCCTTAACCTGCACTTCTCTATGGCAGATCAACAATCCCTCTCCTTCATCCTTCTCCTGCTACAGCAGAACTTGACTTCCTCTGGACACACATACCAGCCTCTTCACAGAAAACGAGATGGAGTGGCACCACAAGAGCCTGCCATTCTGGACAGCGCTGTTTTGAGGTGTGCCAAGCCCAGCCCTAGAAAAGAACACTACCGCCAGAGCCTGCTAACCAGAGGCATGACGGAAATGCAAGAGCACCACCCACAAATGCAGCTGAGCCCAGTCTGTGATCCCAAATCATCTCCCAGCAAATCAGGACCCACATGGGATGTGGCTCTCTATCTCAGCTGCTTGTGCCTTTTGAGGAGCCCCATTCTCTCCGCCTAGGATTGGTCTCACCAATTGCAGCCCTACGAACATTTAGCCTCTTCAGTGCAAAGTAACTTACTCTCCACACGGGACTAGACCTATAAAAATTGCAGTTTGAGGTCCCAGACACACCTGACCAGCAAATGACTCCCGTTATCTAATAAAATGATTTTCAATGCTGGCTACACAATAGAATCACTTGGCAGGCTTTAAAAACAAACAAAACACAAAACCTGGAGCTCCATCCTAAGGAACTGTTTATTGGCCCAGAGTATCACTGTTTACCAAACAGTGACTTCATAACCCCTGGTCCAGTATGGTATCCTGCCACTTCCACCAAGAGCCGTGCTCAGTATCTCTAGGTGCATCATTTCCATTTGACCTCCGGCCTCTCCCAAAGCTGCAGCTTTGCAGTCTGCACTAGTACCTTAACCAGCCAAGTCCCGTGCCCTGCAGGCTCACTTGCTGACGCTGCCAAAGCCCTGCCTGATGGAGAGCAAAAGGTGGACGGAAACCTAAACTCCGCATGCCTGGTTCTCCTCTCTTCAGCCATCTCTTCTCCATGAGTGATGCGGCTTTTTTCACAAGATAGAAACCACCCCTGTACATTCACAGCCCTTTCCTCCTCCCTGACCTGTCAAGCTATAGCCACAGAGAGCATGTTGGTGAAAGGCTACAAAGTTTCAGTTATGCAACATGAAAACGTTCTGGAGATCTAAGGTACAGCATGGTGACTGCAACTATTACATATAGCAAGTATAACAATATTGTATTGTATACCTGAAGACTGCTAAGAAAAAGGAAAGGAAACAGTAACCGTGAGGTGATGAACATGTTAATTAGCTCGACTGTGGTGATCACTTCATAATGTAGACATACATCTAAACAAAGTTGCACACCTTCAATATATACAATTCCTATGTGACAATTATACCTCATTAACACTGAAAAGAGCACTGTGAAACCATTTCCATAGTAATAAACGGTGGCTGCCTTACTTCCTTATTTCACTCACAGAAGTTAAACCAGCAGCAGGGCTAACGCAAGAAGGTGAACACAAGGTGAGTACTCATCTTGCATCCTCCTACAGGCACTTGTGACAAGGAGTACAACAGGGAATTCCAGGAAGTTACATACTGGAAAATGGTTAAATTTGATAAGAAAAAATTGAGAGTTTACAAAACACTATTATGTGGTCCAGGTTTTCTAAACACTTAACCATGTTTATTTTAAGGACAACTATTCTAATGGTGCCTTGGATATTCAGAATCTATGCTATGGTGTATCTATAGTCTTATATTCTTAGAAGCATTCTTTGAGATTAGGAAATTTGATAGTGTTAAGATATCTTAAAATTTTTTAATAGTTTGTGTTATATATGGGAATATATAACTAATTATAGTGCATTAACTCAACTGTTTTCTGTTGCCTACAGTTTCTGTCTCCATTTCATCTCTTCCCATTCTCTCTCTTTAATTTTTTATTAGGAAAAATATAAAAAATATATATAAACCAGACAATCAGATGCTAGCCCTGCATGTGCTGTGCATATTGTAATTTTATTAAAATAAAAAGTTGAATTGCATATTCAAAAAGAACCAGACAAGAATGGTAACTAACAAACACCCAGTTTCAATAATTATAACTCATAGCCAATTAATTTCCTTTATTACTCCCATCACTCCTCTCAACTACATTTATTGTTTTTATGTAAATCCCGTAAGTCATTTAGTCCATAAATGTGTCTTTGAAATAAAGACTTTTAAAATATATCCATAGTACCATTATCCCACCTAGAAAATCGTAACAATAACCACTTAATATAATGAAATATTCAGTAAGTGTTCACATTTCCAATTACTTCACAAATATCATCTATTCATCTACGTATCATCCATTCATTTAATTATATTTACAACCTGTTTATTTGCATCAGGATCCAAACAAGTTCCACACACTGTGATTAATCGATGTCTTTAAGTCTCTTTTAATCTATAGCTTTGTGTGCTCTATTTTCATTTCCTTGCAGGAAGCCTATTCCCTCTCAAATCCATTTTAATCAGACTTTTGTCTCCAATCACTCCCCCAAAATACACATATAAAGCTCAACAATAACATCTACTATGTCACATTGCCAAATCTAATTTTTAAAAGTGAATTTGAATCTGACTTGACCCATCAGCATCCTCTGACACATTTGATCATACACCTCCTCCTTTCAAAACCCTCCTTCATTAGCCTTCAGTATACCACTCTCTCCTACTTCTCCTGCCTCTCTAGCTGGTCTTTCCAGTCTCCTCTGGTGTGTTTTCCTTATTTTCTTGACTTCCGCCCCATGCCTGTCTTCTGAGTTTTTCTTTTTTGTCTCTACATTCATCCCCTAAGTGATTTAATCTAGTCCCATGGGCTTTAAGTCCCATCTATACATTGATGACTTTAAATTTATGACTTCGGCCTCTAGTAAGCTTCTCAAAGTTAAGCTTCAAAAGAGAACACTTGCCTGGCCAGTGTTGCTCAGTGGTAGAGCATCAACCTATGAACCAGGAGATGGGAGAGAGAGAGATATCCAGAGATCCATGTGAGAGAGAAACATCCATCCTTGCCTTTCATATGATGGAACCTGAAACCTAAGTTATGTGCCCTGATCAATATCAAACCTGCGACCTATGGTGCACAGGACGACACTCCAACTAACTTATCCACCTGGCTGGGCTCCACATTCAACAGGCACACAGCTGAGTCAGTTCTCTCTGTGATTTGTCTTGGATCCATTTCGTCTCTTCCATTCCCTGCTCCTACTCCATTTTAGACCCCAATTACTCTTGAACCACTTAAGTGGCTCTTACGCTTTAGTTTACCTGCACTTTGCTGCCTACATTAGGAAAGACTCTCATGAGATCCTGAGACCCCAGTCACTGTTGTATACAGATTTTTTTCCTTCTTCGGGCTATTGTCCTTAAGCAAAGTGAGTCAAGACCTGTGGGTCCCTTCCAAGGAATACCTTGCTTATTTACAGTCAGAAAGAACATTGGGTAGTACCTGAAAGCTCTTACTGCAAGTTTCAGTGAGAAACTTCCAAATAGTATCTAAAGTTTCTTTGCATTTTGAGGACAAGAGAAATTCTTTATTTCAGACTTACCATACTCGCCTATTGCTTATATAAATACATGCATTTATTCATCTTTAGATTAATGGTTAATGAGAAGGGTGTCCTTTAGTGTCAAATAAGGAAGAGAGGATAGTGCCAGGATGCCATCAGATGCCTTGAATCACAGGATACAGCAGTGAGGCCATTTCCCTAATCTCCTCTAGAAAGTTGCAGAGCTTTGGCTGTCAGTCTCAACAACCCCCTTCTGTGGTCTCTTCCCTGAAGCCACTGGAGTTTGCTAACACTGGGAGCTTAGAAACTATTTAGATAGTGGGAAATTGCAAGCTTGTGACAGAAGATCAACATAAAGGTAGAATCGGGAAGAATCTGCATTGAGTGAAATTCTTAAATTGGTCTCCAGTTTTTGGCGTTTTAAAATTCCTATTTCACTGGGATCAAGGGTAAAAGGGAGAGAAGACACTTTAAAAGTAATTTTTCAAATGACTTTCTAAAATATAGCTGATTGTCATGTTTCTTCTTAAAAACCTTTAATAGCTCCCCACTGTAAAACTGTAAACTCCTTAGCACAGCATTCAAGGCCATCTATCACCTGACTCTCCACCCACCTGGAAACAGCCTTACCTGCAGCCTGTGCTCTTTCCCTCGCCTGGAATGTTCCCTCCTCACTTTGGTCCTTGTCCCAACACTTTTCCTTACTGAAAGTCTACCCATAATTCAAAGGTTAGGTCTGTCATCACTTTCTCTAAGAAGCTTTAGGAATCCCTCATTGAACTGGAAGAAATTTTTCCCTTCTCAATGATTTTCTAGAACTTTATAAATTTCATATAGCACATGCCACATTCTGCTTTAAGTTTTAATCAGTTGTATACATGTCTTATCTTATTAATTAGGTTGAAAGTTTACTGAGGGCAAGGGACTATGTCTTTCTCATTTCTGTTTCCACCATGTAGACACTCAGTGTTTGCTGCCTTGAATTAAACTAGTACTTGATTTCAGTGTATTTTCCTTTTGTCTTCCTCTTTTTATCAATTTCTGCAAATGGCTATTTGACAGAAAACTACTATTTTCATGTGTTTATTCATGAACTTAGTCATTAATTAAACCATCAAATATTTATTGAGTGCTTACTATTTGAAAGGCCCTATGCTAGGGTTTGGGGGGTATAACAATGAATAAAACATAATCCCTGTCCTTCATGAGCCTAGAGCAGCCTTGGGCAAACTACGGCCCACGGGCCGGATCCGGCTGTTCTATCCGGTTCTCTTGCTCCCCCCTCCACTCCTTTACTTTGAATTTATATTAGTTCACACAAACACTCCATCCATGCTTTTGTTCCGGCTCTCCGGTCCAGTTTAAGAACCCATTGTGGCCCTCGAGTCAAAAAGTTTGCCCACCCCTGGCCTAGAGTTTAGTGGGAGAAGCAGATGAGTGAACAGGCAATTACAATGCCATTTGACAAATGCTACACAGAACCACCATTATGGCTGTGCAGACTGTCTTTGCATGAGAGAACCTGGAAAAGAGGTAAGTGGAGCATGAAATGTAGCCCATCCTCTCTCCAAGCATTGTGCCCTTACATGGTGTTCTTGTTCTTACTAGTAAAGGAAGGATGGGTTTTTATTAACATACAGAGAAACTCCACATATGACAGTGGTCCCACTGACATTATAAGAATAAGTAAAAGGTTTTCTATGAGCACTTGGGAAGTGCACTTAGTTCCAGGTTTGAGGAGTTAAAGAGTTCCATGAAGAAATGCTATATAAACAGCCTTTCAAGACAAACAGGAGTTACCCGATTGAACACAAGTGGGAAGAATGCTCCAAATAGAAGTACAAAAAAAACCTACATATACTAAATTGCAAGTAGTTAATTATGGCTGGAATCCAGAGGGTGAGGGAAGCAGTGAGGGATGGAAAACAAAGCCGAGTCCGGATCACCAAGAGCCCAGAAACCATGAGTAGGATTTGAATTTTATTTTGGAGGCAATGGGAAGTCACAGAGGCATTTTGGCAATGATTATATTTACTTTCAAAATGTTCACTCTGGTTGTAGGGTACAGCTGGAGAAAGGAAGGGGACTGCAAGCAGGGACAATGTAAAGCTGCAGCAAGTCAGGCAGGAGATACTGGTGACTTGAGTAAAGATAGTTGGGTGCAGGGGATGAGAGAATTTCAGATCTAATTAACAGGGTGATAAGACAAACAATAATTTTTCATATAATCTGTTGCCCTTAGTCAAGCGGGTGAGAGAATTCACTGTTTCATTCAAACAGCCTGGGTGGTAGGAGGAAAGTGGAGGAACTTTGTGGTTAGCACAGGGTTTGAATCAGGGTTCTGTCACTGGTTAGCTGTGGGTAAGTCACTTATTAGCTTTTTGGCCTTAGTTTCTTCACCTGTTAAATGTGCAATAATACTCCACTTCAGTGGTGCACTTAAAGCATTTTGGGGTGGATTGGATTAGATATCATATGTTTAAATGCTTGAATCAGAGTAAATACTCACTATAAACTAGTTTCCTACTTTCCTCTGTCCCCCCAATTAATTCTTGAACAGGAGAGCCATTTACACCTTGCAAATATATAGATTCAATCTTAAGAGGGAGATTAGTCTACAATGGGGACAAATCAGTGTTCATGTGAACTGTTTTTAATGGAACAGTAATTGATACGTGACTCTTACCAGATCACAGATACTTTTGGTAAACAGATGACAGCTATAGATGTATTCTCTCTATCAATAAAAGACAAATATGCACAACACTTTACATATAATTTCAATTAGATCAAAGACCTTTTAAAACTCATGATAAACTCTAGGTCAAAAAAATTTTCCTTTATACTAATTCATTTAATTTTAAAATTTATGATAGTTGATTGTGACCTAGTGTCTAGGCATTGGAATCTTCCTATAGACTTACAGATTAGTGTTTATCAATACCTTATGCTGTCAAACAGTCCTCCCAGGAAAGGCTACCTGGAAATTTTTTAAAGTTCACATTTAGAAAAAGAAGAGAAAACATTTTTAGATATGACAGAATTTGTTCTAATAAAAAAAAAAGTACCCTGGCTCACAGCAGAGAATAAGCCTCTTCTGATAAAATCCCATCATCTAACACCATCGTGGAGCAGGAACTCCAAAGAGCCTTCTGTACATTTTCCTTTGATCTGTGATATTTGGGGCTAGAATTTCAGCAACAATCATTCATTAACTTCTGTTTACACTAGACAACAGAGAACAGTAAATTCATACTACATCCAAGCCACTAGTCATATTCCATACAGTATACTATGCTCTGAAAAGAATGTATACAATAAAAACTCAGATTCAAAACAGTTATGGCTATGATGGATCACAGTCAAGTTCCAACCTCTGTAGGGTCAAGCGGGAGGGCGACTATGGTTAGTTTTTATTCAGCCACAAACATTCCTGTGGTAAGGAGTAATTAATTAAATGGCGGGCTGTGGAGGGCAAGGTGGGTGTGTAGAATAACACATAATGAGACAACATAACTTTCATCCTCTGATGGGTCATGAATATAGGTGCCAGAGACCACAGCATTCAGATGATGACTTGGCAGTTTTTCCAGGGAATTGGAAATGAGCTCCCACTGTCTTTTTAAAAACTGCTTATACACAAAATAAATCTAGTAAACATGTTAAAAAACAGACAACCAAAGTTAGGATTAGGTGTTTTAAAGTCCCCTTTACTACAACTCCAATCTTCCTTTTTATTCACATCATATTTGAAAACTATGAGAATAGGGACCTACAGGGCAGCTTTTATTTTAGTTCATGGGTCTTTGAAAAGTTATCCTCCCTCACTTAACAAATGCAGTTATATAGGATAATTTTTACTGTAAAGCCTCATATGATGTCCAGTGTGTTTAAATTGCATTACTATGTAAATGGTTTCCTTATAATCTGACATAAACCCACAGACAAAAACGTTTGCTGACAAGAAGACAAGAAAAAAGTCAGGAAGAAAGCCAAGTTTAACCATGGGCAGTGATTATAGGTCTAACAAGACAGAGAAAGAATTACTTGCATATTTGGAACTCGTAAAGGAGATTCACTTCCCATTCTTTATCAAAATGCAGAAGGTACAATTATAAAGAGGCCTAATACATTTTCTGACAGGGAAAAGATCTCACACAAAGTGGCTTAAAAATACCATATTAATCTGAAGAACTAGGTAGATACTGTCTGGAGTCAGAGAAGTTTACTGCAGAGACAACACATATGCTTGATTGGTTTTCAGAGTCACTTGGTCCCCTTTAAGCACATACCGGAGTATGATAATCTCTGATGCTCGCGACCAAAGGCTAGAGGAAGAGCTTGAGCAAAGAGAGAAAGCAGACAGGGCTAGAGGGAGAAAAAGGGACCAGCAATGGTAAGGGCTATCAGTGATCATTACAAGATCATAAAACTTGGTTTAGCTTGGTTAAGGGATTCAGGAAGTAATGGGGTGGGACGGGAAGGTGGCAGCCTCATATTACTGCTGTACAAACAACTTCCAACCTAAAATCCAAACCAAATTACCTTGGCCCCTAGAGGAGTGTAAAGGAACACAATTGGACTAGTATCTTATTTTTAAAAATAGCTTCAAAGGCATGCTTTACTTATTATAAATCTGATTATTTTCAGTTGAAAACGATGCCATATTTTAAATTTAATCCTTGCATGCCATGTGTAGAAAGCACCAGCCACTCACACTGTTTAGTCACAGAATCTCCACAAAATCTTTCTCTTATCTAGGTTTTGGAATCAAATGTTAATCAGAAATATATGTTTTGTTCTTTTCTTTTTTGGGGGAGGAGGAGAGTAGGGGTTGCTTCGCTTTGTTTTGAAGGAAAGAATAATAGCACACATGACATTACTTGCCATTGGCTTTTATGTTCTCAGATGAATATTTCTTTAGATGACAAAAGAGTGTTGATTTAATGCCAAGAATATAACATTTTAAGGGTAAAATCAGATGTGCCTAATATTTCCCAAAGGATTGATAAGACAAGTACAGGTCAGATAACCACAAAATATAATTTTATATAGAGAGCAATTATTTTTAAAGTCTTGTGAGTTTCTGTGACCAACACAGCAATATGATGTTTATGGTTTTTTCTTAAAGACTCACTAAAGGTAGAGAAACACCAGTTGGAGTTTTATTCTGTTCTGGTCCATGTTGTTGGCCATTTTCCAGTCTGAGACCTATCACTAGCTCCGGAGATGGATCCCATGGGGGAGAAAAAATAACCCAATACCACATTAAAGTATGCCATCATGCTAAGTTATCATTCTTGCTAAACATTATAATTTACTTCTAGGAAGGAGGTGGGTTCATGATGGTGTTTTGTCAAGCCGAGATAACACTGCCTTACTCATATTTAGATACTGGCTAGATTAATTCAGCACATTTCAGTTTTGTAAGAAGTATCTTTTATGGGGCTTTCTGTACACATCATACTGGCATGTATTCCCTTTATACCCAGGGAATTTAATGCTAGTTTAACAATAGAAGGTGCAGTTTCTCATTTGAGTTTTTAAAACTCAGTGAGTGAGACAAGAATGAGTCCTTGCCATATTTTCTATTTAAAATGTGACACAAAGCTTGAATTGGCTTTACTGTTGTTTTGACACAGAGGTCTTCCTGTTCCCATCAACCCTACCAATAGATGCAGTCTATATTTGTTTGCCTTGTTAAGTTAAACTTGGCCAGGCAGCAGCAAGGATCGGCACAAAACCTGATCCCCCCTTGGAGCATCAGCACACCATTTAGACTTGGGACTCTACTTCACCTGCATGGGACTGACTTTCCTTGATGCTGACATAACATTGTTCACAAAATATCGAATGTGCTTGATTATCTAATAATTCACTGCTTTATTTAACCTGTTGGGTAATGTGAATTAAAGATTAACTAACAAGTGATCTTTAATAGGATTTAATTATGGCATAGAGAAGAATCTACATGGGACCCTAATTAAACTGAGATCTTTGTAGTCCTCCTTTTTTGCCCTCTCCTGGGGAAAAACAATGTTTTCTCTCAATAAGAAATGGCAGATTCTAAAGGTTTTCTGTTATATTTAATTGTGGAAGCTAGGCCACATATAAAAGATTTATGAAGTGGTAATTGTAAAGAAACCATGTAATAGCACTAAATGGTTAATCAATTGTAATTACAGGAAATAGCTAATGAATACATAATTAAAATGGCATCATGTATCTTTTGATTATAGTTATTGAGGTACATGAATAAGCAGTATTTCTCAGATTTGTTCTGTCTTCTATGCGATTTTAGACAATATATCCAATACATCTGGTCATTATAGAGTAATGCCTTCACATTTGTATTAAAGAAGACACTGGTCTTAATTTGCATGTCAAATAGGTGATTATAATAGCATCATATACTAGAAGAGCGGTTTATTCATTCCTTCTTGCAGTTGTTCAATGATATTTTGCTACTTGTGAAATTCAATATTGAGAGCCTTTTCCTTTTATTGAGTTACTAGAGGTCCAGTGCACGAAATTCATGCACGGGGCGGGGGGGACAGCTTGGGAGGGTAGGTCCCTCAGCCCAGCCTGCACCCTCTCAGCAATCCGGGACTGCTGGCTCCTAACCACTCACCTGCCTGCCTGCCTGATCGCCCATAACCACTGTGCCTGCCTGCCTGATCATCCCTAACTGCCTCTTCCTGCCTGCCTAATCACCCCTAATGCCCCTAACTGTTCCCCTGCCGGCCTGATCGCCCCTAACTGCCTTTGCCGGCTGGGATGATCACCCCTAACCGCTCTCCCCTGCCAGCCTGATCACCCCTAACCGCTCTGCCTGTCTGCCTGATCACTCCTAACCACCTCTGCTTCGGCCCTGCCACCATGGCTTTGTCCGGAAGACATCTGATCTAAGTAGCATATTACCCTTTTATTAGTACAGATGGTCGATTTTATTTAATATTTTCATTTGTTGGATTTTCAGTCTAACTCTTTTATTAAGTCTTTACAGAAGATGTAAAACTAGAAAACTTACAATCAATGCCTACTGTGTGCAAACAAAAAATTCTCAGTCCAAATATGAATCTGACATGAAATCATAAACATTTGCAAAGATAATTTGTAACTGGCACCTCTGCTTCTTGCACAGCATTCAACTGGGGCCTCCTTGGTCTTTTCAAAACAGGACTCTGCCAGCTGCCAGCTGCAGTGCACTGATTTTAGTTTAAAAGAAAAGCTGCTACTTGTTTGGAAATCACTGTTTTTCTGTTTGTTGGTTTTTGCTTTAAAAAAATAATACCCACAGAGAAAACTGTTGAGACCTGATCAGAACAGCTCCAATAAAAGATTTTCTACTACCATTTGACCAAGAATTGTAACTCTGAGATTAACTGAATTTGGGTAGCCTGAACACATCAAACCCTAGAACTTTTTTTTTTATATTAAGGTACAATATATATAATATAAAATTTGCCATTTAAACAATTTTTAGGTATACAAGTCAGTGGCATTAAGTACAACTATAACCACTAATTATTTTCAAAATTTATCAAACCCTGTGCCTGATACTATTGAAATAATCTGGTAATTATTTAACAGGAAAGGAATAAAGGGAAGATTAAAAAGTACAGGCATGCCACTTATACAGCTTTGCTAATTTAACACTCTCCAAGTCTGCTGGTTGATGGGGAAAAGGACTGGACAAAGGCAGTTTGGACGCATGCTCAGTAGGTCTGAGTGATGTGGGAAGGTATCTACCTCTCTGTCATTCACACCTTGGAGCTAGAATAGGCGTGGCCACTGCAAGGGCACAAAACCTGAATATTTAAACTTCTGAACAAAAGAAGTACCCTCTCTCTCACATAGGACTCTTGCCTCTCCTGCTTGCCTGTGCTCCTGTGACTTTTGCTGCAGGGGGCACGCTCTCTGCACTCGCCCATGTGGCTCATGGCCATGTGAGACCCATACAATGGGCTAATAGACTGAATTTGGACTGAGGCTGAATTGGACCCGGCTGTAACATGGAAAGAAAGCTCTGAACATGGGCCCTCCTTTTGGCTCTGCAGGACTCCCAGCTACACCATTTTCAGGACTGGGTTAAGGGACATAGGACTTTATAACTCAAGGAATATAACTCCACACAAATAAAGCCTTTTATTTTATTATTTTTTAAATTTTTTTATTAAGGTATTATATGTGTACATATCTTACCATTGCCCCCCCACCCCACTCCCATACATGCCCTCACCCCCCAATGTTTTGCATCCATTGGTTACTCTTATATGCATGCATATAAGTCCTTCAGATGATCTCTTATTTCCCCCACCTCTCCCTAACCTTCCCGCTGTAATTTGACAGCAAATAAAGCCTTTTATCACATCTCAGTCTTCCATGGGGGCTTCAGAAAATGCTTATTTCAGTGGTAGCCCAAGAACCACACTTGCACTCATGTCTGGGAAATTTGGCCCATTAATTCATCCAGCAGCATAACCATTAAGCAAAAGTCACATTCCACCCTCCTCCATTCCCTAGTAGTACTAACTTACTTTCTGTTATGGAGAATTTGCCATTTCTAGATATTTTATATAAGTGGAATCATAGAATATTTGTCCTTTGTGTTTGGCTTACTTCAATTTAGAATAACATTTTCCAGGTTCATCCAGATTGTAGCATAAATCAGAACTTTATTCCTTTTTATGGCCAAATAATACAGTGTGGCAAAAGTAGGTTTACAGTTGTTCATACTATCTAATAAAAGAGTAATATGCAAATTAACCATCACTCCGCTACACCCACAAGCCACACCCACCAGCCAATCAGGAGCGAGTATGCAAATGAACAAAACCAAGATGGCTGCGGCCACAGAGAGAGCAGGAGGCTTGCGTTTCCTCGGCAATGGAGGAAGCCAAGCTTTCCGCACACCCTGGCTGGCCTAGGCCTCTACTCAAGGCTACAAAGTTTCAATTATAGAAGAGAAATAAATCCCAACAAAAATGGCAGCAGCCACGGAGCTGGAGAGAGCAGGAGGCTTGAGTTGCCCCCGGTGATAGAGGAAGCCAAGCTTTCTGCACACCCTGGCTGGCCTAGGCCTCCACTCAAGGCTACAAAGTTTCAATTGTAGAAGATAAATAAACCCCAGATACCAGGGCCTCCACTTGGGTCGCCAGGGGGCGTGGCCGGCCTGCAAACCACCACAGGTCCCTCGCCCAGGCCGCCCCATGCCCCAAGGGAACCCCTACCCTGATCCAGGACACCCTTCACCCAGATGTTCCAAACCAGCTGGCGCCCCCCATGCACCAGACCTCTATCCTATCTAATAAAAGATTAATATGCAAATTGACCATCACTCCAACACACAAGATGGCTGCCCCTATGTGGTCAAAGATGGCTGCCCCCATGTGGACACAAGATGGCTGCCACAAGATGGCCAGCAGGGGAGGGCAGTTGGGAGGGACCAGGCCTGTAAGGGAGGGCAGTTGTGAGCAATCAGGCCAGCAGGGGAGGACAGTTGGGAGGGACCAGGCCTGCAAGGGAGGGCAGTTGGGGGCTATCAAGCCTGCAGCGGAGGGCAGTTAGGGGTGACCAGGCTGGCAGAGGAGGGAAGTTGGGGGTGACTGGGCCTGCAGGGAAGGGCAGTTGGGAGGGGACCAGGCCTGCAGGGGAGGGCAGTTAGGGGTGACCAGGCCTGCAGGGGAGGGCAGTTAGGGGTGACCAGGCCTGCAGGGGAGGGCAGTTAGGGGTGACCAGGCCTGCAGGGGAGCAGTTAGGCATCAATCAGGCTGGCAGGGGAGTGGTTAGGGGGTGATCAGGCTGGCAGGCAGAAGCGGTTAGGGGCAATCAGGAAGGCAGGCAGGCGAGCAGTTGGGAGCCAGCAGTCCTCGATTGTGAGAGGGATGTCCAACTGCCCGTTTAGGCCTGATTCTACTGGGATCGGGCCTAAATGGGCAGTCGAACATCCCTTGAGGGGTCCCAGATTGGAGAGGGTGCAAGCTGGGCTGAGGGACAAAACCCCTCCCCCACCCCGTGCACATATTTCATGCATCGGGCCTCCAGTATGGAAAATAATGCAATAATTAATACCTAATAATATAAGAATAAACTCTGTTTTTCATACTCACAACTATAAACTTATTATTGCCCCAGCCTGTATATTGTATGTATATATCACTTTTTGTTTATTCATTCAACTATTGATAGACACTTGTATTATTTCCACCTTTTGACTACTATAAATAATGCTGCTATGAACAATGGCATACAAGTATCTGTTTGAGTTATTGTTTTCAATTTTTTTTGGGTATTTACCTACGAGTGAAATTGCTGGCATATGATAATTCTATGTTTGCATTTTGAAGGAATTGCCAAACTGTTTAATGATTTCTACAGAAGTTGCATCATTTTACATTTCCCCCAGCCATGCATAGGGAATGGGGGAAGTTCTAATTTCTCTACATCCTTGCGAAACACTTGGGTGTGAAGTAGCACCTTACTGTGGTTTTGGGTTTGCATTTCCCTAATATTAGGTATCTTTTCATGTGCTTTTTGGTCATTTATGTATCATCTTCAAAGAAATGTCTAAAATGTCTAAATACATGCCCATTTAAAATTTTGTTGTCTTTCTGTTGTTACGTTGTAGGAGTTGTAAATAAGTAGATATATAACTGATCTTTGTGTTGATTTCATATTCTGATATCAGATATATGATTTACAAATATTCCCTCCCATTTTGTGGGTGACAAGGATTGCTAGCTACCACCGCAAGATGGGAACAGCCTATGAGAGATTCCACCCAGAGTCGCATAAGGAGCATGGTTCTACTGACATCTTGATTTCAGACTTGAGCCTCCAGAACTATGAGAGAATAACTTTGTTGTTTTAAGCTACCCAGTTTGGGTTACCATTTACCATAGTTCTGAGAAATGAACAGATGTTCCAACTTTGATATCTTTTATTTCTTTTTCTTGCCTAATTGCTCTGGCTCGAACTAACAGCAATCCTTTCAAACTCTTGCAACACACTTAAGAGGTGGGAAGACTTCCTCATGCTATGAGGTCAGCATAATACTTATACCAAAGCCAGACACAGACCCAAGAGGGCTTCAGACAAGTACCCCCAGTGAATACTGATGCAAAAATCCTCAACAAAATACTAGCAATCTGAATTTAGGAGCATATTAAAGGGATTATACACTATGACTAAGTAGAATTTATGCTAGGAATGCAAGGGTAGTTAAACATATGAAAATCAATCAATATAGTATATCACATTCATAGAAAGAAGAGAACAAAAACTCATAATCATCTGAGTTGATGCAGAAAAGGCATTTGAAAAAATTCAACACCACTTCTTAATCAAAATAGTCAATAAACCAACACGAGGAAAAAAATTTCTATGTGATAAAAGCTATATATGAAAAAGTCCAACTAGCAATACTCAATGGTGAAAAGCTGAAAGCTTTTCCCCTAAGGTCAGAAGAAGACAAGAAGGCCTGCTTTTGCAACTTTTATTCAACATAGTACAGTTTCTACTTGTTGATGTTTCTACAGAGGAACAGCATGGATCTGCCTACTCTGCCATTGTGCTGGTGTTACTCCCAAACTCTAGAACTTTTATACTGTCATCATACATAAAATAGTACTTAAATTCAGATATATGTAAATAATAGCACTGGAAAATAAAATTAACTATTAGCTAACAAATCACATCAAAATAATTTAGATACCATGGCTTTAGTTCTAAATTAAAAGATGTTTTCATTTACTTAAAATTGCACATTAATCATTAATTATACAGAGTTTCTCTGAAAAAAGTGTGTTTAGATTGTTCCCTGTCAGACACTAGATATATAAAAGAGGGGTGAGAGATTCATGATTTTTTACTAATCATCAATGAAACTTGAAGGATGACTTTCATTTAGTGTCAAAACTCAATATTACCATTAACCCTGTACTTGTGAGATAAAAATGGCCTACGTCCAAAAGTATTAAAGTTCTCATCTGACTACATTTCCAGTGTTCACATTTCTGGATTATTCTGTTTATTCAGACATAAAGAAATGTACATATTAGAGGGGAATACTGTATCTCTACTGCTAATTCCTTTGAGGAAGAAAATTTCCTAAGTATATTACTAACCTTTCTTTTTGTCTCTCTATTTTCTCTGCTCTGGGAAGTGGAGTGATTGGTAAATCTGGGAAGGCTCAGTCCTGCCCTTCTTTCTCTTGGGAATAAGCTGCCTGCAGGGAGAAAACCACCTCTTCGACTTTTCCAGGAGCAGACTCTTCCCTCCATTTAGAAAAAGGGCTGTACTGGTCTAGTGTTGCCTACATCTAGATGTGTTCTCTAATTCTGGAGGCTTTCTGAGCAGCCCCATTTGGCTCTCATATTAAACTATATTCTCCAACTTGCCTTTTATAAAGGTGTTGTTGTTTTTTATTACTACTCAAAGTTAAATCTCCTCTGTCACCATATATTTGACCCCCTTTACCCTTTACTACCACAATGTAACATACAGATGACATATTATAGAACTGTACACATGAAACCTATATAATTTTATTAACCAATGTCACCCCAATACATTTAATAAAAAATGAAGGTGATATCTTTGACCTTCACATTCTTTGTTTTGTTTTTCAGTTTGTTTTGAACATAGCCAGGGGAGAGGGAAGTCATTTTATTGTTTCACTTACTCCTCCTATCTAAAGTTGATATCCTTCCTGAATTCTCTATCATCAAAAAGCTTTGAGCCTATAGTAAACAAACCCGAAAATCCAACACAGGCTACCAAGAGCTTTTTGAATCTCTAATCAAGGTCCTATGTTTTTCTCCAATCAAAGGAATTGAGGGTACTTCTTTGCAATTTCAGAAAGTAGTTTTTTCTTTAAAGAACACCTTAGGCTATTAGGTTATCATTTGGATCTTTCTAAACTTACTATTGGACCTGATGTTGCACACTGAGGAAAAAAGCTTGAATCCTTTTACTGGGAAAAGGCTGACAAACTCTTCTATGTAAGAATATAGGTAGATCTTCAAAGTTCATTTGATATGTGATCTACTCTTGAAGAAATAAACTTTTAGACAATCTGTTCTAGGCAGGTAAATAACTCATTCTGCACATATGACATTTCTGAGTACACTTACCTCTGCTGTGTACTTTGCAGAATTCCCCACGATGACAATGACCTTTCCTTTGAAGCTTTGGAGCATAGCGGTGTGAGGGCCCTGGTTAAGTTCCCCTTCTGCGGTGAATGCAGTGCTGAATGGAATGTTGATGCTGCCTGAAATGTGACCCCGAATAAAACTGGGAAGGAAAGTTTAAGGAAAACACTTATTTGTGTGCAGACTTGAGAGAGAGAGAGAGAGAGGTAATTGATTCCCAGAAGATAGTACCGTAAAAATCAAACACAGAGACCAGACTTGAAAATTCCCTGAGTGGACAAAACCAGTTTAGTCATACAAGTACACTTAATTTAGCTTATTTTCCAAGACAAGCGAAGCTGACTTGACCTGGTTCACTTCTTGCCTATGCCTCTGAAAATCATAAGTGAAACTTAATTTGTTGCCCCAAATTGATAGGAAGTAACCGCTAACCCAGAGGTCAGCAAACTGCGGCTTGTGAGCTACATGTGGCTCTTTGGCCCCTTGAGTGTGGCTCTTCCACAAAATACCACGGCCTGGGCGAGTCTATTTTGAAGAAGCGGCGTTAGAAGAAGTTTAAAAAATTTGGCTCTCAAAAGAAATTTCAATTGTTGTACTGTTGATATTTGGCTCTGTTGACTAATGAGTTTGTCGACCACTGCGCTAACCAATTCCCTTTTATTTAAGAAAATTCGAATACTGTGACCAATAAACAGTCATTGCCTCCACACTGTATAAGCTGCATTATGACAGTAGGCCTCGGAACCTCAGTATTTGATGTTTTGGTTTGAGTGTTCTTTGGTGTGTGCACAATAAACGGCTACTTATTATTATTTTGATGATTCATTGGCTTTATTTATGAACTTTTGACAGTTCTAAACATCTTCCATGTTCACATGAGTATTTTATTTAAATGAAATAAGGCACCTCCAAGGGGAAAAAAAAGTTAAATATGAAAATGTAATGAAAAAGAGAAAGAAAGATGACTGGCCAAAGATGTAAAGAATTTCCTGATTAAATGAAGCATTGTGAAAGTGGTCAGGATGCAGCAAATCAATGGCAATTGCATGGGCCACATAATAATCATGCCTTTAAGTTCATTACTACTGCTATGATTACTCCCAAGCTCTGAAAGTAATATAGCCAAGCAGATATTCCCAGATATAATTTGATACTGCAAAAGCCTATCTACTTTGGGTAAGCGATTGCTAAATGGGACTCTATTTAGAATTGTTAAGGTCAACAGCACTGGTTAGAAACAGTTCTGTTGTTGGTTTACTTCTCAAGTAAATTTAGCTGACATTTCCACTCTTCAATTTTAGGTCTCCAAAGGGACTGTGGCTTATTATATTTGTGCTTTGGCAGGGTTCTGATGGTTTCATCATTGACTATAAATTTTATTTTTGGAATGAAAAGCATGTATTAGCTTAAAATATTTAGAAATACCTTAAGATCTTAAATAAAAATATATTCCCTCCTTAGTAAGTAAAAAGTACAATTAAAAAAGTACAACTAAAAAGATGATTATTTATATAGAGTCTATAGAGAAAGATATTCTTAAATATTATTATCCATCGAATAACTATTCACATAAGTAAAACAACTATAAAAACAGGTTTAAAGGAGATATATATTATGCTTTGGTAGGATATGTCCATTTGGAGAGAACAGGTAACGTTTTCACTGAGAAAGTAAGTGATGGCCAAATTAAAATTTGAAGAATTAATAAAAGTTATTTAGGTAAAGAAATGGAATGGAGACAGAAGAAATTTGAGGCTCCTATTCTCAAGAAAGATGGTGTAGACTGACCACATACTTTACATTTACAATATTTTAGTCAGCTGCTTCTTCCTCACTTTTCCTTTAAAGAAGAACATTTGGCATTAATAAAGGACTATAAAAAGTTCTGAAAATGAAAAGAAAGATAGAATAAACATTAGTATCTCATTGTTTAGAGTCTTCTAGAAAGGAACGAATTTATGATCATTGGCTTGGTTTTCATCAGCACTACTCTCTCAAACATTTACAATTATCCAATGTTCTCAACTTCAGTTTTCATGACGAGTAATGACTTTGTTTTCAGCATGTCATTAGTCTGATAGTACTTTTATTTTCAGTAAGAACATACCTTAAAATGAAAATTTTTGATAACACAAAGAACCTAATGACTCAAATATTATTTGCAAATGTATATACATCTACCAGACTGAATTAGTTGCCAGATATTTTATTTATCAAAAAGCCTTTAGCCCTTATCAACAATGAAGACTTTATATATGTATATTTTTTTAGAGTTTTTATAGTAGCAAAGGTAATACAAACCTATCTTGGTCAAATACTATAGCAGACATGTGTGAGTTGCCTGCCCGCCCCCCCATTCTCTTGCTGAAAGGGTGTCAACTACTGACCCTAACAAAAGGGTGAGCCTCAACTGTCATGTTTGTATCAGAAGATCCTGCCACAATCATGATTGACAGCATAGTAGGGAGAGAGAGGGTGAAGGGTTATCTGATGCAGGCTGAGCCAATCAGGTTCTCTCCTTTGAAAATCAGAAATAAAGATAAAATACAATGCTCAGACTATACTAAGCTTTACAAGCTAATGCCACATTTGAGTGTCTTCTATATACAACTTGTTCAGCAACATTTTAGAAAATTGGTGACTATGGAATAATAGTAGCTATAAAAACATCTAGTTATTACAGCAGTCATCTGGTCAGGTGTTTTTGAATAGAGCTGTTTACTACCCTGATAGAGACTCTGTGATCTGCAAACAGTTTTCTCTGGTAACTGGTGACTTTATTCTGTTGCAGTAAGCTGTTTCCTTCCCCCAAAACACCACTCTGCTCAACATTCCATTTGGCAGATATTACCAAAGCATTCAAGAGTGTGCTTATAACAAAGATACATTTTCACATTAAACAAAATTTGGTAACCCAAAATACAAATAAATCAGAAAAAGTACTTTGATTGTTTTACAACCAATTATTAGAACAGTATTAACAGGTAAGGATGATGGGCACTGTTTTCTCGGTTTCTGAAACCTGAAGATTTTTCCGTATTCCTAAATCAATCTCCAAAAACAATACTGCCAATACATGCACTATACTTTAATCAAGCAGATAGAATAAATAGCAGTTTTAAGAATAATACAGGTATATTGTATAGGTAAATTACATAGGTAAATGTTCATATTCTAGAAAGTTCCTTTACTTTACAAAAATATTTTAAAATTCCTTTATCATATTTGATGGCTCAAAATTGAACACAGAAAGAATCTTGTTTTTCTAAATCCTAAAAGAACACAGCATTTTTGTTGCATACCACACTTAGTGACATTATACACTGAGTGGCCAGATTATTATGATATCTGAACGCATAATAATCTGGCAACTCAGTATATATATATTAGAGGCCCGGTGAATGAATTTGTGCATGGGTGGGGTCCAGCCTGCCTGCTGGTCGAACTCCTGGTTGAGGGGACAATTTGCATATTAGCCTTTTATTATATAGGATTAGAGGCCCGGTGCATGAAATTCGTGCATGGGGGGTGTGCGTCCCTCAGCCCAGCCTGCATTCTCTCCAATCTGGGACATCCCTCTCACAATCCAGGACTGCTGGCTCCCAACTGCTCGCCTGCCTGCCTTCCTGATTGCCCCTAACCGCTTCTGCCTGCCAGTCTGATCACCCCCTAACCACTCCCCTGCCAGCCTGATTGATGCCTAACTGCTCCCCTGCCAGCCTGTTTGCCCCTAACTGCCCTCCCCTACAGGCCTGGTCACCCCCAACTGCCATCCTTTGCAGGCCTGGTCCCTCCCAACTGCCCTCCCTTGCAGGCCTGGTCCCTCCAAACTGCCCTCCCCTGCTGGCCATCTTGTGGCAGCCATCTTGTGTCCACATGGGGGCAGGATCTTTGACCACATGGGGGCAGCCATCTTGTGTGTTGGAGTGATGGTCAATTTGCATGTTACTCTTTTATTAGATAGGATAGAGGCCTGGTGCACAGGTGGGGGCGAGCTCGTTTGCCCTGAAGGGTGGCCCAGATCAGGATGGGGGTTCCCTTGGGGCGTGGGGCGGCCTGGGCGAGGGGCCTGTGGTGGTTTGCAGGCCAGCCACGGCCCCCAGCAACCCAGCAGAGGCCCTGGTATCTGGGATTAATTTATCTTCTATAATTGAAACTTTGTAGCCTTGAGCAGAGCCAAGACTCCTGCTTGCTCCATGGCTGCAACCATTTTTGTTGGGATTTATTTATCTTCTATAATTGAAACTTTGTAGCCTTGAGTGGATGCCTTGGCCAGCCAGGGTGTGAAGAAAGCTTGGCTTCCTCCATCACCGGGGAAACCCAAGCCTCCTGTTCGCTCCATGGCCGTAGCCATATTGGTTGGGTTAATTTGTATACTTGCTCCTGATTGGCTGGTGGGCGTGGCTTGTGAGTGTAGCGGAGTGATGGTTAATTTGCATATTACTCTTTTATTAGATAGGATATTCACTGAGTGGCCAGATTATTATGAGTTCAGAGATCATAATAATCTGGCCACTCAGTGTATCTCTCTATCCAGAGCATACCAGCATTTATGTTAACTTGTTTGTTGCTATGTTAACTAATTGTAATTAGTTAAATAGAGCCAGCCCAAAGGAAAGGCTACACCTTTAGAGTATCAATAGCTACAAGGGAATATGGAATTAAATCCATGCCTTTCTCATATATAATGTAACTAAATAGCATTAATTGATGTAAAAATTACATCTTTAGGTATCATCATTTTTCCTTTCTAAATCTATTGCTGCTTTCTTTGAATGGCATCACCATCTCCCATATCAGTCTAAAACTTCATTTTTGACATCTCACCAGTGGCAACATCTAACATCTTGTTGCATTAATAAATCCCATCCTCCTGTCTCTCTATTCCCATTACCACTTACTTGCCTATTTCAGACAGTCATTTACCTTGAGCTTAGACTACTGCATCAGATTTCTGTTTTTTCCCAACTCTCATTTTGCCACTTGGAAATCCATTTTATTGGATTAATTATTTTAGTAATAGTCTTTAAAATTAAAACATAGCATACACTATAATGCTATGTTTTTTGATAATTTTATTAAAAACTATGACTAAAGTTTCAACCAAGAGAACCATAAGCTATAAAAACTTGAAAGTATTTTAAGCCTTTGAAGTAACAAATAAGAACTTATAGACCAGGGGTCCCTGACCAGTCAAATGGAAATTAATGCTTGTTTTGGGAGTCAGTGCACTCACCTACTCTGCTAAGGAACTTCCAGTATCTGCGAAGCCTAAACAATCAGGGACATGAGCATTTATACTCTCACCATACTCAGGGACCTCACAGTTCAGGGAAAATAGAAAGTAGTAACTTTTCAAAAAGAGGTAGGGATATATAATTTGAATTAGTGGCCTCTCAAATTGTATTTTCAGTAATCAAAGACTCTATGAATTGCTTCAGAAGTTCTGTAAATGTATGGTTTGAATTCATTTTAAAATTGATTAAAAATATTCACATGAAAATATACATGGCAATTTTAGAATATGAGAAAAACCACCAATCTGCTAACCCTCACTTACATATTATCCTCATTTATAGTTAGGAAATGTGCCGAAACCAGTTTGGCTCAGTGGATAGAGCGTCGGCCTGTGGACTGAAGGGTCCCGGGTTCGATTTCGGTCAAGGGCATGTAGCTTGGTTGCGGGCACATCCCCAGTGGGAGGTGTGCAGGAGGCAGCTGATCGATGTTTCTCTCTCATCGATGTTTCTGGCTCTCTATTCCTCTCCCTTCCTCTCTGTAAAATATCAATAAAATATATTTAAAAAATATATTGTTAGGAAATGCTATAAATGTTAACTTATGAAGAATCCTATATAATAAAAGCCTAATATGCTAAGTGTCCAGTCGTCCATTCAACCAATCAAAGTGTAATATGCTAATGATATGCTAAGGTCATTCAACAGCTCGCTATGACGTGCACAGTTAACTGGTTGACCAGTTGCTATGACATGCACTGACCACTGGGGGCAGATGCTCCAACTGGTAGGTTAGCTTGCTGCTGGGGTCTGGCTGATTGGGACTGAGCTAGACGGGCCGGACATGCCCTGGAGCCCTCCCGCGGTCCCTACGAGGCTGGCCAACCTCCCGCATCCCTCCCAGGCCCCCATCGTGCACTGGTGGGGTCCCTTGGCTTGGCCTGTGCCCTTCGCAATCCAGGACCCCTTGGAGGATGTTGGAGAGCCGGTTTCAGCCTGATCCCACAGTCTAGGCCGAGGGACCCCAATGGTACACGAATTCGTGCACCGGGCTTCTAGTATTAATTATAAAAGTCTTCATTTATATTTTATATATTGAGTTTCAAAGAAAAACTTTATTTTAAAAGGTAGTTGCTGTGTTCAAAAACAAATTTGAAAATCTAATAGATGATTAAAAAATAAGGAGAAAGATTGAACTGTTACTATTTTGTACCTGTTTATACTTTAATGCCAAGCAAAATCACCAGAAATTATAGTACACTTACTGTCAGTGAAAAATACTTTAACATGTTCTCCATAAGTCAATATTTTGAAAATTATAATAAATTTAATGATGAGATCTGGCAAACTCTCTCTAGCCTATGATTTAGACCAGGTAAATACTTCTCATCTTTGCTAAAATTTTAGCCAGAGCAAGAAGGATTCAAATCCCCCAAGAACAATACACACCAGAGCTACACAAAAACTAATAAAATATCCCAACATTCTGGTTTTGTTTGGAAAGCATTTTTGGGCCTCTGGTATGTAATATTACCTTATGAAACATTATGCAAGTCTACTCTGGCATCCGGTTTGAGAGTTACTTAGCTATTTGAATTCAGAGGAATCCCAGATATGTTCATTGTTTTTATCACAAGCCCTGTAAGTGGAAAGGAAGCAATATGAATAAGGCAGGACCACCCTCTAAAACCGCATGTACAAAGGATACTCTTCGCTATTCCGGATGTCAACCACCAGGAGCTTTGGTTTACTGGACTTGGTCTTCTTGGTGGGTGTTTTGAAGTGGCCCGTCACTGTGAGCTCACACAAGTCAATCAGGTCCTCGGCTGAAATCCGGGGAGAAACTTCTGACTTTAAGTCATTTAACGGGATGGATTCTCTCGACTGAAAGAAAGATATAAATAACACACATATTGAGAATATTATAGAGACAAACTGTAGCCAGTAAAAATATCTTCAGGGTCTTGATATCAATCACTACTGGCATAGCATACAGGAGAACAGGAAACAATCTCCAGTCTACTACGTAACTGTGGTACTACTGAGGTTTACACTTTCATTAGTCA
Source organism: Plecotus auritus (assembly GCF_963455305.1). Lineage (NCBI taxonomy): Eukaryota > Metazoa > Chordata > Mammalia > Chiroptera > Vespertilionidae > Plecotus > Plecotus auritus. The sequence goes on along the minus strand of NC_137770.1, from coordinate 171,973,000 downwards.
CAGATATAGGAAAACAGTAATTATAGTTTTGACTACTACCAAGCTCTTGGTTCAAACGTGATAGAAAGAGATGAGGAAGACGTTTCCTTATGAGAGCACTGTGTATCTTTAAAAGCAGCTTTTTTTTTTTTTTTTTTTTTTTTTTTTTTTTTTTGCTCTAGCTTGTTTGGCTCAGTGGCTAGAGTGTCAGCCCATGGACTGGGTTTGATTCTGGTAAAGGGCATATACCCTGGTTGCAGGTTCAATGCCTGAGCCCTGGTTAGGGCATGTGTAGGAGGCAACCAATCGATGTGTCTCTCTCACATCGATGTTTTTCTCTCTGTCTCTCCCCTTTCCTTCCACTCTCTCTAAAAGTCAATGGGAAAATATCCTCAGGTGAGGATTAACAAAACCATAAAAATAAAAATAAATAAAAGCATTTAAAAATAATTTGAGCAATTTATTGATGTAGAAACAAAATTCTAGAGGTAGGTTGGGCTTCAGGAACAGTCCAGCCAGGGCTCTGGGCCTGTTTTACAGTATGCTCAGATTTGCCCTTCTACATGTTGGTGTGATCTTTAGACTGGCTTCTTCCATGCTTAAAAAAAATTATATTTATTTTTGAAAGTATTACAGATGTCCCTCTTTTTCCCCCATTGACCCTCTCCATTCCACACCCACCCCCACCCCCACCCCAGGCCTTCACCACACTATTGTCAGTGTCCATGCTGTTGCAAACTTTTTTACAGCATAGTATTCCACTCATGCTTTTTTATCCCCTCATGTACAGATGGACATCTGGGCTGTTTCCAGATCTTAGTTACTGTAAATTGTGCTGTTATAAACATAGGGGTGCATATATTCTTTCTGGTTGGTATTTCGGGTTTCTTAGGAAAAGCAGTTCTTTTAGCACATTCACTTTAAGTATAATGACTGTTGTTATGAATTGCATTAATTACAGCTCTGGTAATATGAGAAATTGCATTGTAACTCAGTATACTAATTAAAGAAACTAGTTCTAATATATGCATTGGACTTTGATAACCTAATTCATATTACATATGAATGGTTGAGTGGAAATTAGATTGTCAGAGATGAATGATGTTTTCTTGGATAGTAAAACAAATTGACAATTGTGGACAAAAAAGGTACCACACATCTGGTATTGTGATCCCTCCAACTTTGTTCTTTCTCACATTGCTGTGGCTGTTTGGGGTCTTTTTTGGTTCTATCCAAATTTTTGCAATATTTGTTCTAAATCTGTGAAATATGCCATTGGTATTTTAATAGGAATTGCATTGAATGTATAGATTAATTTGGGTAGTATAGACATTTTAATGATGTCAATTCTTCTAATCCATGAACATGGTATATTCTTTCTTTTTTTTTTGGTATATTCCTCTGAGATATCATCTCACACCTGTCAGAATGGCTACTATCAACAAATCAACCATTGACAAGTGCTGGCGAGGATGCGGACAAAAAGGAACCGTCATGCACTACTGGTGGAAATACAGACTGGTGCAGCCACTGTGGAGAACAGTATGGAGTTTCCTCAAAAAACTAAAAATGGAGCTCCCATTTGATCCAGTGATCCCACTTCTAGGACTATATCCCAAGAAACCAGAAACATCAATTAGAAAGGATATATGCACCCCTATGTTCATAGCAGCACAATTTACAATAGCTAAGATTTGGAAACAGCCTAAGTGCCCATCAGCACATGAGTGGATTAAAAACTGTGGTACATCTATACAATGAAATACTATGCTGTGGTAAAAAAGAAGGAATTCTTACCATTTGCAACAGCATGGATGGAATTGGAGAGCATTATGCTAAGCAAAATAAGTAAGTCAGAGAAAGATAAATATTACACGATCTCACTCATTTATGAAATATAATGAACAACATAAACTGATGAACAAAAACAGATCCAGAGACAGAGAAGCATCAATTAGACTCCTGGTTGGCAAACTGCGGCTTGCGAGCCACATGCAGCTCTTTGGCCCCTTGAGTGTGGCTCTTCCACAAAATACCACAGCCTGGGCGAGTTTATTTTGAAGAAGTGGAGTTTAAGTTTAAAAAATTTGGCTCTCAAAAGAAATTTCAATCGTTGTACTGTTGATATTTGGTTCTGTTGACTAATGAGTTTGCCAACCACTGAATTAGACCATCAAACCTCAGAGGGAAGGTAGGGGAGGGTGGGGGTAAGGGGGAGAGATCAACCAAAGGACTTGTATGCATGCATATAAGCCTAACCAATGGACACAGACAACAGGGGGTGAGGGCATGAGTGGGGGCGTGAGGGGTGGTGGGGGGATAAGGACACATATGTAATACCTTAATCAATGAAGAAAAAAAAGTAGACAAAAAATAAAAAAATAAAGGAACTAATGAATATCAATAATAATAATAATAATAATAATAATAATAGAAAGGGGAACCCTAGTATACTGCTGGTGGGAATGCAGATTGGTGCAGCCACTATGGAAGTGAGAGTGGAATTTACTGAAAAAAAAAAGGAACAACCGTTTGGCCCAGCAATCCCACTTCTAGGAATATATCCTTCTAAGAAGCTCAAAACATGAATCAGAAATAATATATGCACCCTTATGTTCATAGCAGCATTATTTACAATAGCTAAAATCTGGATTGCCCATCAGTAGATGAGTAGATAAAAAAAGTGTGGTACATTTACACAATGGAACACTATGTAGCTTTAAAAAAGGAGAATTTCTTATCCTTTGCAACAGCATGGATGGACTTGGAGAGTATTATGTTGAGTGAAATAAGTCAGTCAGAGAAAGACAAATATCACATGATCTCACTTGTAAGTGGAATCTAATGAACATAATAAACTATGAACAAAAAGGGACCAGAGACATGGAGGCATGGAACAGACTGACATATCTCAGGCAGGGGAAGGGTGGATAATAGAGGGGACGGGAAGAGATTAACCTAAGAACTCATATACATACAAGCATAACCAATGGACACAGACAATAGTGTAGTGAAGGCCTGGGGTGGGGCAGGGGCTGGGAGGAGAGGGAAAAGGGGGAAAACTTGGAGGACATCTGTTATAATGTCAACAATAAAATTAAATCAAATTAAAAAAGTGGATTTTATCAAGATCTAGATTAAGTGACGACAGTGGAAATTGAGAGCTTTGTTCTAGTCATTATCCTCTTTTTTCTTTCAGTCTTTCTCTTTTCACTACTTTTCCTTGGCTTACAAATATATCCAATATTTTCCCATCCACAGTGGAAAATAAATTAAAACACTATAGCAAATAACAAAATTACTCTCCAAGGGGTGGGTTTCCCCCCAGCTACTAACCCTCTACCTTCTCATCTTTACTCTGTTCTTCCCATCCACTCCTGAATCACTGCAGCTTGGTTTGAGTCATGATACAGAATAAGGAATGGACCACTGACAGGGGAAAGGAAGACAGACATATGAAAGGCACTATAAGAAAACAGATAGAAGATAAAGGGTAGGGTTGAGTAAATGATGGTTCTTTTGTGCTGAATATGGATGATTGGGGAAAAAGAAGATAGTAACAGTGACAGACAGTAGATAAGGGGAAGACAAGTTCAGATTTAGATATGTGAAATTGAGATTGCATAAGGTCTACCAAGTTGAAGTGTTGAGAATGCATTTAGAGACGGAAACTGGTGTTTGGGGGAAGTCATGGCTGGAGGATCATATTTTTGGAATTATAAGCATAGAAATCGAAGTTTAAGTCATGAGAAAGAGTAAACAATTTGAAGAAAAATGAGAAAAAAAAAAGGCAGAAAGAAATCCTAAATTCAGCAGGTACATCTATACAGTCTGCCGAGAAAAGTCTTAAATTACGCAAACTATTAACAGGAGTTGGAAACACATAAAGTTGAGATTTTTTAATGAAATATCTATTAATTTTTATTTTTCCACATGTCTATAATAAATAGACTCTTCTTTCTTAGTGCAAGGTATTTCAAGCTCACGTATGAGAGACAGGTTTTTGTGAATGGCACAGACATTAACTATCATCTCAAAGGAATTTTAACAATGAAAAACTACCTTCAGAAACTATCAATCTACAAGGATCTACTTATCCATATACTTAAAACAATAAATTGTTTCAGTAGCATGTTGGTGTTTTTATTTATCCCTCTTGGTTTTAGAGAAAATAGGGGTAGCCTGCTATTTCTATTATAGAAATATAGCATCTGAAATGGAGTTTGAAATAAAACCGTCATGCTCTGGAAGCTGCATAATGTAGTTTTCACACTAGAGAGATATTTCTCTCCCTCAGATAAAAGAGAGATCATGTACATGAATATGAAACCCAAAGAACAGTGGAAATAAAAGTTTTCTTCAGTGATTATGAATTTTATGTTAAAATTTTCACAGATGTGCCCCTGAAAAATTATGTGTAAGCTAAATTTCTGTAAGGAGAGTAATTTCCCCTTTGATATATAATAACATTTTAGAGATATTTCATCTCTCTAGCTCTCAATTATCTCATGTATAAAAGGAAGGGACAGGGGTAGGTATCTTACTATATACTTTAGCTATAGAATTCTATGACTTTATTTCTGATTGATTTTTCAACTAGCAACAGGTGCAAAAATTCCTGCTTACCTCCTGGGACAAAAGTTAGAAACCTGTACATAATACTTAACATCACCAGAGGAGTTTCTATTAAAGGGATTCAGGAACAATTCAAATTGTGAAGCTTAGCAAAGTGTTGTTCAAAAAGCATAATATGCTTATACAATCTTAGATTAATAAGAACTTACGCATTTCAAGACAAGTACCTGGGAAATATTTCATAGTTTAAATTGTTTGAAGTGAGGGCAAAAGAGATGGAGGTTACAGTAAGTGAACACTCTTGCATAAGTGATTTCTGGGGCAAAAAGGGGGTCATTGTGGCAATGTATGCCAGGAGTGGTGGTGAACGCTACTGTGTATGTTTCTATAAGTTTCTGGAAATAATTTTCAAAATAAGACCAGAACCTGATATATTTTCTAGGTTGAGATAAACAAGATTAAAAGGCTAAACATGACAGCAGCTCTACTCAGCTGAACTCCTACGTGGAATTTGTGATACTTCCTTCAGGAATGTGAAAGAACTGTGATCCCACATAGAACGTTATGATCAGCTTTCAAAGGCAGCAGAGATTCAGGGTACAGCCAGCTGGTGGCTTAGAGGTCACAGAATTTTAGTTAGTCTCATTGACATTTTCATCCCAAATTCTAACTCTCCAAGGTAGAGTTTTTACTTGAGTTGGGGTGTTTACTTGATCACCCTTCTCTCTCACTCCTTCCCATTTCCTAATAGTGATACTAATAAATGCTACCATTTTTGCTCAGGCTTTCCTTGTTACTTGGGAAACTGTCCCATCACTTCCCTCACTATATAACCAAAGAATGTCAAATAAATGACCAAATATTATCTGGCTGGAAGCTTCAGTGAATCCCTGTAAAAGAATGTGTGGAGATCTCCCTCTCCCACAAACACATTGCTTTTTAAGTCTAGTCAGTTTTTTTTCTAACTCCTTCCCAAATTCACAGGATTGCCAATTCTAGGAACTCTCATGATATTTCCACCCAATGGCAAGCAAAGACCTTAAATGTAACTGTGGCTTAAACTAAAAGTTTGGCAGTTTCTGGGAGGACTGATGCCCTCTGCATAGAGAGCCTACATTTAGAGCTGGTTCCCAAAGCTGAAACATAAGACAGAATTCAGGAGTCAAAAGTTATGGCTTATCTCAAACTCTTACTGAATATTAGAACATGTTGAAAAGACCTTTAATAAAACCCAAGATATCAGAATTCATGATCTTTTCATAACACGACAAAATTTATCTCTTAAGACAAAAAACAGCAAAACATTACAAACAACCTAAGCATAATATAAAGATATCCACCATTACCACTGTTCTTTAACACTGTTATAAAGAATTGGGTGAAGCAATTAAATAATAGGAATATATAAAACGTATAAAATTGGAAAAGAGGAAAACATCAGTAATTTGCAGATGATATATAACTAGAAACACTGAAAAACGTATAAACAACGAGAACAACAATGTGGCTGATAAATGACAATGATGATAATTAATGATAATGAAAACTTACAGTGTTTAGTATGTGCCAGCAGTGTTCTACATATATTAACTAATTTAATCCTCTATAATTCTATGAAATATTTAATATTTCATCTCTTTTTTATGGACAACAAAGAAAACGATCACATAACCACACAGCTGGTATGGCAGAGCTGAGATTAAAAAAATCATGTCTGCATTCTTAATCACTACACCAAACTTTTTGTAAAATCAACAATCTTTCTATCCATTAAAAAACCAGAAAATATAATAAAATAAAACATCTCAATAATAACAGCAACAGAAAGACTCAAATATGAATAATACTAACAAGAAACATAAAAGAAAACTATAAAATAAACAATATGTTTATTTTCCCTACTTATACATACATTTAATTCAATCACAATATATATACCAAAATGATTTTTCCCCAGGGGAGTGAGAAAAGACATTCTATAATTCATGTAAAAACATAGGGCCAAATGTATAATATTATTTTAATAACCTCTTGGTACTAGGAAGGAAATAAAATGAAACGAATATAAATAAAAAAAGAATTAAGAAATGAATATAAATACATGTGGGAATCTAATTTATCATAAGGGGTATTTGGATTTAATGGGAACCATTTAATTTACTAAAGAAAACAAACATTTTATTAATCTTAAACTAATCAAATATCTATTTGATAAGTATAAAGTTTAAAACCTATCAATTAAGTCAAGTCTGTAGGACTCTATTTGACTACTGTTTGCTCAGTGTTTACTTAATTTCTGTAGGATTTCTGAACAATAAATTATAATTCATACTGATGTATTTTGGAATAATTCCAGTTTAGCAATGTGTGTTTTTTTAAATTAGTAATAACTTTTCTTTTTTTTAGCAAGGTTTTTGTTTGTTTGTTTGTTTGTTTTTTGTTTGTTTTTTTACTTTGGGGGAAAGGAAGAAATAACCTTTAGCAATGATTCTGTGGAAGATGTGAGAATGTTGCAGATAAAAGCTGTCTTTTCTTTTTTCATAATATACCTTTATTTGTTAAATCCTGTGTTAGCACCTGTAGAAATCAGGTTAACAAAATGAATTTTTAGTAGCAGGTTTATTTCTCATATAACATGGCTTATTTAGTTTGCATATGTTATAGGATATCCTGGGAGAAGGGCTGGAATAAACAGGACATTTATACCCTGGGGTTGTAAAAGTCATTGCAATGACTTCTGTAAATAACAACTATGTCTGTTGTTGCTAGCCTTTCTGCAGAATTGTGCCAGAATCCATTTCTTTCTAAATGCCATGGAATGTCATTGATACACGAAAGGACACCCCGGTACTCTGAGGTTGCATAAGGAAGATCACAGTGCAAGACCCAGATATACATCAGAAGTTGGAATTATCTATCTGTGCCCATGGCTCTTCATGAAGAAAATGTATTTTATAAACTTACTGTGGGAAAACACTGCTACAGAAGCTATCTCAAATCAATAATGAATTAAATCAACTGCAAATAATAAAAAAACTGTCATAACATAACCTTCCTAGCAACTGCTATGTGGACATGCTAATGCTGATTCAAAGCATCCTCTAATGTCTGTAGGAAGTGTGAGCTGTCCCCTCAGATCAATTCAGCTACTAGCTTGGGCCAATCCTAAACAGGATATTCTACCAAATACAACAATTGTTATTTTCACCAAAGATGACAACAATATTTATTTTCTTTTGTGTTTCCCATCAAGAACTTCACCCCCAACATCCTCCTACCAAAAACTTCTAAACATCTCTTTTCTTCCAAGGACACCCCCGCCCCCCCCAAAAAAATCATCAATATAACACTCAAGAAATCTAGTACGCATTCAGTCACAATTCAATTTTTGTCTGGGTCTGGGCATTTTTTTCTGCTCATTTCACTTGCTATTTACAGGGCACTGCTGCATTCAGAACAGACTTGTGCACAACTGAAATGTCCATATTCAGAAAAGTGGCATTTAGTAATTTGATGAGTTAGGATGAGAAGACCCAGAGATTTCTATAACTCAGAGGAAGAAACATTTTTAATATGCAACTATGAAATCTGATTTCCCAGGATAACTATACAAAAGAAGGATAATAGTAAGTGTTAAAAATATAGTGACATGTATTTAACATATAAATGTTTCAAGCTTTGTACTGCTGCAGCTAAACGATTAGATCTTTAAATGTGAAAAGTATGAAGGGTCACTAGGAAAACTAAGGATAAAAATGCATCTCTGATTTTCAGTTTCTTTACCTAGAAGGAAAGAATGACCTTTGAGTTATTTCGGTAATTGTATTTATTTTTAACTGTTTCATTCTATGAAGGATTTGAGATTTTGGTCTAGTTTACCCTTTTAAACAACCTAAAACATGTTTTTACCCCTTCCTGATATAATATTTCCACCTGCCAAATAGTTTTCTGGTAAGTTGAATTACATTACACCCCAAATTTGAACTTATATACTATGGAAAAGGCAGTTTATATAAAATGGTAACAACTTTGCTAACTCTGCACTTGGCAGCCTCTGTTTTAAATGACATTTGGAACTGGAGAATGAACATCATGGTGATCATGGGGACAAGGCTGGGCATTGCTGATTTTCTTCCCATTCGTCTGAACTGAAGATCTGTTCTCAACCACCTTTCTTCAAGTACTCTCAATTAGCAAGACACTGCAGTCCACACTACTATGAAATGAAAACCTCTCTGTAACTGTAAAGGCCTTAACAAATTAAATTACCAAGTGCTTGGCTGGGTAGGTGCTTAATAAATGTTTGCTGAATGAATAAACTTAGTAAAAATTCTTTTAAAATGATGAGGAAAAAAGAAAAAGGAAAATTAAAGACTTAAAAAAAATCATTATCCTTCTGCTTTTCCTTAATCCCTACCAATATTTCTCTCACTTCTTTACATTTCTTCTCTGGAGGCAAAATTGCTCATATTATTAAGTTTTCAGGAGGGAGAACAGTTTGTCACTTTCAATTACTGATGCCTTCCATGTTATATGCCAACTGTGTTTATACTTATACTAGAGGCCCAGTGCACGAAATTCGTGCAGGGGGGAGGGGGGTGTCCCTCAGCCCAGCCTGCACCCTCTCCAATCTGGGACCCCTCGAGGGATGTCTGACTGCCCGTTTAGGCCTGATCCCGGTGGGCAGTCAGACATCCCTCTCACAATCCAGGACTGCTGGCTCCCAACTGCTCACCTGCCTGCCTTCCTGATTGCCCCTAACTGCTTCTGCCTGCCAGCCTGATCACCCCCTAACCACTCTCCTGCCAGCCTGTTTGCCCCTAACTGCCCTCTCCTGCAGGCCTGGTCACCCCTAACTGCCCTCCCCTGCAGGCCTGGTCCCCCACAACTGCTCTTCCCTGCAGGCCTGGGTCCCCCCCAACTGCCCTCTCCTGCAGGCCCAGTCACCCCTAACTGCCCTCCCATGCAGGTCTGATCCCCTGCAACTGCTCTCCCCTGCAGGCCTGGGTCCCTCCCAACTGCCTTTCCCTGCAGGACTGGTTGCCCCCAATTTCCCTCCTCTGCTGGCTTGGTCACCCCTAACTGCCCTCCCCTGCAGGCTTGATCGCGCCCAACTGCCCTCCCTTGCAGGCCTGGTCCCTTCCAATTGCCCTCCCCTGCTGGCCATCTTGTGGTGGCCATCTTGTGTCCACATGGGGGCAGGATCTTTGACCACATGGGGGCAGCCATCTTGTGTGTTGGAGTGATGGTCAATCTGCATATTACTCTTTTATTAGATAGGATAGAGGCCTGGTACATGGGTGGGGGCCAGCTGGTTTGCCCTGAAGGGTGTCCCCGATCAGAGTGGGGGTTCCCTTGGGGCATGGGGTGGCCTGGGCGAGGGGCCTGTGGTGGTTTGCAGGCCGGCCATGCCCCCCGGTGACCCAAGTGGAGGCCCTGCTATCTGGGGTTTATCTATCTTCTACAATTGAAACTTTGTAGCCTGGAGTGGAGCTAAGCCTTCTGCTTGCTCTGTGGCGGCAGCAATTTTTTGGGGGGATTTATGTATCTTCTATAATTGAAACTTTGTAGCCTTAAGCAGAGGCCTGGGCCGGCTAGGGTGTGCGGAAAGCTTGGCTTCCTCCATCGCCGGGGGCAACCCTAGCCTCCTGCTCTTTCCAGCTCCGTGGCTGCCACCATTTCTGTTTGGGTTTATGTATCTTCTATCATTGAAACTTTGTAGCCTTGAGTGGAGGCCTAGGCCGGCAAGGGCAGGCGGAAAGCTTGGCTTCCTCCATCGCCGGGGAAACCCAAGCCTCCCTCCTGCTCTCTGTGGCCGTAGCCATCTTGGTTGGGTTTATTTGCATATTTGCTCCTGATTGGCTTTGTGGGCGTGGCTTGTGGGTATAGCAGAGTGATGGTTAATTTGCATATTACTCTTTTATTATATAGGATATTAACACCCTGCACTTCTTACTAAGATCACTATATTCATTCTGACTTGATATAATAGGGCTACCTTTTACTGATTTCAAGAGAGAAGTCATAAAGTGTAGTGTAGGAGGAAACAAATTTTTTGAGTCCTGGATGAATTTCACATTCTAATTTCTTTCTACGTGAATAGCTTTTGAAATACGATGTTGTAGGTCAGTTCCTCTGATTTCAGAACAAGAAGGGGTGGGGAAGCCAGGAAGAGAGAGATTTAGAAGAGGGCTTGTCCTTGGCAGTAAAAACAAAAAGAGAAGTTCAGAGAGTGAGCAGGCTCTGATTGCAGAGTTGGTGGTGGTTTTGGTTAAAGAAAGGAGAGTTAACTTGCCAAAAAATGTTAGATATAAATAACTATAAAAAAAGTAGATTAGTGTAAAATATGCAAAGAATAAATACAAAAATAACAATTAACCATAAATATGAATATCTTATCATTGAGTCTCCTCCCATAATAAACATTTCTGTTTAGCTGTAAAGTCATGAGAAAATTGTGTGCACATATGTTATGAATTGTGCCAGGACCTTAGTAAAAACAGAGAATCCATGAGTCAACCCTTAGAGATTTATTTAGCAGATATGGGATGTTTGGGGAGACTCAAATATGCATTTTAACAGGTATTTATATAACATTTTGAAGACCATCTTTCAGATACATTGTCTTATGGAAACAGAGCTAGAAGAGGCCAAGGAGGATTCTCACCTCCAGCCATCAGAGAATGTGTGGCTCTGCCAACACCTTGATTTTGAACTTTTAGCCTCTACAAGTATGAGGCAATGAAACTACTGTGGTTTTAAGTAAAAAAAATAAAAGGTTAAATGTTATGCTAGTTGAAGTCTGAAGAATGGATTAGGGAGGAACAAGAATGAATGCAGGAAACTGTTGTAGGAAAGACAGCAGGTAAGAGATGATAGTGAACTTAACTAAAATGATGGCATCAGAGTTAGCGGGAAATAGAGATTTATGAAAAGGGATTTCTGATTGATTGAATATGGAAGGAAAAGCAGGAGTCAAGGATGAATTTAGAGACTGACTTGAGTAAGTTGGGAAGTGATAACGGTGATTATTCATATAGGGAATTCTGAAGGAACAATGGCTTTAAGGGGAAAAGAAAATAAATTCCGTTTGGACATGTTAATTAGAGCATGCTTGTGTTGAGTAGGCATTGGCTATATGGGCCTCCTAGAGTTAACAGGAAAAGCTAGAACTGGAGCTAATAATAACAGGCTCAGGGCAAATGTAAGATGCAAGTCTATAGTACTGTCTAATATCTGTCTTGTGGGAGAACAGGAGGCCTGCACAGAACGCTGAGGATTACTACATATAATGATATGGAAACAGATGAAGATTGTGAAAGATACTGAGTGGAGGTAACAGAGAGGAAAGAGGAAAACAAGATCAGGGTGTACCAAAATCCTAGGAAAAGTCATGTTTATAAAAGAAACAGTTAACTGATCTGAAGGTTCCTAAGGGATCAAGTGGGAGCACACAATTGAAAAGATTAATTTGTGACTTTCATCAGGGGAATGGAGAAGATAGAATGTAAAGTGAAGTGGCATAAAAAGAAGGTATATTTGCTCTGGTCGGTGTGGCTTGGTGATTAGAGTGTCAGTCCATGCACGGAAAGGTCGCGGGTTCAATTCCCGGTCAAGCTACATACCTGAGTTGTAGGTTCAGTTCTGGTCCCAGTCGGGATATGTGCAGGAGACAACCAATCTCTCTCCCTTTCCCTCTCTCTCCCCATCTGTCCCTTCCTCCTTCCCTCCCCTTTTCTCTTCCACTCTCTCCCAAAAATACAAAAATCAATGGAAAAATCCTCTGGTGAGGATTAACAACAACAACAAAATAAGGTATTTTTGTCTGTTTTTCTTGCTTGTTCATTTGTTGATTTCAGTTTTATATGTTTCTTAATCTTTTCACTTAGTATATAATCTTATTAACAAACATCACCCCAATAAATGGACAAAAAGAAAAAGCCAAAGCTGCAACCATGTTAATGGATAATGTTGAAGAAAAAATACTTTTCAATAAAGTTTTTCCTAAGATAAAAAAAAGAATAAGTTGTGCTAGAGGGTAAGATACATATATTCTGTATGTGTGTATATATACACATAATAGAATAATTTAGCCATGCAAATACAAGCCTATTGTAGAATGGTGATATTCTCTATCTTCAGATTTACATGTAATTGAGTTAATAATGTGATATTCTTGCAATCATTTACTCCTTCTTTAAGGATGTGCGGATATTTAGCACCAACAATTTGTCTGGAAATTTTAATGCCGCTCTCAGGATGAATAGTTAAGAATAATAATTTGATAGTTTCATAATCTCATTAGCATGAAATATGGATGAAAATATAACAGGCTATTATAAATAACACACAAAAGATAAATTATATGTAAATAAAACAATTGGCTAAATTATTAAGCACTAAAAAATAACAAGTATCATAAATTCAAAAAATAATAAGCCTATTTCTATTAAACTTCATTTTCCTCAATATGATATTAATAGATATAGCTTTTCCACATAATTTTAAGCCAGCCAGTCCTTGATTCTGACAGACTGCTCAACATCAGCTATTTGATTGCTTAACTTGAGAAACAAGTTATCACTAGCTCTATCCAAGTTGGAGGAGTTCTCTTATTGACTAAAAGAAATAAAGCCCTGACTAAGCTTAGAGACAGGTCAAAGATATTCTCCTCTGAGGACCAGCTCTGCTTAGAAATTATTGTTCATAGCAATATTCCCTTTTTAACATTAGATGGACTTCAGAAATCTTGATGGTACGCTGTCCTCTTAACTAGCCAAGGCATTTCTTGCCAAGGTCTCAGCTTCCACTAACACCATTCTTCTCAGTATATGGGCTCATAATTAATTAAAATACAGAACAATAAAATCAAATTAAATTCACAGAATTTAAGAATATGCCTCCCTGGCTTTGCCATTTCTTTTGCTCATCTTTTCCCCTTTCTTCCTTCAGCTATTTACATAGCCTTATTTTATATATGGAGTCATATATTTTTCCCCATGATATTTACAATAGAGCAGAATATATTGACGAAAGCGCTGAACACAAATAAAATGTAATAAAATTAAATACAACTTGTATATACAATATGGTGATATCAATAATAAGAAGAAAGGATCTCTGGTAGGCTTAGACTATAAAACTCAAGAAAGGTATATTCAAAGTAAAAGATGATTACATGCATGATTAGAGTAACTACATTAAGTTATTTAAAATATAACTTCAGGCCTGTATATTTAAGAACTCCTTTATTTTACAGTGAATAATTACAACTGCCCAGCTTCTTTCAACTCTTTAAATACTTAATATTCAAAGTCACAAGCTGAGTGTTATCATAAAATCTTGGCCCCTGCATACTTAATACACCAGAACATTAACAGTAGAACTCCATAGTCTTGTGAGTTCCCTCATTAGTAGAGGAAATGTGAATGATTCCAGTGAATGGGCTCGTTACCAAAGCATAGTATACACAGGAAAGAGCAAGTAAAACAAAATTAGATAAATATGTATCATTATTTTTATTTTCTATGAATCTTTTATTAGGGTGGTGTTAACATGTCTCATGGTGATTAAAAACAAATTATTTTCTCTACATCATCACTAGCACTAGTACACTACTGGTGGAAATGCAGACTGGTACAGCCACTATGGAAAACAGTATGGAGTTTCCTCAAAAAATTATATATGAAACTGCCATTTGACCCAGTGATCCCACTTCTAGAAATGTGTCCTAAGAAACCCAAAACACCAATCAGAAAGAATGTATGCACCCCTATGTTCATAGCAGCACAATTTACAACAGCTAAGATCTGGAAAAAGCCCAAGTGCTCATCAGTAGATGAATGGATAAAAAATCTACGGTACATTTATACCATGGAATACTATGCAGCAGTAAAAAAGAAGGATATCTTACCCTTTGAAGGACCTGGAGGATATTATGCTAAGTGAAATAAGCCAGTCAGAGAAAGAAAAGTATCACATGATCTCACTCATATGTGGAATCTAATGAACAAAATAAAATGATGAATAAAATAGATTCAAAAAACATAAAAGCATGGACTGACAAATCTCGGAGGGAAGGCGGGGTTGGAGTTGGGGGGAAGAGATTAACAGGGGAACTTACATGCATATATGCATAGCCCATGGACACAGACAATAGTGTGGTGAAGGCCTGGGGTTGGGGTGCAGGGTGAAGGGGGTCAATGGGAAAAAAAAGGGGGACATCTATAATACTTCCACAACAGTAAAGATAAATTAAAAAATTACTGATCTCCTATCTACCTTTTAAAAGCTAGCTGAAATAATATAACTTGCTAAAGACAATAAATATCTAGTATGGGTAAGGCATTATAAAAGTGATGAGAAATAGGTTCTGATGTATAGTGTTCTCATATTATTTTCTAGATATTATAGAAATTTCATTTGGAATTTTCAAATGAGAATATCCTCCTTTTCTGAAGAGTTAAAAAAGAGGGGATGGTGTATATTCTACTTTATTTTATTTTGGGGTTTGTAGGTGATAAGAAATGTTTTTATTTTTACTATTTCCAATTTGACTAAATAATGATCTGAGAAATATTGTCTGTGTTATTTCCACTTCTTAATATTATTTTGTGAAGTTCCATGATCACTTGAAAATTACTTCTGAATACAAATGATAACAATATCTTAAACATAACCTCTGTCCAATAATTATTATACAAATAGAACAACAGTGATATCTTTTCACCACATGTAGGTGGTAGTATTATGAGGACTTAAGAACTGAAGGACTGCATTGATTCTGTAATAACTGCTAAATGATTCTAAGAATGTTTTGAATCTCAAAATAAAAATGGAAGACTATAGCAAAAGTACAATGCAGTAGCTTTCACTGTTATATTATGTACTCTCAAAAATAATCGAAATCTGACAAGTTTATGTAACCAAACAGAAAACAGCAAATTCAATAACACAAATGACCTCTGGAAAACACACAACCACCCACATGCACAACAATTCCATTGGGTTTAAAGACCTAATGTCTCTGACATACTTTTTCTTTAGTATGTCTATAAACTTGAAATTGAAAATTACACATGTAATTCTATTGCTATTAAATCTTGTGTTGAGATGGAACCAGAAGCAGTTAATTCATCAACCATTCAGTGGTGTTGATAAGGCACTGCCAGGCATCTCACTTGAAGAATTCTAAAAATTTCTCTCCTTTCCCCAAATCTAATGGTCACAGAATTGTTATAATGTCCACTTCCCTTCCAATAATTCCACTTAATGTTTAAATATGTATCTGAATAGACAGGCATATATATGTTTAAAAGAAAACAGCAGAGCTTTGGTAAATAATCTTAGAATTAGAAAAAAACTCTCACTTTGGTGCACATCTTCATGTATGGACATCTATAATAATAAAAGCATAATATGCTAATTAGACCAGACAGCCGAATGACTTACTGGACATCCTTCTGGATGAAGCTGTGGCAGCAGAGGCTGAGGCAGAGGCAATTAGGGGTGATCAGGCAGGCAAGCAAGCAGTTAGGGGCGATCAGGTAGGCAGGCAGAGTGGTTAGGGGAGATCAGGCAGGCAGGTGAGTAGTTAGGGGCGATCAGACAGGCTAGTGGTTAGGGGTGATCAGGCAGGCAGGCAAGTGGTTAGGGGTGATCAGGCAGGCAGGCAGGAGAGTGGTTAAGAGCCAGCGGTCCCAGATTGAGAGGGGGATGTCCGACTGCCAGGGATCGGGCCTAAACCGGCAGTCGGACATCCCCTGAGGGGTCCTGGATTGTGAGAGGGTGCAGGCTGGGCTGAGGTCCTCCCCCTCCCGCGTGCACGAATTTTGTGCACCAGGTCTCTAGTACTGAAAATAAAGGCCAAAGAACAACTAAAGGATGAAGTCTGCTATTTTAAAATGTAGATTGCTAAAAGGACAGGAAGAAGATGGTAGTCAAAGATATTAACAATTACTGATTATCTATATACCCTAGGGAGACTTTGGTGGTGAGAGACAGAGGTTCTGTTACAAATTGACAATCACTATACATCCTTTGTACCTCTACCAGCGGAGAATATAATTTAAGTTAACTCTCATAGCTTGTATCAAAAAATTTTTCCCCAGATTAGGAAATTATTAATCTAATGCTGGGTATGCACCTCCCCCACATTAAATGTGCCCTTGAGTGTGATTTTTCCATTCCTCTCCCCATCCCAATTCCCTTATAGTCTAAGCCAGTGGTCGGCAAACTCATTAGTCAACAGAGCCAAATATCAACAGTACAACGATTGAAATTTCTTTTGAGAGCCAAATTTTTTAAACTTAAACTTTTTCTAACGCCACTTCTTCAAAATAGACTCGCCGAGGCCGTGGTATTTTGTGGAAGAGGCACACTCAAGGGGCCAAAGAGCCGCATGTGGCTTGCGAGCCGCAGTTTGCCGACCACTGGTCTCAGCTAATTTTCAACATGATAACAAATGTCACCAATCCATCTAATTCTCAACCTAGTGCTTTATTTACTTAACTAGGAATTCTTTGCCCCATTTAACCAGCAACAGTTCATTAGTGAAGATGGTTGCCACCTGTACAGAGAACAAAACAAAAAGTGAAGTACCAAAGTCAACCTAAGTTATTGGTTAACTAGTTTACTGATTGCCAGTTTATTCTGCAATCAACTATTATGTTTAAGACTATAGAAACCTCTCCTTATTGCTGGCAAATATGGCCCACTATAATTTTAAGAGGTGATACTGTTAGACCCCCAGAGCAAGGATGATGGGGCAGGTATAGAAACCCACCAGGGTAGAAAGCTCTGGATGCCTAGCAAGGGGCAAAAGTGGGAAAATAAGAACCTCACCCGCAGACTAACCTATTCTCCCCCAGCATATCGCTGGTCATGCAGTTTGGACCCCAGATCTTTCATATAGCTGGTCAGGCGGTTTAGACGCCTGACCTTTTCCTCCCTAATGATAACATTTAAGCCTCAATTATGTTTCATCTCCAGGGCCAGAAAAGCAGCAAAACCAGACAAGTGGCGCCATGGCTGCTTCAGGACCAGCTACATTGACTAATGACCTCTTGCCCTGGTACCAACCAATTAGTGGAGACTAGGACCCTGAAAGAGTACACCTGGAAAGCTAATGAATATTCTATTAAGACACTCCCCTGACACCTCCCCTAAGATTTCCAGGACAAAGGACCCAGTGTTCACTCTCCCTCCAAGGAGCATGCCTGTGTCTTTCCCCCACAAGCACGTATCCCCTAACCTCAAGAGATGCCACACGATTTGCTACCAGGGGAGCAATGGGCAGCGGCAGCTCCTCCCTGGCTAAATCCTGAACCTGTCTCCAAGGCCCCCTTTTTTCTGTGTAGTCCTTCCCTTTGGATATCCCCATCTCCCATACTCTTTTTTCTTAAATAAATTTAATTTTCTTTAATCACCATCTAAGATGGCTATTTAGCCTGCCCACACACCACCAACTTTAACCTTTCCCCATTAAAAATTTGATTTTTTTTTTTGTGATCAAAAAAGCAACTGCCTTCTATTGCTGTTCATAAAGAAAATCCTCTGCTTCTGTTGAAGATTTGAGAGGAGGCAAACATTCTATGTCAAAGATGTTCAAAATTATAAATTTCCAAATTATTTCCTGAATTCTCTCTCATATGTTATAAATTCAGCAGTACTTTGAATATATCCTATATAATAAAAGCCTAATATGCTAAGTGTCCTGTTGACCAGTCAGCCGCTCAACCAATCAAAGCCTAATATGCTAATGATATACTAAGACTGCTCAACGGTTAACTATCATGTGCACTGACCACCAGAGGGCAGACGCTCTGACCAGTAGGTTAGCTTGCTGCTGGGGTCCGGCTGATCAGGACTGAACGAGATGGGCCAAACATACCCTCGAGCCCTCCCGCAGTCCCTCCCCAGCTGGCCAACCTCCCGTGATCCTCCTAGCCCCAATCATGCACCAGTGGGGTCCCTCGGCTTGGCCTGCGCCCTCTCACAACCCAGGACCTCTTGGGGGATGTCAGAGAGCCGGTTTGGGCCTGATCCCGCAGGCCAGGCTAAAGGACCCCACTGATGTATGAATTCGTGCACCAGGCCTCTAGTAGTAAAATAAAATAAATAAAAAATGCCCTTGAGAAATGGAATCAGCTGCTGTTTGTTTCTTCTTGAATCAAGTATTCAACAATGCTTTCTTTCTTTTTTTTTTTTAATAAATCTTTATTCAGATTATTACAATTGTTTCTCCTTTCCCCCCCCCATAGCTCCCCTCCACCCAGTTCCCACCCCACCTTCTGCCCTTACCTCCCCCCCACTGTCCTCATCCATAGGTGTATGATTTTTGTCCAGTCTCTTCATGAACCCCCCATACCCCTTTCCCCCTGAGAATTATCAGTCCACTCCCTTTCTATGCCCCTGATTCTATTATATTCACCAGTTTATTCTGTTCCTCAGGTTTTTAATTCACTTGATTTTTAGGTTCACTTGTTGATAGATACGTATTTGTTGTTCATAATTTTTCTCATTACTTTTTTCTTCTTCCTCTTCTTTAAGAATACCTTTCAGCATTTCATATAATACTGGTTTGGTGGTGATGAACTCCTTTAGCTTTTTCTTATCTGTGAAGCTCTTTATCTGCCCTTCCATTCTGAATGATAGCTTTGCTGGGTAGAGTAATCTTGGTTGTAGGTTCTTGCTATTCATCACATTGAAAATTTCTTGCCACTCCCGTCTGGCCTGCATAGTTTCTGTTGAGAAATCAGCTGACAGTCGTATGGGTGCTCCCCTGTAGGTAACTAACTGTTTTTCTCTTGCTGCTTTTAATATTCTCTCTTTGTCTTTTGCTCTTGGCATTTTAATTATGATGTGTCTTGGTGTGGTCCTCTTTGGATTCCTTTTGTTTGTGCGCTTCCTGGACTTGTAAGTCTATTTCTTTCACCAGGTGGGGGAAGTTTTCGGTCATTATTTCTTCAAATAGGTTTTCAGTATCTTGCTCTCTCTCTTCTTCTGGCACCCCCATAATTCTGATGTTGGTATGCTTGAAGTTGTCCCAGAGTCTTCTTACACTATCTTCAACTTTTTGGATTTTTTTTTTGCTTTTTGCTTTTTCGGTTGAGTGTTTTTTGCTTCTTTGTATTTTAATTCTTTGACTTGATTTTTGTGTTCCTTTAGTCTGTTTTTGGGTCTCTGTATAATATTTTTTATTTCAGTCAGTGTATGTTTAATTTCTAGTTGGTCCTTTTTCATATCTTCGAGGGTCTCGTTATATTTATCGGCCTTTTCTAGGATATTCTTGAAAAGCCTTATAACCGTGGTTTTGAATTCTATATCCAAAATATAGAATTTGTTTTCCTCCATTTCTTTCGTTTGTGATCTGATTCTTTGACGCCGCATTTTCACTGCTTCCCTGAGTTGGTAAGGTAGATTTGTGTGCTAGGTTTCCAATATGGCCCAGTGGGTCTGCCTCCCCAGGTAACCTGAGGTGGACACTCTTGGTGCACCCCTTTGTGGACTGTGTGTACAGCCTTGTTGTAATTAAGTCTTGATTGTTGTTGGTATCACTGGGAGGAATTGACCTCCAGGCCAGTTGGCTGTAAGGATCAGCTGTGTCTATGCTGGGAGAAGTTCAGTGCTGGAGACAGCCTTATAGGATTAGACTTGCCAAATTGCAATAGCCTCTGTGCTCAGCTTGGATGGGGTGGAGTCTCAGGGCGGAGCAGACAGTCTTGGCTTCCAGTCAGCCTTGCCCTTGCGCGCACGTGCGCGCCTTCAGACCTCTGCCTTCCCCGGCTCCCGAGTCTCCGCCCGAGAGTCCAGTCTCCCCCCACAAGAGCATGGGTCCCCAGGGGCTCGCCTGGAACCGGGGTTCATGCAGTCAGAACTGGGGCCCAGTGCAGTCAGGAGCCTCCGACTCCCTTCCACTAGGGAAAGCCTGTGGCAACCTCTGCAGCCTTTGTGCGCACTGGCACGCGCGCGCCTTCAGTCCTCCGCCTTCCCTGGCTCCCGAGTCTCCGCCTGAGAGTCCAGATTCCCCCCACAAGAGCGTGGGTCCCCAGGGGCTCGCCTGGAACTGGGGTCCAGTGCAGTCAGGAGTCTCTGACTCCCTTCCACTAGGGAAAGCCTGTGGCAACCTCTGCAGCCTTTGTGTGCACTGGTACACGCGCGCCTTCAGACTTCGCCTTCCCCAGCTCCCGAATCTCCGTCCAGACTCCCCCCGTAAGAGCGTGGGTTCCCAGGGGCTCGCCCGGAACTGGGGTTCAGTGCAGTCAGAACTGGGGTTCAGTGCGGTCGGGGGCTTCCTTCCCCCTTCCGCCAGAGAAAGTCAGCCAGGCTCTCAGCCGCCCTTCCTCTCTGCACGCACAAAGACCCTTTGCCGTACCTCCAATTCTCTGTGAGCTTTTCTCTTTCCTTCTAGTTGTAGAATTTTCACTCAGCCAGCCTTCCTGTGGTTCTGGATGGTGTCCATTCTGTCTTTTAGTTGTAGTTTTGAAATTGTTGTGCGAGGCAGCAGTTTAGGTGCTTACCTATGCCGCCATATTGGTTTCTCCTCAACAATGCTTTCTTTTCTTCCACTATTAAAAAAGTAAATTCTCTAAAGGCTATCCATATTTTATTAGTAGACCTGTACACAGAGTATATGAAATATAGTCTAAAGTCAAATAGAAATTATTTTTAGATTGTATTTCAGATTGTTTATTTGCCTAATACCTTTTTTCCATTATTATTCATATAATTCAATGTTGGCATTATATATGCATAATCCTTTGTATGTTTATGTTGTCATTTAAAATGTGAAAAATATATTATGCAAAAATTAATTTTTGTTATTTGGTATTAAGTTTATAGTTTAAAAATATTTTAAATACAAAATTATGTAACAGTATGTTGCCATGTGGCCCACTCAGCTGATTGTTACAGGAGTCTAAATTATAAAAATAACTTTTGATAGGGTGCTTAGAATTCTTAATAAATTCCTTAAGGTGTCAATCTAGAAAATTTTTTGCCATTTTTACCTAAAGTTGGACTACAAGAGAAAAATTCATATTTTAATCAAGTAAATAAAGTTCTTTTTATATTTTACCACTAAATTCCACTACCCCTTATTTTCTTATGCTGGCTTTTTTTTTTTTTTTTTTTTTTGGCTTACTTTTGGTCTGAGGGTGGGTACTAAAATACATTATACACATTATGGCATAAAATTTTTTTTAAAAGATACTGCTTTCTATCAAACTTCTTTATTTTACTTACCTTTTATAGGTCTGACCAATTCTATATTTAGCTACAAGGATTTCCAGTCTTCATCTTTTACTAAAATTGTATCAACTCTATTGCTCTAAAGTTCCAGATTGCTTATGGAGAGATCATTAGATACTGATATTACAATATAAACAATAAAGGAAATAGATGCAAGGCTAAACTTTTTGTTCTTGAATCATCTATTGCTCTGAATAACTTTGGGAGATGGTGTTTAGCTCTCCTTCAGATTCGCATTCTAATCTCAACATAATCTATAAGTAAAACATAACTGTTTCCCCTTCTACCTTATTATAAAAACATTTCAACTTATTTAATAGCAGGAATGTAGGTGATTGCATGAGTATAGCAAGCATATACGCACTAGGAAAATAGAAGAAAATAACAAAAAAATGCTTGAAAATCTATGATTGCAGTGATGTATATTAATGTTTACATTTCAATAAATACCAGGGAGTAACACAGCATGTACACTATTGATAAAATGGCAACTTAAAATTTAACTTGCATTAAGTAGTCTTCTGAATTTCCTCAACTCTAAAATGGGGCAAAAATACTTTCTTCAAAGATAAAATAATATAACTGAGTACCTGAAAATTATGATGCACTGTGGTGTTATTTTTAAACTATTCAAACTATAAAAGGCAGTGGTGTTACTATAGATATAAAACTGTAGACTGGCATTTATATTAGACTTTTAGGAGCTATTCCAATTTAAAGTATACAAATGTATTTTAAAGTTTTTATCGATAGTAAATTCATAGTTAATCCACATTTAAAGTACAGCTGTAAACTGAGGATAACTCAATGACCGTTTTGCTTACTTTATGACAGTATCTGCAAGCAGTTAGCATTATATAAATAAAATAAAATTTACTTTATTTAATAACATTCCAGGCTAGTGTTCATAATCAAGAACTGAATAATTCTTGTTTATTCATAGTGTACATATAACTTATACTAGTCCTCAATAAATTAATAGGGTGACTATAATTTAACAAGGAAACATGAAATAGTTCCAGTGTTGACCAAATCTTTTTCCAAAATATATTCAGTTTAATAAATCCATTTCATTCTATTTATCAGTTATATTATATGGTACATATATTTCAAATAATAAGCAGTGGTAGGATTGTTAAGCTGAGTCTTAGCTACTTAAGGAAAAGTTGATTGGATAGACATTGGCACTAGATAAAATAATTCTTTTGGCAATTCTATAGTTGCTTCAAGATCAAAATAGTGTTAAAACTAAGACACAAAGGTCAAAGTGAAATCTTACACTAAAATTACTGAGGTAAAACTGCCAGAAAGATTCCTTGTTGGAGAGCCAGCCTCTCTCCCTTGCTCCCCTTACTGTTTATGGTGACTTCTAAATGTGCAGTGATAGTAATAAAGCTAGCATAGCTGAGGGGAAATAGAAGAATACCAGAAAATCTCTTCTTTTGTACAAATTTTTTAGATGCCAAAGATTGTCATAACATTCTTGGGTAGTTTTCAAAGTTGAAACACTTAACCTTCAGTTACTAAAAAAGGAATGATGATTATTACCAGTGCTTTACATATATCATTCTTAAAACAACCCTGCAAGGTATGAATTATAATAATTATGCTCACTTTTACAAATAGGGAAATAGAGAGATCATATAAATGATTCAAGAGTATAAAACCAAAATGGAGTAGGGTTGAAATTGGAAACCAAGTCCATCTAGTTCAAAGTTCATACCTTTTCTACTACAATGGTCTGCTTCAGGGAATAAATATGATAGATGCATGTATAAATTAAAGTTAACTGAAGTTTTCTTCTCATAGAAGTTTTCAAACTTCCATTATACTAGCTACACAATGCAGTTTATGTTTCACTTTACAAAAGCTATTTTTTTTAGCTGGTATAGAACCTAACATAGACTATCCTATCTAATAAAAGAGCAATATGCAAATTGACCATCACTCCAACACACAAGATGGCTGCCCCCATGTGGACACAAGATGGCCACCACAAGATGGCCAGCAGGGTAGGGCGGTTGGGAGGAACCAGGCCTGCAAGGAAGGGCAGTTGGGGGCGATCAAGTCTGCAGGGGAGGGCAGTTAGGAGTGACCAGGCCGGCAGAGGAGGGAAGTTGGGGGCGACCGGGCCTGCAGGGGAGGGCAGTTAGGGGCAAACAGGCTGGCAGGGGAGCAGTTAGGCATCAATCAGGCTGGCAGGCAGAAGCGGTTAGGGGCATTCAGGAAGGCAGGCAGGCGAGAGGTTGGGGGCCAGCAGTCCTGGATTGTGAGAGGGATGTCCAACTGTCCATTTAGGCCCGATCCCGGTAGGCCAGGATCTATACGGGCAGTCGGACATTCCCTGAGGGGTCCCAGATTGGAGAGGGTGCAGGCTGGGCTGAGGGACAATCCCCCCCCCCCGCATGCATGAATTTCGTGCACTGGGCCTCTAGTATAATATATAAATCTAAATTGTGATTAACCTAAATTTAATGAATATGCTTTTATAGGGCATGCATAAATTAATTTTTTTTGTATCTACTTTCTATCATACCAAGAAGACTTCAAATAAACAAAATTAGGAGGAAAAAGGGGGACAAAATTTCAGATAAAATGTAAAAAAATAAAACTATTTTGTATAAAGAATTATAAGAATTAAAAAAATAAATACTTTAAAATAGGATTTTTTTTTATAAAGTAAGCATGGTAGTTAAATGGATATTAAAAAACCTCATAAACATAAAAATTGACTCAGAAGAATAATCAAATATCTCTCTGATTAAAAGACATTGGGGTCAGATAGTGTTATAGATAAGTTTTTTACTCTATAAGAAACAGATAATTCCTTTTATACAAATTGATTACACAGCAGAAAAAAGAAGAAATATAATTTTATGATCAAAGACTGACAAGAACAGATGAAAAGAAAATTATAGGTTTATCTCATCTATCAACATAGATGAAAAAATTCAATACCCAGAAATACTAGTAAATCAAATACAGTCAGTTGTTTCTTTCTCTCTGTTTCTCCCCCTCCCTTCCACTCTCTCTAAAAATCAATGAAAAATATCCTCAAGTGAGAATTCATAAATACACTAAGTAATTTTTTTTAGTAAGTTGCTATTTCTTTTGTCAGTCAACAATCAGTAAGTGTACATTCTTATTTTATTAACAACTCTCAGTCTTTCTTTATTTTTATAATTCTTTCTTTGCTTTCTGTAATTCTCTCAGTATAAAACAAACTGATACATAAACAGATATGATTGCATAGAAAAAAAGTGAAACTTGTTACTTGAAGGAATATGTTAAACCAATCTTCCTAACCATATAACCAAATAGACACAAAAATTTTCTGAAATAGTTGCATGAATAAAATCAATTATTAGAAAATAGCTATTTTAAAAGGACCTAAGTGATATTATTAGGAGCAATAACAATACTGCAGTATATTAACTTTAACATACATCTTTTAGAATTCATAAATCTTCAAATACATACCAGATCTGTTCTTGGAGTATCTGGACACTCTGAGAAATAAGATGTTGAACTTCTGACTCCACTATTATCAGAAGTTGGCTTTGGAAGTTGAGCATGTTGTCTGTAAGTAGCACTTTTAGGAGTCCAACAAAACAGGTTGATTGATTCTCGTACACAACGTTCAATGTCAATTTCTAGATAGAAAATTGAAAAAAAATACATAAAATTTGGATTGCTATGTTTATTAAGAAAACACAACCTTTCCTAACTGCATATATTGACACATGGCTAGGATTATAACTAAATAGAAAAGATTTCAACAAAAAAATTATGTAGGTATTAATTAGCATATTTTTAACTGAAATGTTAGGGGGTACTTTGTATTATAAACATACATATTCATATATATTTGCATATGTCAATACATGCATATATATCTATGTGTGTTTCATTTGGTATTATCAATCAACATATATACATACATTTATACATATAGGTATATTTCAGTATATAATTAATTAAATTCAGGTCATAATTGATTAAACATCATGGATATAACATAGCTCCTACTTAAGAATCTCCCTCATTTATTCTGATTATAGTTTTACTTTTCCAAAGTAAAATAGAGGTTGAGGAATTTGGGAGTAGGCAGGCAAAAGATTCAGAAGCTGATTCATTATGAATTCTAGTAAAATGTACTAAAAGTTTCATTTCCAGTTATTAAAGAAGATATAAAATAATCAGGGGAAAATTTATTAAAATCTCAATTCAGTACTTCTCCTTTTAAAAATAATTTGAGTTAAATGCAGAAAGTTTTAAATAAAGATTAAATGAACTTGATTAAAAGAAAAATTTTCTAAGAAGATTTCCTTTTCTTTTTCAGATTTGAAATATAAGCATATTTGAAAGAAGTAATACATATTTCAAACTTGTTACAATGTCAAATTGTGCTGGTATGTTATGATGGCACTGCAGCTCTTTGGGAGGTCACTATTCTGATGAAGAGTAACCAGTCCTGTAGAGGAAGTGTAGAGATCACAGAGGGGCAGTAGAAGTTCAGCAAGTTGACTAGGATGAAGAAGTTTAGCATGGACTAGCTTTTCCCTTTCTGTGTTCCTAACATCAGTAAATGGCAGATATCCTCAGTTCCTCTGTGAAAGTCCAAGTGTGTCAGTTCAGATAGGCAATGTAGAAAAATAGAGTACGTGTTTTAAATTACAAAGAGATAAATTCCCAATTTCTCTTTTTGAAATGAGAAACGCATACATACACTGAGTGGCCAGATTATTATGATCTCTGAATGCATAATAATCTGGCCATTCAGTGTATATCCTATAGAATAAAAGGCTAATATGCAAATTGTCCCCTCGACCACGATTTCCACCAGCAGGCAGGCTGGCCAACCGCCCATGTCCCCTCCCCCTGGCCAGGCTGGCTGGACCCCACCCATGCATGAGTATATATATATATATATATATATATATATATATATATATATAGAGAGAGAGAGAGAGAGAGAGAGAGAGAGGTGTCCCTCAACCCAACCTGCACCCTCTCCAATCTGGGACCCCTCGGGGGATGTCCGACTGCCTGTTTAAGCCCAATCCAGGCAGTGGGACATTGCTTTCACAATCTAGGACTGTTGGCTCCCAACTGCTCACCTGCCTGCCTGATTGATGCCTAACTGCTCCCCTGTTAGCCCGATCGTCCCCAACTGCCCTCCCCTGACAACCCAGTCACCCCCAAATGCCCTCCCCTGCATATTCCCTCTTTATTAGATAGGGTTTTTTCTTTAGCATATTGGACAGCCCTAACTGGTTTGGCTCAGTGGATGGAGCACCGGCCTGCAGACTCAAGGGTCCCAGGTTCGATTCTGGTCAAGGGCATGTACTTTGGTTGGGGGCACATACCCAGTGGGGAGTGTACAGGAGGCAGCTGATCAATGTTTCTCTCTCATAGATGTTTCTAGCTCTCCATCCCTTTCCCTTCCTCTCTGTAAAAAATCAATAAAATATATATTTTTTAAAAAAGAAACATTTAAGATTCCTCCATATCTGCCTGACTGGTGTGACTCAGTGGTTGAGACCCCAGGCTGCACGGCTGGAAGGGGATCGCACCCTGGCCAGGCTGAGACCCCAGCCCAGGCTGCCGCCGCTGGCCAGAAGATCACATGGCGGGGGTGCGCGGCCCTGCCGGCCTGACACCCTAGCCCAGG
Organism: Plecotus auritus; assembly: GCF_963455305.1. Lineage (NCBI taxonomy): Eukaryota > Metazoa > Chordata > Mammalia > Chiroptera > Vespertilionidae > Plecotus > Plecotus auritus. Next base: position 171,945,522 of record NC_137770.1, on the reverse strand, counting down.
CTGCCACCGCGGCCGGGGGATCGCGCGGCTTGGGTGTGAGGCCCTGCCAGCCTGAGACCCCAGCCCAGGCTGTGGCCGGGTATCGCGCTGGGCACTGGCGCCTCCCAGCCAGACACCCCAGGCTGCTGCCGCTGGGTGGACTGGGGGACTCTGGTGGGGCTAAGAGGACTGGGTGCCGCCATCTTGTGGCTATGGGCGCCACCATTTTTCTTGCGGAGTGACGGTTAATTTGCATATTACTCTTTTATTAGATAGGATACACACACACACACACACACACACACACACACACTGAGTGGCCAGATTATTATGCGTTCAGAGATCATAATAATCTGGCCACTCAGTATATATAAAGGGGAGAAGGAAACAGCCACTTAAATTCTGTGGATGGTACATAAGCCATGCATTTAGAGTTGTCTGCTTTTTGTAAGGTGGAAAATCCTTGGAGGAAAGGGGGGAATTGCACACTTACTGAGCATCTGTTATGTGCCAGGCATTGTATTCTTTCACTTAGCTCATTTAATTCTTACAATGATTCTAGTAGACAGGTATTGTAACCTTCCTAACTTCTGCTGAAGATGAAGAAACTAAGACATAAGCAAGCTAAGGGACTTACTATGTTAAGTGTGTTATTATAAGTAGAAAATGTCTGAAGTTGTTAAAGGGTTATAGGACATATTTTATTTTCCAATTCATTTGGATTTTGAATTGGCCAGCAGGTCTAGGAAGACAAGTTACTGAATTAAGCTTTCCTGCATATGCGATTAGTGATGTTTACCAATTTCAGAGTCAGTTACTTCCATGGCTACACAAAGAGGTCAGATTTCATCACTCCATATGCTATTCCTAACATAATATTTTAAAACCCCCACAGATAACATGTTTTTAGACATGGATCTATTTATTCGAGCAATGGCTAATGCAGTTAAATGTATTTTTTTTAAAAAAGCCTCTATAACATTATCCTCTTGATATTCTAGAGAAAGAAGAACAGACATCAACTAGATGAAAAATCAAAGTTTGAAATAAGTTTCTTTATTCTATTTAAGCAGAGATATGTTCACTTCATTTTAGAAAATTTCCAATTAATATGGATAAGATAAAAATTTGCCGCTACAGAGAGAAAACTCTGTCATCTTAAAAAGTTAACCCATTTAACACTGTAATCTCCAAAGGGAAAGAATTTCAGATGACAGCGACAGGTTTTACATCTGCAGTGCGCAAATCAGTTGACACATCTGCCACTCAGTAAAAGCTCAAGTCAATTTCAAATTTCAGATCAGGGGTTGTAGTTCAGTCCTTAAATCTCTGGCAAAGGAAAAGTCAGTTGCACCTGCCTCCAAAACACCCTGTCAACACTAAAAAGTTTACAGGGAATCTTCAGTATTTACTGGTGCCCACCCCAATTTCACCCTGATTATTAGTACTGTAGATATCCTATTCTCCATTCACTTAAACCAAAATATTATGCAATAGTACTTTGTAAACTGCACCTTGAATATGCAATTCTCCTTAAAAAGTAACCTCTCATTTAGGACACTGCTGTTTTCCATCTTGCATTATGATTTTGACAGAATGCATTGTGAATAAAGCATGCACTGGATTATGGTTTCCCAGGTTTCATTCCAAGCTCCGTGAAGTACTTTGTGACTCTGACCGAAATAATGTCTCTAAATCTCAGTTTCTTTATCCTCATCCATTATTACCCCATCTCTCAGAAATACTGAACTATTTTCAGAGTGATAAAACACGTTATGTTTCACTTGGGTGAGAAAAGGTGAAAAAGACACCTCATCTGAAGCCCTCTGCTCTCATTTTAATGGCTATGAATTGTTTCCTAGCGCCAGTGAATAGCGTTGCTACTTCTGTTTACAATTATCCAATTCCCTTTGGCTTTCCCCTATATTTGAACCCTAATATTGTTAAGATATTATCTACTTTTGCTGAATTCACTCCATCATTTTGGTGGAACGTATTTTCCAGCAGCATTTAAGAAAAGGGTGCGGCCCTAACTGGTTTGGCTCAGTGGATAGAGCGTTGGCCTGCAGACTGAAGGGTCCCAGGTTCGATTCTGGTCAAAGGCATGTACCTTGGCTGTGAGCACATCCCCAGTAGGGGGTGTGCAGGAGGCAGCTGATTGATGTTTCTCTCTCATTGATGTTTCTAAGTCTCTATCCCTCTCCCTTCCTCTCTGTAAAAAATCAATAAAATATATTAAACAAAAAAAGATAAGGGTGCGTAAAATAGTTATTCTGCCCTTGACTAATTATTTTTAGTCTTCTAGGGTTGAACGTGAGTTATAAAAGGCAGTGCTCCATTGTCTTGTGAGAAGTCTGATACAATTATGATTTGAGGTTACTTGTATGTGATTTTCCTCTTTTCTGTATACTTTGAAGATCCCTGGTTTTCCGAAGTTTCATGATATATGCTAAGTGCATTCAACTTCATTGTGTTAGGCATTTGATGGTCCTTTTATAATTTTTCAGTTACAGAAAAAATTCTTGTTTGATGTCTATGATAATTCCTTTTTCACTGTTCTGTCTTCTACTAGGAGAATCTTGAACATATTGAATTTCTAATAATTTTGCCTTTTACTTTTACTTTCCGTATGTATTTTTGTTCTATTTTTCTGAGAAATTTCCTAAACTCTATCGTCAGTCTTTTATTATAAAGGTCATTGAATTTCCAAATCATTATTAATTACCAATAAACATTTTATTTTCTTTGTTACTTAAAAAAATTCTGATTTTTCATGGTTGTAATGTCTTCTCATAATTATGTTTCTGAGGATATTTCTTATTCAGTTTGTGCTGGTCAGTGTCATTTAGTGGAAGGCTTTCCTTATAGTTTTGGTGATCTATGACACTACATATTTAAAAGAACAACACTAAAAATCATATTAGGAGTTTTGTGTATGTGGGCAGGGCTTGGTGACTGGTGGATTCACAATAGGGTAAATTGGGGACATAGTGATTTGTCAGAGGACTTTTAAGTAAGGTATTTCTCCTTCTAGGGACATGTCTCCAGAGAACAATTCTGTGATCTGCCTAAACGAATCCTTGACAGCATTCTGGGAATTGACCATGGATATACATTCCTCACTCCTGCTCTATGCTATGCTCTTGACCCCTTGGTCTCAAGACTCTCTGATTCTATTGCCCCAGAGAACACCTCACCAAATTTACTGTTATCTTTGCTCATGCTTTTGCAAAATTTGCAAAAGTAAAGCTATCTAAACCATAATCAGTGAAGACTGCCGTCTTTATTTATACCCATTTCCCCTCCATTATGCTTCCTCTTATGTTGGGCAACATTATAGTGGCTCTGGATATAATTAAGAGTAAGCTAAGTTAGGGATACATTTAGTTTGGTTGCATGTGATATATTTCTATGATTTGTAATCACTTTGGGGTATTGAAAAAGACTTTCTCCCTGACCAAACCCTAGCCAGGCTTCTCTATGTCCTTTCTTGACTATGCCTCAACCTTGGCCTATAAAAGACTTGAACAAAACACTAACGTAGTTTATAATAGTTCCAGGCCACATCCCTAGGATGACCTTTGCCCCCACTTAAAGTGCCTGCCTGAGAAAAATCAAGGCTGCCAAAAGAATGTACTGCTTGTTCCAGCCAACACCTGAAGAGGGGGTCCTGGTCTCCTAGTCTCTGTGAGAAGATGGGGATCTGACTTCAAAAGTGCCAGTTAGCAAACCCAGACAGGCTTCCCATGAACCAATGTCCCCTTTCAAACTTTTGTAATTTTTTACTTCGCTGAATCTTCTGAGTTCTAGTCACTTCCCTCCCTACTCCTTCATTCTCCTTTTAAAATGTCCAGTCACTTCTGTACAAATTGACGTTGAGTTCAATTCAAGGTAAACACCTCCTTATTGCAACAGTATATTATTGACTAAAACCTACCCTTACCACCTTAGTATCTTGCACTGTTTATCTTTGACAGTATAAAGTTATTGTTAGTTCTAGGAATGACCTCCTGCAGTACTTCCACTACCCACTATACAGAAGCAGAGGTTGTAGTGCAATAAGAATGTGTTCAAGCACCAGTTTATGGGTAGGAGAAACATAGTTGCTATGTACACAGCCCAAAAATCAAACTGAGAAGGTCTTTCAAACATTAAACATACAAACTTGTAAGCAGAGAATCTGGTAATCAGCGATGCCTGATCAAAAGAGAAATACATTCCTTCTGAATGTATACTTGATAATGTTACAGATACAGTTATAAGTATACCATTAACTTATTTTTTTACTTTTTTGATAGGAATTTTACATAATAACATTTTTGTGTTCATAGGAAACAACCCTGTAGTATGACAAGAAACAGAGACTATCCCTGTGTTGTTATATGTTTTATGCATCCCTACTATCAATAAAACAAAAAACAAAAATGCCCTAGCTGGTTTGGCTCAGTGGATAGAGCGTCGGCCTGCAGACTGAAGGGTCCTGGGTTTGATTCAGGTCAAGGGCACGTGGCCGGGTTGCGGGCTCGTGCAGAAGGCAGCCAGCCAATTAATGATTCTCTCTCATCACTGATGTTTCTATCTATCTCTCCCTCATACTTCCTCTTTGAAATCAATGAAAATATATTAAAAACAAAAAAACGAAACAAAAAAAACTGTCAACTAACCTGGCCAGTGGAAAAGTATATCTATTTTCTCTATGAAAATATAGCAGAATTATTGTTATACTAGAGGCCTGGTGCATGAAATTCATGCACGGAGGGGGCGGTTCCCTCAGCCCAGCCTGCACCCACTCCAATCGGGGACCCCTTGGGGGATGTCCGACTGCCGGTTTAGGCCCGATTCCTGTGGGATCGGGCCTAAACCGGCGGTCAGATACCCCTCTCACAATCTGGGACCGCTGGCTCCTAACCACTCACCTGCCTGCCTGCCTGATTGCCCCTAACCTCTCGGCCTGCCTGCATGATCACCCCTAACTGCCTCTGCCTGCCTGCCTGATCATCCCTAACCTCTCTGCCTGCCTGCCTTATTGCCCCTAACTGCCTCTGCCTGCCTGATCACCCCTAACTGCCTCTGCCTGCCTGTCTGGTTGCCCCTAACTGCCCTCCCCTGCTGGCCTGACTGAGACCCCAACTGCTCTCCCCTGCCATCCTGGTTGCCCCTAACTGCCCTCCCCTGCCGGCCTGATCTCGCCCCCAATGGCCCTCCCCTGCTGGCCTGATCTCGCCCCTAACTGCTCTCCCCTGCTGGCCTGATCACCCCTAACTGCCTCTGCCTGCCTGATCACCCCTAATTGCCCTCCCCTGCTGACCTGATCTCGCCCACCAACTGCCCTCCTCTGCCGGCCAATTTGGTTCTGATTGGTCAGTTCCTATGCTAGTCAGCATCAAAAGCTCCGCCTCCTAGGAAGCCATTGGCTCCTCACAGTTGACCCAAATTTGGTTCTGATTGGTCAGTTTCTATGCCAGTCAGCGTCAAAAGCTCTGTCTCCTAGGCAGCCATTGGCTCCTCACAGTTGACCCAGATCTGGTTCTGATTGGTCAGTTTCTATGCCAGTCAGCGTCAAAAACTCTGCCTCCTAGGCAGCCATTGGCTCCTTACATTCACCCAGATTTGGTTCTAATTGATCAGTTTCTATGCCAGTCAGCATCTCTGGGCCTATCAATGGGGTCTGATCAGAAAGGCGGGGCTGATCAGCAGCCCTGGTGGAGGCCTGGAGAGAAATGGAGGCACGGTTGTTGGCTAGGCCGTGAGAGAAAGAGAGGCAAGTTCTGATCAACGGCTGCCACAGAGGCTACAGATCAGACCCTGCTTCTCTCTCTGCAGGCCTCTCTCTGGGCCTGATCCGCAGCCCCCTAGGCAGTCATTACTGGGTCGGGGCGCCGGCAGTGGCCCCAGTCAGTGCTGGATCACCACAGCAACCCAGCACTGACTTACAATCTGGTTGAACCTTTGGTCGTAATGGTCATTACGACCCTGGCTCTTTATTATATAGATGAAGAGGTGATCAAGGAGTATGAAGCCAGAGAGAGAGAGAGAGAGAGAGAGAGAGAGAGAGAGAGAGAAAATAGAAGTATACCATATATATAATACATAAACTTATATTATTTTTCTGCTTTGTAATTTGTTGTGATCTCTTTGTTCAGTCTAAACATCCTTTTAATGACCCATTTTTGTATTGTAATTGATATCATCTTAAACAGGGCTGCCTCCTCACATTGCATAAGCTTCAGGGCACATAATCTGTATCTGTTCCTATCTTTAAGTTTTCTTCTAAGTGTCAGAGGAGTATACTTTTGGTGAGAGCAAAGATCTGTAGTGGTGGGAGGAATGAAAGTATTTCTATGCAGACATTCAATTGATTCTCTCTAGTTTTCTGTCCAATTTTCCATTCATTTTCAATTCCTGAGGCTGGTGCTCTGCATCAAGAACTGGCTTGCCTCTTGCTGGTATCCTCCTCTGCAGGAAGGGTTCAGCTTTCTTTGCTTTATTAAGTGAGTTACTGCTGATAGAATTGCTTTCTATCTTCCAAATATTTGGTAACATTTCTTGTCTACTCATACTCTACTTACATTCTCCTTTTTCTTAGGATTATCTTTTGTTTTCATTCTCTTACTGTCACTTCAGTGATATTTCAGAAGGGAGCAGAGATAATCATATGTGTACAATTTGTCATTCCTAATTAGAAAAGTTTCAAGCTTTAAAGACTCTGGTTCAAAAGGGTTGGGAATAAAGTTAGGTTATGAGTTATACTGCTTTCTGAGAAAATATATAACTGGCAGTTAATATATTTTCTCAGAAAGCAGTATAACAAATGATATAAGGTAAAGAGCTGTAACATGGTAGGCAGCATGACCTGGGCTTGGATTTCAACTCAATTACCACATGTTGTATAGCTCTGGCCAACTCATTTTTCTGCATCTCTTTCCTCAATCCTAGGGTTGATATTACTTAACTAGAGGCCTGGTGCACGAAATTCGTACACTTGATGCGGGGGGAGGGGGGCGTCCCTCAGCCAGGCCTGCGCCATCTTGCAGTCCAAGAGCACATCTGTAGTGCTGCCACAGAGGTGACTTGCTGCGCAAGCCAGCCATAAGCCTGGCTTCTGGCTGAGTGGCGCTCCCCCTGTGGGAGCACACTGACCACCAGGGGGCAGCTCCTGCATTGAGCATCTGCCCCCTGCTGGTCAGTGCGCATCATAGTGATTGGTCATTCCACTGTTCAGTTGATTTGCATATTAGCCTTTTATTATATAAAATTCCTGAGAATGTTATGAAGTAGAAATAAGATTATTCCAGCACACAGTAGGAACCCAAGGTTTTATAGGTAAACATACAGATATATAAAACACATGAAAAATTTTAGCAATTCAATTAAAATAAAATAAAAAAAACACAACAAAAGCATAAGGTCTTAGATTCCAGTTAGTCTGCCTTCTTGTTTCAAACACACTTAGAATATAGGTTAATTTTCTATTTGCACTTGGTAATTTCTCTTTAGAAAAAGATTGTCTTTTAAAAAATTCTTTTCTACCTTTCAAAATCTAAAGACTTGTAGTATTATTCAGTAATAAAAATTAATCATCTATAAAGCTCTGAGCAGACATGAAGGAAAAAGTCTGAAAAGGCTACATACTCTGTATGATTCTATCTATATAACATTCTGGAAAAGGCAAAACTCTAAAGACACGGAAAAGATCACTCGTTACCAGGAGTTTGCAGAGTAAGGGAAAGGGAGAGGAGGAATGAATTAATAGTTCAATACAGGGTATTTTTAGGGTGGTAAAACTGATTTGTAAAATACTGTAGGAGTGAATACATGACATTATGCATTTGTCAAAACCTGTAGAATGGTTCATCACAGAGTGAAGCTTAATGTAAACTAGGGACCTTAGTTAATAACAATGTATTAGTATTGGCTCAACAACTGTAACAAATGTAACACATTAAGCCAAGACGTTAAATTTAGGGGCAATTATGATTAGGGAAGGGAAATATGGGAACTCTCTGCACTATTTGCTCAATTTTTCTGTGAACTTAAAATTGCCCTAAAAAAATAAAGTTTAATTAAAAAAAACAAAACAAAACAGAAAACAGGGACAGGAGTGACATCAAGAAGAATGGCAAAGTAACTAGCTCCAACAGCACTTCTTTTTAAAAAAGTTTTTATTCTTTCTTAAAGAATTAATGAAGTTAAAAACCTATAATCATGTCATCCCTCTATTACAGCTGATTTACCTCATTTGGGATAATAAATTATGGATTTTAATCCACATGTAAACAAACTCCATTGTCAAAAAATACTATCATTTAAAAAACACTCTTGCCATAGTTGGTTTGGCTCAGTGGATAGAACATCGGCCTGCAGAGTGAAGGGTCCCAGTTCGATTCCCGTCAAGGGCACATGTCTGGGTTGTAGGCTCAATTCCCAGTGTGGGGCATGCAGGAGGCAGCCAATCAATGATTCTCTCTCATCATTGATGTTTCTATCTCTCTCTCCCTCTTTCTTCCTCTCTGAAATCAATATAAATATTTTTTAAAAATAAAAAATACCCTTGCATTTTACTGGACATAAAATGGAAACTGGATTTGAAAGAATCAGAATATTAATGCTATAATCACATGACAGGAGGGCCACTGAAGTCATTTTGGAATAGCTTACACAGGACGGACGCTTAACATACTGGGCAATTTGACTGGAACATCTTCTTCCCCATCTACAGCTCTCCTCTGTAGTTAACAGTAGTATGGTTATTGTTTGAGATACCAAGCACATGGTTGTTTCTATGAGGTAGGTAGGGAATAAGTAGCCAGGAGAACTGCTAAGGATGGGAATAAATTATTTTGTATATCCAAACCAAAACTAGAATACATGACTTATTTAAATAAGGGAAGTTGTGGAGATAATGTTTTATATTTAAACTAGGTTAAACTTTTTTTTAAATCGAAATTTTATTTGCTGTTCACTGAGAAAGGGCTCACACATATGGAAAGAAAAAAATGGTTAGTATTTTACTTGAGGGTCTTATCTACCATCAGCTATTGCCATTTTTGTAGTTAAAAATAAGCTTCTGAGGAAATCAGAACTGAACTGATGAAGCTACTAGAATTCAGCCGTGGGCAAACTACGGCCTGCGGGCCGGATCCGGCTGTTCTATCCGGTTCTCTTGCTCTCCCCTCCGCTCCTTTACTTTGAATTTATATTAGTTCACACAAACACTCCATCCATGCTTTTGTTCCGGCCCTCCGGTCCAGTTTAAGAACCCATTGTGGCCCTCAAGTCAAAAAGTTTGCCCACCCCTGTACTAGATTGAACCATTTGAAACTACACATATGAAATTGTTCTGACCTACAAAAACTTACTTTTATAAACAAAATAATGTTATCTTTATAGTGAAAAGTACTGCATTTGCATTCCAAATGCCTAGTGACCTATCGCACAAAATTGCGTGAGACCTGGGACCCCTCCCCACCCACACCCCCCCCGCGCCATGGGACCGCCCCAAGTCCCAGAGTCCCGCCCTGCTGGCTGGCACGCTGCAGGACGGCCCCGAGTCCTGGAGTGCCGCCCCTATGCCCTGCCTCCAGGCTGCACGCAGTGGCTGCCAGGCCCCGCCCCCGCAGTGTGCACGTGGGGCTGCGGAAACCCCGGCAGAAGTCACACGAAGCAGCCGCCGGGACCCCTGCACCCCACTGGACCACAGGAACCCCGGTGGAAGCCGTGCGGAGTGGCTGCCAGCCCTGCCCCCGCTGTGTGTGCTGCCATCTTGTGACAGTGTTACGGCATGAGGGTCAATTTGCATATCACATCTTTATCATATAGGGTGAGCATTCCACAAGTTAACTGTGTCTTGTTACCTCAAGAGCAAAATGGAGATAAGAAAACCTACTTATTAACATAGTTGTGATATTTATACAAGATAAAATATTTTAAAATCTTTGTAAACTCTAAAAGTGATACAGAGTTGTTACAACTAGAGATTATTGACATTGCCCAAATTTCCTACTCACAATCTAGCTTCTGAAATGAATTCACTAGTTTAGGGCTAAATGATATTTCTCCATGCCAACAGGTCCATTAAAGCCACCCTACTGTTTACTGAATTTAATTAAAATAAAATTAAACTTACTATATTTAAGGAATGGTAAGTGCTGAGGTATCGTAAAGATGAGTAATTGTTGAAAGATGTTGGAGTCTGGTCCAGTAAGTGAGATTTCACATTGATCACCTTGGGGATTTAGTTAAAGACCTCGACATGCCACATTCATGAATTAAGGAAAGAATTAAAAAGACTAAAACCAAATTAACATAAATAAAAGGACCCACCAATTATTTAATTATCTAGCAGAACAAAACTTAACACTCTTTAAAAGATAAAACCTAGACTCCTTGCAATGTATCTTTATCAATATGCACTATATAATAAACAATAACTAGATATGCAAAGCAGAAGAATATGATTTGTCATGAAGAAAAACAGAAGTTTATAGAAATAGACCCACAGGATGATCCAGAATTGGAAATAGCAGATAGGACTTTAAAGTAACTACTATAAATACATTCAAGGACTTAAAGGAAAATATAGTCAAAGTGAATAGACAAAGAAATACAAACAATGTATTCTCAACTGAAATCCTAGAACAGAAAAGTATATTATTTGAAATAGATATTTACTGAAAGGACTTAAAAGCATGATAAATTCAAAGAGAACTACACTGGAGCACAACTTGCTAAAAACCAAAATACAGAAGAAAAAACAAATCTACAGGAAGGAATAAAGAGCATTAATTATGGTAAAATATGGTGGTAAATACAAAAGATGATATTTTTGCTTCTTTTCATATGTTTAAAAGACAATTAACCAAATAACAGCATTATATTGTATAACTTATTATAAATGTAGACATAAAATATATAACGTTACAAGATACATAAGGTAAATAAAATCACACTTTTGCAAAGTTCTTACATTTTCTATAAAATTGTACAATATTGAGGCTAAACTGTTATAAATTAAGAATGCAGATAAAAGTCCCTAGAGCAATAAACAAAATAATTCAAAAGGTAAAATTCAAGAAAAGTATTAAAATGAAATGTTAAAAATATTTAAGCCAAAGAAGTCAGAAAAGGAAGAAGAGAAATACAGAGCAGATAGGACAACTAGAAATAAACCCAACCATATGAATAATCATATTAAAGGGAAATGGACTAAAACACTATCTAAAAGGGAGAAAATATTGGATTGAATAAACAGCACAGGAAATAGCTACATGTCTAAATTAATATATGTTTAGACAACTATATATCAACTATATATCTTAAAGTGTTTTAAATATCATAAAGGTCATAAAAAAATCTTCCACCAGAGAAAGTGGAAAACTAGGCATTTTCAAATATGTCCAGATCATCCTGTTATCCTTAACAAAGCCTGCACTCATGGGAACTATTTTACCAGAGCCTAAGTGACCTGGGGGAAGGAAAAAACCCAACTCTGGCTCCCTCCAGCCTTCCTGTCTCATCTAAGGGGCAGACACTAAGCACCTGAGAAGGTCACAACCCAGAGACAGAGACTTGATAAAAGACTGAGACCTAATTAGAGGATTACAAAACACTTTCCCTTCCCTACAGTTTACTTACATATCAATAGGGCTCCTGTTTAATAAAGGGTAATACAAATAGAAGAACTTATTTCAAAATGAATCTCTAGGGAAACCCAAAGATAACAGGGGAGACAAAAGGATACTAGAGGAAATTTTAGTCTCTGACTAATCTTCAAATTATATTTGCCATTTTGTCACTCAAAATCTCTAATAGTGCCTCAGCTTCTCAATCTAGGTCCCATAAACATCTTAAGCACATATCTAAAACTTTACTTATTATCTTTCCTAGTGCCAAGCCCACTCACCCATTTCCTTACTACCCCACTCAGTACCTTAGTTAGGGTATAGGAATACATCCACACACCTAACATTCCACTGGATTCCAAATCCTATTGATTCTACAGAGCAATTCTGAGAGGGAAGCTGAATTCCCTCACGGAAAAATTAAAGAACTAATGCACCAGCCAGGCAAGTAACTTACTGGAACTAGAAGGTAATACCACATGTAATTAAGATAACCAAAGTTAGAAGTGTCAGCCACAGTTACAGGATACCACTGGATCACCTTTAAGTAATTATGCATGACTGCTCTGGGTCAGTAAAAAAAAAGATAAACCAGAAATAAGATTATTAAATTATAGACTTACATACACATAAACTTATTATAAACACACATTCCTAGTAAGAAATCGATGAGTATTTGTTGAATAAATGAATGGATATATTTTTAAAAAACACAATCTTGGTTATATAGTTTAAAGGGGAAAAGATGATAGAATATGTTATTGGCTCCTACTTTAATTCACTCAACCTTTCAAATCCATGATATGTGCATGCCATTACTGGCACATTTTACTAAGCATCTATCAGCTCTGCTACTTAATGCTTACAATGAAGTGAGAACTAAATAGGAACTGCAATAAGCATTAAAGAATAATAATTTTAAAAAAACCACAAGAAAGGCAGCAGGATTTTTATTTCTCTTGAGAGTACTTAATAAATATATAACCTTAATGTACTTTTCTTTTGTTTTTTGTTTTTTAGACAAGTTTATCTTGAGCAATTTTAAGTGTTTATTATCAGCAGTCACTTGTGTCTGCCTGAAAATATAGAGATCAGCAATAAATTCAGCAGAAGGACTGGTGCCAATAAAACGCTATTTGAATAAAGTAGAATTCTACCTGAAATGCATTTTGGTTTAGTTTTTTCCTCCACAGATTGTTATATCCTAGGTAACCATGTTACTTTAATCTTTTCAACCATTTCTATACTTAAGCATTCAACTCCAAAATTTATAAATTCCTCACTTGTGAACACAATATATAGCTTTAACTTACTATCCTGCATTATGGGATGGAGTTACCCTAGACTGTGATTGGCCCTCCCTAGAGGACATTGTTTCCTTTCCTAAAATGTCAAATTGTTAGCAAGAAGCTATCAATAGGAGAAAGCAAGTTTCAAGTGATTTACATCTTTGTGTACATAGAGATTCTCAAACGCGTTCCCAAGTGGCTTTTATTTACTCTCTACCAGCTGAAGTTAAACAGGTCTGTCCTAGGCAGAAAGGAAAACAGGGCACAACCCTGGGCTCTTGTACCCTTTTGATGACATCACCAACATGAAAGTAAACCAGAGTGAGCTAGAATGCCCCAGTTTTGTATCTACAATGCTGGGCCAGTGGAAGAGGCAGTATTCAAGGGAGAGACTGTACAGAGGGATGACGAAGCTCAAGCAGAAGAGCTTCTGACGGCTTAATGGATGATTTGTGCAAATTGGTATAGGAAAGTCTCATTATCTTATAATTAAATTTCATTTAGTCATTCCATTTATTTCTATATATACCTGGTAAATCAGAGAAGAGAAGAATGCACTCATTAAAGCCATTGGCCAAAAGCCGGTCCCGCAGCTGCTGAAGAATTGCTACTCCGATACAGAACGGGAAAGAGGAATTTCCAAGTAGCAAGGTATCCCAGAGGTGAAAAATTTTGTGCAGTGGAAATACATCTGTACAATGACAAAATATGAAGAAATTAATTACAATAAAAAACAAAATAAAAATTAAAACAATAACAAGCTGCTTTACTAGACATATGACCATTACCTTATGGTAAAAACTATTAAGAAAATGTACTATCAAACTGTTTTATAAAATGTTTGTTTGGCTTTGTAAATTTATTGCTTCCTTGGTCAAACACATGACATTTTCTAACCTTTATTATGAATGTTAGTGTAGTTGTCCCATCCAATATACTTCTTCCTAGAATTTTCTAGGTAGTTATATTATTCTCATAAGTTTATTCACCCGGCTGAACTTCAATATTGTTTCATTTCTATTATGTGCTCTAAATACTTTCTTTATTAAATTCACATCAAAAAATCCAATTAGCAATTTTCTATTTTTCACAATTTTTTTCATTTACTAATACTGTAAATATTTTCTAAGCCAATACATACAGATTTACTTTAAATACTGTATTTCACTTATCATGTGTGTATATTTAAGCAGAATGATCATTGTATTAACATTTGTAATTGGTAAAAGCATTACACATTTACATAATCTGTTTAATTTCTAAAGGAATTCTAGTTTAGGAAATAAGATAATTCATTATTAGAGAATCTGTAAAAAATTAAGCCTAATGTGGTTGTAAAAGTTGCCTTCCAAAACTTTATGTAAATCCTATAGTTAATATTGATTTCTTTTTCAATAGAAGGAAGAAATTTTATGAATGTCACAATATGTAAAATAGGTTTTCATTTAATACAATACTTGTTTATATTCAGCAGTCAGAACAATTAATTTTATTTTCTACCAGACTCTACTACATTAGAAATACATATGAATGATTATGTAATTAAATCTGCTGATACTACTGTAAATATACTGGAGAGGAATGGAGTTATTCTTTAGCTAACACAATAGCAAAAGGAAAGGGAAAATGATACTTACGAGTAAACATGGTAAGAAACCAAGGGATGGCATAGAGCTGTAAGTGGAAAACGAAAGGGGTAATGGGGACGGATGGATAAAGAGGAGATAAAAGAGATAATTAGAATGATTACTAATAAACTGAATGGTAAAGAAAGTTCTATATATTGGTCTACTACATTAATTAAAATAAAACAGAATGTAGATCACTATAATTATTTTTACATATATTCTAGTAAATAATGGTATCTATTACAAATGCTGCATATAACCCTTACGTTAAGGATTATTCAACATAATGCCTTCATTTCATCAAAGATACACTCAAGACCATGCCTAATCCAAACAGAACACTAGCATGCTAATTTCAAGGGTGTACTTTTCAGGTAGTACAAAAATATTCCTGAGATTTAAGTGGTCCTCATTGGTGTTGAATTACACTTACTATTTTTGAGAATTGATAAGATATTTAATAAATGCCCAAAATGTCTTATAAAAAGGTATTATAAAGCATATGCTTTCTGTTACAACTTTCTAAATGAATAGGAAGCTTCATAACAGACTGAAAGTAATAAGATCTAGGAATGAAATAATTTGGTTCTTTAGCTGAGTGGCAAATTTATTTTTCTAAGTTTATTGTCTAGGAATAAAAATAAATACATAAACACACACTTTCAATTAATTTTGTGAGATTATGGAAGTGAGAAATCATTTTTAATTCTAAAAGTAGAGTACAATCTTCTTTGTCAAAAGCAAGTATTTAAAATCAATAATAAGCTATTAAAAATCTGAAAAAGCTCTAATTTTACTTTCTGTGTCAATATAGGCTCCTATTAAACAAATATTTCTATGCAACCAATAGAGTTAAAATAAATATTTCACCACCTACCAATTATGAGTTTATGAGTACAGTTGCAATATGCCTTTGCATTGCACACAATTGAGTATTTATGCTTCCAAAATGCTAGTCGAGAACCATAAGTATAATGACATGCTACATTGATATCTAAGTACTGTATATGAAATAAAGCCCACTGCTCTCCACTAAATCATCATTTTTATATGTTAACACATAGAAATCCTTTCAAGTGACATCACAAGTGGGAGAACTGAGGAGTACAAAGATATGTGACTTCAATGTAAAGAGTATAGACTATAGAAAACAATAAAATTAACAAAATCCAAACTCTTCAGCATAATTTAAGTTTAAAAAAATAAAAAATTAGTTACATCACTAGTATTCAACTTAATTTCTTTTAAAGACATGACATAAATTACATTTCCCTCTACCCTTCTGATCAAAGCCAATTGTTTGCCATTAGGAGTCTTTCTGAATTACTTTCGCAACTAGCTAATAACTCATTTTCCCACATACTGAAGAGGGCACACATTTGAGGAAACTACATTTGAAAGACTCAGAGGGAAAACTCACCAGCCCCACATAAAGCCAGGAATAGTTCAGTTTATCACCAGCCAGGATAAAAAAGAAAATAAAACAAAACCCTGTAATTTAAGGTATCAGGGTACCTAATACCTAACAAAGCAAAATTCACAATGACAAGACTCCAAAAAAAAAAAAAAAAAAAAGAGTAATACAAAGCAGCAGGAAAAATGTTTTATAATGAGGACCAAAATCATTTAATCAAAATGGACACAGAACTGATATATTAAACATTAAAATATGTTTTATATCTGTATTCCATATATTCAAAGAGCTAAAGAATGATTGGACATATTGAGTAGAGACATAGCAGGTACAAAAAAAGAAATAAGTCAAAATTCTAGAAATGAAAAATAAAATGTTTGAGATTAAAAAAATACACTGAATGGGATTAATAGCAGATTAGACATCTCAGAAGAAAAGATTAGTGAAC
This sequence comes from Plecotus auritus, assembly GCF_963455305.1. NCBI lineage: Eukaryota > Metazoa > Chordata > Mammalia > Chiroptera > Vespertilionidae > Plecotus > Plecotus auritus. Next base: position 171,929,143 of record NC_137770.1, on the reverse strand, counting down.
TTTAAGATAAAGCAATAGAACAAAGCAATAAAACAAAGAGGAGGAAAAAGTCCTGTGCATCAGTGAGTCTCCTTTGGAGACTACAAAGGAGAGAAGACAGGAGAGGGAACAAAAAGCATATTTGAGGAAATAATAGCTGAATATTTTTAGAAGTTGATGCGGGGGGGGGGGGGGGGGGGGAGGGAGGGGGGAGGGGGAGAGGAACATACACTAATAGATCCCAAAATTTTAAAAACCTGAAACACAAGAAACATGAATAAAACTTCACCAAGTCTCATTATACTCAAAGTTCTCAAAATGTAAGGAAAGAACCTTACAATTTTAGCCAGAGGGAAAAAGACATCAATGAGACTAATGTTTTTCATTGTTTTTGAAAACAGTGCATAACAAATGGCAGTGGAGCAAAAATTTTAAAGTATTAAAGACTCAAAACCTATCAACTTCGAATTGTATGCCCAGCAAAATATCTTTCAGAGACAAAGGTAAAATAAAGGTTCCTACACATAAATGGAAAGAATTCATCACCAGCAGTTCCGCACTACTAGAAATGCTGAAGAAAGTACTACTTCAGGCAGAAAGAAATGATATGAGATAAAAATCTGGATCTACATAGAAGAATGAAGAGATTCAGGAATTATAAATATGTGGTTAAATAAAAAATACTTTTATTTTAAATTATTTAAAAGTAATTGACTCGCCGAAACCGGTTTGGCTCAGTGGATAGAGCGTCGGCCTGCGGACGGAAAGGTCCCGGGTTCGATTCCGGTCAAGGGCATGTACCTTGGTTGCGGGCACATCCCCAGTAGGAAGTGCGCAGGAGGCAGCTGATGGATGTTTCTCTCTCATCCATGTTTCTGGCTCTCTCTCCCTCTCCTCTCTCTTCCTCTCTGTAAAAAATTAATAAAAGATATTTAAAAAAAAAAAAAGTAATTGACTCAAAGCAAAAACAATTTATTGTGGGGCTTATAACATACGGAAAAAAAAAATGTAGGACAACACCACAAATGCCAAGACAACTGTTGTAAGGTATTTACATTATATGTGAAATGGTGTAATATTACTTGAAAGCAGATTGTTGTAAGTTAAAGAAGTATAGTATAGACTAGAATTTCTTTACCCCACCATTATCCACATTTTGGGTTGGATAACTCTTTCTGGTCAAGGAGTGGAGTCACTGTGCTTTGCATTTTAAGATTTTTGCAGTAACCCAGCCTCTACCTACTAGATGCCAGTAGCACTTGTGCAGTTTTGTCAAAAATGTCTGCAGACATTGCCAATAAACCCTGGGGAGGCAAAACTGCCCCTGTTTGAGGACCACTGTGTAAATCCTAAAGAAACCAATAAGAAAACACAACAAAGAGTTATGGCTAATATGCCAACAAAGGAGATAAACAGAATCACAGAAAAAAATATCCAATTAATCCAAAGGCAGAGAAAATGAAAAAAGAACAAAGAACTGATGAACAAATAAAATAAAAACAGCCAAATGGCAGATTTAAAGAAAACAACATCAATAATCACATGGTTCTATGATGGTTAATTTTATATGTCAACCTGACTGGGCCACTGGGTGCCCAGATATTTAAACATTATCCTGGGTGTTTCTGGAAAAAGTCAACATGTGAGTCAGTAGACTGAGTAAAGCAGATTGTCCTCTCTAATGTGAGTAGGCCTATGCAATTTGCTGAACGTCTATGTAAAACAAAAGTCAGGGTTAGGGAGAATTCACACTCTCTGCCTAACTGATAGGAGTGAACAAAGCATAATTCTAGCCTGAAAGGTGCTTGCACTTCATTAAGAGCAGTAGTTGTTCATTAAATATTCTCTCAGTCCATTCCAATTAGGTTCTTGCCTCCACCTCACCACCAAAACTACTCTTATTTTGTACATGAAAGATTTGCTAAATCCAATGGCCAATTTTCATTCTCAATCTTCCAGCAGTTTGACATCCATCGTTGACTACCCTCATCTCCTCAAAACATACCCCGCAAGTCTGCTTCCAAGACATCTCATTCATCTACTTTTCAGTCTTCTTACCTTTCTGACTGTTCCTTCTCCATCTCATTTGTTAGTTCCTCTTCATCTCCCTGACAAATATTGGTGTGCCCATGTGCAGTGCTTGGACCTTGACTCGTTTTCTCCAAATTATTACATACAGTGTGAGAACTCCCGTATTTATAGCTCCATCCCAATTTCTCCCCTGAACAACAAACTCGTATGTCCAATCTCTATTTGTATGTCTAACAGAACAGAACAGAACATATCCCAAACTAAGCTCCTCGCACTTTTTCCATAATCTGCGCCTTCAAATATAGTCTTATCTCAATTAAGAGCAACTTTATTCTTCCAATTGCTCAGGCAAAAAAAATTCTGGAATCATTCTTGACTCTTCATTCTCCTACACTTCTACATTTGTTACCAGCAGTTATGTGGGCTCTACCTTCAAAATATATCCAGAATATGAAAACTTCTCACCACCCTGACTCCCAATTTCCTGATTTAAGCCACTATCATCTCTTGCTTATATTATTGACATTAGCCCAGGAGCAGTCCTCTAGATTCCATCCTTGCCCTCCTTAGGCTTCTCTGACCATAGCAGCCTGAATGATCTTTTTAAAGTGTTTAGATCAAAACATGCCACTCTTCTGCTCAATGGTGTCCAGTGGCTTTCTTGCCACTGACAAAAAAAGCCAAAGTCCTAACTCTGACCTATAGGACTCTATGTAATCTGACCCTCTCATTACCTCTTTGACTTCACCTCCTCCTTCACTGGGCTCCACTCACAGTCTCCTGGCTGCTCCTTCCATGTCCCTGGCATGCTTCCATCCCAGGGCTGTAGCACTTGCTGCTGCTTCTGCATGGACTACTCTTTTCCTCAGTTCAAGACATTTATTCAAAAGTCACCTTTTCTGTAAGACTTTCCTAGGTACCATACTTAAAATTCAGTTCTTCCATGTGAGTACTTAACATCCATGTATTTGTTTTAGTTTATTTCCCCCTCTATTTAAACTTACCACTATCTAACATATCACATAGTATATTTATCTTCTTTATTGTCTGTCCCCCACTAGATTATGAGGGTAGAGATTATGTCTGGTTTTTTTTTTAATGATGTACCCAAGGTCTAGGAAAATGCCTGGTACATACATAATAGGCACTCAAATATTTGTTGAAACAATGAATGAAACCCTATATAATAAAGAAGTAATATGCAAATTGACCATCACTCCAACACACAATATGGCTGCCCCCATGTGGACACAAGATGGCCACCTCAAGATGGCCGGCAGGGGAAGGCAGTTGTGGGCCGATCAAGCCAGCAGGGGAGGGCAGTTAGGGGCAATTGGGCCAGCAGGGGAGCAGTTAGGCATTGATCAGGCTGGCAGGCAGAAGCGGTTAGGGGCAATCAGGCAGGCAGGCAGGCAAGTGGTTGGGAGCCAACAGTCCTCGATTGTGAGAAGGATGTCTGACTGCCTGTTTAGAGGTCCCAGATTGGAGAGGGTGCAGGCTGGGCTGAGAGACACCCCCCCGCCCCATGCACGAATTTCATGCACCGGGCCTCTAGTATATAATAAAGATAACCAAAAGGGATAAATTAAAAGTTCCAAATAATCATGAAATTATAAATTTTCTTGAGGAATTTTCAATAAGTATCAAATAATGAGAAAAGTAGCAAATCTCCCTTGGTCAACACATTTAAAAAATCCTTTATTAGTCAAAAGTATTGAAAAAAAACTTGAAATTTTAAATTATATGCCTATGTTTTGACAATAATTATAAAAAGAATTATTAAAAGTAAGAGAAATGAGGTTCTGGCCAGGTAGCTCAATTGGTTATTGAGTGTCATCCCAATACACCAAGGTTGAGGGTTTGATCCCCAGTCAGGGCACATACAAGAATCAATCAATAAATGCATACATAAGTGGGACAAATCCATGTTTCTCTCTCTCACACATCAATAAAAAATAAAAGAATAAGTAAAATGAAGCATATTTAATATTTGAAAAGTAATAATTCAAGTTGAATTAATTTCTTAAATATAATATATAACAACTCCTTGATGCTTAGCAACAAGTCACCTCTTACCAACTAAATTACAGTGAGATAAATACATAGGTAATATATTCTGTGAGGTTGTAATGCCTGTTATTTATTCTTTCTATATTTCTTTATTTTATTTTTAAATTCTCTATTGTTTAAAGTATTACATATAGTGTTACATATGTCTCCTTTTCTCCTACTGACCTCTCCCTAGCCATCCCTACCCCCCTATATATTTTTTTATTTTTAAGATTGAAACAATCTTAACTGATATTTTCATTTTAAAGAATTTCTTAAAATATTAGTTATATCTCCATAATACAGTCTGATACACACAAAAACCTCCAGCAAAATAAGATAATATTGAATACTAGGCTGGTTCAGGTTTTAATTTTTAAAATAACAAATAATAAGATTTTTATTGCAAATACAAAAATATATAAAATCAGTCTTATCAAGTTAGAGACATTAGCTATTTTCTGACTTCAAGTTGGAAACTGAAACTCAGTGAAAAGAAATCACACATGCATTGACTATTTTCTCTAGATTATAAAATTATATACGCTTGCTAGTTTGCTAAAAGAGTCAGCTGAGTAAATACTGCCCCCTAGCAATATCAAGAAAGAATAGTGATATTTAGCATTTCATGATGTCTTTTCCATATGAGCTGGTAATAGCAAAATCTTAAATATCATAGAAAAAAAAAAGGCCAGAGGCTCATTAATTTGATTTTGAAGAGCAGAAAATTGTGGCTCAAAAATTATAAATGTGTAAGAATGAAAGATTTAGACAAAATATTTCTTATAAACTCTGTATGAATGTTAAAAAAATTTTTTTGTTGTTTTGTTTAAAATTTTACATATGTCTCCTTTTTCCACAATTGACCCCCCCCCAGCCATTCCCACCCCGGGCAAGCCCACACCGTCCCAGTGTCAGTGTCCATTGGTTATGCTAATATGCATGCATACAAGTCCTTTAGTTGCTCTCTAACCACCCCCTCTCCTACCATTTGTCTCTAGATCAGGGGTCCTCAAACTACGGCCCGCGGGCCACATGCGGCCCGCCGAGGACATTTATCCAGCCTGCCGGGTGCCGCTGCCTGTCCTCCTTAGCAGCCGACTCGTCCCGCAGTGCGCATAGGAATTTGTTCATAGTTTTTTTTTTTAAACTATAGTCCGGCCCTCTAACAGTCTGAGGGACAGTGAACTGGCCCCCTGTTTAAAAAGTTTGAGGACCCCTGCTCTAGATCAATCTATTCTTATTCATCAAATTATGTTCATCATTTTATCCCACATATGAGTGAGAACATGTGATATTTATCTTTCTCCGACTGGCTTATTTCACTTAGCATAATGCTCTCCAGTTCCATCCATATTGTTGTAAATGGTAAAATTCCTTCTTTTTTATAGAGGCATAGTATTCCATTGTGTAGATGTACCACAGTTTTTTAATCCACTCATCTGCTGATGGGCACTTAGGCTGTTTCCAAATCTTAGCTATTGTAAATTGTGCTGCTATGAACATAGGGGTGCATATATCCTTTCTGATTGGTATTTCTGGTTTCTTGGGATATATTCCTAGAAGTGGGATTACTGGGTCAAATGGGAGTTCCATTTTTAACTTTTTGAGGAAACTCCATACTGTTTTCCACAGTTGCTGCACCAGTCTGCATTCCCACCAGCAGTGCATGAAGGTTCCTTTTTCTCCACATCCTCCCAGCACTTGTCATTTGTTGATGATAGCCATTTTGACAGGTGTGAGATGGTATCTCTGTATGAATCTTTTGTCAAATGGTTTTTTATTCACAAACATATTACATGTTCTTTCTATACATAATATTACAAAATTATTAAAAAGGGGGAGGTCCTTCTAATCTATCTTCTTATGAACATACTAGACTATATTTTATGTCTACCTCATCAGAAATATTTTTATATTTAAATTACTATAAGCCACATATTGACCATTAGTTTGATGCCTTGCAATAATTCCCTGCATTAGGGAAATGTACGTCTAGCCATTCAAGAAAAGTATGCCTAAAAGCTGACAAGTTTTCAAAGCAGTAGAGATCATCATATGTTTTCTTGAAACTTTGAAGCTCTGGAAATTGTGATCTTGTAGTTACATATCTCTTTGAATATTTAAAATGGTTGTGAAGATTAGCTAATGGATCTGAAACATCTGGCAGAGGATGTGGCATATGACACCAGTATAGAAATTACAATGATCATTCTTAATAACAATCCAGAAGCTTCTGTAATTGGAAAGTATTTTAATACCCTAAAGTTCTGAGATAGCCTTATGTAGCCATCTCACAAAAGATACACAAGCTTTGTTAGAAAAAGGAGGGTGGGAGTGGAAGGTAAAAAAAAGGGGGGGGGGAATCCTCAGCACTGGGGATTGTAGATATTATTTTACAGGTTGAGGTAAACTCATTTAAAGGTAGGCATAGCCAAGGAAGCTAAATTGTTCACAGTCCTGCTGGCTCTCAGAATCAACATCCCTCCATTCCATTTCAGCTACTGTGAGTTCACAAAATTACAAATATTCTTACATAAAATCGTTTTCTTCTACTTTACAAATTCTATAAGATTCTTTATTTTGTGTATATTTGACTATATTCAATTATTCCCAACTATGCTAAAGAAGACTAAAATAATAAAAATAGAATAATGATAGAATTGCATAGAAGGATGGTACAGTGTTAAAAATAAATCATCACTATTATACCATATTTTATTTTTCTTATTGTACTATCCAAAGTATTACATCATCTTTCAAAAAGATACAAAAGATATGTGAAGACACCATTACTGTCTATTTTTTTCGTTTAAAGATTTTAATAAATACAGTTGAGAATTCGGAATTTTCCATTTTCCACCATTACTAGAAAAGAGAAGAACATTGACGGAGGACGTTTCACAATTATTAGACCAATCAGAAGATTGGTAGTAGTAATCTAGAGTCTAGTGAAATGGTAATGTTGGTCACATTAGTGACATTTCAGAGTGTGAATGCTCAGATGATGGTATCTTAGATGAATTTCCTCAAACACAAGAATCAAAGTAAACAAATTTGAAATTCAATGGGAAAGACCTCATCACACAGTGTTTTGGAAGATAAACCTGAACCATCCTATTTTGCTAAACAGATATGTGAGAGTAATTTTGAAATGATATTTCTATAACAAAATGTGATACAATTCAAGTGGACAAATGCCAAAGGTAGGTGTGTTTACAAAGTGATTAGAAGAAAGCAGATGAATAAAAAGAAAAACAAATAATTAGATTTATCTAATTTGTGTTCCTAAATCTAAAAATGAAAATATTTTATACTTATGGGACAAAACGCCATTTTCAACAAAGTTATGAGCCCTGTAAATGTTTTGTTTTGATAATTATGCTTTGACCATGTAAGTATAAGAAGAACCACAAATAAGCCAAACCTATTAGGGGTGCATTTGAAATCTGGATCAGGCTTTACAAGATGGATGTGCTCCAGGTTTATGCATGACAGATGAAAAGTATCAAAGAATACTGCACATCTCTTATATATATATTTTCAAAAACAGGAATATATGGAATAAAATTTTGGGTTTGCTATGTTGAAATTCTTTTAAAAATATATTTTTTATTGATTTCAGAGAGGAATGGAGATGGAAAGAGAGACAGAAACATTAATGATGACAGAGAATCATTGATGAGCCTGTAACCTGTGCCCTTGACCGGAATCAAACCCGGGACCCTTCAGTCCTCAGGCTGACGCTCTATCCACTGAGCCAAACCAGCTAGGGCTGAAATTCTTACTAAAAATTTTAAGTACATTATTTTTACTTTGCTTTGTCCTACTTCTACAAATTATTAAAAAATGACTTAAATATAAAAAAAAATAATTTAAAAGGTCCATTGGACCCAGAAGGTAAATGGTTAATTTTCTTTTTCCTTATATCAAAGATTATATTAGTTACACCTTTTGCAAATAATTATTTCCTTAATACCGAAAAAGTTTTTAAAAATAAGTTAAATGCATGAATATTTCTTCCTTTTTTATTCTTACCAGATTTGCAATTTTGAATAAAAAAACTATAAAATAGAAATTAATAATAAAATCACTTGGACCATTTAATGGTTATGAGATCCACACAATCATTCTTGGGAAGGATTAGTTACACTTCCAGAGTACCTTTGAATTATCTCATTGAGTACAATAAAAACTTTCCAAAAATTTCAAACAAAATTGATTAACTTTGCATAAAAGACTATAAAAGATGTAACTTTCTAGGAGATAGAAAAGTACCTTAAAAACAAGCAAATAAAAAAGGTTAAAATTTAAAGTGGTGAGTGGCAATGTCACCAACTCAGACAAACAAAGAAGTCTTTATTGTTATTAGTACCATGTCTCCTCTGGCAAAGTATTCATTAACTGAGGCAGCAAAATAAGATATCCATTATAGCCTGTGATATAATGTTTTTCTAAATGCAAATCATCCTATATAATAAAAGGCTAATATGCAAATTGACTGAATGGCAGAACAACCGGTCGCTAGGACGCGCACTGACAATCAGGGGGCAGACGCTCAATGCAGGAGTTTCCCCCTGATGGTCAGTGCGCTCCCACAGGGGGAGCGCCACTCAGCCAGAAGCCCTGAGCTGGGATCATGGGTGGTGAGCGCAGCGGCGGAGCCTCTCCCGCCTCCGCAGCAGCTCTAAGGAGCAGAGAGCCCAAGCGGCAAGGAGCAGTGAGCAGGAGGGCGGTATGGATCGAGGGGTCCCAAACTGTGAGAGGAATGTGTGCCTGCTGGCTTAGGCCCGATCCCTAAGCCGGCAGGCATACATCCCCCAAGGGGTCTGGGACCCCTTGTGCTTTTTTTTTTTTTTTTAATATATTTTATTGATTTTTTTCAGAGACGAAGAGAGAGGGTTAGAGTTAGAAACATCAATGAGAGAGAATTATTAATTGGATGCCTCCTGCACACCAGCTACTGGGGATGTGTCCGTAACCAAAGTACATGCCCTTGACTGGAATCGAACCTGGGACCCTTCAGTCTGCAGGCCGACGCTCTATCCGCTGAGCAAAACCGATTAGGGCACCCCTTGCTCTTTACCGCCCGCCTGATTGCTCCTTACCACTCGGCTTGCTGCTCCGATCGGGCCTAAGATGGCAGGCAGACATCTTCCCAGGAGTCCCGGACTGCGAGAGGGTACAGGCCGGGCTGAGGGGACACCCCCCCCACCCCGTCAGTGCACGGATTTTGTGCACTGGGCCTCTAGTACTAATATAACCAAAGAAATAGTGCAAATTATCAGATGCTAACAAGTAAAAAACCACCAATAATGGTTAATCCTTAACACTCACTGTGTATCTGGAACTCTGTTTAACAGGTTATATGCATTATCTCATTTAATCATCACAACAATCTTATGAGGTAAGGTTTATTATAATAAATACTAACAATAAGAGGACTGTGCATAACAGAAACTAACTTAAGTATTTAGCCTAGTAAGTTGACATGTCAGGATTGGAACTCTTGCTCATTTGACACCAGCATCTGAGTACTATATCTCTATACCTGCTTTCTCAAATCCTAGTCACAGATCCCTGGAGACCCTCTGGACTCTTCAGGAGTACATGAACTAAAAGCTACCTTAGTAAAAATACTAAGATATTTTCACTCTTTTTTACTGTATTAACATTTGAGTTAATGGTGCAAAATCTCTAGTGGATAAAACTGCTGGCAACTTACCACAAATCAAGGTAGCAGCACTAAAGTATAACAGTCATATCCTTGTGAAGAAGTAAAACATATTCATCTAATTAATATCTTTTTAATGTTTCATGAGACAAAGTGTGAAGTGTGCATAAAGCACCTGTGCTGTATACTGAATGAAGCACAATAGTTTTCTTGAGAAATAGCACCTGGACAATTGTTTGAGCTATGAATCAGTGTAGGTGCTTTAAAAAAAATAGCATTTTTTTATTTGAAAGAATGACATATAAACAATGATTTTTTTTCATACTTGGATAATTGGCAGACATTTCTAAAAAAATGAATGAAGTGAGCCTGTTACTTTAAGAAAAATTTCTAGTTGTTAAATGAACATTGAAATTTTAGAAAACTTGTATCTGCCCCTCTGAGCTTGGCAGCCCCCCAAAACTTAATGACTTTTTGGATGAGATCAGTGGTGATATTAATGAATGTGATTTTTAAAAATATTATACACTAGAGGCCCAATGCACAAAATTCGTGCATGGGGGGTGTCCCTCAGCCCAGCCTGCACCCTCTCCAATCTGGGACCCCTCTCACAATCTGGGACTGCTGGCTCCCAACCGCTCGCCTGTCTGCCTGCCTGATTGCCCGTAACCACTTCTGCGTACCAGCCTGATTACCCCCTAACAACTCCCTTGCCAGCCTGATCAATGCCTAACTGCCACCCTGCCAGCCCGATTGCCCCTAACTGCCCTCCCCTGCCAGCCTGGTCACCCTTAACTGTCCTCCCCTGCAGGCCTGGTGCCCCCAACTGCCCTCACCTGCTGGTCCAGTCACCCCTAAATGCCCTGCCTTGCCAGCCTGGTCACCTCTAACTGCCCTCCCCTGCTGGCCTGGTCACCCCTAACTGCCCTCCCTGATGGCCTGGTTGCCCCTAACTGCCCTCCCCTGCAGGCCCAATTGCCCCTAACTGCCCTCCCTTGCCAGCCTGGTCACCCCTAACTGCCCTCCCCTGCTGGCCTGATCCCTCCCAACTGCCCTCCCCTGCAGGCCTGGTCCCCCCCAACTGCCCTCCTCTGCCAGCCCAGTCACACCTAACTGCCCTCCCTTGCAGGCCTGATCGCCCCCAACTGCCCTCCCTCGCAGGCCTGGTCCCTCCCTACTGCCCTCCCCTGCTGGCCATCTTGTGTGTTGGAGTGACGGTCAATTTGCATATTAGGCTTTTATTATATAGGATATGTTTCATAATTGAAAGATCTATTGTAAGAAAGAGAGCTCAACAAGCCATACATATTCAAGGGCCTTGAAGTATCTAAGGTTAGTAGAATGGGGTTAAGACTACTGTCAGGGTCACTCTAGCAGCAGCCAGACAAAAGGACACATCCTGGCACTCTTCAGATGAGGTAGGACAGATTAGTAGGGACCCTTGTTATGAAAGATTCTAAATAAGGTGCACTTTCCTAATTTATCCTGTAACCACATCTAAAAAGCTCATTATCAGTAGTTTAAAATGTAAAATTTCTTTATGTAACAATAACATGAAGGCCAGGAATAAATGAACAAATGTGTAAACAAAGCTAACAATAAGTACATAAATATTTCTGAGCACTCCTTTTACATTGTCCGTTAGCACAGATTCAGCTGAATATAATTTTGAAAATGACAATGGTCGGCTTTTAAGGAAGGAGAAAATCAGTAGTAGTATAGACATCCATTAAGCCCTAATTGGTTTGACTCAGTGGATAGCGTGTCGGCCTATGGACTGAAGGGTCCCAGGTTCAATTCCGGTCAAGGGCACATGCCCGGGTTGCAGGCTCGATCCCCAGTAGGGGGCATGCAGGAGGCAGTCTGTCAATGATTCTCTCTCATCATTGATGTTTCTATCTCCCTCTCCCTCTCCCTTCCTTTCTGAAATCAATAAAAATATATTAAAAAAAAAAGATTGCAGTTAAGTAAAAATGATTATCCCAGCCTATTTGCTTACCACTGAATTTATTTGCTTTATCTTTACGAATGATAATTGGTTCAAAAGCACATAGAATACTGAGAAACAGCCCTTATCATTTCTCTTAAGGGCCACCTGACAACTTTTCAAAATTTACAAGTTTAATGCTATTCATAGCATTTCAGGAAAACAGTATCTTTGAAAATGAAGAAGCATACTTTCCTGTTCTCATCTCAAAGGCCTGGTATATTTTCAGAGGCAGAAGCATACACCAAGACAAAAATGATAAAAATCAGCCTGGCCTCAACTTTGCCAAATATAGATTATTCACCCTATTTATATGTAAATCACATAACTATCATGACATATAAAATCGAAGCATCACATCAGTGCACAATATCCCTAACTATTCAGGCTTCAGCAGTGCTCAGCACTCAGAGCTCTGTGAAATGGAAAGAAGCCAGAAATCACAATCTTTCCTGCAATGGGAGCCTGCATTTCAATGATGGAAGACTAATGAAGGCTTACTTTGAGAGGATTAGTTATTGAGCAGGAAACTCAGTTTGGGATCATATTACCCTTTCCCTTAATGAATCATTTGTATTGTTAAAGGTACAGAAAAGTCCCCCTAAACAATTATTTTAAATGTAAAACAATGAAGACAATAATTCCAGGGGGAAAAAGGAAACACTGCACATATAAACTAATAAAATGCAACTAAAAATAAGTGATTACAAGAGTAAGAAACATGTTAGAAAAGTCCACCATTTCATCACACCCCTTACATACTATTAACTGTCAACAATCTCTATATTTAAAATATCAAACCCCTCCAAAAACTAACATCAAGTCTGTTTTCAAAATTAAATTTAAAAATAGTTTTAATATTTTCATATTATCTACTGATAAGAAACAGGTCAACAAAACACAATAAAACAAACAAAAATCAGGATAAAAGATTTCAAAAACAATCTTCTTATTACCAATTTAATGTTCGTTGTTAACTACCTTTCATTTGCCCATTCTCTCTGACAAGAGAATAGTTGCAGAAAGGGAATTTTCTCCAACTTAAGATATACACTCTGTCCCTTCATTTCTTTTTGTTTATTCTAGAATTCTCAATAGTGACAGAACCATTCCCTAAAGGGTGTTTGGAAATACATGTAGAGTCATTTTTCAGAAATAGGTGTAAGCATTTCATTGTTACATGATTAGGGGAGTGCTACAGACAATCAGTGTCTGGGGCCCAGGAAAGCACAGCATTTGCCACATTCTCCTGTCCCACATGACTTAGTAATGTCTCATAAGACTAATCATACTACATATTAAAATCAATATTACTTTCATAATAATACTGGTATTGAAGCATTTTTACAAGAAGTTATACAAATATGTCCCAGTAATTATAGGAGGGGATCATAGCAGAGAGGGAAGCATGAATAGAATAATGATATTCTATAAAAATTATTAAATTATTAGATGATTAACTCACCCTGCACATTTAACAAACTTCACTGTACTCAGCTACCCAGATTTAACAATGTTTTGCCACAACTGCTTCAAAAAAATTTAAATCAAGTAATATATTATCAATAGAATGGAAGGCTCCTTTGTACCACTCTTCTATTGAAATTCTCTCTTTTCAAAATGTGTTGTACTTTGTATGAATTCTGCAAGAATTCCTTCCTAGATGGAAATTATAAAAATGACATTCCACATTCAGGTATTTCAGTCAATCTAGAATTTATTTTTATGTATGGTGTGGGGTTGAGCTTTGATTCCCATCTCCTCTCCAAATAGCTACCTAATTTTATCAGGCTATTTATTCAATAATCCTTTCTTTCCTAATTGATTAATAGATCCCTCTCTGTCACATACAAAATTTTATATATTAGGGGGTCTATTTTGTGTTTTCTTTTCTGTTTTACTGGTTTATATTAATATCATAGTATTTATTTTCTTTTGGTTACCATTTGCCTGACATTTTCCTTATTTTTTTGGCCAATATCTTTAAGTTTTTATCTTTTATGAATAGCATATACGAGGTATACGGGTTAATAATGTGGATTTTGTAATCAAAGAAAACACAATTTCAAGAGAAATATCAAAAGTGCTTTATTCAAAATAATGTCCATTGCTAGCTACACATTTCCCCCATCTTTCAGGTAATTTGTGGATATTGTCCCAATAGAACTTTTCTTGTTTTGAGGCAAACCATTCAGAGACCCAATTTTCCAATTCTTTGTACGTTTTGAAGTACTGCTCAGAAAGTGTGTGTGCCATCGATCGGAACAACTGGTAATCTGAAGGAGCAAGGTCTGGTGAATATAGCGGGTGTGTTAATACTTCCCAGGCAAGATCTTTTAACGTGTCTTTAACTGGTTTTGAAGTGTGTGATGGTGCTTCATCATGAAGCAAAATTACTTTGCCGTGTCTTCTGGCACATTCTGGTCATTTCATCATCAAAAAGTGGTTCAAATTGATTATTTGTTGTCAGTAGCAATTAGTCTTAATGGTTTCACCTGGTTTTAGAAGCTCATAATACACCACACCTTCCTGATCCCACCAAACACAGAGCATTGTCTTCTTTCCAAAGCGATTTGGCCTTGCAGTTGATGTTGATGAATGACCTGGATCAACCCATGATTTTCTGAGTTTGGGATTCTCAAAATAAATCCACTTTTCATCACTCATCACAATTTGATGCAAAAAAGACTTTCTTTCATGCCACTGAAGCAACATTTTACTGATGACTTTTCGGTTTTCCATTTGTCTTTTGTTCAGTTGATGTGGCACCCATTTTCCTTCCTTTAAAATCTTTCCCATTGCTTGTAAACGACCGGAAATTGTTTGCTGAGCAATGTTTAATCTTTCTGCAAGTTGTTTTTGAGTTTGACTCGAATCTTCATCCAAGAATGCTTGTAATTGTTGGTCTTCAAACGTATTCGGTTGACCTGGACGTTGTCTTTCACATCGAAATCATCACTTTTAAACCGTTTAAACCAGCGTTCACAAGTATCTTGAGATGGAGTATGTTCACCATAAGCTTCCTAAAGTATACGATAACTTTTTCTTTAAAATAAAGTAATGAATTAAAACTTCTCGCAAATGCTCTTTTTTTGGCACGAAATTAGACATTTTTAAGCTTAAAAATATCTATGATGTTAACACCTTCAGCAAATTTGACATATGAAGTTTTGAAGCTTGCTGTCAATACAATAAAACAGCATCCATATAAAATTGCATATATATCAACATATGTGTAACTACATCTATTGAAAAAAATCCGCATTATTAACTGGTACATCTAGTAAATGGATTTATAAATTATCTGAAAATGTCCTTTATTAGGCAATCTAATATTCCTTACATACTTTCTGTATTTTTTCAGTTTTTACAGGATTGGTTCACTTTTCTTTGTTCCATACCCCTTCTAGTGGTTTAAAAGTTATGTGCTTTCAGAGGGGCAAAAGGTGGGGGGAATGGAAGAGATTAGCCACAGAACATATATGCACAGCCCATGGACACAGACAACAGGCTGTGGGGGGCAGGGCGGTGAAGGGGAGAGTGGGTCACTCCATGAAGGAGGCCAAGGCAGGGGAAATGGGGACATCTGTAATAGTATCAACAATAAAAAATGTTATACTTTCTCTTTCTGTTCTTCTAGTGAATATCATTAACATTTTAATATGCATTCTTGTACTTCTGCATTCCTTGTGAACAGAGACACTGACTGTCCTTTGTTCCAGATTATCTTTTCAAATACAAGTACACAAGAACAGCCTGGGAAAACAGAAACAGAATCTCCCTTTGCAGCAAAGGACAAATTTGCTTATATCCTTGGAAGAAAAAGAGAGTGTTTTTCTCTCTCTAGAGCAAAGGAAAAGCCTTTTAAAATTTCAAATTCCCTAAACTCAGAGTTTCTCTTCTATAATATAATTCACTGCATATGCAAGTATCACGTAGCCAGGGGTGGGCAAACTTTATGACTCGAGGGCCACAATGGGTTCTTAAACTGGACCTGAGGGCCGGAACAAAAGCATGGATGGAGTGTTTGTGTGAACTAATATAAATTCAAAGTAAAGGAGCGGTGGGGAGAGCAAGAGAACCGGATAGAACAACCTGATCCGGCCGTGGGCCGTAGTTTGCCCACGGCTGATTTGTCTCAATGGGATTTGTGGGCTAGGGAAACTAACACAAATATGTGAATGTTCAGGCCGCTTGCTCTGCTGTCAGTGAAAGTCCTTTGTATCTGACAGAGGAGTCTTGTGTTTTCCACCAACATCCATTAAACAGTAATAGGCTCATTTATTAGCTTTTAAATAGGGTAAAATCAAATAGTTTGAAAAACATATTAGTGTTATGTTAAACTGTGCTTTGAAGGGTTTTCACTTGGATTTTATGAGACTTGGGCCCATTTTTGTAGAAGTAGGAAATCTGAACTTAGTGGATTCTTAAGTAGCTTATGTGTTTTGCTTGATATGTTAGCTTGGGAGCTTTGCCAGATTTTGGCTTACTTCATTAACTTCTCTATAGTTCATATTAAGCTGAAAGTCAGAGTTGACTTGCAAAGGGTAGCAATGGTGTGGCTTAGCCCATTACTGACCTGCAGTATGTGACAGGGAGTCAAGCCTCTTTTAAGTGGAAGCTAGACTACAGTATCATAGGTTTTTGTAAACCTCAGAAATTCCTTTTGAGATAGAGATCTCAAGTTCCTGGAAGGTAACCACACAGACTTTATAACAAAAGACTGTAATTAGTAGCAGGAACTTGTTCAGATTGGACTTCTTATGACAACAAAAACTTTAAAAACAGCACTCTTTCATGCTGCCAATTTCTCTTTCATGCTTCTGATTTCTGCTTTATCTTGACTTGATGTTAATAATGCACCAGGTACTTACATCTGGAATAAATCCAATCTCATTGAGATGATTACTCAGCTCTGGATCATGGAATGCAATCATCTGAGAGAACACAGTCAAATACTCTGAAATGACAATAAAATTTAAGACAATCGTAATTTTCACCCAGTACCTCAAAGAAAGCATCAAATTCATATACATTAGTTTATTTATATTTTGAATGAAAGTTAATTTCTCCATGAATAAAACCTGCTTTAATACATAATTTTGTTTTGTTACCACTTTAATCAGTTACTGCTAATTACCAAACAAATGTATCAATAATCTATGATATAGCTTATTTTCCACCTTCAGAGATATTAGTTCATTTCTTTAATCACAAATTATAAACATGATGAATGATGTTTTCCTATTAAGTTCTACAAATACACTTAACTTAGTAATGTTAAATTGAATTTCTTTTAAGTTTGGAAAGTGTAACAGATAAATAAGCAGTTCCAAACAGAATAATTATGCCTCAAATTTGTTTATATATTCAGACATAGGCATTTGTTCCATTTCTAATTTATGTCCATCTGAGACTTTGCATTTGGCATATTTAGAAATAAGAATTAACATGATGCTAATAAGAAAATAGGAATACAGTAGACAAGTAAGTGTTGATTCTAATCCTATACTAATTCATAGGGTTCAGTGACACTGTAAGGAATATTTTCTTATTTTTTCCATTTTCTCAACAGTTTACTATTATTCCAATTTACTCACTAGGTACTAAACAATATACTTGTAACAACCTACTCAAGGGCAAGTAACCATCATCCTATCTAATAAAAGAGCAATATGCAAATTAACCATGACTCTGCTACACCCACAAGCCACGCCCACCAGCCAATCAAGAGCGAGTATGCAAATTAACCCCAACCGAGGTTGCTGCGGCCACGGAGAGAGCAGGAGGGAGGCTTGGGTTTCCCTGGCGATGGAGGAAGCCAAGCTTTCCGCACACTCTGGCCGCCCCGGGCCTCCGCTTAAGGCTACAAAGTTTCAATTATAGAAGATAAATAAAGCCCAACAGAAATGGCGGCAGCTACAGAGCTGGAGAGAGCAGGAGGCTAGGGTTGACCCCGGCAATGGAGGTAGCCAAGTTTCTGCAGCCCTAGCCTGCTTTGGCCTCTGCTTAAGGCTACAAAGTTTCAATTATAGAAGATAAATAAATCCCAACAGAAATGGCTGCCACCACAGAGCCAGCAGAAGGCTTGGCTCCGCTCCAGGCTACAAAGTTTCAATTGTAGAAGATAAATAAATCCCAGATACCAGGGCCTCCGCTTGGGTCGCTGCGGGGCGTGGCTGGCCTGCAAACCACCACAGGCCCCTCGCCCAGGCCACCCCACGCCCCAAGGGCACCCCCACCCTGATCCAGGACACCCTTCAGGGAAAACCAGCTGGCCCCCACACATGCACCAGGCCTCTATCCTATCTAATAAAAGAGTAATATGCAGATTGACATCACTCTAACACACAAGATGACTGCCCCCATGTAGTCAAAGATCCTGCCCCCATGTGGACACAAGATGGCCACCACAAGATGGCCAGCAGGGGTGGGCAGTTGGAAGGGACCAGGCCTGCAAGGGAGGGCAGTTGGGGACGATCAAGCCTGCCGGGGAGGGCAGTTAGGGGTGACCAGGGTGGCAGAGGAGGTAAGTTGGGGGCAAACAGGCTGGCAGGGGAGCAGTTAGACATCAATCAGGCTGGCAGGGGAGTGGGTAGAGGGTGATCAGGCTGGCAGGCAGAAGCAGTTAGGGGCAATCAGGAAGGTAGGCAGGTGAGCAGTTGGGAGCCAGCAGTCCTTGATTGTGAGAGGGATGTCCGACTGGGATCGGGCCTAAACAGGCAGTCGGACATCCCTCTAGGGGTCTCAGATTGGAGAGGGTGCAGGCTGGGCTGAGGGACAACCCCCCTGCACAAATTTTGGGCACCGGTCCTCTAGTTTTGTACATATTAAAAACAAAACAAAATTAAAACGTATTTCAAAAATGACAGTAATACAATGAAAGATTCTTCTTAATCAATAACCTCAACTCCTTCTTTCAATAAAGTTATAAATCTGTTTTCAAACCAATTATTTGGTGAAAATAACCTCTTAATATAATGTCTACTATTCTCTTTTAGTTTTTACAATTCTTTACTTTTAAGTTTCACAAACTAGTGTAAAATGTTGACAATCTGTTAGTACAAGTAGCCTTTCCCTATTTTCCACAATTAAAATTTTGCTTCTAATTATTTTTATAACTAGAGGCCTAGTGCATGAAATTCGTGCACGGGAGGGGGAGTCCCTCAGCCAGGTCTGCACCCTCTCCAATCCGAGACCCCTCAGAGGATGTCCAACTGCCTCTTGCAATCCGGGACCGCTGACTCCTAACTGCTCACCTACCTGCCTGCCTGATGGCCCCTAACCACCTCTTCCTGCATGATCACCCCTAACTGCTCCCCTCCTGGCCTGATCGCCCCTAACTGCCTCAGCCTCGCCCCGCACCTAGGACCCAGAATTCCCTCCTCCAGCCATTGCAGGCACCTGGGACCCAGGTTTCCCTCCCTTTGGCCAGCTGCAGGCACCCAGGAACGTGGGGACCACGGGGTGTGTGGCTTGTCCCTCTCCTGGGCTGCAGGTGCAGGCACAGCTGCTGGCACCCGGGACTGCGGGGACCATGGGGCGTGCGGATTGTCCCTCTCCCGGGCTGCAGGCGCAGCTGCTGATGCCTGGGACCATGAGGCGTGTGGCTTGTCCCTCCCGCAGGCCGCAGGCACAGTTACTGGCGCCTGGGATCATGGGGCGGGCAGCTTGTCCTTCTCCTGGGCTGCAGCCCCAGCCGCTGGTGCCCAGGACTGTGGGGTGGGCGGCTTGTCCCTCTCCCGGGCCGCAGGTGCAGATGCAGGTGCTGGCGTCTGGGACCGCGGGGAGGGCGACTTGTCCCTCTCCCAGGCCACAGGCGTAGGCACAGCCGCTGGCACCTATGATGCAGGGACTGTGGGGCATGCGGCTTGTCCCTCTTGCGGCCCGCAGGCCCAGGTGCAGCTGCTGGCGCCTGGGACCGTGGGGTAGACAGCTTGTCCCTCTCCCGGGCTGCAGCCCCAGCTGCTGGCGCCCGGGACTGCAGGGCGGGTGGCTTGTCCCTCTCCCAGGCTGCAGCCTGGCTGGTCCCTATTCCTCTCTCATGAGCTCATTTGTACCTGGCTGGTCCCCATTCCTCTATCGCAAGCTCATTTGTGCCTGGCTGGTCCCCATTCCTCTTTCCCCAGTGTTGAGTGTCTGAGCCATTAAGGCATGATGGTGTGACGACCATTTGCATATTGGCTCTTTATTATATAGGATTATTTACCTACGAGAGGCCTGGGGCATGAATTTCATGCATTTGGGGGGATCCCTCAGCCCAGCCTGCTCCCTCTCACAGTCTGGGAGCCCTCAGGGGATGTCCTCCCTAGGGGGAATAGGCCTAAGCCACAGTCTGGCCTCCCTCTGCGGGAGGTGACTGGCTGATAAGGGGAAGGTGCCACCCCCATCACCCTGCTGCTGCTGCCACTGCCGGCCGCCACAGCTGCCAAGGTGTTTTCATCAACATGGACTCCAGTCCCTTCACCATGAAAAAATAACAACTTTCTTTAGGCATTTTCAAGATGTCTCTTTCATAGGATATGACATTTCTTTCTTTCTTTTTTTTTTTTATCCTCACCTGAGGGTATTTTTCCATTGACTTTTAGAGAATGTGGAAGAGAGAGGGAAAGACAGAGAGAAACATCAGTGTGAGAGGGACACTTTGATTGGTTGCCTCCTGCATGAGCCCTGACCTGGGCCCCGGCCAGGGAGGAGCCTGCAACCTAGGTACATGCCCTTGATCAGAATTGAACCCGGACCCTGCAGTACACAGGCCGAGGCTCTATCCACTGAGCCAAATCAGCTAGGGCAGGATATGACATTTCTTAGCCCCTCCAGCAGCGGACCTTTGTTTTTTCCTCCAGGAGTGAGGTGAAAAAACCCTGGGTCACCTTTTTGGATTCTTATTACCCAAGTTACCAAGAACACTGTGAGTGGCATACAGGAAGCTTAGCCAAAAGTGGTAAAAAAAGGTGTTTCCTCTGCAGCTCATGCACAGAGGCAGGACTGCTTGGCGTGCTGTCTCCCAGCGGGGGCAGGCCCCCGTGTGTTGTGTCTCCGCTCTGGGGGGGCGGCACACAGTCCCCTCCCACCCATCTGCATGCGTAGCCTCCTCCTGAGCCAGTCGTGACTGTTACGGCATCCCGGGTAATTTGCATATTACCTCTTTATATATATAGATAGATAAGCAATGTCACATATTTTACAAAAAGAAGCACCAAAACCAAAGAGAAAAGATGAGGAAGTACTGTATTCAACACCACAATAAAGCTAAATTCTATATCTAATGTGAAATTTTACCCATGGGTACTAAATAAAAAATGGGTTAATACTTTGGATTAATACTTTTTCGTGATTGAATGTTTATTCTACTGCAACAAAATTCTTTTCTCTATCCATTGTCTCATCTTTTCCTCTAAGAAGAAAAAAAAGTACAATTGAATCAGGTTCAAGATTTCCAGATTAAAGACCCAGCACACCTACCAAGGTCCCAGGAAACTTTGGGATTTAAATGTTCTTTAACTACTTTTTTTCTCCTTCAAATTAGTGATGGTATATTTTTAGTCCTAATTTACACAAAACCCAGAGGTATGTAACATCAACAATCATAAGAACTCAACTGCATGTTGATGAAACCATATAATTATTAATCTTTTAAAAAGCACGGATCAGACAATTTTCCACAACTAGTCTCATTTACTAAATATCATTCTTATTTGAGCTTGATAAAGGTAAGTACTATGTGGCATTACATGGCTAATTGAAAATTTAATGAAGAAACCTAATTTATCATGAAAACATGTACTTATGTTCTGGCAAACACTGATGGCTACATTTATATAGGTGTCTATAATATACTTGTGATATAAATAATATACACAAATAAATACATGTATATGTTTATTTTATATTATTATATGTAATATATTATTTAATATATAAAAATAAGTTGCATGTAAACATAAGTTATAAATTTGGGTTGCTTGGGGCAGGCTTTAGATCACTTAGAGCATGGCTTGTTATATTCAGAAAAATGTCTTGCTTCAAAGAGGTGATAAGACACATGATGCAAGACATTCTTGAAAATGTCAAGGCTGTACACTCAATGTATTCACTACTATTTCCCAATATCCCCAATATCCGATCATTAAATCATTCATGACAAAGACGTGCATTAAACTGTAAATATATACTTCACTGCTTTTCCAAATACATAACCTGTATAATAAAGTTGCATATTTCCCCTCTCTCTTCGTTATTGTTTGATGAGAAAGAAGTTCTATATTCACATTTGACAACTGGACTTTAGACTTTGACATCTGTCCTCTTTCCTCCCTTTTCCTCAAAGACTTACTGAATGTAGTGTGACCATACATCCTAGTTTACCTGGGAAAGTCTCAATTGCCACCTGTAGACTCAGTGACTAGTACACTCAGTGTCCCTTTTAACGCTGAAAAATAGCACAGTTTAGGTTTATAGTCATCCCAGCTATGGGTGGGACTAATGGAACATCACAATGAAAAAGATACTGCCCTTGCCTTCAAAGGATTTAAAAAGACATGCAGGGAAACAAAAGATTAGGGAAATTTTCACCCAATTTTCTTTCCCAGGGTTATATGGTATCCCCCTCCATCTTTCCTTTTCTGACTTTATATAGTATCTCCCTCCATCTTTGCTTTTCTGACTTACAGCCACCACATCTTACAATGCTCCAAATGTGAATATGCCTTGGTTTTATAAACAGTACAAGAATATGTTTAATGTTGTGCCAAAATTCCTATTATTGTTTTTGGGAACAAAACCTAGTATAATGACTTCAAAGAACAGTGTAAAAGTTTTATAGAACAGTTTTCTAGGTTGCCCGTTTCTTAAGTGCAAAATGACAATAAAGTATAGTTTGGTTTTCCACAAAGGATTTATTCCCAATATTAATAGCTAAATGGCTGCCTCTTTCTTCACTTGCCTAAAGCTGACTTTTCTTTCTTCAATGGTAGAAAGTACGTCTGTCCTGCAAGTTATAAGCCTATTTTCCAATATCTCTAAACTTATATTCAATATATCCCTTTCAAATCCCATCTTTTACATCCGACCAGTACTCTAAGGCTCTGCATTTTAGAATAATCTTAGATAACATAGAGGCTAAAACCCTGAGTTGTTAAATTAGTACATTAATTTTTAAAGTACTGTGTACTGGTATTTCATCAACTTGATAGCAACATGCAGGGGAAAATTTGATAGTGCTTAGAATGATGAATATTAATTTAGGCCAGAAGTAATTAAATTTATTATCTTCTTAAAAATGTCTGCAGGTAAGTAGTAAATAACAGTATGTTTAACAACAACAACAACAATAACAAACCCGGGATATCTTGAATAAATAGATAAATTTTCTCTCATCAAAAGAGGCAAAGCATTCTATGGTCCTATAAATATGCAAATTGTATATATTATATGAAAAACTTTAAAATAAAAATTTAAAGTTGTTATTGAATATAGAAACTTTTGATTTCTGTAGAGATGACTAAATAAATATGCAATTCTACAATCAGCCATTAATCAGTTTCATATGACATACAAACTTTCCAAAAGTTGTGGGAGAAAAGGGTACATGTGATATTTATGTCAAACAAAATCAATGCTGCTTTGAAGTTTAAACATTAAAACACCATAAAACAAAATGGTGGGGAAGGACAAAGAGGGAAACCAATAAAATGAGATTTGAATATTTCTTACCGCAAGCCTAAAATAGACATTTTGTAGGAAAATAAACCACTATTCTTCTATAAACTTTAGTAACCAATAATCAGTGTAAGGTTTCAGCTCTTTCTTTTGCTCTCCATCCCTCTCTTTCCAACTCCATGTACCAGATTTGACTAGTGGCTGTTATATATACTCACTAGAGGACTGGTGCAAGAAATTCGTGCATGGGGGGGGATGTCCCTCAGCCCAGCCTGCACCCTCTCCAATCTGGGACCCCTAGAGGGATGCCCGACTGCCGGTTTAGGCCCGATCCAGTAGGACATCCCTCTCACAATCCAGGACTGCTGGCTCCCAACTGCTTGCCCGCCTGCCTTTCTGATTGCCCCTAACCGCTTCTGCCTGCCAGCCTGATCACCCCCTAACCACTCCCCTGCCAGCCTGATTGATGCCTAACTACTCCCCTGCCAGCCTGTTTGCCCCTAACTGCCCTCCCCTGCAGGCCTGGTCACCCCTAACTGCCCTCCCCTGCAGGCCTGGTCACCCCTAACTGCCTTCCCCTGCAGGCCTGGTACCCCCCAACTGCTCTCCCCTGAAGACCTGGGTCCCCCCCAACTGCCCTTCCCTGCAGGCCTGGTCACCCCCAACTTCCCTCCTCTGCTCTGCCTGGTCACCCCTAACTGCCCTCCCTTGCAGGCCTGGTCCCTCCCAACTGCCCTCCCCTGCTGGCATGATCGCCCACAACTGCCCTTTGCAGGACTGGTCCCTTCCTACTGCCCTCCCCTGCTGGCCATTTTGTGGTGGCCATCTTGTGTCCACATGGGGGCAGGGTCTTTGACCACATGGGGGCAGCCATCTTGTGTGTTTGAGTGATGGTCAATCTGCATATTACTCTTTTATTAGATAGGATAGAGGTCTGGTGCACAGGTGGGGGCCAGCTGGTTTGCCCTGAAGAGTGTCCCGGATCAGGGTGGGGGTGCCCTTGGGGCGTGCGGTGGCCTGGATGAGGGACCTGTGGTGGCTTGCAGGCCGGCCATGCCCCCCGGCAACCCAAGTGGAGGCCCTGGTATCAGGGATTTATTTATCTTCTACAATTGAAACTTTGTAGCCTGGAGCGGAGCCAAGCCTTCTGCTCCCTCCGTGGCGGCAGCCATTTCTGTTGGGATTTATTTATCTTCTATAATTGAAACTTTGTAGCCTTAAATGGAGGCCAAGGCAGGCCAGGGTGTGTGGAAAGCTTGGCGTCCTCCATTGCCGGGGTCAACCCTAGCCTCCTGCTCTCTCCAGCTCTGTAGCTGCCGCCATTTCTGCTGGGCTTTATTTATCTTCTATAATTGAAACTTTGTAGCCTGGAGTAGAGGCCTGGGCCCACCAGGGTGTGCGGAAAGCTTGACTTCCTCCATTGCTTGGGAAACCCAAACCTCCCTCCTACTCTCTGTGGCCACAGCCATCTTGGTTGGGTTTATTTGCATATCCGCTCCTGATTGGCTGGTGGGCGTGGCTTGTGGGTGTAGCAGAGGTACGGTCAATTTGCATATTACTCTTTTATTAGATACGATTTTCATGTTTTTACTGCAATGCTCTTCCTTGTTCTTTTTATAAAGAATTTTCTTCTCCCTTTTCACCAAATTCCTACTCAAATTTCAAATTCACTAATAAGTATCATCTCTTTTATAAAACTTTCCAGACTTTGGGACCAAAAAAAAAAAGAAAGTCAAAAAATCAAAGTAACATCTCCTTCTCTTCCTCTGTTCTAATACAATAATATGTACACTTATCTCATTACTTAAAATTAGTTATTTTCACATTTATTTCCCATATTGTGCTATGAAATCTCTTGGGAAAGGATTGAATATTATTTACCTTAAGAACCTTAATTCCTTAAGCAGTGCCTGGCACAGAGTCAGTGCAGGGCAATTATCTACTGAAAGATTAAAGTCACTGAAACTATGCTTTTTCTTATGTAATATTTTACATATATATATATATATATATATATATATATACACACACACACACACACACACACACACACACACACACACACAGAGACAGAGTCAACATACAGAGTCAATATAAAAACTGAACAAATGATTTAAAATACCATGTCTATTGTTTCTTGGGAAAAATATACATGCTAAATTTTTAATAATGTTAGAGAACATTTAATGTGGCTTTAAAAAGTTTCAAAACTACCAATTCAAGATTTTAACACAAATTTATACAAATTATAACTGATAAAATTATTAAAACTTAGAGAAATAATTATGGAGAGGTCTTTTAATCATAATATTGAACTTTTAAAGTACATCACTGATTAATGAATCAAATTTTAAAAAGTCTTTTTTGGCCTTTCTGACCTGTCTCTCCAAATTCATATGGTGTACAGTATGGTTTCTCTTGCATTTTCATATATTAAATAAGATATTGTCTTATTTGCATAATAAGCCTTTTAACAGTATACTAACAAAATCTGTAGTTAAAAAGTGTGAAAACTATTTTTCGTGTTGAAAATTCATTATAATTAGATAATAAACACATTAATATGCAATGTGAAACAATTACTGGAAAAATGAAACCTTTCAGAGGTAAATAATTTCTGTATTTTATTATTTATTTTTTTAAAGATATATTTTATTGATTTTTGAGAGGAAGGGAGAGCGAGAGATAGAAACATCAGTGACGAGAGAGAATCATTGATAAGCTGCCTCCTGCACTCCTCCTACTGGGGATTGAGCCAGCAACAGGGCAAGTGTCCTTGACCAGAATCCAAGGGGCCCTTCAGTCTGCAGGCCAATGCTCTAGCCACTGAGCCAAACTGGCTAAGGCAATTTCTATATTTTAGTTTTATGCCACTGTGATCTGAGAAGATGCTTGATATGATTTCTATCTTCTTGATTTTGAAGAGACTTTGCCTATGACCCAACATATGGTCTATCTTTGAAAATGATCCATGTGCATTTGAGAAGAATGTATATTCTGTGGCTTTGGGGTGAAATGTACTGAAGATGTCAATTAATTCCATCTGTTCTAGTGAGTCATTTAGGATTGATGTTTCTTTGCTGATTTTTTGTTTAGAGGATTTGTCCAATGGTGATAGTGGGGTATTAAAGTCTCCTATTATGATTGTATTGCTGTCAATCTCTCCCTTGATATCCTCTAGGAGTTTTTTTTAATGTATTTGGGTGCTCCTGTGTTGGGTGCGTATATGTTTACCAGAGTTATTTCTTCTTGTTGGATTGCTCCCTTTAGTATTATGAAGTGGCCTTCCTTATCTCTTTTTATGTCCTTTGTTTGCCGGAAGCTTTTTGATGACTGCTTCAATTTCTTCCATAGTTACTGGCATATTGAGCTGTTTAGATTCTTCCTGATTGAGCTTTGGTAGGTTATATTTTTCTAGGAATATGTCCATTTCCTCCAGGTTGTCCAGTTGGTTGGAATAGAGTTGTTCGTAGTATTTTTTAACAATCCTTTGTATTTTGGTGAGATCTGTTGTTATTTCACCTTTTTCATTTCTGATTTTATTTGGCTCCTCTCTCTTTGCTTCTTGGTGAGCCTGGCTAGAGGTTCATCAATCTTGTTTATCCTTTCAAAGAACCAGCTCTTGGTTTTGTTGATCTTTTGTATTGTTTCTTTGGTCTCTATGTCGTTTATCTCTGCTCTGATCTTTATTATTTCCTTCCTTCTGCTTACACTGGGCTTTTCTTGTTGCTCTTTTTCTAACTCTTTGAGTTGTAGGGTTAGGTAATTTATTACCATTGTTTCTTGTTTTTTGCAGTAGGCTTGTAGAGCTATGAACTTCCCTCTCAAGACTGCTTTTGCTGTGTCCCATAGATTTTGGATTGTTGTGTTTTCATTGTCATTTGTTGCCATGATGTTTTTTATTTCTTCCTTGATCTCTCTGGTAACCCAGTCATTGTTTAATAGCATGCTGTTTAGTCTCCATGTGTTTGATTTCTTTGGGTTGTTTTTATTGTAGTTTATTTCCAGTTTTATGCCACTGTGGCCTGAGAAGATGCTTGATATGATTTCTATCTTCTTGAATTTGAAAAGACTTTGCCTATGTCCCAACATATGGTCTATCTTTGAAAAAGACCCATGTGCACTTGAGAAGAATGTATGTTCTGTGGCTTTGGGGTGAAATGTTCTAAAGATGTCAATTAATTCCATCTGATCTAGTGAGTCATTTAGGATTGATGTTTCTTTGCTGATTTTTTGTTTAGAGGATTTGTCCAATGGTGATAGTGGGGTATTAAAGTCTCCTACTATGATTGTATTGCTGTCAATCTCTCCCTTGATATCCTCCAGGAGTTTTTTTTTTATGTATTTGGGTGCTCCTGTATTGGGTGCATATATGTTTGCCAGAGTTATTTCTTCTTGTTGGATTGCTACCTTTAGTATTATGAAGTGGCCTTCCTTATCTCTTGTTATGTCCTTCACTTTGAGATCTAATTTGTCAGATGTAGGTATTGCTACCACAGCTTTTTTTTTCAGTTCCATTCACCTGAAAAACCTTTTTCCATCCCTTCACCCTCAGTCTGTGTGCGTCTTTTTTTCTGAGGTGGGTTTCTTGTAGACAGCAGATATATGGGTCTTGTTTTCTTATCCAATCCGTTACCCTATGTCTTTTGATTGGGGCATTTAATCCATTTACATTTAAAGTTATTATTGATAGGTACTTATTTGTCGCCATTTTTATTCTTTACCCCTGTGTTCCTTCTTCGCTTCCTACTTCTTTTTTTTTTTTTTTTTTTTTACAGCAGACCCTTTAGCATTTCTTGCATTGCTGGTTTGGTGGTAATAAATTCCCTTAGTCCTTTTTTGTCTGTGAAGCTCCTGATTTCACCTTCAATTTTGATTGATAGCCTTGCTGGGTACAGTATTCTTGGATTCAGACCCTTCCTTTGCATGACTTTGTATATTTCCTTCCATTCCCTTCGGCCTGATGAGTTTCTGTTGAGAAATCAGTCACCAGTCTGATGGGGGTTTCTCTGTAGGTAACTTTCTGTCTCTCTCTTGCCGCTTTTAAGATTCTTACTTTGTCGTTGGTGTTTGCCAGTTTAATTATAATGTGTCTTGGCATCGGTCTTTAGGGGTTTATTTTGCTTGGGACTCTGTGAGCTTCTTGGATTTGTGTGGGTTTTTTCTTCCCTATATCAGGGAAGTTTTCTGTCATTATTTCTTCAAACAGGTTTTCTATTCCTTGTTCAGTTTCCTCTCCTTCTGGAACCCCAGTTATGCGGATGTTGTTTTCTTTCGTGTTGTCCCAAAGTTCCCTTAGGCTCTCTTCCTGCTTTTTAATTTTTTTTTCTAGAAGCTGCTCTACTTGGGTATTTTTTCCTACCTTGTCTTCTAGCTCACTGATGTGGTCCTCTTCTTCTTCTAGTCTACTCTTGATGCTTTCTATTGAGTTCTTTACAGCAGTGATGTCATTTTTCATTTCTTCTTGGTTCTTCTTAATTTCCTCTTGGTTCTTACACATATTGTCGAATTTGTCTTCCATTCTTTTCAGCCATCTTATGACCATTTCTCTGAACTCTTTCTCTGACAGGTTGCTTGCCTTCATTTCGTTTACTTCCTTTTCTGGTGATGCCTGCTTTTCTTTCATTTGCAGCTGTTTCTTTGTCTCCCCATGGTCTCTCTTCTCTGTGTGTCTGGTTAGGTAGTTCTCTCTCTCCTTTTCGTGATGGAGTGTAGCACTCCTCTGAATCTGCGTGTTTACGCCAACTGGGGACCGGTGCTCTTGGGTTCGCAGCTGTTCGGTGGGTGCCGCAGTTGTAGATTTTCAGGCTTCCGATAATATCCTCTTTCCCCTTCAAGATGGCGCAGTCTCCGTGTCCTAGCCGGCCGCTCTGGGAGGGAACCCAGCAGCAGTTGGGGCTGCCTGGTCAGGGGAGTCCTGTCCAGCAGTCCCCCACCATCTCCTGGAGTATAGCTGTCCCTCAACTCACCAACAAATACTCCCCATGCGACCCTCAGCTGTTCTTTCTATCTGCTCCGGGACAAGGCTCGGGATACATCTGTCTATTCCACCACCATTTTTTCGATCCCCAGTTTCTGTATTTTCAAATAGGTATCTATACAGAGCCAAAATAACAATTACTGGAATGGAAGCTATCTAATATGACCCTTTGAAAACTGGCCATCTAGACATTATCCAGCCATTTAATAAATACTATAGATAATTCATTTTATAAGTTCTGTTTTAATTGCTTTTTGAAGGTCCTCCAAATAGCTTCATCTCTCTTAAAGTACAGAAATCCAGCTAGGGACTATGCTTTAATAGGGGCCTGACAAATTTGGAAAAATATTATTTCCAGGCTTTTATATAAGAAAGTTCAGCCCTAACCGGTTTGGCTCAGTGGATAGAACGTCGTTCTGCAGACTGAAGGGTCCTGGGTTCGATTCCGGTCAAGGGCATGTACCTTGGTTGCGGGCACATCCCCAGTAGGAGGTGTGCAGGAGGCAGCTGATCGATGTTTCTCTCTCATCGATGTTTCTAACTCTCCCTCTCCCTTCCTCTCTGTAAAATATCAATAAAATATATTTAAAAAAAAAAAGAAAGTTCAGCTAATATTACAAGTTCACATTAACTTTAAAAATAACAGCATTCTATTGCTGACTTATATTTAACTGAGGATTAGAGAATCACCTTTTTTGTTGCACAACTACTAATGTGATTACTTTTTACCTTCAGTGCTTTCAGTTTGTCTTTAGTCACTATTTGACAGATTATTTACATTGCATATTGCCTCTGGTATCATCCAAGGTGTTTTAAATCTACTCTTTTTTTTTTTTACCAGCATAAATAATTTATTGCAAAATTTCTAATATTGTACAATAGTGGGCCTGACATTTCACTCAAGAGTATTCTGGGATGGCAGAAGCAGGAGGTAGGGAATAAAATAAAAGTGTAGCTTGTGAACACAGAGTGCTGAGGGGCTGATTTCATGCAATAGCCCACTGGTGTTCAATTTTAATCAACTATGTTACCTTGGGCAGGAAGGAACTGTACTAGGCCATGAACCCTCAGTTCTTATTTGGCCAGTGCACCCCAGGTTTCTGGCCTTCCTTTGTGCTTCCTCATTCATAGTCTTATGGGGGATTTGATAAGACCTCTAGCTGCCAGGCTTGTGGTGCTACCAATTGACCATGTGGTCCCCAGTCTACAAGAGAAACCCTACAAGAACTTGGGCCTTCATTGAAGCTTCTTCAGACAGGAATGGCTGGAATCTTACAGAGTACATCGTCCATTCTAAAATAAATATCACTGATAAGCATAATAAGGAAAGTATGAATAAGTGTGGAATGCATACCAATTAGTAAGACATAAGCCACGCTCTTAAAGGACATCACTTCTTAAATTCTTAGAAGATAACATTGCATGACTCTCGAAATTGGATGGCTTTACTAAACTAACCTACAAGAAAAAAACAACTTCCTCCCCCCAAAATATACTCATCTTTTATTATAAAAAAATCAAAGCAAAATCTTGTTGCTCTCTAAAAAACATTCTTAAATTAATCCCAACTTTATACAAGTCCACATTCTAGGAACATGCAGGGTATTAGGCATATTCATTTCAAAACATTTCTAAATACAAATATAAATCAATAGAATTTGCATTTCAAAATTAACAGAGAGACACTGGATCATTATATCAATTTCTAGTACCTATCTACATTGTAGACACAGAACGCTGAACATGACTTGGTGTGCTTATAAACACAAACAATATTTTATAAAAGTTTAAATTATTTTTCTCTATACTCAAGGTAAATGATGCTGGAAAATAAATGTTTTTATGTGCTGCGCTATTTATCCGTATTCTTTTCTTCCTTCTATTTTTAGCCTCTTTATCTATTTAATTTACATTTCCATTTCTACTGCCTTTCTAGTTATTTTCTCATTATATTTATTTCTGATGTTCTAATTTTATACTCATGCTAAATAAGTGAAAATATTTCTGAGATCCCACTTATTGAGAATGCTTAATGAATTGCACATAGCCTGTATTTGCTGCTTCATGTATTCAAACTAAGTGAATTATATCAAACCATATTTTTATATAAATATAAATAAAACAAAGCACTACTAGTTTCAAGTTGTTGAAATGTAGTTGAGTTGATGACATACATTATAAATAAAAAGTTTAAATGAAGGCAGCATCTGAAAAGTAGCATACAATTAGTAAATGGGAAAACTATGTGACCAGCTTTGCAGTCAGTCCCAAAGGAAATACAAAAGTATATGAAAATTTTCTGCCCTTAAAACATTTAGATTCTTGTTTAAAGATAAGACATGATATATAATATCATGATAATAATATTAACAAAATAATTTTAATAACAATAGCAATGATAGTAACAATAGTAAAAACAAAATAAAAGTCATTAGTGTTATAGAAAGTTTCTATATACCATGCATTGACATATTTTATGTTTAACCTTTACAAGAACCTTTATTTTAGATATTAGGAAAATTATACATAGCAAACATACATTATTTGTCCAAGATTACAAAATAATTAACCCAATTACATTTGAAACAAAGTTTGCCTGATTCAAAAGTGTTTATTATTAACTTTGGTTACATTGTACCAAAAAGGAGTTCAGAGAATTATATTAAAAGTTTGACTGTGGCTAGCGAGCATAGTCATGTAAGAATTCACAAGTGGGTTACTCTATGACTTGAACTCTGAAGAAAGGTGTGTATTTTAGGAAAGTAGAAGACAGAAGAAGAATATTTTGGGCGTTCAAGCATGGGGAATGAGATAAATGAGAAGTGTTTTTAATATTCTCTTTATTTACATAATTAAATACTGTTTAAACTTTTTCTAATTCATAATAAGCTTGGTCCATGGTGAAAATTTTTATGGGGAATTTTAACTGTGAGAGAGAAAAATAGCAAGACTTTTATTTTCTTAAACTAGCATGCCTAAATTTGAACTGAACTGAGATCAGATATTGAACAGTCATTGGAAAAAAAAAACCCTAATTCGGCTGGGGACTTGGAATAAAGACTAAACTTAAGATCTCTTCGCTGGTTTTAGTGAGCATTATCAACCTATTTTATTGGGTCAAAATCATAAATTTAACGGAGTATTGGTTACATGACATAGTATATTCCCTTAAAAAGAAGGAAAGACATTTAATGCTTACCTTGTATTACATGTGAGTTGTCTTTCAAGAAGAAGTTATACAGGTATTTGGGAATAAAAGCAGACATACACGCATACGCCAAGGCTAAGAAAGAATAAGGCAAATGCATACAACAAATTATTTAACTACTATTAAATAAGTTTATGCTAATTATTGATGGAAACACAAATTTAAAGAAAAAAATTTGCTCTTTAAAACAGAAAATAATTTGGACAACAAAAGATAGCCACCTAGTAACTTTTCAATTTCAAACTACTATAGAAATTGTTATCCCACAATAATAAAAACCTTTATTATCTGAACTTTACAAATTTTAAAAATCTCTAATCATGGCCATTATTAATGAGCTATACAAACCCAAACATCCTTATTTTTTGTTGATGAAAACAAAAAAGCCTCAGAACTTGGATTTAGGAACCCTAGTCATAAATTATTTTTTCAAACACAGATTGCTTACTATTCTTGGAGCAATATGTGTAATAATGGCATATTCCTAACTAAACATAACAAACTTGTAGTCTAGAAAATGAGAAATATCACAGAACAGTGCATTTTTAAGCCCATTAAAATTACAAAATTTTAGTTCTCTTGGATTATGCTATCTCTACTTATTTCCAGAAATCTATGCAAAACTTGACATGAATAGAATTTGAAAAAATGAAGATTTTGAGATTGAGGCTTCTAGAGAGTTACGTTATATATAATGGTAAATACGTTCTATATGTGATGATATCATTAGAGATTTGAGTCCATTAAGTGTAACAAATATTTACTGAAAAATCTACTATAATAAAGGCATTATAACAGGGGAATAAAAAACAGAAAAAAAATCCATCATTAAACAAAGGTGCTGCTGCCCTGGCTGGGCAGCTCAGTTAGTTGCAGTGTCATCCCCATATGCCAAGGTTGCGGGTTCCATCCCCAGTCTGGGAACATACAGGAAGCAATCAATAAATGCATAAATAAGTAGAACAAGAAACTGATGTCTGTCTGACCCTCTAAAATCAATCACTAAAAAATTTTTTTAAAAAGCTGCTAACCAAAAAAAAAAAAGGATTACTATATTAGTAATAAGTAACTAGAACACAAAACATACACAAATACTTCCCTGAAATACAAAGTGCTGGGTTTAGGAGGGAGAATGAGAAAAGTTTTCATTAAGAAGGTAGTGGTTGAAATAATAGGCTTTGGAGATACAAGATTAATATGAATTCCTTTATAAACTGTTTAGGAAATATATACAGTCTAAACCTAATCTCTAAAGAAGTCAAAATTTTCTCCTATGTTCATAAAAACGGTCGCCAAAGTAGATGGATTTTTTTAGAATAATTAGTCAGAGTCTTTCTAAATCTCTAGTCACTGCCCGATCACAACAGAAACTCTCCAATAATAAATTCTTCACACCCTCTAAAATTATACAACAGATTATCTCACAGATATTTATACTATCTCCTAGAAAGCAAGCAAGATCCTTACAATAAAAACAAAAACCTTTCATGTTTGAATAAAATATTTTAGAATAATATGCACCACAATTATTTAATTGATAAATAAGCTTACCTTCATTATTGAAATTTAAATATAGGAATGGAGCACAAAGTGAGTCAAGACCTGATGGGGAGGGGTTGAAGAAAAGAATTCAAATAAACATAATTAAGTAGAACTGTAGATATATACCTTATTCAGTTCTCAGCATTACCTCTCTATAGATTAAGCATTATAAGTACTATTCATCCAGAAATATATTATCTATGGGTTACTGTGGGGAGTAACTGATAATGACTAGCACATGGTATGTGCCCAATAAAAATCAGCTTTTATTATTATCAATATTATTATGAGTTTAAGAGAGAAATATACTAATAGCAAAATGTAAAGATGATAGAAGGCTTGGTATATAGTCCCATTTCTGACCCTGTGTGTTCTTGGCAATGACTTAACATCTCCAGGCATATTTCCTCATCTTAGAGGAGATTTGTCTTATACGTTTCTTTGGTATCATGAAAAAAGACCCTTTAAAAATTGTGCAGTGAAATACAAATATGTGACATATTCCTTTTATTGATAATAATGCCGTTCATATGTTGTCATACTGACAGAACATACATAAATCTATCTATAATTGTTTGGAAGACATAGAATTCCTCTAAAATGGACAGAGCTTAGAAAAATAATAGCTTAATTTTAAGTTCGGCTAGAAATAGAGAATTTAAATATTAAATAACAACACTGTTCATTACAACAAATGCAAATATAGGACTGGGTAGAATGGATTTCTCATGCATGAATTTATCAATAACCACAAAAAATAATAATGAGAATGGTAAGAATCAAGGATATTGAACATTAAAGATGTTTTTTAAAGAGATAATAAATAAAATAAATAGTTTAGGGTGGTATCCTATTCCCTAATTTCCAATAAACAGGTTAAGCGTAAATTGTAAGTAAATAAATGGTAAAATATCAACTAGCCCCAAACTATTTATGCTATAAAATTAATTGATTATTTTCATAAGCACTGAGACAATGTATCCACAAGGATTACAATCACACAAAATGTTCTTTCTACTTTCCTAATTAACATGATGGCAAACTGTCTCATTAAATATCATGCCTTTAAATGATCTCTACTTGGCATTTAGGCAACGTTTTTTTAAAAAGTTCTCATATAAACCTTTCAATAAATGGATCATAGCTTTAGTATTGACTTTTCTCAAAGCCAAGAATGTTTTGATTATTTTAATTTTTAAAACTGTCAGTCATGCAACATGCTCCATATACTTCAAAAAGAGTCTTAATAACTGGGGAAAAAAGTTACCTTGCCAATACACAAGATCAGGATGGGACACTACCCAGGCTTTTAATACACGCCTAAATTTTGCATGACCTTCTGGTGATGATAACAGTTCATCATACTGATGACAACGAGGAATATCCACTTCAATCTGTAGAATAGCAAAACAATAAGATGAAACTGTGATTTCCAATAAAACCCAAGGTAATGAAAAAAATTTTTATTATAAATTTCAGAATAGATAATTACATAATCCTGGCATCTAAAGTTTTTGAATTTTATATTAACACTCTGGAAACAATGAAAAGGTTGTACACTTAAGGAAAACAGACCATTTCTTTTGAAAAGGTATGTATCAATATATTTTCCAAAAAAATCTTCCTTTACAACCTTGTCTAAATAAAGGGCAAATTCTACAGATAAAAGAGTACAATTACTAAGAAAAGTCACTTGGCCTATATTCCTTTTAGGGACAGTTTTAATTCACTAACTTCTGATACAAAAGTTATGCTTACTCAAACAGCATATGAATATGATGGCTGCTGAGCATAATGAAAAGAAGAAAATTACCTCTTGCCTTTCTATAATTTAAAGATTTGGCAAAATTATCTTAGATTGTTAAAGAAAATCTAAATCATACTTGTCTATCTGTAGGAATTGGAGTATCTTTATCAATTGCATCATACTTGGCATGAATAGCCCCCTGAAAAAAATAAAAAGAGAATAATATTAATTCATCATATCCTTGATAAATTATTAATGTATATAAATATACTTTTTATAAACATCTATCTTTGAAAACCCACCCAATTATAGGTGGGAACATTAAAAACCGAAGTATACCTCTCAGAAAAATTCTCTACAGTTTTGATAATCTGTGATGAAAATCCGGGACAACTTGCCATTTTGTTCCAGAAGACAAAAGTGTTGGATGAGTCAAGTAGCAAATGAACATACTTAGTCAAACACTCTAGCCTCCACAGCACACAATACAGCCTTGTTACTCTCTATTCATTTTTACCTCAAACATTGTCAATTTTGGGGGAAAGAAAGCA
This sequence comes from Plecotus auritus, assembly GCF_963455305.1. Taxonomy (NCBI): domain Eukaryota; kingdom Metazoa; phylum Chordata; class Mammalia; order Chiroptera; family Vespertilionidae; genus Plecotus; species Plecotus auritus. The sequence goes on along the minus strand of NC_137770.1, from coordinate 171,892,734 downwards.
CAGGAGGCCATCCCACAAGAAATTTTCCTGTTAAAGTTGGTAATAAAAGCAAAAATAAAATGGACCTGTTTAAAGGAATGCTAGTTCAGCACAGGAAGCAGAAGTTTGAAATAAATTTAAGAGTAGAACATCACATAGGTATGGAATCACTAAGGGATTAAATGGATCATTTACACTTTTTAGTTATACCGGTACAGAATAAATAATTGAATAAACAATTTCAAATTTAGTCATGTTCAATAGGACCAAGCATGGAACAATTCTTATAACTTAGGTTTACTGTAATGGTGTAGAAAGAGCCACTAATTTGGGGTTCAAAAATTATGACATTACTTGCTGGTACATCAACTTCTATGGTACGTCTATTTAATGACAGATAGACAACCTGACCTCAAAAGTCCTCTTGAACTTTAGCATTATGTGGTTCTACAATTCTAACTATTAATGTATTATATGGAACAATAGGCATTCTTGTAAAGCAGCCACTCAAACTCAAAGATGTTTGTAGAATCTCATCAAAGGAATCAGGAATAAATAAATAAAATTCTTTTAACAGTGAGTTGAAAAGAATTAAAAATAGTTGAGGGAATTCAGGAAAAAAATGCATGATGGGTAGCCATAAGACATTGATAAGAGAATATCTGAAGGCAGGATGACAAAGAAATTGCCTGGAAAACAACAACAACAACAAAAAAAACGGGGCAAGAATGTGGCCCATTATCATGACTGCTGTTACCAGAGTTCTCTGTTAGTACTGCAAGTCACTGTAATAATTTTGTCACACCTCTCCTTTCCTCACTGCCAACAGATCAGGTGTTGTACAAGACAAAGTAGTTTGCCTTGGCAGCATGGTTCTTGTGAGATAGATGTGCCAAAAAAGCACTAAATTATGTTAATTATTTTTAAAATATATATTTTATTTATTTATTTCAGAGAGGAAGGGAGAGGGAGATAGAGATAGAAACATCAATAATGAGAGAGAATCATTGATCGGCTGCCTCCTGCACATCCCCTACTGGGGATTGAGCTTGCAACCCAAGCATTTGCCTTTGACTGGAATCAAACCTGGGACCCTCCAGTCTGCAGGCTGACACTCTATCCACTGAGCCAAACCACCTAGGGCTGTTAATGATTTTTTTATAAGGTTCAAATTGATGGAGGATTTCTCCAAACTTAGAGCCACTTATAAACAGGCAAGCCTATTCCTAAATAAATATACTTTATAGGCAGGATAATATGCTTATAGCTGGTATATATAGTCTTAAAATAATCTGATTTGAAAATTAATAATCAAGATAATTTCTATGAGCTCCATTAAATGAAATATTAAATAATATAATCTAATAAATCTTCAATTACATTTTGCTAATCTATTCTTTTTCTCTAGTCCTTTCACTTAAAATTTCCAAATATTCTTAATGCTTATATTTTACTATATAACTTTCTAACTATTTGAAAAATATGTATTTGGAAAGTACTTTCCTACTTCTTCCTTCTTTCTTAGTACTATTATAACCAACTTCTAACTTTCTCTTTTCTTTCTTACCTCAACTCCCAGGAGAGCAGCCCAGGTTAAACCTCTCATAAGTGGAGGAATGTCAACTCTTGCTTCTTTCCAGATTTGATTTTTTTTATATGGATAAGCCTACAGATGAAAGAAAGATATGAAAAATGTTTCAAATTATCAAGTAGCATATTTTAGTCTAGAAAGTCCTGAATATAGATCAGTGATAAAGTTGAAAGAGATCTTAAATAAATTTCAAAGTATCTCTGGTGTTATTACTTTGGTATTATTAATACACTAAGAGGCCTGGTGCAAGAATTCGTGCACTTGGGGGGGGGGTAGGAGGTCCCTCAGCCCAGATTGCGAGAGGATGCAGGCCAGGCCAAGGGACCCCATCAGTGCATGACTGGGGCCAGGGAGGGACGCAGGAGGTTAGCCAGCCAGGGAGGGACTGTGGGAGGACTCCAGGGCATGTCTGGCCCATCTCGCTCAGTCCCGATGGGCTGGACCCCAGCAGCAAGCTAACCTACCAGTCGGAGTGTCTGCCCCCTGGTGGCCAGTGCACGTCATAGCGAGTGGTTGAGCAGTCTTAGCATATCAGTAGCTTATTACGCTTTGATTGGTGTATGGACGACTGGACACAGCATATTAGGTTTTTATTATATAGGATATTAAGTTGGCAGTGGAATGGTTCCCTATATTCTGTAAATCTTATATAATACAAACAAAGAAGTGAGCTGATTCTACTGTTTTTAAACATTTCTCTCTATTTTGTGATATGAAAGAATTAACAAGGAGTCATGTGTAAATAATACTATCAGCTTCATATGGGTTAAATAATTTATGCACAGCACTTTGTAAAATATCAGGTCATATAGAAAGTATTCAATAAATGTGTTATTATTATGGCTACTTCTATATCCTTGCATATAAATTTGTCCCTTTATAAATTTGTACTTTAGGAGAGAGTTCTAGAAAAGAATTATTAGGACAAAGGGTATGGATATTTTTAAGGCTCTTCATATATACTTTCAAATTGCCTTATGTACTGTTTCAATTTATACTTATTCCAAAGGAATAAGAGGTCCAATCTTAATATGCCTTTGCTCACTTTACTAATTTGGTTATCAAAAAAACCTATTAAAATTTTTTTCATTCTTAGTGAGGATAAATATTTTGAATAGATTTACTGACTAGTTGTATTTCTATTATGTTCTTTTTCTTTCAATATTAGTGCTTTTTCCTGTAGATTTTTAAGTGTTCTTTAAACAGTATGGATATTAATCTATTATCTAATATGATTTTACATATAATCCTATATCATTTTTACTTTTTTACATTTGTTTTTACTTTTAAGTTTTATTTACTATGAACATGTATCATTTTTGTAATTAAATGTTAATCAGAAAAGATAGGTTATAAAAATTAGTTTTCTCATGACATCAAGAGTCCCTAATAATTACAGAAGAAATAAAAAACAAGGACTGTATATGGGCTCTTAGAACACTTTCCACATTAGAATCCCTACCTTTAGCAGCCTGTCAAAGAGAATGATTCTGTTAAGCTGGTACTCTGTGTCCCTCTCTCGGATGATTAAAGGCAGCGTGGCAGCAGCAGACAACTCATTACTGCTGTTTGAATGAGGTAAATTAGACTGGCTGTAAAAGAGAAACAAAAGGTACAAAATTAAAACAAAACAAAACTCCATATTAAGTGTTTTATTTAGGAAATGCTCTTCATTGAACATATATGTTTGTTACCAATCTAACATAAACAATGAAGAAAAATAAGTGTAAAAGGAGACTATATATACTCACTCATCTTCAAGTAGTGGGTAAAATGCTTCTCCACCAACATCTTTTAATCTCTGTAAATTAAAAGAGAAAATATTATGTTTGAGACTCTGAGACAGAACACTGAACTGCACTTAAAAAGCAACATAATATAAAACTTATGAATTTATGTGAGGTACTAGAAGTATAAAATTTAAAATCCATTCCTATCATAAATATACAAATACATTATGCCTCTAGTGATTAAGTTTAGCTCTGAAGCACAGTTTTTGTATGTTGATTATTTTTACCTCCAGGTGTCTCTTGTGTTAGACCTCTACTATGATATTTCCCAAACACAATTCAGGATTACTGAAATTAGTATAAAATTTAATACATGGATAATATAGTTTTAAATCATACTAGAGGCCCAATGCATGAAATTCGTGCAAGAGCAGGCCTTCCATCCCCTGGCTGCTGGCACTGGCTTCCCTCCGGCTGCTGGCAGGCACCCGGGACCGGGGCTTCTCTTGCAGCCCCAGTTTCATCTGGAAGATTGTCCAGAAGGACGTCTGGTCTAATTAGCATATTATGCTTTTATTATTATAGATGAAGGTTATTTTAAAAGGTACTTTAAAAATATATATCCCTTAATTTAAAACTCAATTTGATTTACTTATTTTTACTTTGTAATTAATACAAACTAAGACAATAGTAAGGGTACTAATGAAATAAAATTCAAAAAATTTTTCACAACGTATTTTGAATATGTATGATTCAAATATTGATGAGTTCAATTCTCTTAATTATCTTTTTTAAAAGTCATTATAATAATGTTTTTCAATAATAACATAACATGCAGGATTATAGGCATTCTTCAAAAACATAAGACAGGCCACAGTATAGTAAAATCTGAGACACATCCTAAGCATGTGATTCAGGTTATCACCACCTTGCCTGCTGCTCTGTTCTTCAGTGCACCTTCCAACTTGAAAGCAGAGTATCTGCTCCTATGGGATTGACACAGAGGTTCAGGCTCTGTGTGCAGCCGGCACCGACCTTCTATTGATTTGAGTACTTATGCACTTCCATTAGCATTATTCCCAGAATTTTTAAAAGCCAAAGAAAAACCTTTCATCCAACACTGAGAATCTGGCAAACACTGGTTTATGCATGGCTTCTCTCTAAAATTTGACATGCCATGTATGCACTTACTCTATTTTGCCTTTAAATCTTTAGGTATTTCTTTCACAGATTAAAATTTCCCCAAGTTTCACTGCATTATTAATATATAATTTTTAAAGTTTGAGTTTTACTATCCTTTAAGTCATAAATATTACTTTTAAATATATCTTCTGCTGTTCTTATTAATTAAAATTTTAGCATATCAAAGGCAAAAAAGGGCAAAAACACCTGTACAGAAAGTGTAAGGTAAGAGTTATTCTTTGGTTTCCATATTACTTTAAAAATCAGCACTGTTAACATTTTTTCTAATATTTATAGAAAAAATATTTTTATTTATTTTTGTATTTTTTGTTTTTGCAAATAATTTTTTATTGAAATCTTTTAGAAGAAAATATAGAAGAACATTATACAAAATATATTGATAACCTTGGTATAACTTTAAATAAGTAACAGTAAGTAAAATATAACAAATAAAACATAGTTAACTATAAAAACACTGATAAAAGTAAGAATTCTATTAATTAAAAGATACTATTCAAAAACTTAAAGGAGAAGCCAGAGATTAGAAGAAATTTGCACCACATATAGCCAACAAAGACTCTGTGTTTGGAATACATTTTAAAAGTCCTCCACTCAGTAAGAAATGACTCAATAAAAAAATTGGCAAAAGATGAATCAGTCACACACAGAAGAGGTAAGCAAACAGTCAAAAAACATGAAAGAACTCATATCTACACTATAATCATGGAATTAAACATCAGTATTATAGCAAAATACCATTCTGCTCCTTTTGGAGCAATAATTTAATAAAATTTGATGATACTATGTGTTACCAAGTATGTGGAGAAATGAGAACTCTTATGATGGTAAAAAGGTAAATAAAACCACTTTTTGAGCGATGAGACAGTATATACACTAAAGCTGAAGATATACAGATGCATTTCCAATACTGCTGTACGTGGGCTCATACACTAAAGAAACTCTCTTATATTTTGAATTTAGGGAGGAATTCAAGGCTTCATGTGTATCTGTAAGGTTTCTTAAAAAAAAGATCTCAGGCAAATTTGCTAAATATTATTTTACATTATTTGATATTTGCTAAATATAATCTTACATTTCTTAGCTGGCATAATGACAATGTCACAGTAGTATCATCCAAAAGTGAGCTTCTATCTCGACCTTGTCCAAAGCTTTCACCATCTTCAAAGAGAAAACTAGAAGAAATTTTAAAAAATTGTTATTTTAATGGGTACACAAAATTCAATTTAGTGTTTCTTCTACAAAAGAAATTTTATTCTAAATCATGAATCCTTCCATGAAAGAAAGAAATTTTAGATTTAATGGGTTAATAAAAAATACAACTGCTGTTTGAAAATTCTCTAAACAATTCTAATTTTAAAATATGTAAGTATGAATATAGTGTATAAGTATAGTGTATAGTGTATAGTGAGTAAGTATAAATATAGTGTATAAAAATAAAGCATTTAGCAATATCAGAGTGTGATTTACACTATTTCTTAAGTCAGGTTCAATACGAAAATTACTTTGCTGTTCAAATGTGATCCTGAGAAAGTATATATGAGTGAAGAACGATAAAGTGAGAAAAAACAAAAACCTTACATAATGATCATGATTTCACAGGGGAAAGAATATCGAATAATGAGTATATGAAATTTGTTTAGAATTTCAGAAAATTACTTTTGAGAATTTATATATCCTTTAAAGTATTTGTTCTTAGAATTTCTCTCATTTTATTTAATTTTCTACCTAATTCAATGTGAGCAGTATAATTGAAGTTAATATTTAAAAATTAGTTTAAGAGAGAAAAAAGTAGAAAGTCAATGGTCTACTCAAATAATTAACCTAAAATTTAACATGTGAGGGAAAGAAATCATCAGCAGGTGATATCTACAATAACCTATAATAATAAAATCTAGTCCGAAAATCTGGGAGAGGTGCAGAAAATGTAACTAAGATCTTGTCTATACAAAAAGAAATTGACAGCCAGTTTGAAATGGAATTGCCATGGCCTAGAGCAAAGAATATCCTTACATGCTATTATTCTACAATGTCATTATAATTTTTCCCAGATTTGTATTACCCCCACTACCTATAATAGTACCTCGCACCCTTGGGAATAAAAAATCATGTTTTTGGTGCTTGGAGACAAAGGTAACACATCTCTTGATATTTTAGAATTACAACAGCATTATGTACAATTATCCCAAAAAAACTTACCAACTAATTCTTTGAATGACTGGCAGCAATTTAAAAAGGACATTTAAGGATTTAATCCCTTCCACTGTGTAGAAGGCCCCCTGGAAAGGCACCTGAGCATTCTATATTGGCCCCTCTTTCCCTTTTGGCCAAGAGGGTCCCTCTTCTCACAGTCCAATTGCCCACAGCTGTTGCCTGAGCTTTCTGTTCATGCTGAGGTTGAAGCCTCATGGTGGCTGGTACCATGGATCTGTCTCTCACCCAGTGGTGTGAGCTGGGCCCTCCCTGGAGAAGAAACCTGGGTTCCCCAAGATATGTGATCAGTGCCAGGGCCCCGCCAGCAGGCGAGGGGATCCCAAGGCAGGTGCTGGGCGTGGAGGTCACAGGGCCATAGGCTACCAAGGAGACAGAACTGAACCTCACATCACCCTGCTTGGCCCCGGAGGATGGCTAGTTAGCCAGAAACGGGTAAGATTCCTCAGGGAAGGAACAACCTAAGACAGGCACAGTTGCAGAGGGGCCATCAGGAGAGAACTTGGGGTCAACAGAGGTGGGGCACAGACCCTCACCCCCCCAACTTTGCAGGGGCCTGAACCCTCACCCCTTCTGAGGGAGGTCTCCTGCCCCCATGGCTGCTTCGCTTCCCATGCCCAGCTCAAATCGGGACCCAGGTAACAGACAGAGACTTGGCCGACAGCAGCTGCCCTCTCAACTGCAACAAGACTTGTTTGAGTTGTCTTGCATCCATGGTGTGGGGAAGTGGGTTTTTGATATCTAAATCCAGCCTAGCACCAGGAATGCTCAGGGCCTACTCAAGAAGGCAAATAATCCTTTCCACTAATATTTACAGGGTAAAATAAGATTGTTGTTAGACTATTAAGTTGGACAGTAAAATAGTAGTCAAGTTCTCAGACTAATTTAAATTGGCTAAGTGAAATAAGCGAATGTTCTAGAAAAATTAATGGTACTGGACAAAAAGCTGTTCCTAAAGTGTTAACTAAAATTTTTATTGGTAGTTCATCTCATGGTAAAATTACATAACATGTAATGAACCTAAAGCAGTCATATTTTAGTGCAAAAAATTAAAATTTAAAAGCTATCAAGACTACATTATAAAATTTCCAAAAGCCTCCTAATATTTAAATCAAAAAAGGGGGGATAGTAGAAGAATATCATGTAAGGAAAAATATCCTGTAAGTAAATTACATCTAGAAAATTTTTACTTTAGAAAACTAACTTTCATTTGTAATGCTAACAGCAAGACACCCATGAAAAACACACATGGTGTCAAAACAAGCCAAAGGAGAATCATTTGGGCAAAAAATGAAAAAGGATCCCAAGCCAAATTTATAGAAAAGTTTCCTTTATTAACTTTTGGTTGAGAATATGTTTGTATATTTTCAGAAAACACCTCCAAGACCATGTGGATTCCTGCAACAGAGAGGAATTGACAGGACTACTCCAGCCATGAAGACAGAAGAGAAACAGTCCAGAGATGGAAGATGCTGACGACGCCTTGCCATACTAGCAGTCAGCAGCTGTGCGTCACTGCAGGTTGCCCAGGACCAAACCAGAGAGGGTCGGACCTGCATTACCACCATTTGTCCACCATCCAGAACTGAAATATCATTGCTGACATGTACACACAAGGAATTGTTTGACATTGAAATTGGGACTCAAAAGAACTGTTGGCCCAGAAAGAAACTCACTACAGACTGATTCATTTGCCTCTCAGCATAACCAATATTGCTTGTCTCATTTTCGGTTCTTATAAGTGTATTTCTAGTATCACATGATCTCACTCATCTAGGGGAAATAATGAACAACATAAACTGATGAACAAAAACAGACCCGGAGACAGGGAAGCATCGATCAGACTGTCAAACCTCAGAGGGAAGGTAGGGGAGGGTGGGAGTAAGGGGGAGATATCAACCAAAGGACTTGTATGCATGCATATAAGCCTAACCAGTGGTCACAGACAACAGGGGGGAGGGGGCATGTGTGGGGAGGGGTTTGGGATGGGAATGGGGGGATGAGGACAAATATGTGATACCTTAATCAATAAAGAAATTTAAAAAAATTAAAATGTTAGATAGAGCATTAGTGGAAACTCAAGAGATTCAGATTCACATCTACATGAATAAATGTTAAGAGCAAGGGAACAGCAATAACCTTGGCCCTTAGGGTTGTATTGTTATTTAAATTCCAGTCTAACTTACAGAATGGTGTCCAGGATCTTGTGTAGTTGTGCAGATTTTTCTCAACACTGATTTAGGTCCTTAATGATCTCTAAGACAAGCAAGTACCTTTACATGTTTGATTTATAATTGGAAATAGAAAATAGTTTCTCATAATAGGCATGTTAGTTGATTAACTCTTGAATATTACTGTTCTTTCTGACTCGTACATTTTTCATTTATTGAACATCAATTATTACAAGGTATTCCATAATAATAACTTCAAATGGAGGGTAAGCATATTACTTGTAACAAAACAATATGTATTTATTAAAAATAATAAAAATATTGATGGGAACTTAATACTTAGACACTTCATTAAAAAAAGTAAGTTACTAACTTCCAATAGCTGTGATAAACACTTAGTTGGAATGGCTATCAAAATTGTTTTTAAAAATTTATTACTACATTTTTTTTTATTTCCAACATTTTTCTTTTCTTACTTGGGGAGTGTGCAGATAGGTGGTTTGGATCGAATGATTTCCTTGTTGACAAGCTCTTTCTCCAAGTCACCTCCAGCTAAACACCAAAGGTAATACACTTCCTCAATTGATCTTTCTGCCAGGTAATCACTGTTTATATCTATTTATGGCAAAGAGAATCACAGTTATCTCTTTTTGTTTTTATTAAAAGGCAACAGACAATAATAGCTGACATTCTAAAACTGTAAAAACTTAAAAGCATAGTAAGATATCCTTAAGAATATACATACTATAAAATGCGCAGAGTATGAAACGTATATCCAGTTTCTTGAGAAAAAGTGGAATTTTACCCTTTGGCTCAGAGATATATCGGGTATATCTAAGATATTGGGTTCTATGTAAAAGGATTAAGGGCAGAAAAAAACATAGAGTAGGCAAACCACACAAACTACCCTATCTTTCATGTCTTGAGTCAGTTGCTGCCTCTTTAGAGGTCTTTCTTGATGTCTCACGCAGGCTATGCTTCCATTCTGCTATGTTCATACAAACCTTCATTTGTAATCATAATTCTGTGACTAAATGTCTGTCTGCCTCACCATTTGGCATTAATGTTATCTGAAGGTACAGTGTGTGAAACAAAGTAGGAACTTAATATTTAATTGAATGAATGGTTAGTAACTATTTCTTGCTATGATTTATTTCATGATAACTTTTCAGTATACTAGTAAGAGTAACTTACTGGTGTCACTAAAGCACACATTCTGAGAGGTGTAATTATCACAGAGAGATAAAAAGACAAAAGCTGATATTCTCTTAAAAGTATAATAGTATGAATGTTCTATCAACAATACAATTTTTAGAGATCATTTATAATAGATTATCTATATATATAAAAGCCTAAGCGACCAAACAACCGAATGACCTGTCGACTGGTCGCTATGACCACCAGGGGACAGACGCTCAACACACAGGATCGGGCTCCCTACTGTCTGGATCGGGCCTGAGGTGATTGGGCTCCCTCCTGTCTGGATTGGGCCTGCGGGGGTCGGGCTCACTCCTGTCTGGATCAGGCCTGTGGGGATCGGGCTGAAACCGGCTATCTGACATCTCCCAAGGGGTCCCAGATTGCGAGAGGGCACAGGCCAGGCCGAGGGACCCCACCGGTGCATGAATCTGTGCAGCAGGCCTCTAGTATGATATGTAAATGTTGATGTAATGAAAATTCCATTGGGAATTAGAAGACCTGATTATAGTATAAAGATTTGAGATGAAATGGGACTTTGTTTTGCATAGTAAACTTCTGTGTGGTGCCACATCCTCTCCTTGATTCTTAAAGTTCTTGCTCAAAAGTAATTTAAATGTAAAGGATAAAAATTAGGTTAGTTATATAAAATTCTATGTTAAGCATGCCTGGAGTTACCTCTTAATTCCAAGTGTCCATAAAGTCTCACTAATGTATTACATATATTGTTGATACATTCAAAACTAGGATATGGGTACTCCCTTTAAAAACAAGGCTTATATTATTGCTTATGTCTTTTTTATCATTACCTTTACACAGCTGACTGATATCCTCAGGCAGAGTTAAATCAGCACATCTCAGAGAAGATGAAAACAAACTGACAGGTTTTGTAAATGGGGTGTATAAAGGTGACACTTCACTGAACACCTTGTCCTGCATTAATTCATCTGGGGTTGGCCTTGAGAAACATTTAAAATACAGAGCATGAACAAAAGTCATTACATTTTTCCTAGAATAATGGAACACATTCAAAGGAATAGTTAAAAGTCTTAAATACCTCATTAGCACATCCTATATAGTAAAAGCCTAATATGCTAAGTGTCCGACCATTCACTCGACCAGTTGCTATGATGAGAACCAGGGGGATGATGCTCCAACCGGTAGGTTAGCTTGCTGCTGGGGTCTGGCCAATCGGGACTGGGCAAGACAGGCCAGACACACCCTGGGGCCCTCCCACAGTTCCTCCCCAGCCCCGATCATGCACTGGTGGAGTCTGACCCCTCAGGGGATGTCTGCAGGCCAGGCCGAATCAGTGCACCAGACCTCTAGTAATATAATAAAGCCCTCCTTCATGGAGTCTAGAAGTATCCTATATAACAAAACACTAATATGCAAATAGATCAAACAGTGGAACGACCGGTCGCTATGATGCACACTGACTACCAGGGGGCAGACACTCAATGCAGAAGCTTCCCCTGGTGGTCAGTGCGCTCCCACAGGGGGAGTGCTGCTTAGCCAGCCTCTCTCACCTCCGTATCAGCGCTAAGGATGTCCAACTGATGGCTTAGGCCCGCTCCCCGCATAGAGTGGGCCTAAGCTGTCAGTCAGACATCCCCTGAGGGTTCCCGGAATGTGAGAAGGTGCAGGCTGAGCTGAGGGACCCCCTCCCCGCCACCGAGTGCACGAATTTCATGCACTGGGCCTCTAGTACGTTTATAAAACAATCAAGTGACTGTTGGTAGTAAATGCTGAATTTTTTTACCTTTGTTATGCTTTTTACACCTTGTGATCTACCAAAATTATTACATATGAGTGTCTCAATTTTAGCTTGATTACCATGTATCTGCTTTACTGAATATATTAAATAATAAAATTATACACTAATGATACCTCTTAGTTTCTTCCTACCCTTAGTTTAATGTGGCATATTTACCCAAAACTATGCTTTTAATATCATTACTTTCTTCCTAATATGCCTTGACAAAAATGTTTCTCTAAAGACAAATTAGAATACATTATTATTATTTTTAAATATTATATACCTGAGGGAGTTTATGGATAACTGTATAGCTAACAGTGACATCATCAAAGGAAAAGAAATAATACAGCTTCTAAGAAATCCTTTTATGCAATCAATAGTTGTTAGCTTACCTCATCATTTATGCAAGTCTTTTGCTATAATATATACTGCTAATAAACTTTTGTTCTCATTTCTCTTCTATCATTTTAATTGAGGAATATGTATATCTCACAGTTTAGCTGATTTTTTTATATTGGAGCCTAGGAAATGAACCAGTATCTTCTTTTGGTATATTCCAGTTTTCTGACCATGGCTTAATTATTTTTTCTTCTTTTATTAACATATATTAAAGCCATTACTAACAGTTATTACTATATATATAAATATGCTTACTAAATCCATTGGCATTATAACCATCAATAAAAAAAATTAACTACTTATATGTTAAAGATCTGTGTAATCCCAAACTCTTAATATCAACCTCTTGGAAGGGTGGAAGGTGAGACATTTCTTCAAAAGATCTATCACATTTTCAGGAAGCTCCTGGTAAATAAAGAGAAAAAATAACTATTTAAAATGATCAATCTTAAAAATAAATTTTAGAAGGGGGGAAATAGAGGGTGGAAATGATAGTACCTGTAATACTATCAACAATAAAAAATACATTAAAAATAAATTTTACTCAAATGTTTGCTAATCAAGGATATTTTATTTATTTTTGTTCCAAAGATTTGTGTTTACCTGACAAACTCAAATGCTTCATTCTTTCATCTTTATTATTATTTTTTATTAATTTTATTGGGGTGACATTGGTTAATAAGATAATATAGATTTCAAGTGTACATCTCTATGATACATCATCTTCATATTGCATTGTGTTTTGATTTTTTAAAAAGTCTTTATTTGGACTTTTCCCAAATAAACACAGCTTTAAAATAGCTTGCAATTGTATCCCAAATATGCAAAATCAACAAATTTTCAATAACAGATTAACCACAAACCTTTATAATGTCCAGGCAACCATGTTCTTCAGCCAGAACTATTACAGTGTCATCAACACAGTCTATAAGACAGAAAAATTATAAGAATGAATGCTGCTATTCTAATTTATCAGACATACTGGGTACTGAACTCTGATAATTTTAAAAATATTGAGTAATGCTGTTTTGAAACCTGGAATATTAAAAAGTTTGTGACTTTTTAAACTTTCCTTATGTATAGTGGTAAAAATAAAGGCTTCAAACACTAAATTTTAACTGAATCATAGATACTGAAATAAAACCGCCTAATTTTAAGTGAATAAAGCCGCCTAATTGTAAGTGAAATAAAGCAGTGATCAAAGGAGATAAAGATTCTTGTCCATGCTTTTTCCACTATATGTGTGTATTTTAAAAGGTTTTATTATCTTTTCATGATTATAAAACTAATTTATTTTTATTATATACAATTTGGAGAATGTATATATTTCTCTGAGGACTTAAAGTATAAGTTTGGTCTGTAGATGACATTTAGAAATCTCCAAGACTCCTTAACAGCTATCTTATCAATCTTTAAAATTAAATGTGGTAAATATGGTAAAATTTTATTTATAATTCATTATTATTATTTATTAATATTCTGTACACATTATTTGTACACTCTATTAACCTGCATACCAATCTATCACTTTTTTACATAACGTGCTCTATCACTCTTTTCTCTTCTTTTTTACCATGCATGCTTAATTTATTCCACTCTAAAGTAGATTACACATTTTTATAAATTTGAATTGCAAATACATGTAAAATATATGAATTTGTTATAAGGAAAAATAAACATTATTCTTGACTCATTCACATATAAATCATCAAATAGAAAGCTCCAAAGTTGATATAATATTTCACAGCAAACTGCTAGAGAAAAATATAATTTTATATTCTCACTTTTTGATTTCACATGTTGGTTTACTGGGCTAGATCATAAGGCTAATTTTACATCCATCCACAGCATAATTCCTTAGTAAATAAGGAAAGCTCTACTATAATTCATCAGATGGCACTTCTTAAATTGTCCTTTTAATGCTTACCACTGATCATTAGAAAATTAAAGAAAGTTAGGATATTTCAATGTATTTGATTACTAACACTCAGTAAAGATTATATTTATATTTGAAAGATAACTGCAAGACACTTACCCAATGTAAGCAAAAATTTTAGTCTTTCAGAAACATCCAAGCTCTGAAATAATTTTCTTCCCTAAATAAAATGGGAAAAGAATTTATGTCAACATTTGAATGTTTTTTTCTTAGGAGGTCTTTTTTTCAGAGCTGAAAATAATTTTATCAGGTACTTCTATTTCTCTTCAGAAGTTTTATTAGATTTTTAAAGTTAGTTCCATTAAAGAAAAATTATTGGTTAGGTAATGATTTTTTAAATATTATGTAATATTTAACACTTAAACATTTTAGTTTGATCTCAAGCACTGTTCACATTTGAGACCATACATACTTGAATGTCTAGATGGATTCTAGGCTACCAGGAATGTTATTAAGAGTATAAGATTCCTCCTGAGAAAGATTCAGATTACCCTTTCATCTACCCAACTAATTCTTACTTACATATTATGATCCAGGCAATTAAGACACATTCCATGACACTCCCTTCTCCCACAATAACTTAGCCATCCTTTATGCTCACAGAGCACCTGGTATATTTATTTTAAGTCACATACATTATATTTTAATTGTTTCTTTTTAAAAAATATAGTTTTATTGAATTCAGAGAAGAAGGGAGAGGGAGAGAGAGACAGAAACATCAATGATGAGAGAGAATCATTGATTGGCTGCCTCCTGCATGCTCCACACTAGGGATCAAGCTCACAACCCAGGCATGTGCCCTGACCGGGAATTGAACTGTGACCTCCTGGTTCATAGGTCCACACTCAACCACTGAGGCACACTGGCCAGGCTTTAATTGTTTTCTTTATTGGCTTCAGGGGCTCCTTGGAATGCAGTCTGGAATCAAATACTTATAACTTCAGTGACTATATGCTGAACAACTAGTATCATGTGTCAAATTTGATATTCTACTACCAGTTACACAACTTGGACAAATTATTTAACCACCTAAGTCTCACTTTTCTCATCTATTAAAATTGAATATTTACAGTAAGGGTTATTTATATAATGTATAAAAAATACAAAGCATTTTTTTGCACATAGCATATGCTTCAAAAATGTTTAGTATTATGTTTCTCTTGTTATAAATGAATTAAAACTTATATGTCCCTTAAAATAGACTTAGAATATGAAAGCTTAAGAAGAGATAGCATGGTTTTTGTATAGAGAAGATGAGACTCTGATTTAAAAAGGAAAAAAACTTACTCAAAGACTTATAAAATTAGAAATGCAGCCATGGCCAGTTTGGCTCAATGGATAGAACGTTGGCCCTAAGACTGAAGGATCCCAGGTTTGATTACAGTCAAGGGCACGAAACTTACGCAGGCTCGATCCCACCGCGGTCTGGGTGCATGCGGGCGGAAAACAACTGATGTCTCTCTTTCTGTCTCTCCCTCTCCCTCTCCCTTCCATTCACTTTAACAATCAATAGTGTAAATTCTTATGTTTTTTTTTGTTTGTTTGTTTGTTTTGTTTGTTTGTAGAGGTCTTCTTTAGATGTTTGGTATTTCTTAGATATGTACTCATGTTTTAATATAGGATTCTACACATCATTTAGACTATGGAAACTTCTGGTTGGCAAAGTGGCTATAGTAACTTTCTGGTGATATGGCCAGAGATTCCTAGCAAAATGGTCTTGGTATAGCTTCTCATCTATTTCCTTAGAATTTCTAATATAACCAAAGTTGCCTTTGTTAGCTGTTGTTATGCTATTAATTTATACCTTAGTATTTGTTTGATGAGGCAGAGGAAGATTTAAGCTCATGTTCAGTTTGCCATCCTTAAACTGTCTAAATTTTGAATACCACTTAAAATGTCATAAAGCCCACAAAATTAGTATTTCCTTTCTTGGTATTCACACAGCTTTCTGAGTTTATCTTCAAAGTTTATGGATTTGAATCTATACATATAAAGAGGTAATATGCTAATTTGTCTGTGACCGTGTACCCATGAGGACCAATTTGCATATTGATGCCCGAGCAGCAGGGGGCGGGCGGCTGGTGCCAAGTTCAGCGGGGGGGTGGGGGGGGTGGTGGGGGGGTGGTGTGTGTCTGAGGACAATGCCTGAAAGGAGCCCGGACTGCAAAGAAGGAAGAGGAAGCGGACACAGGGAGCTCTTCCAATCTCCCTGCACAGACACATTACCCCAGCCCCTGCACCCCCAGGGGGGACCAACACCCTGCGCCAGCCCCCCCGGATGGGGAGGCCGGACGGATGGGGGACGGACGGGGAGAAGACCCAGCCTTGGGGGTAGCTGCAGCCCGCGACTCCCAATCTCTTCCCCTGCCACTCCCGCCAGGGGCGCCCACAACAATAGCACACTGGCAACCACCCGTCAGCACCCCTCAGGCACCCGGGGCCTGCGGCCTGCCGCTGCTGGGTCCCCTCTGTTGGGTCCAGGCATGCCTCTCCTCCCTACAACTCCAGACCTGGGTAGAGGCAGGCCTGAGTGGCCCTACAGGGTCAGACTCTTCCCCCCACCCCCCACAGCAGCAGCGCTGTCTCCGAAGAGGAAGCACGCTGAACCTTGCTGGGGGTGCCGCTAAACCCACCCTCCTAGCCTGCCTGGCTCCGCCCTGGCCCCCATCCTGCTCCAGGAGATTGGAGCCCCACCCTGAGCAGGTACAACTGTGAAAGAGCCACATACAATTTAAAGAATGGCGCCAAGTGGGAAGGTTTGACAGTTATTTTCCCTTCGGCCTCGCCACCCCCCTACTGACCCCCTAACTCCTTGCCCTCTGCCAGCGCCTCCAGGGAGGACCACCACTACAGGGCTGCTGGCCAGAGCCCGCCCCTCTGAGGCCTGCGGAACCCTCTGCAAAGCTTCCATAGCTACAGTCCCAGGAAACAATCATGCCCTTCTCCCCTAATCAGCACCTGCTACCTGCGAGGATACCCGTGAGCTTAAAAATAACAATCCCTTCCTGTTTAGACATCACTTACTTGATGAAACATTTCTAGGTTTATTAGCTCAGAACCTCCTTATGACAACCCAGTGAGGTAGGCGGAGAAGAGATTACAATTCCCATGGTATATGCGTATGTATTCAGAAATGAAGCTCAGAGAGGAAAAGTGTCAAGCCCAGTGGTTCCCAAGGTGCGGCACATGCCCCACGGGGCGGGGGGGGGGGGGGGGGGGGGGGGAGGGGCAATTTGATTTTAAATGGGGGCAATTCAAGAATACGTTAACAGTGAATTTTTTGCATTTCTTATGGTTCTAGGGGGCCTCATCTACAGCGTATCCTACATAATAAAAGGCTAATATGCCAATGACCAAATGGTGGAATGACTAGTCACTATGATGTGCACTGACCACCAAGGGGCAGACACTCAACGCAGGAGCTACACCCTGGTGGTGTCCTCCCACAGGGGGAGCGTTGCTCAGCCAGAAGCCGGGCTCACGGCTGGCGAGCACAGCGGCAGTAGTGGGAGCCTCTCCAGCCTCCATGGCAATACTAAGGATGTCCGACTGATGGCTTAGGCCCACTAAGCCGTCAGTCAGGCATCCCCCAGGGCTCCTGGACTGCAAGAGGGCACAGGCCAGGCTGAGGGCCCCCCACTCAAGTGCACAAATTTTGTGCACTGGGCCTCTTGTAAAATTATAAGCTCCTTCACAATGTGTCTTAATCACAGTTTATTTCTTGTTGCATTTGTCCTGGTGCTATATATACAACATATACATACAGTAAATATTCTAACATTTTTTAAATTGAAATATTCATATAAGACATACCCAGATCATTAATAAAGAGTTTAGATATAGTTGATGGTAATAAAAAGAAAAAACTGTATATTTTACATTTATATTTATTATACTTCGCTTTCATATTCCAAAATAATTTTTTTATTTGTCTATGATTTTAAACAATAAGATTTATTATTATTTTGTACCAATGAAAAAAGTAAGATGGTCTAAACAAAGGATAGCAAAGAATCAGAAAATCTGACATTTTCCCTTAGAGAAAGAACTGCCAATATGTAAACAATAAATGTTATGCATATTTATTATTTTTATTACTATTATTATTTTAATCCTCACTTGAGGACATGTTTAGAGAGAGGAAGGGGAAGGAGGGAGAGAGAAAGAGAGAGAGAGAGAGAGAGAGAGAAACATCGATCAGTTGCCTCCATACGTGCCCCAACCTGGTATCGAACCTGTAACCCAGGTATGTGTCCTGACCAGGAATAGAACCAGAAATCTTTCATTGCACAGGACTATGATTAAACAAATAAGCCACTCCATCCAGGATATTATGCATAATTAATAATAATAAAAGCTAACATTTATTGATTGTTCACTATGTAACACCCTGTACTAAGTACTTTATATACATTACTAGAGGCCCGGTGCACGAAATTCGTGTACAGGGGTGTGTGTCCCTCAGCCCAGCCTGCACCCTCTCCAATCTGGGACCCCTCGAAGGATGTCTGACTGCCCGTTTAGGCCCGATCCCGGTAGGATCAGGCCTAAACGGGCAGTCGGACATCCCTCTTACAATCCAGGACTGCTGGCTCCCAACTGCTCGCCTGCCTGCCTTCCTGATTGCCCCTAACTGCTTCTGCCTGCCAGCCTGATCACCCCCTAACCACTCCCCTGACAGCCTGAATTGTGCCTAACTGCTCCCCTGCCAGCCTGATTGCCCCTAACTGCCCTCCCCTGCAGGCCTGGTCACCCCTAACTGCCCTCCCCTGCAGGCCTGGTCCCCCCCAACTGCTCTCGCCTGCAGGCCTGGGTCCCCCCCAACTGCCCTTCCCTGTAGGCCCGGTCACCCCCAACTTCCCTCCTCTGCTGGCCTGGTCACCCCTAACTGCCCTCCCTTGCAGGCTTGATTGCCCCCAACTGCCCTCCCTTGCAGGCCTGGTCCCTCTCAACTGCCCTCCCCTGCTGGCCTGATTGCCCACAACTGCCCTCCCTTGCAGGTCTAATCCCTCCCAACTGCACTCCCCTGCTGGCCATCTTGTGTCCACATGGGGGCAGCCATCTTGTGTGTTGGAGTGATGGTCAATTTGCATATTACCCTTTTATTAGATAAAATTTCATTTTATTTTTCCAACAACTTAACAATATAGACACTATTATTATTTATAGAAGTGGAACCAAGGCTTTTAGAAGTTAGTTAGCTACCCTAACTCACACAGCTATTCTTTGCAGCATCAGAATTTAAACCCAGTTCTCTCTGACTACAGAAGCTTATCTCTTAACTATTATGCTTTACTACTTCTGCTGTTGAATTAATTCTTAAATACATAAAAGGAGAAAAATAATGTCAATCTAAATTCTTAAATATGGTAAACATTAGTGACTTAATTTTTCAAAGTATTTTGAAAGTTCCCTGGAAGACAGATATAATAGATAAATAATAAAAATTTCTGCACCAAATAACCTCATAGTCCAAGTAAAGTAGATAAATTTGATAAATGCCAAAATAGAAGAGGAGAGCAAAGAAGATAGTAAACAAAGGCTGGCAGATATTTGAAAGTAGAATCGACAGATTGTTAGTTGCTCCTCCAAATCCATTTTCAACTCGTTTCTCAATATTTAGGTATCTAGCTAAAGACAACATGTCCTAGTCTACCTTGTACCTATATGTAGCAACAAGTGTAAATTATCACTAGTGAAAAGTAGAGTTGATCATTGCAACTTTTACTAGATCACATCCTTAAATTGTTACCATGAAATCACTCTTCTCCTTTCCTCATGGCTAAAAAAAAAGGTGATAAAGTGAGAACTTTGGAAACTAGATGCTGGAGCCATTCCTGATAGCCTCGGTTTCTGCATGACATCTATAATAATAAAAGGGTGATACGCTAATTAGACTGGATGTCTTCCGGACATCATTCTGGACGTCCTTCCTGATGAAGCCGGGGCCGGAGGGAAGCCAGCCCAGGTCCCGGGTGCCTGCAGCGGGCGGCCCATGGGAAACCAGCCCAGGTCCTGAGTGCCTGCGGGTGGCCCGAGGGTAGCCAGCCTGGGTCTGGGTGCCTACGGACGGCCCAAGGGTAGCCAGCCTGGGTCCGGGTGCCTACGGACGGCCCAAGGGAAGCCAGCCCAGGTCCGGGTGCCTGCCGGCAGCTGGAGGAGGGAGGCAGCCTGAGTCCTGGGTGCCTGCCAGTGGCTGGAGGAGGGAAGCAGCCTGGGTCCCGGGTGCTGGAGGGAAGCCGGTGCCGGCAGCCGGGGGAAGGAAGGCCTACTCTTGCACGGATTTTCATGCATCGGGCCTCTAGTTATAGAATAAAGCCCACCCTAGCCTCAATGGACTGTTACATGAGGGAGAAAAACATCTATGTTCTTTAAACTACTCATTTTTAACTCCTTTGTTTTTATAGCAGTTTATTCTTTACCTAATAAATACAGAGGATATCTGGGAAAGGCCTCATAAAAAGCCAACATATAAAATGAGTCTTATAAGAAACATAAGAGAACAGGAGAAGAAGAGGTATCTAAAAGAAACACTACCACAGAAGGGAGAGAGCATGAACATATAAAAGAATGTAAGCAGTTTTAATGTAAACATTTATACAATGTTTCGTTTTTAACTTTGTATAGTGTAATTTTTTTTGTACTTAATACAAGGGTAAAAGAAATACCAAAATGATATTTACACTTAGTAAAATTTACAATTAGTAAAAGTATAAACATTTCTAGAGCTACCAAAATAATAGGCATATTAATTGTCAAATAAAATTTTGTTACAAGTCAAATTGAGAATTAAGACATTTCTCCTCTAGTATCTAGTCAATTTTCAAAGCAAAAAAATATTATTACCAAATAGTTTTCCTATTAAAAAATTATTCTAAGAAATACATTTTTTAAAAACTATTATTTAATATTTTTTTATACCTACCACACACAGCTCAAATAAAATGATTCCTAGAGACCATACATCTGATTTGGGGCCAGAAGGCAATGGTTTTTCACTTGGCACATGATCAGTGGTTTTGGAAATTCCTTGTGCAATTACCTCAGGTGCCAAGTATGATGGATACCTATAATGATATATTTGAAAAATGAATAATTACTATGAACAACAACAAAGGTAGGAAGAAGTAAAGAACATTTCACCTTTCAAAACAGTATTATTTTGAATACTAGTAGGAATGTCAAAATATTGTAATAATATATAAATTAGAAGCTAAGACTCTCCCCTCTCTGTGCTCCAGTCACTCATACATACTTAAGTACGTGTAAACTTGACCACCCATCACCACTGCCCCACAAGGAAGCATACTATACACATTACTCTGTATATTTTATAGAGATCATTCTACAACAATAAGTATAGCTTTGCCTCGTTCTTTCTGAAAACTGTCAGCGAGCCTACCGAGCAGCGAGCAGCGGAGGTGGCAGGCATAGTGGGGCTGGGATAGCGGGAGCGGTGCCTGGCCCGGGCTCGGGCTCCTCCCCAGCCGCCTGCCACTTTGCACACTAATGCATCCCTCGGGGGATGTTGGACTGCCGGTTTTGGCCCAATCCCCGCAGGCCACCCTGAGGGACCCCACGGGTGCATGAATACGTGCACCGGGTCTGTAGTACTTATATACGTATATATCACCAAGTTGCTCTTTCAGGTTGTATCAATTTATATTCTCATAGCAATACATGAGAGTGACTATTTCCCCTTACCTCCATTCACCAACATAACAAGTTTTTTTAAAAACTGTTTTAGTAAATATTAAATAGTAGAGGCCTGGTGCATGAAATTCGTGCACAGGGAAGGGGGGTGTCCCTCAGCCCAGCCTGCACCCTCGACAATCTGGGACCCCTCGAGGGATGTCCAACTGCCCGTTTAGGCCCAATCCCACCGGGATGGGGCTTATACAGGCAGTTGGACATCCCTCTCACAATCCAGGACTGCTGGATCCCAACTGCTTGCCTGCCTGCCTTCCTGATTGCCCCTAACTGCTTCTGCCTGCCAGCCTGATCAGCCCCTAACCACTCCCCTGACAGCCTGATCGATGCCTAACTGCTCCCCTGCCAGCCTGTTTTCCCCTAACTGCCCTCCCCTGCAGGCCTGGTCACCCCTAACTGCCCTCCCCTGCAGGCCTGGTCCCTCCCAACTGCTCTCCCCTGCAGGCCTGGGTCCCTCCCAACTGCCTTTCCCTGCAGGCCTGGTCGCCCCCAACTGCCCTCCCCTGCAGGCTTGATCGCCCCCAACTGCCCCTCCCTTGTAGGCCTGGTCCCTTCCAACAGCCCTCCCTTGCTGGCCATCTTGTGGTGGCCATCTTGTGTCCACATGGGGGCAGGGTCTTTGACCACATGGGGGCAGCCATCTTGTGTGTTGGAGTGATGGTCAATCTACATATTACTCTTTTATTAGATAGGATAGAGGCCTGGTGCACAGGTGGGGGCCAGCTGGTTTGCCCTGAAGGGTGTCCCGGATCAGGGTGGGGGTTCCCTTGGGGCGTGGGGCGGCCTGGGCGAGGGGCCTGTGGTGGTTTGCAGGCTGGCCATGCCCCCTGGCGACCCAAGCAGAGGCCCTGGTATCTGGGGTTTATTTATCTTCTACAATTGAAACTTTGTAGCCTGGAGCAGAGCCAAGCCTTCTGCTTGCTCCAAGGCTCTTGGTATTTATGTATCTTCTATAATTGTAACTTTGTAGCCTTAAGCGGAGGCCTGGGCTGGCCAGGGTGTGTGGAAAGCTTGGCTTCCTTCATCACTGGGGGCAGCCCCAGCCTCCTGCTCTTTCCAGCTCCGTGGCTGCCGCCGTTTCTGTTTGGTTTTATGTATCTTCTATCATTGAAACTTTGTAGCCTTGAATGGAGGCCTAGGCCGGCAAGGGCAGGTGGAAAGCTTGGCTTCCTCCATTTCCGGAGAAACCCAAGCCTCCCTCCTGCTCTCTGTGGCTGTATCCATGTTGGTTGGGTTTATTTGTATATTCACTCCTGATTGGCTGGTGGGC
Source organism: Plecotus auritus (assembly GCF_963455305.1). NCBI lineage: Eukaryota > Metazoa > Chordata > Mammalia > Chiroptera > Vespertilionidae > Plecotus > Plecotus auritus. The sequence continues at coordinate 171,869,581 of NC_137770.1, read as the reverse complement.
GTGGCTGGTGGGCGTGGCTTGTGGGTGTAGCGGAGTGATGGTTAATTTGCATATTACTCTTTTATTATATAGTATGAATAAAGTATAAAATATGAATAAAGTATTAAATATGAATAAAGTATAAAAAAATAAAGTTCCAATGAACAACTGTGTACTTGCCAAGCAGTTTAAGTAAAGAACATCTTATTGTCACTAAGGGTCCATCTATGCTTCTCCCTAATCGTGTCCCTCTTATATCCCCCAAAAGAATCACATAGCTGAAATTTTTGTGTTTGTAATTCTCTTCCAATTATGGTTTTACCATATATTTATATCCCTAAAAAGTACATTGCTTAGTCACACATATTTCTGAACTTCATATTACTGGTCAGTATTCGTTTGTGATTTGCTTTTTCAATTAACATTATTTATTTAAAAGTCATCAATATTGTTGCATGTAACCCAGTCTTCCAAGCCCCCTCTATTCTGGCAACCAGTCTGTTTCACTTTTGTTCATTTCTTTTGTTCTTTAGATTCCATTTAAAGGGTGTTCCAAAAAATGTATACACACTTTAACAGCTGATAGCTCAATTTTGAAAATGAAATGTAATTTAATAAACACTGCCTTTATAATTATTCAACATTTTTGGGACCATTATATAAGTGAAATCTTTCTTTTACTGATTTATTTCACTTAGCATAATACCCTCTAGGTCTTTTATCCATTTCTCTGGTAAGGTGTTGGGTTGGGGTCCCAAGACCACCCCCACATTTAGAGATTCACTAGGACTCATGTAACTTGGCATATAGATATACCCACAGCCAAGATTTATGACCATGACAGAGTGTATATAGCTGAATCACAAGGAGAAAAAAACAGCAGGAATATGAAGGAATCTTTCTGTAGGCTTCCTTACACTCTCTCTCCCATCAGGGGCCACATAGAACAAACTTTTCCCCAGCAACAAAAAGGTAGAAACATGTATGCAATGCCTCTGGCCAGTGAAGTTTATTAAAGACTCAGTGCCCAAGGTTTTCATTGTTAACTGGTCATAAAGGTATCTTTAGTTTAGCATACATCAAAATTCAAGAGCCTTAGAATGAAACCAGTGTTTTGCACAAACCACATTCTTTACACAAACAAGAACAGAAAACCAGCCTTATCAGTTAGAAAACCATGGGATGAAATGTCTTTGAAATCAAAGTTCCCAGGCACTAGCCAAGGGCCAATTATGCAAGGAGGACTTAGTTTCTAAGGATAGCTACCTCATGCCTGTTATGTTAACCCTTTTCTGCACAGTTTTTGACATTTCTATTACTTTTTTAAAAAAGTTATTTATAATTCTGGATACTAATTCCTTTTTTTTAGTAATTGTGACTTAAGATACTTTCTACCATTTTCTGGCCTGTCTTTTCATTCTCTTCATGGTATTTGTTTATGAATGAGAAGTCCTTCTCATACTTAGTGATTTTTCAAACTAATTAATCTTTCAAATTAATTAGTCTTTTCTCTCATACTTAGTGATTTTGTTATCTTATATAAATGATCTCCTGTGTCATTTTCTCAAAGTCTGATAGTTTATATTTCACATTTAAGTTTCTTAATCCAACTAGAATAATTTTTTCGTATGACAAAAGGTATTTTATCTTTCTCCCTGCATAAATAAGCAATTGTGTCCAGTTTCAATTATTATTATACTAGAGGCCCAGTGCACGGATTCGTGCACAGGTGGGGTTCGGCTGGCCCGGCCCCAATTGGGATGGATTGGGGCCCGGCCTGTTGGGAGTTGAAGACAGCAGTGGGTTGGCCGGCCAACCAGCCCAGATTGGGGCCCAATCAGGGCCGGGTCGGCTGGTGGGAAGGGGCCACGGGAGATTGGCTGGCAGGTCCTGCCCCCGATTGGTGTTGTGGGGGCTGATTGGAGGTGGGGCCAGCCAAGGGAAGGGGCCGCAGGCCAATCGGGTGGTGGCGGTTGATCGGGGGTGGAGCCGGCCATGGGGAGGGGCTGTGGGTGGTGGGCCAGCTGGCCCTGCCCCCAAATGGGGTGGAGAGGCCGATTGGGGGCCAGCGGCTGGGGGGGGCCTTAGGCAGTTGGCTGGCTGGTCCTGCCCCTGACTGGGGTGTGTGTTGGGGGGGGGGGGCGATCAGGGGCAGAGCTGGGTGGAAGGAAGGGCCGTGGGCTGATCAGGGTGGTGGGGGCCCATCAGGAGCGGAGCTGGCCAGGGGGAGGGGCCACAGGCGGTTGGCTGGCCAGCTCCGCCCCTCATCGGTGTGGGAGGCCAATCTGGGGTGGGCCGGGCAGGGGGAGGTGCTGCGGGCCAATTGCGGTGGTGGGGGCCCATTGGGGGTGGGCCCTATTGGGGTAGAGAGGGTGATCAGGGGCAGGGCTGGCCAGGGGAAGGGGCTGCGGGAGGTTGGCCACTGGCCCATCCACAATCAGGCGGTTCGCTAGCTGCAGTGGGCATCATAGCGACCGGTAGTTCTAGTCGTTCCAGTGTTCCGGGCACTGGCTTTTTATATATGTACACTATTTTAAGTCTATAATATTATGCTAGTATAATAACTACCAATAAATGCTAAAAAAAAAAAAAAGCCCTCCCAACACACATACACACACATAGCCTTTAATTTATCTTTAGGAATGACTAGGCCCTTTTCAGATGTTTGTTCTATATATATACATTTTAGAACTTTCTTATGAAGCTCTCTCTCTCTCTCTCTCACACACACACACAGTTGGAATTTTTACTGTAATTGGATCAAACATAGAGACAGTTTGGGGAGAATTGGCATATTTCCAATACTGACCTTAACAGTCTATGAACATGATATATCCATATTTATTTGGGTCTTTCAAAAAAGATGTATGTTTTTTCCACAAAGTTATTGAACATACCTGATTAAATTCTTGTTAGGTATTTGTATTTTCTGCTGATTTGTAAATAATTTTTTTATTTAATTTTGTATCTAGCAACCCTGCTATACCTTTATTTTTTTAATTAATAAAATTTTATTAAATTTAGAATTTTTTGAATTAAATTTCACATTACGGTCATAAGCAAAAGAATGAAAACCTATATTTAGCCACCACTAAAAGACCAATAGGCTTATTATATGCATTTGAGGGGAAAAAAGTTCTTTCCAAAATAATAGATTAGTCTGTTTTGAAACTACTGCAAACATCATATATTTAATTAGTTTCTTCTATTTTCTCAGAAACTCAGAAGATATATGAGGCTTTAAATTCAGTTGGAAGCCTAACCGGTTTGGCTTAGTGGATAGAGTGTCAGCCTGTGACTGAAGGATCCCAGGTTCGATTCTGGTCAAGGGCATGTACCTTGTTGTGGGCACATCCCCAGTAGAATGGGTGCAGGAGGCAGCTGATTGATGTTTCTCTCTCATCGATGTTTCTAACTCTCTCTTCCTCTCCCTTCTCTCTGTAAAAAATCAATAAAATATATTTTGAAAAAAAAAAAATTCAGTTGGAAGGTAAAGACTGACAGGTGAAATATTAACAAATGTACCTGAAAGAATCATTAATTTTTAAAACCTTTTAAAAAATATTTTTTATTGTTGAAAATATTACATATGTCCCCCTTTTTTCCCCATTGACCTCTTTATTAATTCTAATACTTTTTATGAGGATTTTTTTGAGTAGTTTTTATAATCAAGTCATCTGTCAGTAATGATATCATAAAATAACATGATGTCATATATAATATTGTTGTAATAATAAATTTAAAAGTAAAATATAATGACTAAGATTTGTATTTAAACATTTTATGTGGTACCTTTAAAAAAATCTTAGGATTAATGTTATAGTAGCTTATTAAAATATTTTGAAAGGTTTTCCTGAAAATATATTTCAGGATATCTACACTAATAATAGACAAATATGTAAACTGACCGTACCTCCGCGATGCCCACAGCCAATCAGGAGTGAGTATGCAAATTAACCTGACAAAGATGGTGGGCCTGTGAGCAGCGTGCAGGAGCCGAGTGGCCAGGGGCAGGGCGTTCCTGCCTCCTGACCGCTCAGGGCCTACATGCGCAGGCGCTGAGCGGCCAGGGGCGGGATGGGATGGCGATGTGGAGGGTGACCCCAGGACCCCACCCGCTTTGAGTCTGTGGCCAGTGCACGCACTGGTGTTGAGTGGCTGGGGTCCCAGGGATGCCACTGGAGTGTCCGGTCCTGTCAGCCCAGCCTGAGGGCGGCTGGAGTTCGCAGTCCTTTTCATTTGTGCAGCCCCTGGACCGGAAGCAGAAACCAAGAGCGTGGGGAGCATCAGGAATGCTGGGAATTGTAGTGCTGGTGGCAGACACGTTGCGGGATCTCCTAGACACTAGAGCAGGGGTGGGCAAACTTTTTGACTCGAGGGCCACAATGGGTTCTTAAACTGGACCGGAGGGCTAGAACAAAAGCATGGATGGAGTGTTTGTGTGAACTAATATAAATTCAAAGTAAAGGAGTGGAGGGGAGAGCAAGAGAACCAGATAAAACAGCCGGATCTGGCCCGCGGGCCGTAGTTTGCCCACGGCTGCACTAGAGCAAAGTGAGCCTGAAGCAAGTTACTGTTGCAGGAGGGGGATGGAGGGAAAGCAAAGGTGAGAGACATAAGTAAAGTCAGAGTGTCGAGGAAAAATTAAAGGGAAGATATCCTGCAACTTTAGGAAATCTCCACCAATGGAGCAAAGAAAAAAAAAAAGACCTCTATTATTCTGTGAGCACCAAACCAAACTGGGTTGGGGTCTCAGACAATTCGCTCATATGATTGCAAAGACAGACAGAAACTCCCGGATTGCAGAGGGCTCCCCTGAGGGCTCTCAGATTGGAGAGGGTGCAGGTCGGGCTGAGGGAACCACCCCCTGTGCACGAATCTTCATGCACCAGGCCCCTAGTATATTATAATTATAATTTAAACAGCAACAAATTTAACCATTCCTTACAGGTTTGGTAGAATTTGCCTCAGTCTGGTCCAGTTATCTCTCTTAGGAAAGGCACATTAACTATGCTTCCATAATTGGTGTTTTCAGATTTTAAAGTCCTCTTTGGTAATTTTGGTAATTTGTATTTCTTCTCCATTAACCATTTCATCCTAGTTTTCAAATTTGCAGAGTTAAACAAAAAGAGCCTATTGAAGTCTTTTAATGTTCTCTAATTCTCTGGTTATATTTCTATTACCATATCTTCTTTGTGCACTTCAGTTCTCTGCCTTTTTCCTGATTAGGTTAACTAATAACTGTCATAGAAGCATGGTTGTTGTTTTAATCCTCTCTTTTCAAAATAAACTGATGAACAAAAACAGATCCAGAGACAGAGAAGCATCAATCAGACCATCAAACCTCAGAGGGAAGGTAGGGGAGGGTGGGGAAGAGATCAACCAAACGACTTGTATGCATGCATATAAGCCTAACCAATAGACACAGACACCAGGAGAATGAGGGCATGAGTGGGGGGGCGGGGAAGGTTGTTGGTGGTGAGGCAATGGGGGGATAAGGAAACATATGTAATACCTTCATCAATGAAGAAAATAAAAAAATACTTTACTATATTTGGTCATAGGTTCCATGAGAATTTGATATAGTTTAATTTCACTAAAGATAAATATTTATATTTATCAAATGCAAGGAAATTTTTAGTAGGAAATTCAATGGTAAAACATAAGGAAATTAGTAAGAAAATCATATTACATTCAAAATCTTCCTATCAGACTTAAACTATTTTTATTTTTCTGATAAATTCCATGAAACCTGAAGTAGATCTGTTGAGATGGAAATTATTTCTCCCCTCAGTGATCCCCATAGTATTTTATTAGTATCTTTCTTATGGGTCCATCATGAGTGTCAGCTATTTATTTTACTTGTCCTATATTTTATGTAATAGGCTATATGCAATATGTAATATTACACGCTTTTATGTTTATAATAACAAAAACTTACCCTCCTATCTAAATAAACTATTGAGGACACTGGTACACCATTCATTTTTATAAATCCTCAGCAACTACCAACGAAACTTAAATATAAGATATGCTTAGTATATTTTTGCTAAAAAAAGAATATTTATTTATTTTATTTTTCTTATTGAACTCATTGGAATGCCATTGGTTCACAAATCCATACAGGTTTCAAGTGTAGAACTCAACAAAATATCATCTGCACTCTACATCGTAACCCATTTATACCCCCTTAGCCCACCTCCATGTACTCCCACCCCTCTTTCCCTCTGACTATCCCCACACTGTTATCTGTGTCAATGTATTATATATATGTGTGTGGGTTTTTTTTTTGCTTAATCTCTTATCAAAATGTCAGTTAGGTCTGCCTTACAGACAACAATTTAAAAAGCAGATCATACATAAGAATCAGACCTACTGGCAATTGCTAAGTTTGAATCCTACTGCCTGGACAGGAAAAAAGCAAATATAGCTTCAGAAAATAAACAAAAAATGAGTAAAATTCTGCTCTATTTGTTGCAGAATTTTACTCATTTATTGTCAGATTTAGTCATGAGCACAACCATCTAATTTTTTTGATTCAGTGAAATTAGCTTATTATGCCACCCTGCAATAATGACATTAATCAAAATATACTTAAGTATATGTAACATCTATGTAATAAATGTAATGCAAGCACTCAATTATTACTTCCATTTCTCTTCCTGTGCTTTTCTACAGCCACCTCCTCACACTATGATTGTCAATACTTCTTATTTATTTGTAAATTCAAGTCAATTAAGCCAGGAAGTATAACTTAAATTCAAATGGGCAAATTAGGTTTTTTAATTCCTTTTCATTTTAATACAATGATGAGGGTGATATTAATATATTCTTTTAATTTGTCCATGTATTTCTCTCATACACCAGTTTTAGGGCATCTTACCCTAAGATACCATACTGCTCTTCTAAATGAATGTGGGATATATCTTGAAACAACTGAGGTCTAGTGGAAATAGCACTAGCTTTGATATTATAATACCTGTGTTCTGATTTCAGTCCTAACACATATTCTTTATATGATCTGGGTTTCTTAATCTGTAAAGTAGAAACAATAACGCCCACCTAATAAAACTGTTATATATTAGTGAATACATACATCTATAATAATAAAAGCATAATATGCTAATTAGACCAGACATCCTTCTAGACGACCTTCCGGACGAAGCCGCGTTGTAGGGGGTTGAGGGGTGCCAAGGCAGAAGCAGCCATGGCGGCAAGCGGGGGCTGAGGCAGAGGCAGCCACTGTGGCAGTGGGGGCTGAGCCACTTGCATGAATTTCATGCATCGGGCCTCTAGTGTCTAATAAAAATGGAGAATGTGACACAAATGTAATGTTGTATATTTATCATCACCATAATATGTCCAAAAGGCAAATTGGTCATTTTTAATCCTGATTCCCAACACATCTAACTCAGAAAATAATAGTGTGGATAGTAAAAAGTCAAGCAACAATATAGATAAACTTGAGGCCCAGTGCACAAAATTTGTGCAGGGGTAGGGTCCCTAGTGGCTGTCAGCCAGGGCCTCCCTTCCCTGGCTGGTGGCTGCTGGCCGGGACCTTCCTTCATTCCGCACCACCCCCTGGTGTTCAGTGCACGTCATAGCGAGCAATTGAACTCCTGGTCCGTCGAACTCCCGAGGGTATAATAATCATTCATATATATATGAATGATTATTATACCTAAAACTCTGGTGATCTCTGGAACCACAGAGGTGGCCCTTGCTCCAATCAAGGATGATTAAATTAATTAAGGAAAACAATAAGCCCTAAAGTTCTTCTTTAATGTAGATTATCTCCTTTTAACAAGTACCACTTCTTTAACATAGTATTTTAACACGCAGAGAAAATTATCAGAACCTTGCTGTATGACTGGTGAGGTAAATATAAGTGACTTTCATAATCTGTTTGAAGTTTTAACAAGGTATTAAACTACTGGCCCACTAAAATGAATGTCCAATTTCTAACTCTATAATATTTTGAAACAGATGTTAACATTTTACTTTGTTGTTCCTTAATATTTGTCTTTTGAATCAACTGTAAGCTTCTTCTGGTGTAAATATTTTCTTTCATGCCTTAGCTTTTTGATCACTTTATTTTTCCTGGCTAATGTTTCACATTTTGCTCTTTGATACTTTCTGTTCAGACGCTTTGGGTCTAAGACTTCAAAGTAAGCAAGACCAAATGGCCACATAAGACCAATTCTATCCAAGCATTTTTAGATTCAAATGTAGTTAAAAAATGCTTGATGTGCTTTAAGAAAAATCACTTCCTTTTTTCTATTCATCATTATAACCTAAAGCACCTTTAAGTAAAAGGTAACAAATTAAAGTAATTTTGGTTTATGTTATACTAGTACTTTTGGGGTTCTCTCTAATGCCAAACTGATTCAGACAAAATGAAGAAGCAGAAGGAATCACATTTATTATAGCTCTTTAAAAGCTACTTCAAAAGGTAATTATCACATATAATGAAGGTACTGGATAGAGCTTTATTGTGAATGTATTTTTTATTTTATTTAAATGTTTTTAAAAAACATAGTGCAGGCTATTTTATTTTTAATTTTTTTTTTATTGATTTCAGAGAGAAAGGGAGAGGGAGAGAGAGAAATATCAATGAAGATAGAAAATCATTGATTGGTCGCCTCCTGCACACCCCTACTCTGGATTGAGCCCACAACTCCGGGCATGTGCCCTCGACCAGAATCGAACCCAGAATCTTTCAGTCCCTAGGTCGACGCTCTATCCACTGAGCCAAACCAGCTAGGGAAAGTGTAGGCTATTTTTATAAAATAAGTTTTAGTGTTTGTAACAACAATTATTTGTTGCCTATGACCACAAGTTTTGAAATGCAAAACTTCAAAATTATGAATTTATGCACCGTAATTAGTAGGCCATCAAAACAAAAAAAGTCCCAATAAACCATGAGTCTCTTGAGGATAGGAACCTATTTTACTGATTTTTATATATCAGCAGCCAGAAGAGAAGGTGCTCAATAAATATTTTCTTAATAATCAAAGGAAAGAATGACTGAACAGTTTATTTCAAGATTGGCTATGTCCAAACAAATGAAAAATTTAGGTAAGAAATCTACAACTTAACTTTTAAAGATATAAGGGTAATTTATAAATGAGACCTTTTTAAAATTATCTAATTAATTTTTTAAGCAGAAACACACTCCATTACTCCGATCCACAATTCTCAGTGATGGAGGGATAGAACTGATTTTAGAGACTCCAAACAGCAAAACACAAATAGATACTATTAAAAACACCACACAACAACAGAAAGGTATGATAAAGGTCCCTAGATTATGTAATGGTATTACACAATTTTAATTTCCTGGTTTTGATAATTAGTTTGTGGGATGTACAAAAATATTTTACTTTAGAAAATATAAGCTAAAATATTTAGGTGTAAAGGCCATTTTATGCAATAATTACACTTAAATGATTAAAAACTATATTTATACACATATATGTATAAGAGGAAAGAAAAAGATAAAGCAAATGCAGTTAAATGTTAATATTTGAGGAATCTGAGTAAGTGGTATATAGGAATTCTTTGTACTAGTTTATAACTTCTATGTATCTTAAATAATATCAATTTTAAACACTGAAAAATTATATTATTAAAATGTTTAAAAAGTCACCACACAACAAATATAACACTAAGATCTATGTCAAAAGCACACCTTTGAGTACAGGATGAAAAAACTATCATTCTTTACTTGGAGGCCTGCATAAACCTGGATTTCTATACCAGAAGGGATCACTCAAAACTTAAACACAGACTTTCAGTTGTAGACTCTACCCCATTACCTCTGAAATATACAAAGACTAAGCTAGAATCTTAATATGCAATTATACATTGAAAACAGGGAATTAAACTCAGAAACAAAGAAAAATAATGTGAGAGTGATTTTTCTCAGTCTTTTGAGGAACACATATTAAGTGAGAATCATTAAGTGAGGTATGTTAATAAAGAAAAGCTATAACAAAGATTACAAATTTTAAGACAGAACTAAAAAAAGAAAACATATTCTTACCCAATTGGAAAATCAACATCATCACCATGAGCTGTCATGTGATAAAGTCCAAATTTAGCCAATTTAACATGTCCCTACAAAAATAAAGGGAAAAAAACCACTATGAAACATTTTAATATTAGCAGGAAAAATATCATTATACATTTTATAAGTAAAGGAACCATTATATAGTCAGATACATTAGAATATATACATAAATTTACCACAATTTTTTTAAAAACCTACTTGCCAATGTTTAGTCTACTTTACACTTCTTACAAACATAATGTATGTGTATGTAAATATACATTTATATGCATGTATATGCACACATATATGTATGTATATACATACACAAGCATAAACATTTTTTGGTATTTGTACTTTCTAGGCTTTCTGACAAAGCAAAAAAGCAAGTCTTCTTGTTTGCCTTGAATGCCTACTTAGAATATTTTAGGGTAATTTTCACAAAATATTTTTTTCAGGATGTAGCAAGTCCATTCATAACATTATAATTTAACTCTGACATGAGAGTTCTTAACTTGAAAACATCAGGTCTGAAATCATCAGATATTAGTGAAATCTGCTATATTTCCAACCATTTTTTATTTGCTCGAGAACAGTCATAATTATCACAAAATTGAGGTTCTTAATAAAAGGCAAATATATTTTATAAGTCCCTTAAATTTTCCCCTTTTATATATTTAACACTAAAAAATTAAGAAGATTTTAAAATTGGGTTGTTTCCTTTATCCCAGAACTTTATTTCTAAGCCTTACAAAATGTTTATAATTTAAAGAAACTCAGATTGGTTAGATGCTTTACTGCTATAAATATGAAATTCATTAAGTACTATATTCTCTTTTGTGATTTTTAATATCATAGGGTAACTGTACTGAAAATCTGTAAGAGAAACTGGGAAAAAGAGTAATCCTACTAATAGAAAATAATTCTCCAGAAAATATTCCTTCAAAACTATTTTCATATGCTTATGAAAAAGAATGAAATTATGATTATTCCTGAACATATTTCACCTTGCTACCCATAACTCTCTTAGAAGGGTTGACTAGCTTCTTACTAATCACC